>NC_045603.1:116218484-116866984 GCF_009762305.2 Zalophus californianus | reverse complement strand
ATGAGTTGCTCTGCTTATTGGGACTGAAAGAAAAAAAGAATTGAAGTTGGCAAATAGATTACAGAGAAGTGAAAGCTATTTTTGTAAGGAAACTGTGGGAAAAATGAGGACAAATAAGGACACAATCTACATTTTAGGAATGCATTCTAGTGGCATCTTAGCAGAGGAGAGGTGCTGAGAGGTGGGGATAAGTCTGAAGGAAGAGCTCTGGTATTACGTTGTTGAGGACATAAGCATGAGGGATGAGCTTAGCTGAGTAAAGTTTATCCACAATGCTCCCTCTCATGTATCTGTTATTCTGCATCTCTGCCCTTGCTGTGATAGCAACTTTGAGCTATAATATCAGGCACTGAAATTCTGAAAGATGAGCCATTTCAGGGGTAGGAGGGGAAAGCACCTGTATGTGTTCACATTATCTGAAACAAAGCTAAGCAAATGGGCAAGTATCTCATATAAATCCTGCAAAAGCAACTATTAGATGTTTCCGTGTCACAGTAAGTGGTGAATCATAATTAATAATGAATGACTTGTTATTTCTGATTTCACATGTATAAAAATATCATTGTTTTTTTTTAATTTAGTGTGCTATGGTGTTTTAAAGATATGAAACTATATATGTTACTCTGGACTTTATTTTTGGATAAATTAATTTTCCCAAAAGGTCTTAAACAGTTCAACTACAAATTATCAAATTATGTGAAAACGGGCTTTCTTGTGAGCTTTTAGAAATTAGACATAATTCCTAGAATGTTACAATTTCCTCTAAAGTTTTGCATAAAACTGTCAAGGATTTTAAACTGAATAGTAACTTTTTAAATAACATTTGAAGCAAACTCCTTACTTGTAATTTATTTTAAAATGCTCTAGTAGTGCTACATGTTTTTGTTATTATATTACATGTAATTCTGTTCCTTTGGGCAAGAAAATGGCTGAGGATCAGATTAGATGTACAGAAGAAATCACATTGACTTGGGAATCAGCAGTGGTAGATAGATGATGGGACCTTGTTCTGTCACTCATCAGCTGAGTGAGCTTAGATAGACTGTTGACCTCACTTTATCCGTCCATGAAAAATTGATGATGAACTACCATTGACCGAGTGCCTGCTCCATGCTAGGCAGCATTATTGCCAGTTTTTATAACAGAACTGCAAGGAGGGGTATCACTGCACTCATTTTATAAATGAAGAAACTCAGAAGGTTCAGCAATTTGCCCAAGATGACACAGATAATAAGCAATGATGAGATTCCAAACCAACTGGATATAAAGCTCATGTATTTTATTCCATGAATTTAAAATTTTCTGTGGTACTGTTTGAGAAGATGGCAGTGTAAGAGGATCCTAAGCTCACCTCATCCCTTGGTTACACCTAGATAACAGACATATCAGTGGAACTAACTCAGAAAATGAACTGAACACTGGCAAAATAGACTGTCCACAGTTAATTGTAGGGAGGAGGCCATATCAAAAATGGTAGGAAGGACAGAGTTCCAGTCAAAAACCAAACTGACCTGAGAGACTGACCACAATGGGGGGACACCACAAGAATGGAGAAGGGAGAGAAACATACCCCACACCAGACACCCCAGACCTGAGGGGCCTACACTGGGAAAACAAACCCCCAAAACATTTGGCTTTGAAAACCAGATGGGCTTAACTTCACAAGTTTTTATAATCAGTGGGGTTTAACACCAGGAACTTTAAAAATCAGGAGTGCTGGAGGGCAATAGGAAACTAAGTCCCCGTGGTTAAAGAGCCAGAATAACAAACAGCACCTCCAAGATGCAGCCTAGAAGGAACAGTTTGAAAGTACCTGGGGTATACAGGAAGATTTATTTACTAGTCTCAAAACATGCACTGGAGGGGTAGGGGTCTTTCGAAGACTTCTCTAAGAACAAAAAAGCTGTTAGGTGCCATTTCTCTTCCCCCTGCCCAGCCTAGATACCAGGACACCTGCAGGAACCAGCACAAACACACACCACCTAGTTTGCTAACATGGCATGCCCTACCCCTGCATTTTCCTGTGGACTTCCCCTATCTAACCCACACCGCTGTGCAGGGGTCCCTCCAAGCAGCACCTGACATGTCTCATTCTGCAAGCAGCCCTGACAGTGACCAGCATCACTCCAAAGGGACTTTTGCCCTGCGGGAGATAACCACATACACCAGTTCAACAGGAAGCCCAGCAATGGGCTGGGGGCAAACAACTGATCTGATTGCTGGCTCTGCCTACCAATGAAAGCCTCTCAGGAGACAACACAGGAAGAGCATCCTACAGTTCTCTGTGACCCCGGGACTAGATGAGGGCAGGTATCTGGTCTGACCCAACTATAAGCCCAAGATGGCTGCAAACCGACCACTTCTCAGCAGAGGGACCAAACTCTGCCCACAACAGGCAGAGAGTGCCATTGCAGATGACAAGTTGAATGCAAATATGGCTCAACCACAATGGTAGGGTGCATGCAACATACTTAGGAGACACCCCTGAAATGCCAGGTTCTGGTGAACAGGGGTCACTGTGTTACAGGGCACCACAGAATCTCTTCTTCATAAGGCCACTACTTTCAAGATCAGGAGATGTAGCTGACTTTCCTAATACATAGAAACAAACGCGGAAAGTTAGACAAAATGAGGAGTCAGGGGAATATGTCCCAAATGAAAGAATAGGACAAAATAACAGTAATAAAGAAAGATATTTACTGGACTTGAGCAAAGAATGAAGTATCTCCGTGAGACATTCAACAAAGAGAAAATATAGAAAAGAACCAATCAGAGATGAAGAACTCAATAACTGAAATTAAAAATGCACTAGAGGGAATAAGTAGTAGACTAGAGGAAGCAGAAAAATGGACCAGCAAGCTGGAAGACAGAGTAAGGGAAAGCAACCAAGCTAAACAGCAAAAACAAAAAAATAATAAAAAATTAGAAAAGGTAAGAGAACTCAGCGACTCATCCAGCATAATAATGTTCACATTATAGGGATCCCAGAAGGATAAGAGAGAGAAAAGGAGGCAAAATTTTATTTGAAGAAATAATACCTGAAAACTCCTCTAATCTGGGGAAGGAAACAGATATCCAGATTCAGGAGGCACAGAGAGCCCCCAACAATAACAACCCAAGGAGGAGGTCCACAGCAAGACACATAACAATTAAAATGGCAAAAAGTAGTGATACAGACAAAGACAAGACAAGGATGTCTACTCTCACCACTTTTAGTCAACATAGAACTAGAAGTCCTAGCCACAGCAGTCAGAAAACAAAGAAATAAAAGATATCCAAATTGGTAAGGAAGAAGTAAAACTTTCACTATTTGCAGGTGACATGATACTATATACAGAAAACTTTAAAAACTCCACCAAAAAAAAAAAAATACTAGAACTGATAAATGAATTCAGTAAAGTCACAAGATACATAATGAATATACAGAAATCTGTTGCATTACCATACACTAATAATGAAGTAGCAGAAAGAGAAGAAAGCAATTCCATTCACAATTACACCAAAAAGAATAAAATAATTAGGAATAAACTCAACCAAGGAGGTGAAAGACCTGTGCTCTAAAAACTATAAAACACTGATGAAAGAAATTGAAGATGACATATACAAATGGAAAGATATTCCACGCTCATGAATTGGGAGAATTAATATTGTTATAATGTCCATACTATCCAAAGCAATCTACAGATTCACTGCAGTCCCTATCAAAATATCAACAGCATTTTGCACAGAACTGGAATAAATAATCCTAAAATTGGTGTGGAACCATAAAAGACAACAAATAGCCAAAGCAATCTTGAAAAAGAACAAAACTAGAGGTATCACAATCCCAGGTTTCAAGATATACTACCGACCTATAGTAATCAAAACAGTATGGTACTGACACAAAAATAGATACACAGATCAATGGAACACAATAGAGAGCCCAGAAATAAACCTACATTTCTTTTTGACAGTATGACAAAGTGGGCAAGTATATACAATGGGAAAAAAGTCTCTTCAACAAATGATGGGAAACTGAGAATGAAACAGAACTTTCTTATACCATATACAAAAATAAACTCAAAATGGATTATAGACCTAAATCTGAGACCTGAAAGCATAAAGTTCTTGGAAGAAAGCATTGGCAGTAATCTCTTTGACATGAGCCATAAAAACAATTTTCTTAGATATGTCTCCTTTGGCAAGGGAAACAAAAGTAAAATTAAACTATTGGGACTACACCAAAATAAAAAACTTTTGTACAGTGAAGGAAATCATCAACAAAACAAAAAGACAACCTACTGAATAGGAGAAGATATTTGCACATGATAATCTGATAATGGGTTAATATTCTAAATATATAAAGAACTTATAAAACTCAACATCAAAAAAATAAATAATCCAATTAAAAAATGGGCAGGGACCTGAATAGACATTTTTCCAAAGAAGACATACAGATGGCCAACAAATGCATGAAAAGATGCTCAACATCACTCATCAGGGAAATGCAAATGAAAACCACAATGAGTTATTACCTTACACCTGTCAGAATGGCTAAAATCAAAAACGCAAGATGTGGAGAAAAAGGAACCCTCGTGCACTGTTGGTAGAATGTAAATTGGTGCAGTCACTGTGGAAAACAATATGGAAGTGCTTCAAAAAATTAAAAAATAGGGTTATCATATGATCCAGTAATTCCATGACTGGGTATTTACCCAAAGAAAATGAAAACATGAATTTGAAAAGGTATATGCACCCCTATGTTTTTTGCAGCATTATTTAATATAGCCAGGATACTGAAGCAACCCAGATGTCCCTCAATAGATGAATGGATCAAGAAAAAGTGGTATATATACACAATGGAGTATTAATCAGGCATAAAAAAGAATGAAATCTTGCCATTTCCAGCAACATGGATGGATCTAGAGGGTATAATGCTAAGTAAAAACAGAGAAAGACACATAACATATGATTTCATTCATATGTGGAATTTAAGAAACAAAATTAAAAAAAGAAAAAAGAGAAAGACAAAAAAA
Source organism: Zalophus californianus (assembly GCF_009762305.2). NCBI lineage: Eukaryota > Metazoa > Chordata > Mammalia > Carnivora > Otariidae > Zalophus > Zalophus californianus. Next base: position 116,861,969 of record NC_045603.1, on the reverse strand, counting down.
ACAGACTCTTAAACATAGAGAACAAACTGGTGATTGCCAAAGGGGGTAGGAGGGTTGAGTGAAGTGGTGAAGGGGATTAAGAGTATATTTATCATGATGAGCACTTAATGTATAGAAGTTGTTGAATCATTATATCATACACCTGAAACTAATATGGTACTGTATGTTAATTATACTTGAATAAAAATTTAAAGTAAAATAAATAAAACTCTCTAAATTGCTTTTATTTCACTTTAGCAATCTCTGTCCTGAATATATTCTTTTGCTTTTTCTGTACCTTTTTCATTGCTGATAATGTTTTGGAAAAACCAATACTGATTTTAACTAACCACATTTTGGGCAATTGTTCCCTGAAAAATTTTCTAAATGTGAATGGTTTTTCAATATTTCATCACAGATCTTCTAAGACAAAATAATTGCATGTAGTCTGTCAAACCAGATGTAGTCTGTTCTCATTTATTTATATAACTGTAAATAAAATGATTAAAAAATAGCATCCTCATATTTCTCAATGTTAGGATTCTCTTTAAGGCCACTTTTACATCTTGCTTCCAATTTGTTACTGTGTAATTGTTTCATCACGTGTTTGTTTATTTGTAATCTCCCTGTCCATGGATTTCTCTAAAGAAAGAGAAGTCTGTTCTGCTAGCATGGCTAATTCTTTTTGTAAATAATATAGATTTACAGTCTTGGTTTATGATCCAAACCTATGCCAGTTCATTCTTTTCAGAATCTAATTCTATTGCTTTATTATATTTTCATCATGCATTCTGAGGTACTAGCTGTGTAAAACTACCTTCATGCTCACAGGTTCCTTTTGTAAGAGAAAGAAACTTTCATTGCTACAAGACTAAAGAAATCAGCTATAATTCAAAATAGCTGCACTGTTTTAGCAAGATATACATTAATTTCCCCAGTGGCTAAAAATGTCTTAAAAATATAAATGAAGTAGTTAGTCCTTGTAGAATCAAGGAAATAATGACAAACCATTTTAATTGTTTTTTAAGAAATCAGACTTCAGCATTCTCATCGCCTTATTACTTCCAGTGACTTAGCTTCCTCTGGATGCCCACATCATGAGCAAATCTTGTGACAACTGCAACTGTGCTTCATCTTATGCCTCTCTACCTTGCATCCAAGGATTATGGAATTTAGAAATTGACTTTGACGTAATTTAATAAAACTTGTATAATAAGATTAGCTCTTTTCTTTAGTATACAGGTTTGATATCTGACTGTTACAAACTTTCTTTAAGTCAGTTCAGAAAGTTTAAGAAATGGGGCAGGTGGGGTGGAGTGGAGTGAGGTGAAATCTGCACACCTCTATTGTAAACTCTGGAGTTACATTTATTAGGCTTTATAGAGTCTAAATGAGAGAGTTAGGCTCAATGATAACTCCCCCAGCTCTATATTTACCTGTAAGTATCATAAAAATACTGTTTGTTGATTTTATGCATCCGGTTGGTACTGAATAAAAACTTAAGTAGATACTAGTTGGGAAGACCTTCGTTTAGACTTCTTGGCATATTATGATGCCTAGTGGTGGAGTTTTCCAATAGCTAAATTGTCACATTTTAGAATACTTTAATTTTACTTAAGTTATTAAAATGCATATTACATAGCAGTACATGATTACATCTCCAAAGAAATGAAAATATTTTTGAATAAGTTGCTCTGTCCTCAAATCTATCCACTTCTCCAGAAGAAAAAAAAAACATTGTATCAGCTTGGTATGTATCTTCCAGATATGTATTTAATATATTTATATATATCTAGAATATATATGGTGTTGACTTGTATGTATGTATTTTAAATAAATAGTGTATTATATATTATTGATCCTCTTTCAATAAAGTTTTCTCAGAGTTTCTCAGTTAGCAATTCTGGTTAAAGGGTTACATACCACCATTTCTATCTCAGGCACTACTGTGAAGGAGATGAAATTATCTCTTGAGTATAAAATTATTATATTTTATATATCTATTATTTTGCTCATTATATCCCTTGCCCATCTTCATTTTTCTTTTTTTTAAAGTTTTTATATTAATTCCAGTTAGTTAACATACAGTGTAATATTAGTTTCAGGTATACAATATAGTGATTTAACACTTCCATACCTCATCCTGTGCTCATCACAAGTGCACTTCTTAATCCCCATCACCTGTTTCACCCATCCCCCCACCACCTCCCCTCTGGGAACCATCAGAGTCTGTTTCTTGGCTTCCCTCTTTCTCTTTTTTCCCCCTTTGCCTGTTTACTTCGTTTCTTAAATTCTACGTATGAGTGAAATCATATGGTATTTGTCTTTCTCTGACTGACTGACTTCACTTAACATAATACTCTCTAGCTCCATCCACATCATTACAAATGGCAAGATTTCATTCTTTTTGTGGCTGAATAATAGTCCATTGTAAATAAATACCACATCTTCTTTATCCATTCATTAGTTGAGGGCCAATTGGGCTGTTGCCATAATTTGGCTATTGTAGATAATGCCTATAAACATAGGGGTGCGTGTCTCCCTTTGAATTAGTATTTTTGTATTCTTTTGGTAAATACCTAGTAGTGCAATTCCTGGATCATACGGTATAGTTTTATTTTTAACTTTTTGAGGAACCTCCATACTGTTTTCCAGAGTGGCTGCACCATCTTCATTTTTCAATCCCTCCTCTTTCCTTCCTCGTCCTATCACTTAGACTTCAAGGAAAAGATTTCTGTTCTTCACTTTGAACTTAAGTCAGCATGTTATTTACAACATTTGTATATTAATCCTTGGCACCAAGTATACAATAAAAGGCTTCTCTCTAGTTCAAAGAACTTCCAGTACCAATAAGACAACAGGGAAATGTTTTAGGGAGCATGAGCTTTCTTTTTTTGTCCCTGAAGTCCTACCTATTAGGTACCTACTCATTCTGTGAGGCCATGAAGCCAACTCAGTCCAAGAATATTTTGAAAAGAAAAGTGTACATTTGGAATAGGCCTTCCATTTGATTATAGAACCACTTGTTGGGATTCCAGTTAATAATTTGAAATTATGGGCTCCTCTGCTCAGCCAAGAGCAAGGCAGTGAAGAGTTCAGAAGATTGCTCAACAAAAGGAAACAGGTTATTTACTCTGAGAATATATGCACCACTACCGCTGTTATGTAGTAATAACTATTGTAACACAGCTAAGAAATACTGGCCCTGAAACAAACAAAAAAAAAGAACTCTTGGATTCTCTACCCCCACTTTGGGTTCTTCTGAGGCCATCTGGATCTCAAGCATTAAGAAAAATATTTGACTGCTACTTCTATGGATTTCAAATTCACTATCCTGGCGCTGTTTCTTACTTTGAAGAGTGTATACCTACTTGCTAAGAATTGGGCATAATAGTAGCCATTTTGTATACTTTACATTTTGTTAAAACCTTCAGATTTAATAAGATAAATATTAGGATGCCCATTTTATGGGTGAAGACTGAAATTCAAAGTGACCTACTCAGTAATTGTTTCATAATTCAGACAGATGAAGAGAACTTCAAAGTCTGTCTTTTCCATTAAACCTTGCAGCTTCTCATCATATCCCTTTCTTTAAAACAATATTGCATAGAGGGGGCACTGGGTGCCTCAGTCGGTTAAGTGTCAACTCTTGATTTCTGCTCAGGTCATGATCTTGGGGTCATGGGGTCAAGCCTGGTGTGGGGCTCTACCCTCCTCAGGGAGTCTGATATTCTCTCTCTCCCTCTTCCTCCGCTCCCACCCCCCCCCACCCTGCACTCAAACGAGCACGCTCTCTCTCTCAAATAAATAAATCTTTAAACAATATTACATAGATTGTTTTATAAGCAATCTTGTATAATATTTTGGACTCTCACTCAGTGTCATCTTTTTGTAAAGTTTTAAAAATCTAGTATTCATAATTAGGTATGAATGTAATTTGCCATCTTAGAAATTCCACCAGCCAAAATCCATCTACAGGCTTGCTGATAGAAGTTTTCTTTTCACTAAAAGCATCTGCTAGCTAAAATAAAGACCAATAGTGAGAAGCCACTTGAATAATCAAGTCTGTTCGCTGACTAAACTTGTTTCTCCATTGCAAATTCTTAGATTAATGAAAACCTTGAGTTCTTTTGAGGGATTACATAAAGTATTCCTCTATGTCTAACAATGTCCTAGCAGTGTTTTGAAGAGATATTATAATTTTTTTCCTCTGGCTGTCATTTATCTGACATTGTGTGGGGTTTTTTGTTTGTTTGTTTTTATTTTTATCTGATGTTGTTTTAATGTAATGGACTCTTGTGGCTTGAGTTTTTAGCTTCTTTTTGTTGTTGCAAAATCAGTTGCTACTACTTCAAATTATTTTCCTGTGAAGGTACTATATTTGCACCAGGTGTCATTTTTGTATATATTTCATGTTGCATTTAGTGAAAACACAGGTACTCTAGAATAACCTGTTTTTGTGATTGTATTCTTTTTTTAAAAAAAGATATTTATTTATTTATTTGTTTGTTTATTTGACAGAGAGAGACATAGCGAGAGAGGGAACACAAGCAGGGGGACTGGTAGAGGGAGAAGCAGGCTTCTTGCAGAGCAGGCAGCCCGATGTGGGACTTGATCCTAGGACTCTGGGATCATGACCTGAGCTGAAGGCAGACACTTAATGACTCAGCCACCCAGGCGCCCCTTGTGTTTGTATTCTTAACTAATATATTTACTCTGTATTGATACTTGAACTCATTGAAGCAAAATTTTTTATTAGAAGATAAAATTATTTGGTCTTTTATTTCTTGCCACAACTTCAGTCATTCTGCTTTGGAAAGATAATGCTATTTGAGTCTAACAAAATATCTTAAGATTATTAAGCATATTTATGCATAGTAAACTTTAAATAATTAGGAAATTATTCAAAAATCAATTTATTCTATTGAATTTTCAGTTAAGAATAATTTAAGCATATTCACAAGGTGAAATACCTCTGTTATTTAATGTGACTTATATTATTCACATAGTGAAGCTCTGTTAGGTGAGCTTGGGTGACTATTTTTGACATGATGAGGTATATATTACTGAGATGCCAAGACCTTGTGTGTATGTCTGTTTTATCCACTAAAACCATCCTGGAAGTATTTGTGAAATGGTTAAGGGTTAGCATTCCATATGTACTTGTGGTTGATGTTTCAGAAATACAAGCAAGATATTTTCTATCTGTGAACTTCTTGGATTGAAAGGATCTTCTAAAAAGTGTTCTCAGCTGCTCAGATTGCTCATGGATTCAAATTTTAGAGAACAAAATTCCGTGAAGCCACTGGCAATATCATCAAGTCCACCACCACCTTTATAGTCAGTCTTTTTGCATGTTTCAGTTAAGTTCACTTCTGAAATACTAGCCAATTTTCATTTACTGGTTGAGGCATTGTCACACTAGCATAAGTTCTTCCATTCTAGGAATGTAAATTAACAATGACTCTTTCTTTTTCTTTTTTTTTTTTTTTAGAGCATCAGGGCATCAGGCCTTATCCTGCTGGAAACAATTCTCTTTGGGTCTCTGCTTCTGTACTTTCCAGTAAGTGACATAATTGTATTTTAAAAATAACCATCTGTTTTATTTTGCTCAGGCAGTAATTTTATATATATATATATATGTGCGTGTATTTATATATATATGTATGTATATGTGTTTATATAAATGTATGTGTATATATATATATGTATATTATAGTATCAATAACTCTTCAAATATATATTACTTTTTTACATATGTATATACAAGTTTATATACCTGTATCTATTTATAATAGACATATAAAGTAAAGTGGAGGTAATTGTACTTTTCTTCCCAAATTTATGAAGAGGGTTGACTGCTTAAGTGAGCTAACATAAAAAAGGCATGCTTGATATGTATGCTTGCCATATACATATAAATATTGGTTTCCTTCTTCCCTCTCTACTTGAATCAAAACCATGAGACACACCAAGTTTGTGCTGAAAAATTCCAGATGGTTACATAGAAAAATAAACAAAATAGATGTATGTGTGGTATTTGTGGCGTAGATAATCTAGTAGACTCTTCCTGTCACCCTGGCAACCTGTCTGTAACCACAAGGTAAGTACTTATTTTCCTAATTCAATTCAACTGACTTATATTCAGCAGTTATTGTGTGTTAAGTACTATTGTGTGTTAAGTACTATACTAAACTGGGAATGTTTTGTGAGAGAAACTTGATTTCTCCTCTCAGGAAGCTTACAATTTATAGAATGAGATGAGTCCGTACAGGCAATTATAATATAATTGAAAAAAGCTAAGATACTGTGGAGGCAGGGTGCTGTGGAGACACTTAGGAGAGACAACTAACCTAAGTCTAGGGAATAAAATATCCCTCGACTGAGATCTGAAAGATGAGTAGATGTTAGAGAAGAAAAAGGTAGGGCTTCCATGGCGCCATGTTCTTTTTGGTTTACCTCTTACCTCACTAGCTGCTCCATTTCAGCCTTCTTTGCTGATTCTTAATCTTCTTTCCCACCTCTTAATACTTAAGTGCCTCAGGCATCATCCTAGTGGAGCTTTTGATATTCTGCATTCTCCCTCAGTGATCTCATCTAGTCTCAAACCTTTAAATGCTATTTATATACAATGACTCCCAAATTTATATTTCCAGCTTAGACCTTTCCCCTGCGCTCTAAATTCATATTCAGTTCCTTACTCTGCAACTCCACTTGAGGGTCTACCAGAATTCCCTATCATGTTCTTACCTGAGATACTTTTTCTCCCACACACCCAAAGTCAGTCTCCCCTATCTCCATTGATGACAACTCTTTCCCACTGTTTACTCAGGCTAAAACTTGGGAGTCATTCTTGACCACTTTCTTTTTCTCACATCCATCAGAAACACTTCCAAAACACTCCCTCCACCTCATTCAGTGCTACCATCCTGGTCTAAACCACAATCAGCCTCTTCTGGATTATTGGCATAGTCTCTCCCTGGCCTCTGTCTCTCTACACTAACACCCCTGTGATCTGTCTATTTTCAAAGTATCAGCTAGTTGTAATGCCCAGTTTAGACCATGACACCCCTCAAAACTCTCAAAAGGTTCACAATTTTACTTATAGTAAAAGCCAGTATTCTTAGAATAAGCTCCAAGATCCAACATGATTAGGATCCTGCCCCTCCTCCATTTCCCCATTCTCTAACCCTCTTCCCCCACTCAGTGTTTTTAAGGGTTCTTAATTTATTCAAGTTTTCTACTTCTTGAATTATATTTCTTCTTCAGATAGAAATTTATTTGGGTATAATCATTTTAACCTTTTCCATAAAATCATCCATATTACTGAAGTTGTCTAATTTACTAGTATGGAGTTATGCACAGTAATAAATAATAGAAGCAATATAAGCAATATAATACAAAGAGTCTTTATCATGCCCGGGATTGTTTCTGTATAAATGGCAAGTTATATATCATAACATTTTATCTTCCCCACAGAACTACCAGAAAGATGTTTAGCCAAAGTTATAGAATCACCCAGTTAGGAAGTAAAGACCCAAATGACTTCACTAATCTGAATAATAATCATCTGAATATCTGTTGTTGCAGTCACCATCATCTTTTTTCCTGAACCTCTGCTATTTTAAAATATACTTTGTATCCAGTAGCCAGAAGGATATTTTTTTAAAATATAAAATCTAATCTGTCACTACTTCTATAGCTAGCTTCCCAGAGTTCTTAGAATAAAGATCAAAACCCTTGATATGGTGTATGATGTTATATATAGTGTGATCCTTGCCCACCTCCCCAGCCTCATCCAGTACCACTTTCCTTTTCACTTTGCACACCCAGCTACTCTGACCTTTCCGTTCATAAATGATATATAATCTCTCTCATGGTGGTATTATAATGGCTCCCCAAAAATGTCCATTGTCCTAATCCCTGGAACCTATAAATATGTTGCCTTACATGGAAAATGGGACATGATGAAATGAAGGACTTTGAGATAAAGAGGTTATCATGGATTTTGTAGATGGGCTCAAGGGTCCTAAGTGAAAATGAGAAGAAGACGAGAGAGAACCAAAGAGAAACCATCATGAAAAAGATTGGACTGACTCTTGCTGGCTTTGAAGATGGATGAAAGAAACCACAAGCCAAGGGATGTAGGCAGTCTCTAGAAGCTGGAAAAGGCAAGGAAACAGATTCTTCCCAAGAGGCTCCAGAAAGAACACCATGATTTTAGATCTGTAAGATCCATTTTGAACTTCTAAATTCCATAACTGTAAGATAATAAATCTGTATTGTTTTAAGCCACTAAGTTTGTGGTAATATGTTACAGCAGCAGTAAGAAACTAATATGCCTCTTAGGACATTTCCACATGTTTTTCCTTCAGTTTTGAAGAGTCCTCCTTTCTTCCTACCCACCCCCCGCCCCCCCCGCCATCTCATGACTTCTTTTGCCTAATTAACAACTTGCTAGTCATCCTTCAGATTTCTACTTAAATATCACTTTTTTAGGAGAGGTTTCTTTCCTTGACTCCAAATCAGAGTCAAATTCCTTTTAATAGTTTCTCATGGAATCCCACTGTCTTTCTTGACAAACCCCATCTCAGTTTGTAAGTGTACATTCACAAATGCCATTATTTGATTAATGTCATTCTCCTGCACAAACTCTAGTTCTTTGAGAATAAGGAGATGATACAGTTATTTTGCTCACAGCCAAGTACCTGTAACCATAGTTGAAGCACAGTAAATGTGTAAAATTTTCTGTGAAAAAAATGAGGTTATACTTGAATGAATTTAGACCTGTACCCCAAACTAGTGGCTATTGTCCTACTGAAATAGTAGCTTCCAAAGAATCTGCTTGATTGTGGAAGACTAAGAATGATGATCCTTATTAATATTACTTTATTTAGTGCTAACAGGCAGTAAAACACTTACTAATGTTATTTTGAGATGTTAGCAAAATTTCATTTTATTTTTATTTATAAGGTTCATACTTATTCAAATCAAGTGGTTATATTAATGAGCATGGGCATAAAATCTATAAAAGAATTTTAAAGCCTCTTAAATGGATGAAGTGCTCTAGAAAACAAGAACATTTGAAAGAAGAGTAAATTTTATGCTGCTAAATGTTCAAAGCAGTTATTAAAGACCCTTTCATTGACAGGTATACAATTTTGAAAGATATGTGATGGACCTGTACCTATTGATGATGTCAGATACAGAGAAAAAAAAGGAGAAAGAAAAATTTAAGAGGAATGTGAAGATAGCACTTCTGCTTCATAATTCTGATATGCCTGAGAGGGAAAAAAATAACAGAAAAGAAGACTTACCAAAAAAAGTCTAACAGAAACCTCATTAGGTTGACTTCATGATTAATTAGGTATCTCTTTCATCATTTATAATATATATTTTTCTGTAACTGCTTGAGATATTATCTAGTTCCCAAGTTTAAACTGTGTACCTTGGTTTCAAGTTAGTTAGTGTTCATGCTCTGAAGACAGAAAGGGTCAGGTTACTTAATGAAGGTTTGAATGGAGCATAAGACACAGGACAGGAAAGGAGATTAAAATATACTATTGATTGAGTCTGGTAAGGAAAGTACTTTTATTTTAGGTGAGAGAATGGGAGATGATATATCAGAAATTGTTAGGAAAGCTTTTTGCTACATAGGCTGTGTATATGTGCGTGGGTGCATGTGCATAAAACATTCTTGACGAGACATAAGTAATTTAGTTATTGGACCAAGGCTCATTGACTTCCCTGGGTTTTACAGAAATGAACTTTATAACTTTTGGCTAGACTATATGCTGCAAGGAAGATCTCTGTATTAAGTGATAAAGGTGTAATTCAGTAAACCTAATATAGCCGAAAGGTCTAATCATTTGATGATATAAATATGACCTATACTTTTCCTATTTGTGAAATATCTTACCTACTTTCTGTGTTCCTGGCGTGGTCCATACCAAAATTGCTTCTGAAAGTTTTAATGGTGATTATAGGTTTTTGGTTTTTTGGTTTTTTTTTTAAAGTATGCTTGAATAAAGGAAAATTGTTTTCAGGGCTGGGTAACTCCATGGAAGGAGGCTTTGGGTATTCACTGTTCTACTGAGTTGTTATGCAATGAGCCTTTTCTTCTTCTTATGCTGCATATTGTTGTTCAGATTTGCAAGAATTAAGGTTATTTTTGTCTTTTCTAAGCAATCTTAGACTACAGACAATTTCATAACAATGCTTATATTGGAAAGTCCAAATTAGAGATTATCATCATTGTGCAGATGAGGACAAACCAAAATCTGACTAAATTTAGCATTGTTATAATTGGATAGCAGAGAGCGAAAGCTTTTAATACATTTTCTTACAGATTCTCAAGAGACTCATGATTTGAAGTCCATACATTTGTGAACAAATGATTAGTCTTCATAATCATATAAAAACTTTCATATAATTTATAGAAAAAAGAAAAAACTTTAAAATATCAACTAAAGTATATTTTACCTGTTAAATTACATAAAATGACATTTTGTGGATTAGTAAAACATTTTAAGTGATATGGAATCTAGAAGTTCATTTTTGACTTGTCTAAACCACCAGTTTCAGCTAATAAGGTGAATTTTTTCCTGTAACCTTGATTAGCTATCTGGATGGCTGATGTGCCTTTCTATACCCATACATGTGTAAATAAATACTAATTTTCATGTTGTTTCCCTACTCCACCCGAGGCCCTAAAATAAAGAACTATAAAATATTAGAACAGGAAGGAATGTCAGACACAACTTAGTCTTTATTCAATGCCTGTTTTGCAAATGAAAAGAGAGTCTGAGAGAAACTGTAACTTACCCAAATTTTCTCAGCTGAGTAGTGAGAAAGCCAGGATTAGAATCTAGTCTCTTGACCCCTGGTCTAACACTGTCACTCTATGACAGTACTTGTGATAGAGGGGTGAATGTGTGATTGAGATAACATTAGACAGGATAATCAGGGATGCTCATGTTCTACCCCCTTGTTCAGGCACCTTTCCTCATTAGGTCTCCGAGGAAATAAAAGGCAAGAGGATAAAACAGGGAACCAATTTAAAATAGTTTAAGGTTTGACTGTAAGACCCAATATAAAACTCCTGTGAACTTGGATGGAGCATGTTATTGAACCATATGAAGTTGCTGATACTGAATCATTTTACTTACAAAAATGGCTATTTTATATTTGGACCTAATAAATAACCCTGTAGACCATATCAGGTTGGTTTCAGTGGCTCAAAACCTAAGTCAGTTAAAAGACTACTTTTTTTATGATCACTCCAAAGCCTAAAACTGATACTCAGATTTTTTTATCTCCAGTGTAGAGCACACACAACATTCAGAAGCAGAGTTAAAACAGGAGCATATTGTTCTGAGCATAGAGCTTAAGGGGAAGGAAATAAAGACAGAGAGTTGCAAGCAGGGAGGAAGAGTGAGAATGTGACCCTGAGAATATAGCTAAAGCAGCTGAGCTTTTAATCCATTATTATTATTGTAACTATTTATTTTAAAGATCAAATTAACCTAAATTTGCCCAGTGGAGCCCCTTCGACTGTCTCCTGCATTCTTTTCACATTATCCTATCATTCTCAGCACTTCCCTACATTCTACTTCAACAGAGAGTACTTTCCCTAGCCCAGCCCTGGAATCAGCCTTTTCTCCAAGGAGCCCTGGTTCTTTTTGGAGAGAAATGGTAGCAGTTCAGCCCTGAGACAGATTCACATAGGGCACAGAGTTCCCAATTTTACAGCTAGGCCAGTGTTCCTCAAATCTCAGTTATCTAGGGGCTTTTGTAAGGAGATTTCTCCTCAACTGAAAGATTCCATCCTTAAAACACAGTTTTTTTAAGCTGATCTAGGCTGCATCTTACTTGGTGTTATCTAGATCCATTTGGATGAATCCAGAGCAAAAGGGAAAAAGTAAATTAGAAGGAAAGTTAAATACTCATGAGCTTACCAGTACTGTCAAGAAAATAGTAGTATGGGAATAGTTGTTTCATGCCAAGGTAGCTCAAAGAGTATAGGAATAGGAGACTCTTTTTTTTTTTTTTTAAGATTTTATTTATTTATTTGAGAGAGAGCATGTGCCCATGCGCTCATGTGCTTGCGAGCACGGGGAGGAGTAGAGGAAGAGGGAGAGAATCTCTAGCAGACTCTGTACTAAACATAGAACCCAACATGGGGCTCGATCCCAAGAACCTGAGATCATGACCTGAGCCAAAACCAAGAGTTGGATGTTCAACCAACTGAGCCACCCAGGTGCCCTGGGAATAGAAGACTCTTAATCCTCAAACTGCTAGCAAATTTTAGGAATATTGGTTAAAATATTGAGATTAAATGACAAAAACCAGACCACCTCCTTCAAGGGAGCTTAAAGAGTGTAACACTAAGACACTCTGTTCTCTATTATAAGACAGGTTAGAGGAATAGAAGAAATAGTTATAAATGTCCTGGAATTCTGTGCAGTTCTATTTATCCACTTGTTCCCTATACTCTTTCCTCAGCCTACCAGAGAGAAGACTGATTGTTGGTAGGTGTGGTCTTCTCATAAAAGCATGGAGGCTATCCAGTATGCATATTACAGGGTATCTGGTTAAGAGTCTTGGATCAGTGTGGCACCTGGGTGGCTCAGATGGTTAAGCGTCTGCCTTCGGCTCAGGTCATGATCCCGGGGTCATGGGATCAAGCCCCGCCTCAGGCTCCTGGCTCAGCGAGGAGCCTTCTTCTCCCTCTGCCTCTCTCCCTGCTCATGCTTTCTCTCTCTGTATCTCTGTGTCTCAAATGAATAAATAAAATCTTAAAAAAAAAAAAAAGAGTCTTGGATCAGTGATATGTCAGGAACTAAGTAATTATCTTCTTTTAGCTGAAAGTTTTAATAAACTGAGAGAGCCTTTTAAATCATTGAGAATTTTACCCCTAGCTTTAGTTTGTGAGTGAAAAAGCAACAGTGTTTACATTTTTGCTAAAATAAATACCAATTAGACTGTATGCCTCTTGAAAATACTCTGTTTTTTTTTTGAGATGTAATAATTACCATTACTTGCAAACTAAGCACAAAGAAAAAGTCACAACCAAAAAACCAAAGTCAGTATCATCCAGAAATAATCACTGTATACGTTTGATCATTTGAGACATCTGTGTATGCACATTTATAAATTGAAATAGAAAATGGATGAATGGTCGAAATCAAGATACAGATCTATGACATTTTATAAAAAATTAATTATAATATTTATTGTTTTAACCAAAAAACTGAAGTGAAACTAAAAATATTACTAATTTTTAGATAAATGAATCTTCACAACAAGCATTATTAGTTCTAATAGATCTTTCTAAGATTAAAAAAGACTATAAAATGTTTTAAAAGTTGGGTTAATTCTTTTTCACTTAGCTGTATGTTTCAACTTTAGACAGTATCACTTTACTTCAGCTGGGACAGCTAAGAAATCAAACATAAATACAGTTCCTTTTGCCCCTTCCCTCTACTTTTTGATTTTTCTTAATAATTTTTGAATTGTTAACGTTTATAACGTAAATAATATGCAATTACAAAACTATTATTCACATAGTTGTTTAACCTTAGGTTTGTATTAAATAGGTTTAATATTTTCCACTGATCTTTGTAACCTGGCTTCTTCATTCGTCAGTTCTTTATTTTGATTTGTTCCTTGGTTTTCATTAACAGATTTTTCATGAAGGAAGAATGAGTCCTATAGTTCTTGAGTTTTTATATGCTTGAGAATCTCTACCCATTGTCCTTTATACATGAAGAATAGTTTAGTTGAGTATAAAAATTTCCGGACACACTTTATATTGTTCAGAACTTTATATCCATTATCTGAATATTTTCAGCTCTTGAAATAGCCTGATTGCATTCTTCAGTCTTGAAACTAAATAAGCTGGGAATTACCTTGAAATTTATCATTCTGTCTTATTTTTTTTTCTTAGATCATAGTGTTTCTTTTCAATATATAGATGTAAGACCTCTTCTATTCCTGGACTTTAAAAATACATGTATTTAATTTTTTGTTTCTTCTTCAGGAACAGGAATTATGTATACATTGGATTTTCTTTTCCTTCTTTATCTATGTTTCTAGTCATTTGTATATCCTTGTTTTTTTCTATTTTGCTTTGTGTGTTTCCATCAAGCCTTTATTCCGTGACCTTTACACTATTCTCAGGTGTGTATATTCTGCTTGAGTTGATTCTGATATTCCTTTAACCTCTCTACTGTTTTTATTTTATTTCCATTTTCACTTTCTTCCCTCTTCTCCAGCTTTCTTGGAGCAATTTTATCTCTTTCTCTGTTTTTCTTATCTCTTCTTTGACTCTGAGCTTCTTTATCAGAGGGAACATTTTTTTGTAATTTCTTTGAGGCCATGAGAATTATTTATTTGAACTTGTGCCAATTTTCTTGGGTAACGTCACTTTTGTTGTCCATTCTTCATGTGCCCCTTTCCTCCGGTATTTAAACAAAGAGTCTGTGCTGGTTCCTTTCTGATTTCTTTTTTGTGATAATTCTTTTTTATTGCAGTACAATATACATAAATATAAACTTACCATTTTAATTATTTTTAATGTACAGTTTAGTGGCATTAAGTACATTCATAGTGTTGTGCAATCATCACCACTATTTCCAGAACTTTTCCATCATCCCCAATTAAAATTCTGTCCGTTGAATAATAACTTCCCATTCCTCCCTTACCCCTAGTTGTTGGTAACCTCCATTCTACTTTCTCTGTCTTGAATTTGCCTATTTTCAGGTACTTCATATGAGTGGAGTTGTATGGTAATTGCCCCTTCGTACCTGGCTTATTTCACTTAACAAAACGTTTTCAGGGTTCTTCCATGTTGTAGCATATGTTAGAATTTCATGCCTTTTTACAGCTAAATAGTATTCCCTAGTGTGCATAATACCATGTTCTGTTTACCATTTATCTGTGATAGACATTTGGGTTGCTGTCACCTTTTGGCTATTGTAAATAATGCTGCTATGAACATTGGTATCTGAGTCCCATCTTTCAGTTTTTTCAGGTATATACCTAGGAATGAAATTGCTCGATCATATGGTAATTTAACTCTTAAGAAACTGCCAAACAGTTTTCCAAGGTAGCTGCAGCATTTACATTCCCACCAGCAATGCATGAGGATTCCAGTTTCTCTACATCTTTACCAACACTTATTTTCTGTATTTAAATAAAAAAAATTAATAGCCATCCTAGTGGGTGTGAAGTGGTATCTCATTGTAGTTTTGACTTGCTACTTTTCATTTTTGAAGAAAGCAGTTTTTATATGTAGCTCTTTTATGAAGAATTAAGTGGAGAGCAGCAGGAGAAGTAGATTGATGCAGGCTACTTCTTTATTTTGAGGTCACATGAAGCCATACAAATTTAGGTTATATTATAATCCAAGCCTTCGCCTTCCTTTTTTACCCCACTTAAGCTCTGGTGACCTTCCTTGGCTAGTGTGCCAACTTAGGTACATCAACATCTAAGATGATCTCTCCAGATCTCTCTCCAATCTGGGATGAAACTGTGTTTCTATAGGAAAATCCCCCAGTTTCTTTTTGGCCCTCCTATACAAATATTCACTCTCCAATGAATAGATCTGTTAGAATCATACTTTTTAATTATAAGCTTTTCAAGAGCAGGACTATGTTTGCTGCATCTGCTTCCATTATAGCACATTAAAAATTTGTCGAGCTTCAACATAATTCTAACTAAAGCAATTAAACACATACACATACACATACACATACATAATTGTACAGCTAGAAATCTCTTCTTTATCTCTGAGTTCCCTATGGAGAGGTGGAAAATAATCTAGACCGAAAAGGAACTTTTAATTCTAACCTACACAGTCTTGCATGACCTGGCCCCACTTTTACCTCTTTGACCTTGGACTCCCCTGCTCTCTGCCTCTCTCACTCTGCTGCAACAGTACTGGTCTTGATGCTCTTCCTTGAGCAGACCTGGCATACATCTACCCCATGGTCTTGACCTTGGCTATTTCCTGGAGCAGTCTTAACCCACATATCTCCATGGCCAGCTCCCCCATATCCTATTCTTTAAATCTTTCAAATGTCAACTCTTCATTGAAAGGAAGTTAAGGAATTCATTATTTTGTAAAAACAGGGAGAGGTTAATTCAAAAATTAGGACATTAAAGTGAGAATAAACCACCACAATTGCAGCGAATTTCTAATGGGACCAAATGGAGACAGATTCAGTGATGATGTGGAGGCAAAAATGTCACAATTTGGCAGTAGACTAAGAACATAATAAATTATCCTGAGAATGCCTTTATAGCAACAAATAAGGAGATCCTAGCTCTGGCAATGAGAGAGAATTTGATAGTCAGATGGTTTGAGTGAAAAGATAAGAAAGTGTACCTCTGCAGCAATGTCCTAGATAGCATATTATAGCTCTCTAGTTAAAAAAAAAAAAAAAAAAACTTATAAAAAAGGGTAAAGTCTCAGTTCCTTTCTAACTCCCTTGCTAGATTTGGTGAGATAATGTTTTTGCCCATGGGAAAAAAAACACATCAGGAACTCATTCTGCCTCTTTTTTCAAGTTACTATTTCTCCTCTGTTTACAAAAATGCATCTCAAAACCTCAATGAGATACCACCTCACACCAGTCAGAATGGCTAAAATTAACAAGTCAGGGAACGACAGATGTTGGCGGGGATGTGGAGAAAGGGGAACCCTCCTACACTGTTGGTGGGAATGCAAGCTGGTGCAGCCACTCTGGAAAACAGTATGGAGGTTCCTCAAACAGTTGAAATTAGAGCTGCCATTCGATCCAGCAATTGCACTACTGGGTATTTACCACAAAGATACAAATGTAGGGACCCGAAGGGGTACGTGCACCCCAATGTTTATAGCAGCAATGTCCACAATAGCCAAACTGTGGAAAGAGCCAAGATGTCCATCGACAGATGAATGGATAAAGAAGATGTGGTATATATACACAATGGAATATTATGCAGCCATCAAAAGGAATGAGATCTTGCCATTTGCAACGACGTGGATGGAACTGGAGGGTGTTATGCTGAGTGAAATAAGTCAATCAGAGAAAGACATGTATCATATTACCTCACTGATATGAGGAATTCTTAATATCAGGAACAAACTGAGTGTTACTGGAGTGGTGGGGGTGGGAGGGATGGGGTGGCTGGGTGATAGACATTGGGGAGGGTATGTGCTACGGTGAGCACTGTGAATTGTGCAAGACTGTTGAATCACAGTTCTGTACTTCTGAAACAAATAATGCAACATATTTTAAGAAAAAAGAAAAAGAAGAAGATAACAGGAGAGGAAGAATGAAGGGGAGTAAGTCAGAGGGGGAGACGACCCATGAGAGATGATGAACTCTGAAAAACAAACTGAGGGTTCTAGAGGGGAGGAGGGTAGGGGGATGGGTTAGCCTGGTGATGGGTATTAAAGAGGGCACATTCTGCATGGAGCACTGGGTGTTATGAACAAACAATGAATCATAGAACACTACATCAAAAACAAATGATGTAATATATGGTGATTAACATAACAATAAAAAAATTTAAAAAAAATTAAAAAAATGCATCTTAAATTTTCCTGTGCAGACCCAGGACACATAAGTAGTTAACTATTTCTGAAGTTTGGTAGTTTATTTTTAATTAATAAAAAGACCAACAAATTTATACCTTAGGTTTTGGGTATTATATGTGAACATATAATTTTAGATAACTTTAATGGTCTCTAAAAACATCCTAAGAATTTTTAGACATTTATATTAACAAACTACCAATACCATGAAATCTAGGTTTATCTGTGTTGTCTTATACGTGAACAATTTGACATAAGAAGGTAAAAAAGACATTTAAAGATATTTAAGAGATAATTCAGAAAATAGTCACAAACAGAAAAATAGTTGTGAAAAAATTGAAATTAGCAATGTATCTTTAAAAATAGTTTCCTTTTTAAAGCTATTAGAGGAAAAAATCATGAAGACTTAGATATACCGTGTAAAAGGGTAGCAGGTATTCTTTTAAAAAATGACAAGAAGATGACGTTTTGACAAGGCAAATCATACCTTAAATGTCAGGGACGACACAATGTCACTAAGGAGTCGCAATTCAATAAAGTAGATTTATTATTTAAAGAAAATAGCAAAAGAGGAAAACTATAAAGCTGTAATACTTACATAGAATCATATTAACAAAAACCTAACATCAGAGTATCCTGAGCCTCGTATAAGTGTGATTAAAGAAAGCATTTGGACCGATAGCTTAAATTAGAAAGGTCAGTGTGAATGTCTGGGATAAAGAACAGATTGCTTTCCTGGAATGTATTGGAAAAGTGTGTTAATTTATTTGTTTATTTCAGTTATCCATTTACCTAAAAGCTGTGATTATTGTATACAAATGTCTCTTCATGTTATAATTTCTGTAATATAAAGAAAATAGGTTAGTTATATATTGTGAAAATACAATCATTATTGATAGACCTTTAGGAATACTTAATATAAATTATTTAAAGGAAATTTAATTTATGATTAGTTGTATATAAATCTCCATGATTTATCTGTTCTTGAGTATGCAAAATGAGGTTTATTTTGAATGCCATCTCTAGGCTTCAGCAATAATATAGATATGTTCAGATGACATTCTAATCCAAAACTTACTTTCAGTTTAACTTCGACTTTCTTCATTCTTCACACTTTTTTCATCACACACCCATCCTTTTCATCATGCTTATAGAAATGTGGAAAAAAATGCTTGTCCTGCTCTGTGGTCTTGTCTCCTTCACACATCAGTCATGCCGTTCTGTTGTTCATTGTGAGGAGGATGTGAGAGGCTTTGCTGGTCATATGGGTTTTTCTCAAAACAGTTGCACATTTTGCCTTCTGATGTAAAGCACAGCATTTCATCATATGCTCTAAAATAAAAGATGCTCTAGAAAAAGAAGAGGTCCAGTGTATTTGTCAAATGCTCGTACTTAGGGAGTCACAGCAAACACTTCTTGTTAAAGGCTTTGAGATCTGCAGTAAAGGAATGCACTTAAAACCGAGCCATTTCTCTATCTTGCTTGATTTCATTATACCCCTTTCTACATAATACCTATTATATAATTTATAATTATAATTATATAATTAATAATATAAATCCTATCTTTGCCTTAAAGAATACATATTAAAAATCCCATAATGCAGTATGATTCCATTTATACAGAATGTGAAATTGTGTGTGTATGTGTCTGTGTGTCTGTGTATATAATATGAGCATATGAGGTAAACCTTAAGAAAGCAGAAAAATGCCAAACACAAAATTCAGGATGATAGTTGCCTGAGACAGAGGGGAAGAGCATGGGATCAAAGAGGAAGCAGGGCATAAAGGAAGCTTGTAGTGAATAGCAAAATTCTCTTTCTTAAACAGAGTGGTGGATAAATGGGTATGGGTATTTATTGTATCTCTATATAAAATCATCATGACAGACCGACAGATAGATAGACAGACATGTTGTAATGGTTGGAGGTCCAGAAGATGAAGAGGATCCAGCAAGGGAGACTGGGAATGCCCTGGCAGGGAAGTAGCAGTAGGATCAATTGAATTCAGTCAAACACATTTTGTTTCAAGAAGGAGAGAGAAGAGAGTGGTTAATTCCTTCAGATGCTGCTGATTTGTCTTCTAAGATGGGGGACAAGAATTGCCTGCGGGACTTGGGAATGTTAAGGTGGTCTTGACAAGACCAGTTTTGGAGCAATAGTGGGTGATAAATGGAGAAGATGAAATAGAGACAGCAAGTAAACCCCTTTTATCGGTACATTTTACGGTAAAGAGAAGTAGGGAATTGGGGACTGGGGAAAGCTATAGGTCAAGTGACTTTTTTTTAATGAGATAAATTACATGTTTGCATGGCGATGGAAAATGACGGTGCGGGAGAAATGTGAATATCATCATAAGGGAAGCCCTTAAATAGGGTCCAGTAAGTGGAGGGGTTGAACTTAAATCAGAACATGTTCAGTTCACACACTGATTAGTAAAAAAGGAGGTACTGGCTTCTTTTCCATAAATAGCAAGTGAAAACCTGGGGTCAGGGCAAAAATTAGAAGTGGGGTCATCTCTGATGTGTACATTTTGGCTGTTTCTCTCATTTTCCTGTTGTTCAGGACTTCACGCTAGATTCAGGCAGTATCTCAGTGCAGTTGGTTGGGAGCCCTTATGAATAAACTGCAACTTTCAAATAATTGATGGTGACTTTTCAGACTTTAGGATCTGTTCCACAGTCTGTGGTGGTCTGGCTTCATGTATCTCCTCCAAAAATTGTACGTTCTATGGCAAAATGACTGTCTCTGATGGAATAACAACAAAGATGCTGGTACTGTTCAGGCACATCTGGATCCATGCACTCTTCAAAGGCTGTCACTGTACCGGTCATTCAGTCACTTAGGCTATTTCTGCCATCATAAAGCAAATGAAAAATTCAAGTTACCTATAATACAGATCTACAGGACTAACACTGAACTGATCTGTGATATAAGCTCTAATGGAATTTTAATTAAAAAATTTAAGCTACAGGGCGCCTGAGTGGCTCAGTGGGTTAAGCGTCTGTCTTTAGCTCAGGTCATGATCTCAGCATCCTGGGATCAAACCCTGCATCGGGCTCCCTGCTCAGTGGGGAGTCTGCTTCTCCCTCTCCCGCTGCCCATCCCACGGCTTGTGCTCTCTCTCTGACAAATAAATAAAATCTTTTAAAAAATTTAAGCTACAAAAATGAATTAAACACTTAATAATCCAGACTTTTTGGCAGCTGTCAACAACATTGAGTAGTACTGAAATTATTTTTCCTTCACTTGGTCAACCTTTTGCCATTTTATTTCACCTTCTTGTCTCACTCTGTTTAAATAGAATGTTGAAGGTAAAAGCTGAATGCCGAATGTTGGTGAATTGTACAATTTTTAGTTAATGTTTAAGCAGCATTATTTTCACCTTGGAAATCTTGGCTTTAAAGGAAGTCTCACATTTATCCTTCAGTGTCTTCTCAGTTCTTCCTTAGAAAAATATATTCTATTTCTGCCCCTTTGTATTTGAGAGAAATGAATCCATGATTCTCTAAAAAAGTCTTATGGTAACATTTTAAAAGCGTTGAGAAATAAAGTCCTGTCTTCAGAGTCCTGGACTTCAGGGAGGTGGAGCAAGAAGAGAAGGAGAGGGAAGAAGGAGATTATTTCTCTTATTAACATTGTTAATGAATTTAGGGGAAAAGTAATAGTATTACAGAACAACTAAGTATTGCAACTGTCATTTCTCTACTGCAGTATTACTGCATTATGTTTGGTTTTGTAGCTGAGTTCCTGTGTTTCTCTCTCCATTATAAACAACAACAAAAGGATCTCCTTAATAATGAGAGTGGACATTTATTGTATGATTTTCCATATCATATATCTGAAGTGTTTTATATGTGTTATCTTATGTCTTGTACATCCTTGCATTCCCCAATGTGTAGCATAATGCCTGGCATATAGTAAGGATCCAATAAATATTTTTCCAGTTACTTGTAAATAAGGAATTAGATGTGCCAAAAACAATGCCGAGCTTTCGCATGATAAAAAGGTTGCTACCTGAGAACAGGATATAAAAGTCTCCGACAAAACCCTGTTACAGAACCCTGTCTTCATGGTTGACATACTAACAAAATTAGAATTGTTACTTAACTTTCTAGAGACACGTGATTAAATTATGTTAAAGTAGTTGTTTCCTGAAAAACTTAATAGACTAGCTGGTCAACACCTTATCTCTTATTTACTTATCTGATCAGTCTTAGGCTTTATAGTATAGTGGTTAAGAGCATGGACTGTGGAACCATTGTAACTGACACTTGGTAACTGTGTGACCTTAGGTTAGTCATTTAACCTCTCTGGATGTCCATTGCCTTATCTGTAAAATCAGAATTATAAATGTACCATTGGATGATTTTATGCATGCAAATGCATAATATGCTGGCACATGTTATGAGGTGTGTAAGTATTAGGTAACAAAGTAGCATAACTAAAGTAGTGGTTCTCTGACTTTACAAGCATCAGAATCATCTAGGACTTGTTAAATCCCAGATTGCTGAACATTAGTAAATTCAGTAAATCTAGGGTAGGGTCAGAGAATTTGCATTTCAGATAAATTCCTAAGGGATGCTGCTGTTGCTGGGCCATGGTCCTGGAACCACACTATGAAAACCATTGGCCTACAGCAGTGCTTTTTCAAACTATGTGTCGGTGAACGAATGAATGTTTTTAACTTGTTTATTTTGTTTTATGTCAGTCTGTCATAGATTGTAAAATACAATTGATATTAATCACCTGGAAAGAGAAATGAAAAGAAGAGTTATTCTTGGATTGGAAGTTGATTTTGTTACCAGATAAATGGGAATTTGCACCTTCAAAAAGGGAGACAATTCATATAGCAAATAAAGTGAATGTGTACACTCAGGTTTCATGTTAGGCTAGTCCCCTCCGGCATTTTAGCAATCTTTTCTTTTTTTACCCTCTTTCAATTGGAGACGAAAACATAACGTATCCATAGGTTCCTGGGCTTGAGATATGGTTATCTTTGGATGCTATTATTCTGCCTACTACACCAGTCATCCAAAATTCTCATGCAACATACCAGTCAGGCAACCCTGATCCAACTAGAGCTACTAAAAATCGTTGAGACACTTTAATATCCAAAGCCTGATTTTAAATATAACTGGCCAACAGACCAAAAAAAAAAAAAAAAAAAGTCCTACAGTGCCTATACCATGAATTTGTCCTTCAAATAATTTTACTCTACATAGGATTAATTTATTTTTCTATAATCACTCACCAACATCATTTAAAAATTAGCAAAGTTCCCATTAAAAGTCATTTTTCTCCATGATTATAAATCCTGGGCCCTCGGTCCCTCGATGCCAGACATCTGCTGGACTTGCATAGTAGCGATCCCAGTTAGGAATGTGCCTATGTATTCTTGTTTTTCATGGTCCCACCTGACCTACTTTGTTTCATACCGAGTAAGTTACTGCCTGGCTTTCGGTACAGTGTTTGATTTTGCTGCCCGTAAAACTGAAAATTTTGACAAGAAAAGTAAAAGCATCCTTCTTTTGATGCCTACTTAAAACTCCAATTCAAAAGAATAACACAGTATTTAAATTAAAGAAGTCTCCCATATGCTCCAAGAGTTCCTGTGTAAAATAAACAAGTAAACTAACTAAAAATAAGAATTTAAAGAGGTATTGCATAATTGTGGCTATTCAAAAAATCAGAAGGTAGGTAACAAATGGTATTAGGATCAGATAAGGTGCCAGGGTCAGAATTAGCTGCAAGTACCAAGGCACATAAGAACAGAAGTTTTAAAATGCTGAACTCTCTTTCTCCCATAAAAAAGAAGTATGGCAGTGAATAGTCCAAAGCTAATTGTATTTCACAGTTACAGGGATCCTGGGTGACCCATTCCCTCTATTGCCTTCTAACAATTT
This sequence comes from Zalophus californianus, assembly GCF_009762305.2. Taxonomy (NCBI): domain Eukaryota; kingdom Metazoa; phylum Chordata; class Mammalia; order Carnivora; family Otariidae; genus Zalophus; species Zalophus californianus. Next base: position 116,838,502 of record NC_045603.1, on the reverse strand, counting down.
CATCTTCATCCAAGGAAGCAGGTGGGAAGAAAGTGTGAAGGGGGAGGAAAAACTATATTTCTCTTCCATTTAGCCAATCATTTGTCAGAATTTCATTACATGGTCGCTCTTAGCTTCAAAAGAGGCTGGGAAATAGTTTTGTTTTGTTTTGTTTTTTAGCTAGGGGGCCATGTGCCCATCTGAAAAAAACTGGGAATTCTGCACATTATGATCTCACCTCTGCCATGCCTGTAATTGTTGCTGGTTTGCATCTTCTGTATTTCTTCAATGCATATATGTTATCTTTATTTTTTTTAGGGAGGTTTTTTAAAAAAATATTTTTTATTATTATGTTCAATTAGCATATCATACATCATTAGTTTTTGATGTAGTGTTCGACGATTCATTAGTTGCATATAACACCCAGTGCTATGTACACAATGTGCCCTCCTTAATACCCATCACCCGGTTACCCCACCGCCCCACCCCCCCTCCCTTCTGTAACCCTCACTTTGGTTCCGGGAGTCCAGAGTCTCTCGTGGATCATCTCCCCTCCGATTTCCCGCCCTTCCTTTTTCCCTTCCTTCTCCTAATGTCCTCCATGCTATTCCTTATGTTCGACAAATAAGTGAAACCATATGGTAATGTCTTTCTCTGTTTGACTTATTTCACTTAACATAATCCCCTCCAGTTCCATCCATGTCGATGCAAATAGTGGGTATTCATCCTTTCTGATGGCTGAGTAATATATTATCTTTATAAAAGAAAAAAAAAATGTAAACTGAAGTCCTGTCCCTGACTCTGCCAAGCCATGACTTTTGAAGAGAGAGAACTAAGGCTACTGAGATACTGATTATGCAACTCGCAATGCAGACTTCGTTTTGTGGAGGACTGCGCTCATTATTAATTGTGATCTTTATATAGCTCCTCTTGTTTCTTTCACTTCCCTGGAAAAAAAGTAATTATGTAACATGTGATTCAGACAGGAAAGAAAGTCCTTATTTAATCTATGGGGCTATTAGATAACTACTAAAAGAGGGACTCACCTAAGATAGATTTTCTCACATGGGGTTTTCTGGTGACAGCTCAACTCCTTTTAGGGTGTACTAATTTCAGTGGCTTAAAGACCTTTGAAGTTATTTTAAGCTATAGTGTAGGCACACTAAGTATAGTATGCTCAAACCGGGAACTATGGTTTTTACTCTAAGCTTCATTCCCTTTGCTATGAATTTTTTTAAGAGAGATAATATTGCTACAGATTACTAATTTTGATGTTCAACAAAATGCTCCACATTTCTTTGAAGTCAAAGATGTCTCAAATTGGAATAGTTGCTACAGAAGTTTGTTTAAGGAAGCTTCACATTTAAAAGGCTGGAAATTTTATCTGGACTAAGGCTAGGACCAATTTTTGGCAACTATTGCTTGTCATCATATATTTAGCCTTTGCCTCTACTTCTGTTGGTCTCCTATACTTCTAAATTTTCCTCAATCACTGGGTAGATGTCAGTGATAAGGTCTCATACTGTAGGGAGTGATGATAGGAATTGTTAAGGACTAGTAAGACATATTCTGAGAAGCCGTTTACAAATTGAACTCCCAGATATTATAGGGTACTGAATAAGGTACAAAGTTTTTTTAGTGATCGTTTTATTCTTGTTTTTACAGATGTATAATTAGCATGCAATGTTATAGTAGTTTCAGGTATACAAAATATTGATTCAACAATTCTATACATTACTCGGTGCTCATCGTGACAAGTGTAGTTGCCATTAGTCACCTTATAATGTTATTCAAGTATTTTTGACTAGATTCCCTTCGCTGTAATTTTCATCCCCATACAAACAGAAGTTTGTACCTCTTAATTCCCTTTGTCTATTGTACCCAATCCACCTTTCCTCTGGCAACCACCAGTTTGTCCTCTATATTTGAGTCTGTTTTTTGGTTTGTTTCTTTATTCATTTGTGTTTTAGATTCCATATGTAAGTGAAATCGTATGATATTTGTCTTCCTCTGCCTGACTTACTTAGTATAAAGCCCTCTAGGTCTATCCATGTTGTCTCAAATGGCAAGATTTCATTTCTTTTTATAGCTGGAGTAATACTACATTGTGTACATGTATCACATCTTAGCCATTCATCCATCCATGGGCACATAGATTGTTTCCATATCTTGGCTATTGTAAGTAATTCTGCAATAAACATGGAGGGTGCATGTATCTTTTTGAATCAGTGCTTTCATCTTTTTGATGAATACTCAGAAGTGGAATCACTAAATCATATGGTCATTCTATTTTTAACTTTTTGAGGCACCTCAATACTATTTTCCATAGTGACTGCACCAATTTTACATTTACATTTCCACCAACAGTGTATGTTCCCTTGTCTCCACAATCTCTCCAATATATGTTATTTCTTGTCTTTTTTATAATAGGTATGATTTGATGTCTCATTGTGGTTTTGATTTGCATTTCTCTGATGATTGGTGATGTGGAGCATCTTTTCATGTGCCTATTGCCCATCTTCTTTGGAAAAATGTCTCTTCAGATCCTCTGCCCATTTTTCAATCAGATTGTTTATTTTCTTATTATTGAGTTGTATGAGTTCTTTATGTATTTTGGTAATTAGCTCCTTATCGGATATATGATAAGCAAATATCTTTTCCCATTCAGAAGGTTGCCTTTTTATTTTGTTAATGGTTTCCTTCACTGTGAAAAAGCATTTTAGTTTGCTCTAGTCCCAGTCATTTAGTTTTGGTTTTGTTGAAATTACGTTTGGAGTCGGATCCAAAAAAATACAGCCAAAAATGAGGTCAAGGAGCTTACTACCTATGTTTTCTTTTAGGAATTTTATGGTCTTATAGTCAACTTTTTAATCCATTTTGAGTTAATTTGTGTATATGGTATAAGATAGAGGTTCAGTTTCACTATTTTGCATGTGGCTGTCCAGTTTTCCCAGCACCATTTATTGAAGAAACTGTCCTTTTCCCATTGTATATTCTTGCCTCCTTTATCATAATTCATCATATATGCATGGATTTACTTCTGGGCTCTTTATTCTTTTCCATTGATTTGTGTGTCTATTTTTATTCCAATATCCTACTGTTTTGATTACTATAGCTTTGTAGTAAAGTTTGAAATTAGGGAGTGTGATGCCTGTAACTTTGTTCTTCTCTGTCAAGATTGCTATTCAGGGTCTTTTGTGATTCCAACAAATTTTAGAATTATTTGTTCTAGTTGTATGAAAAATGCCATTGGAATTTTTATAGCGATTGCATTGAATCTGTAGATTGCTTTGTGTAGTATGGACATTTTAACATTAGTAAGTCTTCTAGTCCATGAGTACAGAATTTGTGTCTTCAGTTTATTTTATCAGTGTCATAGTTTTCTGTGTACAAGTCTTTCACCTCCTTGGCTAAATTTATTTTTAGGTATTTTATTCTTTTTGATGCCTTTGTGAATGATATTGTTTTCTTAGTTTCTCTTTATGATAGTTCATTATAGTGTATAGAAACACAACCAATTTCTGTATATTGATTTTTATATCCTGCAACTTTACTTAACTCATTTATTAGTTCTAACAGATTTGGGGGGTCTTTAGGGTTTTCTATGTGTAAATCATGTCATCTGCAAATTATGATAGTTTTACTTTTTCTTTTCCTATTTGGATGACTTTTATTTCTTTTTCTTACCTAATTGCTCTGTCTAGGATTTGCAATCTTGTGTTGAATGAAAGTGGTGAGAGTGGGCATCCTTGTCTTGCTTCTAATCCTAGAGGAAAACATTTCAGCTTTTCACCATTGAGTATGATATTAGCTATGGGTTTGTCATATATGGCCTTTATTATGTTGAGGTATGTTTCCTCTATCATCACTTTGTTGAGAGTTTTTATCATGATTGGATGTCGAATTTTGTCAAATACTTTTTATGAATCCATTGAGATGATCTTATGATTTTTATTCTTCATTTTGTTAATGTATATCACACTGATTAAAATGCTGATGTTGGACCATCCTTACATCTGTGGAATAAATCCCCCTTGATCATGGTGTGTGACCCTTTTAATGTACTTTTAACTTCCATTTGCTAATTATTTTGTTGAGGATTTTTGCCTCTGTGTTCATCAAGGTTATTGGCTTGTAATTTTCTTTTTTTGTGGTGTTCTTGTCTGGTTTTGGTATCAGAGTAATTCTGGCCTCATAAAATGAGGTTAAGAGCATTACCTCCTCTTCAGTTTTGTGGAAAGTTTGAGATTAGCTATTAATCTTTGAATGTTTAGTAGAGTTTACCAGTGATGCCATCTGGGCCTGAACTTTTGTTTCCTGAACGGTTTTTGATTACCAATTCAAATTCCTTTCTACTAATGAGTCAATTCAGATTTTTTATTTCTTCATGATTCAGTCTTGGAAAATTGTATTTTTCTAGGAATTTATTTATTTATTGTAGGTTTTCCAGCTTTTTGGTGTATAATTGTTCATTATAGTCTTTTATGATCTTTTGATTTTTGTGTTATCAGTTATAATTTCTTTCATTACTAATTTTATTTGAGTCTTCTCTCTCTTTGCTTGGTGAGTCTAGCTAAACTTTTGTCAATTTTGCTTATCCTTTCAAAGAACGAGCTCTTAGTTTCATTGATTTTTTTTTTTTTTTTTACTTTCTATTTCGTTTATTTCCACTTTGATCTTTATTGTGTCCTTCTTTGTACTACCTTCAGGCTGTTTTTGCTCTTCTTTTTCTAGTTCCTTTAAGTATAAAGTTAAATTATTTATTTGATTTTTTGTGTGTGTTTCTTGATGTAGACCTGTATTGCTATATCTATTCCTTCTAGAACTGCTTTTGCAGCATCTCATAGATTTTGGGTTGTTGTATTTCCATTTTTGTTTGTCTCAAGGTATTTTTTGATTACCTTTTGATTTCTTCATTGACCTGTTGGTTAGTCTGTAACATGTTATTTAATCTTGTGATTTTTCCAGTTTTCTTCTTGTAATTGATTTCTAGTTTGATACCATCTAGTCATAAAAAAAATGCTTAATATGATTTCAACCTTATTAAATTTATTGAAACTTGTTTTGTGGCTTAACATATGATCTATCATGGAGTACATTTCATGTGCACTTGAGAAGAATGTCTTTTCTGATGCTCTGTGGATGGAATGTTCTATATATCTATTAAGTCCATCTGGTCTAACATGTCATTTAAGGCTAATGTTTCCTTATTGATTTTCTGTCTGGATGATCTATCTGCCAGTGTAAGTGGGATATTAAAATCTCCTACTATTATTGTATTACTGTCAATTTCTCCCTTTAGGTCTGTTAATTTTGCTTTATATATTTAGGTGCTCCTATGTTGTGTGCATATGTACTTACAAATGTTATATCCTCTTTTTGGATTGACCACCCCCATCATTATGCAGTGCTCTTCTCTGTCTTTTATTACGCTCTCTTTTTTTAAGTCTGTTTTGTCTGATATACATACAGCTATACCAGCTTTCTTTTCATTTCCATTTGCTTAGAAAATCTTTTCCGATTTCTCTACTTTCAGTCTATGTGTGTGCTTACATTTGAAGTGAGTCTCTTTTAAGCAACATATAGATGAGTCTTATTTTTTAATCCATTCAGCCCCTATGTCTTTCTACTGAATTTAGTCCATTTAAAGTAATAATTGATATGTATGTACTTATATTGCCATTCTGTTATTTTTTGGCTGTTTTTGGCTGTTTTTTGTAGTTTCTTTGTTCCTTTCTTCTCTTGCTCTCTTGTGGTTTGGTAAATTTCTTTAGTATTATGTTTAGATTCGTTTCTCATTATCTTCTGTGTATCTACTGTAGGTTTTTGCATTGTGGTTACCATGATGTTTACGTATAACTGTTTATATACATAGCAGTCTATTTTAAGTTTGTAGCAACTTAAATTTGAAGACATTCTAAAATCTCTACATTTTTAGCCTCCCGCACATTTTATGTCTTTGATGTCATATTTTACTTTTTTAAAACTTTGTGTATCCCTTAACTAATTATTGTGGTTACAGTTAATTTTACTACTTTTGTCTTTTAACCTTCACTCTAGCTTTAAAAGTGGTTAATCCCCTACCCATATATACATATATTCACCTTTACCAGTGAGATTTTTACTTTCATATATTTTCTTGTTATCAGTGCCTTTTCTTTTGAGCTTAAAGAAGACCCTTTAACATTTCATGTAAGGCTGATATAGTAGTGATTAACTTTTTTATCTCTTAGTTGCCTAGAAAACTTTTTATCTCTCCTCCGTTTCTGAATCACAACCTTGCCATGTAGAGTATTCTTGGTTGGCAGGTTTTTCCTTTCAGCACCTTGAATATATCATGCTACCCCCTTCTGGCCTTCAGAATTTCTGATAAGAAATCTGCACATAGCCTTATGGGGGTTCCCTTATATATAACACGTTCTTTTTCTCTTGCTGCTTTTAAGATTCTCTCTTTAACATGTGACATTTTAATCATAATTTGTCTTGTTGTGGTTCTCTTTGGGTTCATCTTATTTGAGAATCTTTGCTTCCCGGACCTACATGTTTGTTTTCTTTCCAGGTTAAGGAAGTTTTCAGTCATTCAAGTTAGTTTTCTGCCCCTTTTTTCTCTCTTTTCTCATTCTCAAATTCCTATAATGCAAATGTTATTCCGCTTGATGTTGTACATTAGGTCTCCTAAACTATCTTTACTTTTTTTCATTCTTTTTTCTTTTTGTTGCTGTCTTTGGGTGAGTTCCCTGCCCTATCTAACAGGTTACTGATTCATTCTGTACTTCAACCAGTCTGCTGTTTAACCCTTTTAGTGTATTTTTCATTGCAGCAATTGCATTCTTCAGCTCTGTGGCTTCTCTTTGTTACTTTCCTGTATTTTCCATCTCATTGTTGAAGTTCTTAACTGTGTTTGTCCTGAATTTGGTAAGCATCTTTAGGGCTATTATTTTGAACTCTTTATCAGGCAGATTACTCCATTTCATTAATTTTTTTTTTTTTTCCTGAGGTTTTTGCCTCGTTGTTTCATTTATAACATATTCCTCTGGTTGTTTGTTTGTTTGTTTGTTTGTTTCCTTTCCCCTTTCATTTTGCTTGACTCTCTGTTTCTATGTATTCGGTAAAATAGCTACCTCTCCCATTCTTAAAGGTGTATTCTTGTGTAGAACATGAACCTTATTGTTCCGCCCTTAAACTTTGTGATTATCTAAGTAGCCTGATTTTTTCTTGATAGGTCCCAGTTGTTGAGGGTATGGCAGGATCTGTTTGTGTTCCAAAGGGAATGATCTTAGTCAGCAACTAGATTCAGGCTGAGTGGAAGCCAGATCATAGGCAGCAGCTTCTAAAGTATACAAATATATATGCATAGTCCCACGGGACCACAATCTTAGACCCTACTGACCTCCAGACCAGGAGATCTGGAGGTGTCCCCTGGGCAACAGTTGCAAGAACTGGGGCTTCAGACAAATGTATAAACTCCTGTCTGGGAGGTAACAGCAAGCTGTGGCAAAGCCAAGGGAGGGTGTACACATGATGTCTCCCTGCCTGTGTTCCCTGTAAACACCTCTCTCTAACCTCTGGATGTGTACTAAACCTGAAGCCTGTCCTTCAGCTGAAGCTCCAGGGCAATTAAATGGGCTTCTTTCATGTGCAAACTAGGGGTGTATTTCGGTCTGCTGTCTGTGTAGTGCCTTGGGTATGATACTCTGCCCAGAACTGTCTTTCTTATTGTTATGGTCCTGTGGGGCCCAGGAGCACAAGCCCCTCTGGTCACCAGAACCAGGCAATCAAGAGGCATCTCCTGTATAGATTGTGCTTTAGCAAGGCTGTGGAAGAGTGTTGGGCACACCTGTAGCCTTAGTGAGCCCTGAGATGAGCTCTGAGGCAGGGCATACTCTAGCAAGATTATGTCTGGGCATGCCCACCTGAGCTAGTGAGGTAGAGGTGGAGGGCAAAAAAATGACACTTTCTAGTTGCCTCTATCCCTAAGGAAAATCCCAGCTAATCCCTGCCCTCCAGCAGATGCTTTAAGATTAGCAGCTGATTGACCGTCACATATAATCTAGTCATCTTCAAACTGCTGCTTGCTGCTTTTGGGTTCCTGGGACAAGTGAGTCTGCACATGAGTCCCTCAAAAGTAAAATCTCAGATCCCCACAACTCCCTGGATACCCTAGATGTAAGCCCCATTGGTTTCCAAAGCCAGATATTTTTGGAAATGTCTCCTCTCTCTGGTGCAGGTCCCCAGAGTTGGGGTGCCCAATGTGGGGCTCAAACTCCTCACTTCTCAGGGAGCAACTCTGGCCCATGAGATCCCTCCCTATAGTATGTTGTCATGCAGGTGTTAAGGTTTTTGGCAAGACCTTGTCTCTGCCTCTCCTACCCATCCCTTTTATCCCTTGTGAAGAATGCTGTTCAGATAGTTTTCAGTTCTTTTTCATCAGGGATTATTCCATATGTTGTAGTTTTGGTGTATCTATGGAGGAGGTGAGTTCAGGGTCTTCCTGTGCCAACATCTTGGACCTCCCCCTTGCTGTGGCAGTTTTGGAGGACATGTTTTCTACATGGGGTGGCTGCAAAATGGAGGAGGATTGCCTAAGAGACATTGGATTTTTTAAGAGTGAGATACAGTCTTTGTTTAAGTCACTGGGATTTCTGAGTTGATTTGTTCCTGAAGCTTAGCTTCGTTGAACATTGACTAATAACTGTCTCCAAAAAAATATACATTTCTTGGGGCACCTGGGTGGCTCAGTCGGTTAAGCAGCTGCCTTCAGCTCAGGTCATGGTCCCGGGGTCCTGGGATCGAGCCCCACACCGAGCTCCCTGCTCAGCGGAGAGCCTGCTTCTCCCTCTCTCTCTGCCTGCCGCTCTGCCTACTTGTGCAAGCTCTCTCTCTCTCTGTCAAATAAATAAATAAAATCTTTAAATACATATATATATATACACACTTCTCAAAATTATTGAGATAAATTATCATATATGGTTCACTGTAACACACCTGGTTTCTCCCTATGTCCCTAAAAGAACTCAAATTTATTCTCAAATTTTTAATGTAATTTTAATGTTTTATTATAAAAATGTTTATTTTTAGAAAAGTTAGAAACTAAAGTATAAAGATAATAAAAAATACCCATAATTCTACTACAAAGATAACTTGTTGAGGGGCACCGGGCTGGCTCAGCCAGAAGAGCATGTAACTCTTGATCTCGGGGTTGTGAGTTCAAACCTCATGTTGGGTGTGGAGATTACTTAAAAATAAAATCTGAAAACAAAACAAAGATAACTTGCTGATACCCCCAGTTGTTGGACATTTATGTGGTCAGTGTGGTTTCCTGTATTTGTCATTACAACTAGTGATATGAAGAACATTCTTGAATCAAAATCACTATTCAAACAGAAAAGAGTATGATGAATTTCCTCTATAAAACACTGTCTGTTGCTTACAGACTTTCCTCCACCATCTCTAGCTTCTTCAGTGGCAGTATTTTTTTTTAATTCGGTCACATGCTGTTTAGGAGATACAACTGTCAAAGGGCCCTACTCATTGTCTACTGTGATTGTGTTGTAGTGAAAGAGTTAATCTTCCTAGTCTACTTCTTTTCATCCTTTAGTCTTGGATAAAACACTACCTTAAAAAAAATATTTTCATATCTGGACTCTAAGCTCTTTTCTTATGCTCTAATCCAAAACATTACAGACTTTTTGACTATGCATTATCTTCCTATGGCCAAGTCTCTTCAAACATGCAGTGGAAAGACTGTCTACGCGTGGGAAGATACTAGAGCAAAAACCAAGACATTTCACGTGAAAGGGTGAAATGAAAATATTCATCATAATGAGCTTCTTTTACTGGTCTTGTAACAAATGATAGGCAGTTCACTTATCCTATCAATGAAAAATGAACTTTTTCTACTTTGATACTAATGATATTTATTATCCAATAGGTAAATTTGTATTTAAAAGACCTGTTTTCTTAAATTATCCTTTTTGTTTTATTTTTTTTAATATTTGAAAATTATTTATTGGGTTTGAGTAAAAATTAGCATTTACAAAGAGTGAAATCACAATGACTTCAGGAATCTTTATGTACAGAATTGCAACTTAAAAGAACACCATATTTCCTAGTAGATTTAAAAAATTTTATTGACATTTCGCCCTTTCACAAAAAGAGAAGTTTGGGATGTGTTTATTGTGGAATCATACATGCCTTTGTTCAAGGAGCACTGAAGAGCTAGACTTGAGAGGTCCCCTAGTATGGGGCCTACTTAAACACAATTGCAGTGAAAGCCCTGTGCTCTGCTTTTGTCTTCCCTGGTTTGACTTCAGCCTTACTCAATTTCTCTCCCTTTTGTATAACCCAGCACCATTCTATTCTAGCCAAGTTTATCTCTGCACCACTCAGGGAAGCCCCATGCTGCTCTTTGTAAATGTCACTCTTAGAAGGATAGTCTCAGGGTGTTTCCTGAAAGAATTATTTTTTAAAGGGTTCACTGACTGAATTCGCTCTGAAGGATAGTTTGGGTTGGGGGCTTTTTTTAACCTTCCTGAAGAGTGTCTGGAGACAGAGCAGGCAGCCCATTATTGACTCAGAAAACCCTCTGGACTTGTTAGGTGGATAAACAGTAAAAGAATAGGTCTGAGTTAGATGCTTCTGCAGTGTCTGATGCAGCAGCTGGGTTTCTTAGTGACCTTATCTGTCACCGATTTTCACATCTGTACTGGAAAATTATTCAGTGTTACCCATTCAGACTAGTGAATTAAACATCTGTAATATAACTTATCATTGTAATATCAAAGCTGTGAAGATGCATATTTTGTGACAGTTTGGTCAGATTTAGACTGTTTAGTCAGAAATGATAATACAGATTATCTTTGAGGGCTTCTTTATTTACAAAAATGTATATGAGAGGATTTTGTACTTATTTGTGTGTTGTGCTAAAGGTTTTCCTTGGAAGTTCATAAATCATTCTAAATGACGGCTCCTAAGATTTAAATCATTTTTAAAACGTTACACAAAAACAAATGTCACTTAACATCTAGAATGTTTTAGAGTTAAAACAAATTTATCCATAATAAAGTCACAAAAATTTTGTACACTACAGAGGAAGGTTGACTTCTGCATTTGGGGTCGTCAATTACCTAAATACTAATTTGAGGGAAAGGGGAGGGAAGCCAAGAATAAAATCTACCAGGATAATCTAGGGTAGGAAGAGGAGTCTTTGGTATGTGTAGTGATATTGCTTAATAATACCTCTTTTGTATAGCATAAATCAATACAGAGAGATAATTCACTTATCTCTATTATGAATTAATTTTAATTCAAATACTTGTTCACTAATATCTCAATAGATTTTAACTTTTTGTATTTTTTTCTAATCATAAATTATTCTTCATTTAGAAACTTATTAAATGTAAAGCTGCATTAAAAAAAGTAAAGATCACCCATATCCCATTACTCAGAGATAACTATTATAGTATAGTCATGCATTTTGGTCAGTACTACTTTTATCTAAGTGGAAAAATTAAAATTCTACTTTAGATAGTGTTTTTATCTTTTTAAAGTTTCATTTACCTATATCATTAAGTATTCACCAGTGTTATCATGTATAATAGTTGCATAGTAGTTCACTATATGGATGTACTATAGTACCAAAATTAATTTAGTTCTTCCTGAACCTTTAGTTTCTTTTTCTTTTTTTCTCTTCTCTTCTCTTCTCTTTTCTTCTTTCTTTCTTTCTTTTTCTAGTGTTTGAGGCTATCTTAAACCATTCCACAGTGAAGTACTTTGTATGTGGTTACTTATATATATCTCTAATTGTTTCTGTAAAGTGCATCACTCTGGGTTAAAGAAGATGAACTCATTTATGTTTAAAAATGTGAATATTTTAAAACTAATGTAGTAGTCTTAAATAACTTTTATGTATTTACTTTAAGAATAAACTGTTTATTGTAAGAGCCCAAAACTGGAAACAACTGAAATGTTCACCAACAAGAGCATATTGCCGTTCAAAAAACTATATACTGTATGATTTCATTTATATGAAACCCCAGGAAAGACAATTCTAATTAATAGTAATGGAAAGCAGTGGTTGCCTGGAGCCAGAGGTGAATGGTGGGAATTGATTGACTGTAGAAAATTTATAAAGTACAGATAAGCAAAGAGAAGGGAATTATTCTTACCATTTAGAGATTTGTATAGCACACTTTTTTTAGATACATAGGTACATGAACAAATTCAGTTTAGTGAGGTTTATTTACTGACTTAACAGGCAAGATTTCATAAGTAACTCTGCCACTTTTGCTATTCTTGATATTATTTTAAGCTGTCACTCTTTTATGATCTTTTTAATTTTTTAAAAAAATATTGTGCACTGCTCTGTCACTTAACTGTAAGAAGAAATCTCCGTATGATGATGAGGTGTATGTTAAGTAAGTTTGTCTCCTATTAAGTATCTCTGCAGCTTTGATCTCCATTTATTATAGGAAGCAGTAGAGATTCCTAAAATTGTTATTATTTTCCCTATATTTAGCCTACATTATAAAATTAGTAATATGCATTTAAATTAAACAATAGCCTCTCTTCTGTCCTTCAGCTGAGGAATTTTCCATGCTTCATTATGTTCCACTCTTTACCTTAGAGTAAGGTAATAACACTGACGTGTTATTGGGGGGGTACTCCTGTGCATTGTGGTATGGTTAGCAGCATCGTGGCTCAACCTCCTAGGTGCCAGTAACGTCTCAGCTTGAGTTGTGACAAACAAAAATGTCTCCAGACATTCCCAAATGTCCTTCGGGAGGCAAATTCACTCCTAGTTGAGAGCCCTGACTTAAAGATAAGGCAGCACTTTATTGTATTATTAATAATCCTTAATTACATGTATCTCCCTCTCAGTCACCCATTATCCTTCTGATTATTAGGCTCTGGACTTTGTGTTCTCCTGTGATTTCAGATTAATGAGCTAAAACTTTGAGAGGCCTTGGCTGTGTATGTCCGTATACATCCGAGTTACTTCTGAACATCAACTAAATAAAGGCACCCTTTGGAATGCCACTGTCTTGGGCCATGAGAAATGGAGAGACACTACAGATCTGACCAGAGTTCTTACAACTTTACAGCTGGTGTTTAACTACACATGACTGTCTGCTAGATTTTATTAAAAACAAATTAAGCAGACTTAATTTTACTTCTGCATATAAGCAGGTGTTTAACAAGGTTAAAAGTAAAGGACTCCAGGGGAATTTTCAAGTTAGTGGAACTCATTGGTGCCTTTCCAATTAGCTGGGAAAGAATTAGAGGCATTTGAGAAGAAGGAGAGAGTTTTTTAACAGCGGAAATAGCTATCCTTATTGTCATTTTGGGTTAGATAAAGGTTATTTTCCAAATGGGAGGCTGGTGAGTATACCTTAAAACAGTTATTAACTCATGTTCAACAGTTACTGTCCTAAAGAAACAATCTGGGAAAGAAATCGTAAAACAGAGTTGTCCTCATGGAGCTTACAGTATTGGGGAAAATTATACATAAACGCTTTTATAGTTGGGTAACTTTACTAACAGTTACTTTATCAATTGACAGTGTTTCATCAGTTGCCAAATGGGTCCTGCAGACAGTAACAGCAGGAGTTCAGACAACAGAATTCTGTAGACTGGAGAGTTCAGAAATGTGGGATTAGAAAAGCTCGTATCTGAGCTTAGCAAGGAAATAGGCAGGGGAGGTAAAGAGGAGAATCTCTGTGGAGGAGAGTGGCATGTGTTAAGGGGCCGATATAAGAGAGCTCAAGGCATATTTGGTGTGTAGAACTAGGAAAAAAAAAAATCCGGAAAGAGAGGCTGAAGCTAGATCCTTGAGGACTTGACTATGAGGCTAAGGAATTTTAACTAACTAATAGAAGCTAATGTTTCCTACACTGGTTCTGTGAAGCAGTAATCCCAACAGATGCCTTTTGAATAAAGTGTTCTATGGTTAAATAAACTTGGAAAGTGTTGCATGCTAGGTGTGTATGCCCTCCTGATGACTTAAAATGCATATTGGTATTTAAAGGTTATGATTAGCTTCATTTAAGCCAGCATTTACAAATGCATTTGATCACAAGGTACATATGGAGGGGGGTTATGAGGAATAAGAACATAAAGTACCTATCAACAGTGGAACAACTTAGAATTTGCAGTTTGATAATAGGGAGGCTTTAACCATGTTTTAGAAACAGGAGGTGGTATTATCAAAGAGATTGTAGTCAGTATCAGCTTGAATAAAATATTCAAAAGATAGGACCCTTACAACAGAGAAAACTTCTGTTCCAGATTTTCATTGATTTGGTTTTTCATTCTTTCATCCCTCCACAAATACTTATTAAGCAAATACTATCTGTTGTGTGCTAAGCAAGGTGAATAAAATGGTGAAGAAAGGAGAAACGGTCTTTGCCATCATGGAGTTTAGAATCTAAAGGAAGAAGACAAATGTAGTTTTAAATTTTTACAGTTACTGTTTAAAGAAAAAAAAGAAAGGCTACCCTTCTACTTTTTTGTTGAACAATGATGCTGAAAGAGACCATTTCACTTCCTCTTAAATATGTCACTAAACCTTGTTAAAATAATTTAACTTTGCTGGTCTTGAGGTTTAAGTGTAGCTTTATTTAATCTTGGACCAGCTTAGCATTTTGAAAATAACATTTTAAAATACCAATTTGGAGAAAAGAAAGGAAATATAAGAAGAGAAAGAAGAGTTTTTACTTGTGATGTTTTTACTTTTGTTTGACATATATGCAAAAAAGTGCACATATCATGAATGTACAACTTGATTAATTTTCACAAACTGAACACACCTATGAAACCAAAACAAAACAGAATGTTATCAGCCCCCCGAAACACCCCTCATTTTCCTTCCAGTTATGACCTTCCCTGCCCATCAGAGTAACCACTATCCCTACTTCTTTCATCAAAGACTGCATTTGCCTTTGTGTGGTGTGTGTGTGTGTGTGTGTGTGTGTGTGTGTGTGTGTGTGTGTGTGTGTTGTGTATAAATGCAGTCATCCATTATATAGAGTTTTAAAGGAAGACAAGAAGGCATATTTGGTTCTAAATACAGATCTTTCTGTAATTCAGTGGTTCTCAAAATTGGTCACACATTGGTAGCACCGAGGAGCTTTTTAAAAGTTGCTCACCTCACAAACAATGAATCATGGAACACTACACCAAAACAAATGATGTAATATATGGTGATTAACATAACAATAAAAATTTTTTTAAAAAGTTGCTCACCTCTAAATCTTACCTTAAAAGGATACTTAACGTAGTCGGTATGAGGTGAGGCCTGAGCAACAGCCTTTTAAAAGCTCTCCAGATGAAGAGCCAAGATGTCCATCGACATATGAATGGATAAAGATGTGGTATTTATATACAATGGAATATTATGCAGCCATCAAAAGGAATGAAATCTTGCCATTTGCAATGACGTGGATGGAACTGGAGGGTATTATGCTGAGCAAAATAAGTCAATCAGAGAAAGACATGTATCATATGACCTCACTGATATGAGGAATTCTTAATCTCAGGAAACAAACTGAGTGTTGCTGAAGTGGTGGGGGGTGGGAGGGATGGGGTGGCTGGGTGATAGACATTGGGGAGGGTATGTGCTATGGTGAGCACTGTGAATTGTGCAAGACTGTTGAATCACAGACCTGTACCTCTGAAACAAATCATACATTACATGTTAAAAAAAAGAAGAAGATAGTAGGAAGGGAAAAATGAAGGGGGGGAAATTGGAGGGGGAGACGAACCATGAGAGACTGTGGACTCCAAGAAACAAACTGAGGGTTTTAGAGGGGAGGCGGGTGGGGGGATGGGTTAGCCTGGTGATGGGTATTAAGGAGGGCACATATTGCATGGAGCACTGGGTGTTATACGCAAACAATGAATCATGGAACACTACATCAAAAACTAATGATGTAATGCATGGTGATTAACATAACATAATAAAATTAAATTAAAAAAATAAAATAAAATAAAATAAAAGCTCTCCAGATGATTCTTCTGCACACCTAAAGTTGAGACTCCCTACCGTAATGTATTGAAAGTCAGTCAATAGATGTTTACATAATATTGGAGCTAGCTTTATGCCCAACTGTCTGACTAATATTTGTAAACCTGGGCTTTCTGTATCTAGATTTTAGGTTGTGATTTGGCAGAAAAAGTAGATATTACATGTGACTAATAACCCTCCCATGATCTACCACCTGGACAGCAAACCATTTTTTTAATTCAGTACACTATGGGAGGTAAATACAGTTGCCTTGTCTTGGAGCAGCCCCTGCTTATAAGACACTGGAATGTTACCACCTACTGGATTGCAGAACTGTCGGATTTGTGTCAAAAGGCTTTACCTGCTGGGCACTGAGACCAAAAAGCAGTGAATCATTTGTTTGAGAGCTTTAGGAACCCCTTAAGCCTATAGGGGCTGTGAATGGCCCTGGAGACTGGGTACGGTTTTCTTCTCAGGGCCTAAGGAAGCCTTCAGGGTAGGGTAACTAAGGTATTTCAGACTTGGAAGAATACAGAGTTGAGTTCTTAGGAATCTAGAAAAGTGGGAAATGTAGAAGCATCTGAATTCTATGAAATGATTTTCATTGAGTTTAAAGATTGACTTAGTAGCAAGCTGATAAAAGTAGATGTATTTCATTTATTTTTTATCTTTTCTCAGAAGTTTTCTGATACTAGTAAAATTTTGAGTTTTCTTTTGCATATGATAAATTGCAATTTTAAGAATCTTGAAGGGGTTCATTAGGATTCAGTGAAAGGGCAATTTACCTTCTCTGAAATACAATGGAATCTGGGGTTCCATACTCAGAGGCTCCAGTTCATTTTGCAAAGTCTCCTAAAGAATGACGGGTTTGAGGATCAAAAGGAAGCACAGTGAGCAAGAGGAAAAGCTCAAAGAGGTAGACAAGGGTGTTAGAGAGGGCCTTGGTAATAGGAGTTTGTATTTTATTCTAAGTTCATTAGGAAGTTTTTTGAGTCCAACAGGTTGAATACCTTCACTTTATTTTATTTTAGCACATAATTAACCAGATTTTTAAAAAGCAGAATGAATCCATTTTTCTCAGAAGATTAGACATTTGTGAATTTTATTTCAGCTTCATATCAACCTCAGGAGGATCAGTACCATAATCTCAAAGGAAGATATGAGAGAGATGTATGTTTAGATTCTTGCTCTTTAACGTATTAAAATGATTGAACTTGTAGTCTGTGGTAATCATGAGTTGAATTTGGTTTGCTGAGAGCTGCAGATTTCTTTAAAAACCTGTATTTTGTAAAACTACATTATCTATGTAGTGCAGGTAAATATGGAAGGACGCACCGGTGTGAGACCTTCATTGGATTTTAGAATGATACTTGCTTTTAATTTGATGGCCTACTTTGACTTTTTCAAAACACCTGGGGATCACTCCATGCCTTTTGGCAGAAAAAAGGAAGAAATGAAGGCGCAGATTAGATTCTTATCACTTTCAAATCCTGAAAGAAAGTCAGACAGGACCCTTATTAAGTTACTGTAGAATGCAACACATGGAACCTTCACACACTGATTTATTTAAGATGATCAATCTTAACTAAATAATCAAGTTTTTATTTGTTTGGAATTAAAGCATAAATGCTGGTGAATTTCCTCTGGATGTTTTCTTTGCTGACACATAGAACTGGTTGGGTTTATACTGGGGCAGATGCATGCATTTAAATGTTGGAGAGGTATACACAGTGAAGTGACTGATAGATGAACAGGGCTTACAACTGGAAAGTTATTACACATGGCAGCTTATTGGCATATAAATTAAACTGCTGCAAGGTAGAAGAATAGAAGAAAAAATTAGGTTGCTGTGTGAGATCAAATTAATTCAGGAATCATTTGGACATTTTATTCCTCTGAAAATAGTTTGCTTGGAGGTCTCCAGCTGTGTTTGGCATCAGGCCATATTCACACTGATGAAAAACGTGCTTTAAGACTTGCAGTTATACAGCACACAGTGCTTTCAGTCTGTCATGCACATAAATAGATGGATGCTTTATGGATATAATTCCTAGTAGGAGGTGGAAGCCAGAAAGCGCAGAGGAAAGAGTGGGGCACAGACCTGCTTTGGGCAGACCGGACAGGAGAAGTCGCACAGGCTGGGGCCCAGCACAGGGACAGTCAGGGCTACTTGGGGAGGAGAGAAGGATGATTAGCATCCGTGTAGGGAGTCCTCATAGGGAAACTGCACTGTGTATCCCCACTAGAAGGGCACAGCGCCCTTCTTCTCGCTCATCTCCTGGGTCTCACCCTCAGTGCCACTTCTTCAGAAGGGTCTTTCCTTAACCATCTTACCAGAACTTCTCTTTCTGTTATTTCCTATCACTGAACCTAGCTTTCTCCCCTTTCATGATAATTTTAAATTATATATTTATTTCTGTGTTTTTGTATTTATCGTCTCTCTCTCTCTTACTAAATTACTCACAATTTGCACTAGGGTAGCATCCTGTTTTCTTTGTCAGTGTGTTCCCAGCAATTAATTCAGCACTTAACTCTCCCTGAAAGATAGTAGGCAGGTAGGAAATATTTGTTGAAGGAACATAGAGAACCTGGAGGGAAACAATCTGAAAACTGCTATGGATTGGGTTGTGTCCCTTGTACAACAGCCTAGAGAATGCAGCTCTGGCTCAGAGGGACATAAAAATTCCACACTCAACTAAGCCTGAGGAGATTAGACTTGAACCTGCAAATCAAATTGGTGAGGGTACCTAACTCTACCTCATAACTACTCCTAAAATCCTGTGAAATAGGCTGGGGAAAATCACAGTTCCCATTTTAGTATTGAAAACAGTACCAAATATAAGAAGAAGCTGCCCAACTTGGATGCTAATAAATAGCAGAGTCAGGATTTGAACTCTAAGATCAGGCCCTGTGTTCCCTTCCATTTCATCTTCTGATGCTGTTCCCTCTATACTTGGCACTCCCAGTAGCTGCAAAGTCTTATCTTTCCCCTAACCAATACCGGGGACTTGTCCCATGGTTCTATAAAGCTTCAGCCTCCAAAGCCAGTCTTTAACTCTCCCCCTCCATGTGCTGCTGCGTCAGGCACCTTTTGCCTGGGAAGATGACCAGCTCTGATTATTACTTCTTGCAGTGAAACCGTTGAGCCCAGGGCTAGCCCCAAAGAGGGAATGCCTGAATCTAAGACTGTTTTAAGCTTCCCCTAAGACAGAGATAGGCTTCTGTCATCTCAGAACAGTCATGATTTTCAAAGCTAACTGCAGAGCAGATTAAAGTAGATACAGCTAGGGTATTTCCACAATAAACTATCCTCCCCAGGAGCCTTGGCAGGGAAGAACACTACCACGTACTGAGCACCTACCGTGTGCCAGGCACTTGACACAGATTATTGTCTATAGGTGACCCAAGGTTAAGTGTGGCATCTAACCAAAGCTCTGAGTGTTGCTCTAATTTAGAACCACATTTATAGGATTGCCCTGGTATCTGCACAGTGACGGAGGGTCAAGGTGGAACCACTTTGCCGTCTGGTACTCTTCTAAACACTGAAAGTAAGCTGGCTTGTTTTCCCTGCCTCTGCTGGGCAATGATGCCCTATTCCAATATTGGGGGACTATCCTGAAAAAGGTGTGATGTGCAGATTGGGAGGGCCAGAGGAGGTAACACCCAAGCACATGGCCTACAGGCTGTGCCATGTCTGTTGCCAAGGAAATGGACTAGTAGTAAATTTCAAGCAAGGAAAGATTCGGAATTACATTTATATCTTTTTGTAGACACTTTTGCCTCCATGTGCCCCTTCACATGTTAAAGCTGTTGTATTTATAACATTCCTTCCTATAACATTCTTATATTTAAAACATTCCTTCCTATAAATACTGGTATGTCAAAAATAATAAACACAGGTAGTAAGGTGGCTGATACCTTTGTATTGTTTATTATTATGTATTTTTTATTATTTTTACCTAACCCATAGAATTACTCAAAATTTCTAAAGAAAATTCCCAAGCCACCTTTCCTCTATTTTAGCTGTAGATAGTGCTATCCAAAGGGCAAAGCTTCTCTTCCTTGATAAAACGTTTCAGGGACAGTAATTTTAAAATACTTGATCTGAAATCATGAGTGTAACTTCATAGTTTCAGAAAAATCTAGGATTCTTTATGATATCAAAATTCAGTCCTGTTTTAACAGTCGTTAAAAAAACCCAACCTTTACCATAAATATCTTAGATACCCTTGGACATGTGGTTCTTTGTCCTTGTAACAGGTTCTACATCATTGAGAGTCAAGAAAACTGGAAGTGAGTTCAATGCCCTGGCAATTGGCACAGGCAAAGGAATTTAGCTCTCTTACTAAAGCAAAATCTCCAATATATAGTATTAGGAGGAGACTGTGTGGCTCTTTCCATTCCTTCCCAGTTCCTCAGAGCTCACCAGACTCTGTACAAATAGACACGCTTTGATCCATGCCTGGAATTATTGTCTCATGCTTATCACTTGACTGAAGACTGACTTCCTGTCATGCCCTAAATGTCACCTCTCCAGAGAGGCCTCTGGCCTCCTTTACCCATGGTAACCTCCCTCACTGTTGTTTTCTCTCTGTATGCTGTTTGTTTCTTCAGTAACGTTTATAGTAATTTATAATTAATACTGTTTTTTTTTTTCATTTATGGGTCTCTCCTTTATTTGGTTTGAACTCCATGAGTTCAGGGACTGCATTTTTTGTTTACTAATATATTGTCCTTTGCCTAGCACAATGCCTGTCACATAAATTCAAATATTTGTTGAATAAATGAGTGAATGAATGACAGAATAAAGAAACTAGAGTGATAGGGTGGCCAACTGAGTATTTCTGCCTTTTTCTAGACATGTTGAGTCCCCAACTTAACTTGCTTTGGTTTTCATTAGCTCTGAGAAATGTATTGCTTTAGTCTTGTGGCCCAGGAACAGACCTCAGGCTCAACCTTGCCTGGTTCCTTACTTCCTGACCCCTGGCAGCTTCTACATGGTGAACATCACTCTACAGTTCATTCTATGGAAAATACCTTTAAACCCTTATCACCTTCGGAGGTAAGACCAACAAAGGCAGATTTTAACCCTGTGGCAGCCTAGAGCATTTCTATTCCTACTGAGTTCTGCTTTCTGTGGGATAGGTCTTCTATCCAGAGTGATTAATATTATTGAGGACCTAGCTCTTTACATGACATATAAACTCCTACAGGCAGGAATGTGACTTTTCTCTACTGATTCAATCTTTTTATCATGGCTGGATACTCTAACTCTAAATTCATATAGTATGGTTTTATCTCTTAATAGAAATTTTTATTCTGTTGCATATTGTAATGTACACTGGATTAGAAACATGAACATTAGTTCAGGATAAACCATTACCTATGTGCCTTACATGCAATTAAAGGTAGAATTGAGAGCAGGAGCTCTAAAATAATACTACCTGGAATCAATCCCACCTCTAACATTGACTAGCTGTACAATCTTAGGAAAATGATTTCATCTCTATATGCCTCAGTTTCCTCATCTGTAAAATGTGAATAATAACAATACCTGCCTTGGGGCGCCTGGGTGGCTCAGTCAGTTAAGCATTAGACTCTTGATGTCTGCTCAGGTCACGATCTCAGGGTCATAAGATCAAGCCCTGCATCAGGCTCTGCACTCAGCGTGGAGTCTGCCTAGGATTCTCTCTCTCCCTCTCCCCTCACTTGCACCCGATAGATGATAGATAGCTAGCTAGCTAGCTAGATAGATGATAGATAAAATCTTAAAAAAATAGTACTGCCTTATAGGCTTGTCATGCAGGTGAAATGAGATAATATATGTAAAACTTAGAACAGGATCTAATACATGAGACATTATATAAATATTAGGTCTTATTTTGATGATAATGATATCAACTAAAACCTATCTCTATATTTTCTGTTCTCTGTTTTTCATTATTAAAGTAAAGTTGTTCTATGAGATAAGCTCTAAGGTCTTTTCCAGATCCAACCAGATCCAAGAGTTTATGCACTGTTTCTAAGCACTGAATTCTAAATTGTATGGTAACTCCTTAACATGACCTGAATGCAAACTCAAGATAGGTTTCTTTCTGGAAAAACAAGTCATTTTTATACTTGCCCCATGCTTTAAATAAAAACTGCCCTGAATAGAGGTTCTCTGCTCTCCTACCAGGGTTCTAAGCTTCAAGGTACACCTCAATTCATTCATCCTCTGACCTTCCAAATCCCTTTGCTTTCTTGTATTTCTGTATTTCTTTTGCAACTTTTACCTCAATTCCATACATCTTCCAAACAGATGCCAGGATGGATTTTTCAAAAACATAAATTCAACCATGTCACTCTACTGTGTAAAACTCCTAAGTGGCTTCTAATTAACTTTAGGATGAAATTTCAGTTGCTTGGTATGGCATACAACCCTCAATGACTTGGCCTTGTCTTCAGACCCAGCCTTTCTCTTACCACTACTCCACACTTTGTGCACCCGCAAATAAGAGAGTGCTTGCACTTCCCTACCACCATAACACTACCCCGTGCCTTCATGCCTTTGTGCGTGCCTCATGCAAATACCCTGTTGCTTTTCTTCAACTGGATAATTCTTACTTGTTCTTTAAAACATTTTTTCTCATCAAGGAAGTTTTTTCACTGAGTTTGGCTCTCTTTGTACATGTTCCTCAATCAAAACTCCTTTGTTGTATTGAAATGATTTGAGCACAGATTCATTTCCTCCTTTGGACTCTATATTCCTTCATGGCAAATGCAGATCTTGGTTATCCTTGTGTTCTAAACACATGTCTAATAAATTTTAAGCAATTAATGTTAAATTGAACTATTTTATATCCTTTGAAAACTTTATGTCATTTTCAGTATGTATCACAAAATTGTGTGATTTGTCTTGAAAAGCTATAGTTCTACCACAGCCAGCCAGTCAAAGAACAGTTTTTGTTATGTGGTTTATATGCTTCTAAAATAACCATCAAAGAAGAATTGCAGAAAATATTTAAGATAATGATAGCATTAAGAGAATAGGCTATGTCTTCCCTAAATATTACTTTGAAAGGTATATTCTATTAAGCCTTCTTAAGTTATAGTCATACAGAGGTCATTTAAAAACTATCCTCCAGAAAGTAGACCCCAACTCATGCTGAAGGAGTTGCCATTCATTGGTATATTCCTAATTTAACCCAACATCAGGACAGTGAAAATAACATATAAAAATATAAGTAAAGAAGAAGATGACTTTTGAAGCATCCTGTTTTGGTGAAGCAAGAAGTTATTAGTCTCTCTATGTACTGTAGGACCCTTTAAAAATACTGTTTATTGCTGTGCAGTCTTACAATAGAGACAGAATTACCTCATTCAAGTCAATAATTATGTCATTCAGATAAGTGTGTCATATAACAAAGAAAGAGGGCAACATTCACATCCAAGTCTTTCTTTTTTTATAAATTTATTTTTTTTAAGATTTTATTTATTCATTTATTTGAGAGAGCGAGAATGAGAGAGAGAGAGAGAGAGAGCACATGAGAGGGGGAAGGGTCAGAGGGAGAAGCAGACTCCCCGCTGAGCAGGGAGCCCGATGTGGGACTCGATCCCAGGACTCCAGGATCATGACCTGAGCCGAAGGCAGTCGCTTAACCAACTGAGCCACCCAGGCGCCCCTCGCATCCAAGTCTTAACCAGGCCCAGTGCTGCTTAGCTTTTGAGATCAGACAAGATTGGGCACATTCAGGGTGGTATGGCCACAGACCGAAAGAGCTACACTGATAACAGATTGACTTAATTTTTATTCTGGGATAGATAAAAAACAACGATTTGGAAAAGTTGACAGAAATGTCTCCAAAAAAAGTAACAAAATAATTCAGAAATTATGAAACACACAAAGGATTTTTGAAAACTTTATAGAGGTATCTACAGAACAACAAAATAATAAAAATAGCTCAGAAATGAAAACATAGCAAAAAAAGAAAGAAAGAAAACAGAAGTTTAGTGCAGAAATCAAAAGGAAATGAAAGTTAGTAGGAAAAATAATTATGATTTGTTATCCTCTAGATAAATTCCATATGCTTTGTGGTTTCATAACTTGACTAGAAATGGACCACAAATTTGACATGGAACTTGCTAACAGCTAGCACAAAGGGGGAAACATAGTTACATGATTTGAGCTTCTCTAAGATAAAAAAGCAAACCACTTTTAGCATATTGAATAACAGATTCTCATCAAGAGAGAACACTGTTGTGCTTTCATGTTTCTCTGACAAAAGTAATAAAGAATTAGGGTATTTCCTGAAACAGACTTCAGTGAGGTTGCTAGCATGACTCTAAAATTGCAGCTCAGCAAAATCTTAAGGGACCAACCAATGTTGCATCAGAATGCAGTACTCAGATAATATGCTTTAATTCATATACTTAAGAGTATCTGGAAGAGTATTATTATTCTTATTATTATCCTTTCTTGCAACTTGGCTTTTGCTACATATTGGTTAGCATAGAATTTAAGTTTGTACTCTGACACTCAAAGTACAATGTTATTTTATTATTTGAGGATCTAATTATCACAAAGGATGATTGACCAATGTCCATTTACCAAAGTGTATCACACAAGATAAACTAGACTATGCTATGGTACTGAACAATCCCAAACTCTCCATAGTTTAAAACAAAAATATCTATTTGGGGTTCATGCTATACATCTACCATGGATCAACCAGAGGCTTTAGTCCACATGCTTTTTTGCTCTTCTCCTTCTGGGACTCAGGCAGTGATAATGTAGCATTGCTGACACATTACAACTCCTGACCAAAAGTCACTTGCCGTTCGTAATTTTAAGGGAGAGTGGAAGTGTAATCTTACCATTGTGTGGAAGGAGAGAGAGGAAAATTTGTGATCAGCACTAATTACTACACAATGCTGAGGAGCCTGGTTAAAAAATTACCACTCTTCAGAAAGAAGATGGAACCAAAAGGTAACACATCTAGAGCTAATATTTCTCTCTGAAACAGTGTGAGAGCTAATACTTTCTATAGAATATGAGTAATTAAGCCAA
Source organism: Zalophus californianus (assembly GCF_009762305.2). Classification (NCBI taxonomy): domain Eukaryota; kingdom Metazoa; phylum Chordata; class Mammalia; order Carnivora; family Otariidae; genus Zalophus; species Zalophus californianus. The sequence goes on along the minus strand of NC_045603.1, from coordinate 116,813,471 downwards.
AAACCTACTAGAACCAAAAAAAGAATTTAGTAAGATTGCAGGATACAAAATCAGTATACAGAAATCCATTGCATTTCTTTTTTTTATTTTTTTATTGTTATGTTAATCACCATACATTACATCATTAGTTCTTGATGTAGTGTTCCATGATTCATTGTTTGTGCATAACACCCAGTGCTCCATGCAGAATGTACCCTCTTTAATACCCATCACCAGGCTAACCCATCCCCCCACCCTCCTCCCCTCTAGAACCCTCAGTTTGTTTTTCAGAGTCCATCGTCTCTCATGGTTCGTCTCCATTGCATTTCTATATACTAATGATGAAGTAGCAAAAGAGAAATTAAGAAAACAGTCCCATTTACAACAGCATCAAAAATAATAAGATACTTTGAAATAAACTTAACAAAGGAGGCGAAAGGCCTGTACTCTTAAAAACTATAAAACATTGATAAAAGAAATTGAAGATGACAAAAACACCTGGAATGATATCCCATGGATTGACAGAAACAATACTGTTGAAATGTCCATACTGCCTAATGGATCTACAGATTCAGTGCAATCCCTATCAAAATACCAACAGCATTTTTCACAGAACTAGAACAAATAATCCTAAAGTTTGTATGAAACCACAAAAGACCCCCAAATAGCCAAAACATTCTTGAAAAAGAAGAGCAAAACTGGAGGTATCACAATCCAATATTTCAAGATAAACTACAAAGCCACACTAATTGAAACAAGATGCTACTGGCCCAAAACCAGACACACAGATCAATGAAACAGAATAGAGAACCCAAAAATAAACCTACAACTATATGGTCAATTAATCTTTGACAAAGGAGGCAAGAATATGCAATGGGAAAAAAAGATAGTCTCTTCAACAAATGGTTTGGGGAACACTGCACAATTACAAGCAAAAGAATGAAACTGGACCACTTTCTTACAGCATACACAACAATAAACTCAAAATAGATTTAAAGACCTAAATGTGAGGTGTGAAACCATAAAAATCCTTGAAGAGAACACAAGCAGAAACTTCTTTGACATTAGACGTAGCAATATTTTTCTAGACATGTCTCCTGAGGCAAAGGAAAGAAAAGCAAAAATAAACTGTTGGGACTACATCAAAATAAAAAGCTTCTTTCCAGCAAAGGAAACAATCAACAAAACAAAAAGACAACTTACAGAATAGGAGAAGATATTTGAAAACGACATTGATAGAAGGCTAGTATACAAAATATATAAAGAACTTATACAACTCAACACCCAAGAAACAAATAATCCAATTAAAAATGGGCAGAAGACATGAACAGGTATTTCTCCAAAGAAGACATTCAGATGGCAAACAGACACATGAAAAGATGCTCAGCATCACTCATCATCAGAGAAAGGCAAATCAAAACCACAATGAGATATCACCTCCCACCTGTCAGAAAGGCTAAAATCAAAAACACAAAACCAAGAGCTGGCAAGAATGTGAAAAAAAAAAAAGGAATATTTGTGCACTGTTGGTGAGAATGCAAACTAATGCAGCCACTGTGGATGGAAGATTCTCAAAAAATAAAAAAGAGAATTACCATATAATTCCACTACTGGGTGTTTACCCAAAGAATATGAAAACACTAATTTGAAAAGATATATGCACCCCTGTGTTTATTGCAGCATTATTTACAATAGCCAAATTATGGAAGCAAATCAAGTGTCCACTGATAGATGAATGGATAGAGAAGATGTTGTATATGTATATAATGGAATATTATTTGGCCATAAAAAAGAATGAAATCTTGCCATTTGCAACAAGCATGGATGGATCTAGAGGGCATAATGCTAAGTGAAATAAGTCAGTCAGAGAAGGACAAATACCATATGGTTTCACTCATAAGTGGAATTTAAGAAGAAAAGCAAACAAACAAAAAAGAGACAAACAAAAAAAGATTCTTAAATATAGAAAACAAACTTACAGGTACCAGAGAGGAGGTGGGTTGGTGGATGGTGAAATAGGTAATGGGGATTAAGAGAACACTTATCATGATGAGCACTGAGTAATGTATAGAATTGTTGAATCACTATATTGTACCCCTGAAACTAATATAACATTGTATGTTAATTATGCTGGAATTAAAATGAAAAATAAAAAGTTTAAATTTTAAAAGAGTATGGATAATTGAGATCCTAATGTTTATGCTACAAAACAGTAACTTTCATGTTATATTTTATACAATTCAAGAAATTCATGTCATGCTTTACAGATTCTACCAAGAAAAAAAAGGAAACCTCAATTTGGCTATAAAAATATGTTTATAGCATTCTTTAAGGTAAGTTATATATCACAAATGAACACAAACAATTTCTTAATGTTTAGAATTAGATACTTGGAATATAATCTCCTTTTGGTAAGATGTCTTAGCATCTTTTTTTCTTCCACCTGTCGAGAATTTCTTTCACAAATAGCTACTAATTGCTAAGGTCTACATAAACAAGAGTTTTGGTTGGCTTAATCCAGAGATTCTCTACTTTGACAATATTGACAGTTTGGGCTAGGTAATTCTTTGGGGGGGACGGTGAGAAGGAGCTGTCCTGTGTATTGTGGGATGGTTAACAGTATTTCTGGCCTCTGTTCTCTGGATGCCAGAAGCACCACTTCCTCAGTCATGACAGCCAGTAATGTTTTCAGACATTTCTGAATGTCACATGGCAGATGATTGCCCCTAATTGAGAACCCCTTGTTTAATTAAATTAGAGCCCACCCTTGGGGGTGGATATAAAGTCAGTGTCCCCTGCATATCATGGACTTTATTGTACAGTGTTGCTCCAGTTTACTATGACTGCATAACACATTACCTTAAAATTTAGTGGCATAAAACAACCACTAATTATGCTCATGGAATCTGTGAGTCTAGAATTCTGACAGGGTACAGCCAGAGTGGCCTTTATTCCACAATGTCTAAAGCCTTAGCAGGAAAACTTAAAGGCTTAGGGTGAAGTTTTCTGAAGGCTTCTCACTCCTACATCTAACACTGATGCTCACTATTGGCTGGAAGACTATAGCAACTGGAGGTTGGCTCTTACATTTACACCTGGCCTTTCCATGTTAATGCCTGGTTTCCTTACAAAATGGTGTCAGTGTTCCAAGTGTTCATCCCAAGAAAAAGAGAGCCAGTTGTAAGCTGTATTGCTTCTTATGACCCAACTCCAAAGTCCCATAACATTACATCTAGCATACTCTGTAGGACCAGGCAGTTACAAGGCTCAAGGAGACATATAAACATCACATTTTGCAAGGAGAGCATGTGGGTTAGGACAGGGATCAGTGTACTCATCTTTGGAAAAAACAGTATGCCACAGAGATTGGATGTGACATCTGAGTTCTGTTAGTGATGAAGAAGGGAATTCTGTTTGGATAGACAACCAGCAGTGTTTACTAATGTACTATTATTTGATAAAATAGTCCAAAGAAGAATAAAAAATACATATCCCATATAGTTAATAAAGTCTCAAGATGATATTATGTAGAAGCTTTACATTTTATCTAAACTAAAATAGCCACATTGTAAATCCCTCCATTTTACTTATTTTACCATAACATATGTAAATGAATACAAAGGTGATAAAATATAACTTGCTAACTTGGCCCAGTAAAATCTAAGTGTTTAGATGAATTTTTGAGGCTCCATCAAATGAATTTAGCAAAAATAATGGCAGTTTGCTGATGGCGTGAAAGCAATGGCAGAAAACATCACACAAATAATAGTGTATATGAGGACTGTTGCCACCATGAATTTAAGGAGTCATTGCAACCCTACATGGACAAACAGTAGCTGTGAGAAAGTGCTAACAGTCACTGAAAAGTTGAAACACCCAGGGTGAAAGGAGATACAAGCCCAGAGACTTATTTGCTTGATCTTCTATCTTGACCCTTACAAATAACCCCTGGGATGCTTCCACAGAGTCCAGTTTAGTAACCAGTAGTTAGTGTAAAGAGTAATGAACTAGGAATCAGGAAACCTGAATTAAAGTCCTGGTTTGGCTAACAGACTTACTTTTCACAAATCAGCTAATCTTTTTGGGTCTCACTTCCACACTTTGTAAGTTAAAGACAATTGGCATAGGTAATTTCAGAAGCCCTTTTTACTTCTATAATTACTTGCCAGTTTTAGGGAAATGTCCAAAAATAATCAAATGAGCATTTTCAACTAGTCTCTATTAATTCTGTTACTGTGCAAATAGGAGGCCATATCTTCGCATGGTCAGGGAATGTAACAGATCCCCTGCTTTTAAAGGGCTCTGGAAATCTATGTGGGTCCTGTTTTCAAGGAAATTCTATGCTTGCTTTTTCATAAAGAGAGATCTTCCAACAGAGGTATAGCCTCCTTATTCCATGTAATGTCAACTTTCATCAAATTCTCCTTGGCTTTACTAATGAGATATAGGAATTGGGGGAAATGAATGATGAAAGAAGAGGTCTGAATTTAACTTTGCCTTGATGGAAATTGGATCCATTTAACTTAATTCACTATAAAGGCAGACCTGTGAATTGCAAAAGGCTAATCCACAATTTACCACTTATATACGAATTTTATAACTCACAAAATAAGTTTACATATTATTTATGGATACATATAAGTAGAACAAAAGTAGAAAACATGTTGTGGATGCTTTTACATCAAATTCATTTTAGTGCTTGCCTCAGGAGAGGGTGGGAGACAATGAGACTGGAAGAGAATTAGGAAGAATCTACTTGATACTGATAAAGTTTTAAGTTTTACTTAAGGACCCAAAGCAATTAATAACAAAACTATAGACATTTATTCATTTGTGTGGTGTGCAAATGACAAAGTTATATTATTCTCAGTTTTTGTATTAAAAAAAAAACTTCACAAAATAAAAAGATAAAATTGTATTAAGAGTCCTGTGAAGAGCTGAGCTGAGCTGGAGAGAGCTGAGCTGCCAGGTGTCAGAATAGCTGATTGGGCAACAAGCCAAAATGAAAGTAACAGAAGGCCTTTAATCACTTAAGGCAATAGTATAAGCAAGAGGCTAAGCAGGAAAAAGTGCTGGCTTCCCCACTGTTCCTTTTTTCCCTCATGGAATGGCACCAGGTGAGGGTCAGATGAATCAGCACAGGCATGGGGAAATCTTTCTGCTAGGGGAGCCCTGTGTAAAAGGCTCCTAAAATGTTGTGCACCCAGGGGCTGGCTGGGGGGAGGGCTAAGAATGAGTACTGAGTTAAAGTGGAGAAAAATGTCTTCAAGGTCCTTCAATTAGGAGACCTCAGGATGGAGGCCCCTATACTAAGAATGCATATATGAGTAGAACGTGGCTGGCCAGAGTCCTAGCCTATAAATCCGTATAGAGACTGTAAATCCCTATAGAGACTGTAGGTCTGGTGTGGGGAGGGCAGCTTTTCCCCATGAGGCCTGCCAGGTAAAGCCCTTGTAATTGTCCATAGTTGGCCTGAAAAATGATACAGAAGTTTTTGGCAAGGAGCTGGACTCAAGACTCAAAACTAATGAGTTTTTGAGCTGGACTCAAAACCTAATGAGTTTTCCCACTTTGAAAAAGTCATGTGGGTGAGAAATAGACAATTTCATAACAGTATTTGGAGATTCCAGTACCCTGCTTTCAATAAACAATAACACATCTAAACAGAAGATCAAGGAAATAATATAAACCAGCTGGACCCAGCAGACATCTACAGAATATTCCCCTAGGATTAGGAAGAAGACAATAATGTCTACTGTTACCAATCCTAGTCAACATTGTACCAAAGGCTCTAACCAGAGCAATTAGGCAAGAAAATGAAATAAAAGGCATATAGTTTGGGAAGGAGGAAGTAAAATTATCTCTGTTTGCAGATGGTATGATGTTATATAGAGAAAATTCTAAGGAATCCACAATAAAACTATTAAATTAATAAATAAGTTCAGCAGGGTTACAGGATAAAAGATGAATATATAAAATCAACTTCCATATTTGCAGTGGACAATCCTAATATGAAATTAATAAGATAATTCCATTTAAAGTACCATCAAAAAAGAATAAAATATTTATGAATCAATTTAACAAAGTACAAAGACTTGTACAATGAAAACAAAACATTTAAAGAGATTTAAAAAGATCTACATATATGGAATTCAAGGATTAGAGAGCTTATTATTAAGATGTCAGTACTCTCCAAGTTGATCTACTGATTCAATGCAATCCCTATAAAAACCCCAGTTATCTTGTTGCTGACTTTCCCATACTGATCCTGAAATTTATATGGCAATACAAGAGGCTAGAATATTCAAAACAAATTCAAAATGAACAACAAAGTTTGAGGAATCATACTTTCTAATTTCCACACTTACTAGAAAGCTGCAGTAATCAAGAGATACTGCAAGGCTGCCTGGGTGGCTCAGATGGTTAAGCGTCTGCTTTTGGCTCAGGTCGTGATCTCCAGGTCCTGGGATCAAGCCCCGTGTCAGCATCCCAGCTCAGTGGGGAGTCTGCTTCTCCCTCTCCTTCTGCCTCCTCCCTGCTTGCTCTCTCTGTCTCTCTCAAATGAATAATAAAATCTTAAAAAAAGAGATACTGCATAAGTCCATGGCAAAAGGATAGATCAATAGAATATAAATCAGTGGAACAAATTGAAAGTCTAAATATAAATCCTTACATTTATGTCCAATTGATTTTTTATAAGAGTGTGAAGACAATTCAATGGGGAAAAGAAAGTCTTTTCAACAAATGATGCTAGAAGAGGTGGATATCCACATGCAGAATAATGAAGTTGGATCCCTACCTCACACTATATACAAAAATTAAAATGAGTCAGACCTAAATGGAATAATTAAAACTATAAAACTCTTAGAAGGAAACACAGATATAAATCTTCGTTAGGCAGTAGGTTCTTAGATATGATACCAAAACCACAAGATAAAATAGATAAGTTGGATTTCATCAAAATAAAAAACTTTGTGCTGCAAGTGATATGTCAAGAAAGTGAAAAGAAGGGGCACCTGGGTAGCTCAGATGGTTAAGCATCTGCCTTTGGCTCTGGTCATGATCCCAGGGTCCTGGGATTGAGCCCCACATCGGGCTCCCTGCTTAGCAGGGAGCCTGCTTCGCCCCCTCCCTCTGCTTCTCCCCCTGCTCATGCTCTCTCTCTCTCTCTGTATCTCTATGTCTCAAATAAATAAATAAAAAAATCTTTAAAAAAAGTGAAAAGAAGAAAAAAATAGAATGGGAGAAAATATTTACAATTCATACATCTAATAAGGGACTTGTATCCAGAATATATAATGAACTCCTATAACTCAATAATAAAAAGACAGATGACCCAATTTAAAAATGAGCAAAGGATCTGAGTAGACTTTTTCCAGAGAATATATACAAATAGCCAATAAGAACATGAAAAGATGCTCAACATAATTAATCATAGGTAAATGCAAATCAAAAATTGTATGATACCACTTCATACCCACCAGGATAGCTGTAATCAAAAAGACGGGCAATAACAAGTGTTGACAAGAATGTGGAGAAATTGGAAACCTCACATATTGCTGGTGAGAATCTAAAATAATGCAAACCATGTTCTAAAACATTTTGGAATTTCCTCAAAATGTTAAACACAGAGTTACCATATGACAACAGTTTCACTCCTATGTATATAACCAAGAGAAATGAAAACATGTTCACACTAAAACTTGTTTGTAAATGTTCACAGCATTTTTCACAATAGCCAAAAAGTGGAAACAACCCAAATGTTCATCATCTGATGAATGGATAAACGAAGTGTAATATATCCATACAATGGAATATTATTCATGAATAAAAAGGGATGAAGTACTGATATATGCTACAACATGGGTCAACCCTAAGAACATTATGCCAAATCAAATAAGGCAGTTTAAAAAGACCACATATTGCATGATTCCACTATATGAATTTTTCAAAATGGGCAAATTTATAGCAACAGAAAGTAGGTTGCCCAAAACAGAGGACAAATGGACAGTGGTTGCCAGTTGGTATAGGGTTTCTTTTTGGGGTGGTGAAAATGTTCAAAAATCAGTTGTGATAGGGGAAGCTTGCTGGTGCAGTTGGTTAAGCATTTGACTCTTGGTTTCTGCTCAGGTTGTGATCTCAGGGTTGTGAGATTGAGCCCGCGTTGGGCTCAGTGCTCAGCAGGAAGTCTGCTTGGGATTCTCTGTCCCTCTCCCTCCGCCCCTCCCGCTCGTGCTCTCTCTCTCTCTCTTTCTCTCTCTCTAAAAATAAATAAACCTTAAAAAATTGATTGTGATAATGGTTAAACAACTCTGTGAATAGAGTAAAAAAAACATTAAATTGGATATTCATTTAAATGAATGTTATGATATGTGAATTATATTGCACTAAAGTTGTTTACAAAACTCACAGCAATTCTTTTTTTAATTTTATTTACTTATTTGTCACAAAGAGGGGGAGCAGCAGGCAGAAGGAGCAGCAGGCTGCCCACTGAGCAAGGAGCCAGATGCAGGACTCAGTCCTATGACCCTGGGATCATGACCTGAGCCAAAGCCTGATGCTTAACCAACTGAGACACCCAGGCGTCCCTCACAGCAATTCTTGTTTGAATGATAGCAGTGTGGCTTATGTTGAACTAACGTTACCACACATAATAATTAGAAACTCTGGATTATATATATAGACTATTTGAAGGTATTGGAAAACTACCCAAAGCAGACAGAAACTGGAAGGAATTTAACCCTTGGGTAACAGAACTGCACTGGATGGGGTCCATATCATTTGACTTTCCCCTGAAGGCACTCCCCAGCTTATGCAGTGTATGTAAGCTAGAACCCAAGCAAAAACCTGAAATCTAATTGTCTTGAAGTATTGGAGGATAGATTTTAGTTCTGTTAGAGGACTTAGAAATTGAGGGGATATATTATGAAAATGGGGGAGGAGGAATGTGTCAGTGTGAGTCCAATCTGGCGAAAAACTATACAGTAATTTGAACAGTGGAAATTTAATATAGTTATTAAACTATGACAGAGAGTTAACTATAAAGATGTAAAGAGAATTCTAAATGGCATCCTAGGGCTGAGGGAAAGTACCTAAGAAAAGACAAGCTTGGAAAGGGGCTCCATCCCCAAGGCAGGAGTTTAGACCTTGTAGAAGTTGTGGCCGCAGCCCGCTGGATGACAGAGAAATGTACTGGGTTGCCTAGAAAGTGCTGGTCCACAATTGCCAAGAAAGCAAAAACCTACCTTCTGGGACCCAGGCAAAATAAGACTAATGGTCAAGCATGCAGAGAGAGAGAGAAAAGGCTTTGGGAGCCAACTCACAGACTGGGCAGCACTTGGGCATAGATTGCCAGATATAGAAAAAGCAAAGCTTAACTATATGCTGTCTACAAAGGATACATTTTAAGTAGACAGGATGAAACTAAAATGATTTAAAAGGACATACTACGCATAAGAAAACTGGAATTTGTTAATAACAAATTGGCTTTGTTAATAACAGACAAAACAGATTTCAAATAAAGGGATATTAACAGAAATAAAGAGGTACATTTTATCATAATGATAAAACTGTCAATACCTCAGGAAGACATGGCAATCCTAAACATGTGTGCACATAAACAACAAAACTTTAAGCTACATAAAAAAGCTAAAAGATACCTAAATAAATTCACAATCAAATTAAATTTTTATACTCCTGTCTTATGAGATACAATACAGCTACACAAAAATCAGTTATGATTGTAAGATTTTAAAACACTTGGCATAATTGCTATTTATAGGACACTACACAAAACAATGGAAGAATACAAATCCTTTTAAGGTACATGTGAAATATTCATCAAAATAGTCAAATGCTGTGCCAAATAATAAATCTCAATATATTTTTTATTTTTTATTGTTGTTTTTTTTTAATTTCTTTATTGTTATGTTAATCACCATACATTACATCATTAGTTTTTGATGTAGTGTTCCATGATTCATTGTTTGGGTATAACACCCAGGGCTCCCCCCCTCCCCTCTAGAACCCTCAGTTTGTATTTCAGAGTCCATTGTCTCTCATGGTTCGTCTCCCCCTCCGGTTTCGCTGTGAATTGTGCAAGACTGTTGAATCACAAATCTGTACCTCTGAAACAAATAATACAATATATGTTAAAAAAATCAATATACTTTTTAAAATGGAGATCATACAATGTACATTCTAGGACTTCAATTGAGTGAAATTAGTAATCAATAATTGTAACTTAGAAGTCCTCAGATAATTGAAAATTAATATCTAAAAAAAACAGTTTGTAAAATAAGAAAATCATAATGGAAATGAGAAAATACTTCAAACTGAATAATAAGGAAAATACAAGTTATCGAAATTACTTAGATACAGCCAAAGCAGTACTTATAAGGACATTATAGGATTATATGTTAATATTAGAAACAAAATATGACTCATGCATTCACTTTACAAATCTAGAGAAAAATTAAACCCAACATAAGTAGAAGAAAGAGAATAATAAACGTAAGAATCTATTAAATAGAAAACAAATAAAAGAGAAAGCTAACAAAACCAAGAGCTGGTATTTTATTTTAAAAAGTAATAAAGTTGACAAACCCCTAGCAAGACCGATCAAAAAAGAGAAAAGAATGCACAAACTACCAGTATTAGAAATGAAAAAGAAAATATCACTGAAGATTCTACAGACATTAAAAGGATAACAAGATAATATTACAGTAAAACTGTATCACAACAAATTTCAAAACTTAGATGAAATGAATAAATTCTTTGAAAAATACAACTTACCAAAATTGACAAAAGATGAAATTGAAAATCTGAGTAGGCATGTTCATATTAAATAAATTTGTAATAAAAAACTTCTCAAAAAGAAAAGAATAGGCCAGGTTGTCTTTATTAGCCATTTCTATCACAAATTTAAGAAAGAAAGACTGTCAGTCTTATGTACCTCTTTCAGAAAACAGAAGAGAGAATACTTCCCCATTCATATGTGTGGGGGGGGATGATGACAATATTGGGGTAGGTTAATGATTTCATAAATATTTGCACATTTTGTATGCATGTATATGTAGGACATTTTTCTGGAAATGTTTTAACATTTAAGAGAAAGAATCACATGTTCATCCTGACAGCCTTGCCAGGCTTGGCCACCCAGTGAGTTACGCACATGCGCGCGCACACACACACACACACATTTTCTGGGAAAAAAATTTTCTGCATTTTATTAGTTTTTGAACACTTTCTTCACCCTTCCCCAGTCTTAGTCTGAGCTGTGGCTACACCAGCTCCACATGTGGCTTGCTTCTGAGCTGTAAACTAGTATCTTAACCCTTGTTAAAACTACCTGTAGAGGAGTTTTTAAAAGGCAAATTATTCAGACTGTGCCCTGGAACTACTGACTCAAAGTTTCTACAAGGGAAATCAGGGCTTTCACATGCTCTAATACCATAGTGATTCTGTTGAGTCAGAGTTGAAGACCATTGCATTGGTTCTGGCCTACAAATTTTCCCACGATTATGGCTGCCTCTTCTCTGTGACTCAGTAGTTCAGTCTCTGGGATGTCACTCTTTTCTTTCCTAATTTTCTTCATGAATCATTCCAGTTTTATTTTTTAGCGTTCATTTTCCCATTTGTTAATTGCATTCTTATCTTTAGTTACATTTTTCATTTCTTTTTACTTGAAAATTATTTTTACCCTATAAACATTATTCAGTTGAACCCCTCCATGTTTACTACACTGAACAAACTGGTCAAAGTTCTTGGTGATCAGGCATTCTACAACATCCAGTCGCCATCAAAAAACCCTGTCTTTGCCTTATTACTCTGTCTTTCCTGCACAATGGTTGGCAGTGAGGCATCATGATAATGAGCTGGTGCTGTAGACTCAGGCCAGGTTTAAACCCCAGCTCTGCCACCTACTAGCTGTGTGACCTTGCACAAATTCCTCAACTTTTCTGTGCCTTGGGTTTCCCACATGAAAAGTGGAAAATATTACTAATGCCTACCTTAAAGGATTTTTGTAAGGAATAAGTAATTTGTTTCATGTAGGACACCTTGAAAGTAACTGGAATATAGCAAGTACTCATTAGATATAATTATTGTTATTACCCAATTCCCCCCAAAAAAAGACTGTGAGACAGACCCCTGAGGGGCTTCTCTCTCTTCCGGTACAGGTTTTCACTTTTTTTGATTTCTTCATCTGGTTATACATTGCCATCTACTTTCCATCTTCCAGAATTTTGTTGATATCTATCATCTGTTGGCATTTCTACTCATACTCTCTTCGGTCTTGAGTGTTTTACCATCATTAACTAGAGTTTCCAGAAGTAGCAGGCATACACATGTTCAATTTGCCAGGTTTAACTTGAAGTCTTCTTTCTTAGTCATAATTTAAACATAGACATAAATACTTGACAAGATCCAAATTATTTTTCCCAACCCACCATGACCATATCATATTTATCTCATTGTTTAAAAACATTAAAACCAAAAAAGTCATTTCTCAGCAGTTCCTAGTCATGAGCTATATGCAACAATCCCAAAATTGTGAACTTCACGATGAATTGGACTCCATGGAGAGACAGCCTTGATAGATTTCTTTTCATCTTTTAAACATTTCTCCTTTAGGGGCGCCTGGGTGGCTCAGATGGTTAAGCATCTGCCTCTGGCTCAGGTCATGCTCTCCATGTCCTGGAACCAAGTCCCACATCAGGCTCCCTACTCAGCAGGGAGTCTGCTTCTCCCTCTCCTTCTGTTTCTCCCCCCGCTGCTCATGTTCTTTCTCTTTGTTTCTCTAATAAATAAAAAAGAAAAAACTAAAGATTTCTCCTTTAAAATTATTATTCACATTATCCTTTCTCTAAATGCATGCCCTGTGTATTTAATGGCTTTTTATTCTATATTCCTCTTACATTATTCACTGTGAACATAACAGCATTTCTGACGATTTTTAAATTAAGGTTGCCTCTTGTGGTAGATAGCTTCTAAGATGGCCCCAATGATTCCTTCTTCCTCGTATTTACAGCCTGTGCAGTTCCCTCCCCTTGACTAACCTGTTTCTAATCAATAAAACACATCAATGTGAAATGAAAGAATGTCACTTCCATGATGAGGTTATAAAAGATTATGACTTCCATCTTGCAAACAGACTCTTTCTTCCTACCTTCAGGGAAGCAAATTGTTATGCTGGAGAGGCCCACATGACAAGGAATTGAGAGAGGCCTCCTACCAACAGCCAGCTCAGGGCCCCACCTCCCTTAGCCCTCAAGGAACCAAATCCTGTCAACAACCACATGAGTTTAGAAGTGTATCCTTTCCCAACTGAGCCTTCAGATGAAACCCCAGCCCTGATTAATACTTTCATTATAGTCTTGTGAGAGACCCTGAGACCAGCAATGCTTAGATTGCTAACCCACAGATACTGTGAGATAGTAGATATGTGTTGTTTTAAGCTGCTAAGTTTGTATAATTTTTTACACATCAATAGATAATGAATACACCTGGCTTTCCTGCCTTTACCCATCATACTAACAGCTCTCCTACTGCTTTAAAGACATAGTTTGCCTTGTCTGTTTCTTTCACATTCCCTCTATACTCCATTCTCAACTCCATAGTATTCAGAAGCTTCTTTTCTGTCAGTATTTGAAGATACATGTACATAAGAGGGCTAAACAGAGTTCTGATTCAAATGTGACAAATATCCAAAGTAATTCTCATGTTAATAATAAAACTGGCATTTGCTATTTATCTGTCGTTTATTAAATGATTCTATAAATACTATAGGATTTTGCATTATCTTCATTAAACTGTTGAGGAAACTGAATCCCACAGAACGTAAGGGATTTGTAGGTTGTATGTCTAATTAGTGGTAGAGCCCAGACTAGCATTTATGGCCGCTAACTCCAAATTCCTTTTTTATCAGTTTCACTAGGCTGCAGAATCTCTTCCACCTGATTGGTAGGCAAATCATATTTGCATTATTTTACAAGTGAAAATTTTCATCTTTTAAATTTTTTTCTCTTATCAGATCTCTTCTCCTGCCTCATATATATTTTCCTTAAGCTAGCTAATTCATTCCATGTGTGTGTTTATTTTCATTTAGCTCTAAACCAGGTAGGTATATCATTCTACCAGCAATCACAGGAAAAATTTCTAAGATACCTGTTGCATATATTTTATATTCTGAATTAAGTAAAGTCCCCCAGTGTCTAATGGCCTTTCATTACCACTCCATTTACCAACTCTTGTACTATTCTTTGTCCATTATTTTTTTTAAAAATTGAATCTGTAAATCATTGATCATATTTAGAGCTCATTTGTTCCTGAACCTGTTCAATCTCAAGAGATATGTTTCTACTTCTCTAACAATTTATTAGCTCACAGATAAATTATACCTTTCTTATTATCAAATTTTAGGAGAGGACCCAGAAGGCTTAACTTTACACTCCCATTATCTGCATGAATTAAACTAAAAGATTCAGTTATTCTGTGTTGTCTTACCATTTATTACATTCCTGGAAGAGATATTGGAATTGATTTTTTACTTAAATTAACTTTTTTTTTCTAATTACAGAAAAATTTTTAAATACTAAGAAGTATGTGCATACTTAATACTAAAACCAGAAAATCGCTGGCAATACTGTTAAGTTTGTGAGATACATATATTGACATACATACCCACATATACATATGTATATATTTACTGAAACTAACCCTTGCTTAATAAAAATTTGCAATAAGATTTTGAACTGAACCCTAAAAAGAGTTTATGACCATTTCAAAGAGTATAAATTTCATAGTAACAAAACAAAGCCAAAAATACCTTAACTGCAATACTTTGGTCATAACCTCACCACTCTGCTCACTGGTGTGTTTTTCTCAGAGGAACATGTAGTTCACTCATAAGAGCATCAAGAGAGAAAATAGGAAGCAGAACCATAGCTTTAGATTTTCTGTTTCTTTGTTTTTGCCTTTTTGATAATTATAGAAAACATAATTTTGAGATGGACTTCTTACTAGGAATAAACAATACATTTTCCCAATTGGCTTTTATGGGTAGCCCTTTCATGATCTGCCTTCTGGAATAAATTAAGGGTATTAAATTAAGGGTAATAAGCAGGAAGTAGATATGTTATTGTTTATGTGTATGTGTGTGTACATATATATTCATATATACAAATAAATTTTAAGCATAATCAATATCACACTGTATGCTCTCTCTATATTTTATGTGCTGCTTGTTTTTTCACCTAACATAAATCCCAAGAACTTTACCATATTCATCCTAACAGTCTGTTAGGATGGTATAATCTTCTATCCTAAGTCATGCATCATAATTTACTCTTCACCAAAAAATTATTCCTTCTGAACACATAAGCTGAGGTTGTAAAAGTTTTAGGCAAAAATAGTCACTTGTTTCTATATTATGTTTGTTGGGATGGGGTATTTCTACAAAGGGCCTTTTCTTGTGGAGAGATAGGAAAACAGACCAGGGAGCAGCATACTGCTCTTCCCTCCACCTTGCTGTGCTTTCCTGTAGGCCTGTAGGCAGCTAAGTATCACATTTCTGAATGCTGCATCCTGGAAGTCCTAAACCCTGAATGGATGAAGAAGAGGGGGAGCTGACCAAGAAAGGTGGTCATGGACAAGAAGGCTCCAGGACTGGCTGGAGGCTGAAATAGTCTCTGCACAGTTAGGGCATGACCGAAGATTTTTCAATGTTTAGTAAAACCTATGGGTCTCAGAATTAGACTCTGACAAGGAGTAGGAATGCAAATCTTTCCCTGTTATCTTTGGGCTTTTAGATCTTATTCTGGTTCAGAAAATGAGGCATGTGATGTTTTATTTAAAAGGTGCTTGTTAATTCGATACCATCTACTAGACAGTGAGTAAGTAGAATCACCAGTGAGACTTTGGCATCTTGTCATCTTTGCCTTTAGTTTTTAGAGCTGTGACCCTTTTAAATTCTTTTTATCTTTTCAGCGGTATTATAGTGGGGATTTTAGAGGAGCTATGTCAGGCATATCTCATCTGCTGTCAAAGTAACCCCAATATGTTACTTATATATTATAAATATATAAAAGTTACGTATATATTTTATATTTTAGTCTATTAATTTATCCCTCTTTTGTTGGTTTGAGTAATAGGAGCCAAGTGCAAGGTAGTAAGTTCTAGACCATGGTTCTGTAAAGACACAATCACAATCATATTCCCTTTAATTTGTATGGTAATTGCATGGGTGTAAAGTTGCATTAAGTAGTTTTTATTTTTTGTCACTTGATCCAACTTTAGATATTTAGACATTTACAGGACACACATTTTCATCCTAAATATTTCCTGTGTACAGAATCATATTTCTTCCCAAATATAGAAAAAATAAATTTAGAACACACTCATGGAACTTCAAAAATACTTATTTTATCAAGCGGATCCTGTATAAGTGTCCTTTAATATACATAGTCCCACCTACGTGATTCATTTCCAGCCTCCTACTTCAAGAGATAGCAAACCTGGTTGGATTAAGTAGTAGGTTTTAATATTAGATATTTCCAAGCGTTACCTTTATGGACTGTCCTCCAGACAAGATACCAGCTTTATTCTTCACTCGTTCAGTAGGGATTATTGGGAGCATGGTAAACTGGAGAAGGTTAAGTGGCCCTGGAAAATATTGAACTGGAGAGACTCTTCCTTGTACAAAGAAGAAGGAAATTGTAGATGTGGCAGAGAGAGTCCATAAAGCTTTAGAAGTCCTTCACATCCTTATCAAAAGACAACTTTATCAACAGAAGTCTTACCACGGGCATCTGTCACTGTGCTCCCATTACCCAGTAATCTTTTTCTGTAAATAAAACTGTTCCTACACACCCACTAACATAAACACTAAAACATGTTGCACCTCACTCACCTATACAAGTGATTTAATTCACAACCAATTTCACCGAACTGAAGCAGGTAACACTTGACGAGTCAGTTAAGAAAGTAGAACTGCTGTGTCCCACACTATCAGGAAACTGTTGCTCAGATCCTTAAAATATCAGGCCTAAAGCCAGAGCTTCACACCTTTCCTCTCAGAACTCTGGGAAGAGCATCGGACTGTGCTAGCTTCTGACCATTTTACCTTTCCAGCATTCCTCTTCTGAAAGCACTGGGCCTTGCATCTCCTGAGCCAACACAGCAGAGGTTAAATTTCTATCTCTGGTGTTGTGTCTGTATTTACAAAAGAAAGTTATTCTATTTAAAAATGTTCTTCTATTATGTGCATATTTGGAAAGCCTAATATTCTTTTCTCTTGTGGTTCTCTTTTCTTCCCCATTAGCTCTGTTCAGTATCCAAAGAGTATAGGCAATCAAGCTGACTTCAAAACTAACTGAAAAAAAATTCATATTTGATGAAATGGGTGTATAATCTGTGCAGATTTGTTTGTAATGAGGGGAATGCTTGGAAGGCCATTTCCAGAACAGCAGTGCTTTTTAAAAACACAATGCCTAGAGTATCCCCCCACTGAGATCAGCTGATTGAATTTTGTAAGCATCTGAAAAAACTTCCAGTGTTGAAGAACCAAGTCCTTAAAATATACAGAGGGTTTCTCTTTCTCTCACCCTACCCTCCTAAACCTGCTTACAATCTATACCCAGTGCTCATGCATCCAGCAATTATGCATGCTCTTGGGTCCTTAGAGTACTCAGTGATGGGTGTGGTACACTTATGTCCTACTTCTCACACACTAAATATCTTTATGCCTTATCATTAGCTTCTAGTATTGGAAAGAGAACAGGAAAAGTTTTCTCTTGAAATATGTACTTTGAAAATATACCTGAGGCAGTTATTCTAGTAGAGGAACTTTTTGTGGGTTCTGGTTGAAAAACAATCTTTTATAACCAGGGCAAATTAGGTAACCCCATTAAAGTTCAGTCTCTTTATCTTTAAAATGGGAATAATAAAGTATACCTAGACCCTAAATGTAAGGAAGATGTCTATCACAGTGATCAGTGGGGGGGGGGGGGCGCCACAGGAAGCTATTATGAATGCTACATAAAATGGCAGCTATTTGTATTATCATCATCGTTCATAAATTCTTTGGCCCAGTGGCTTAGGTTTTCTCCATTTCTTCCTTTATGAAGGTTTGTCATAAAACTTGTCATTAATTTGGAATTTGGGAAGGGATATTTACAATAATTTGTAATCTATACATTTATATACATTATATTTAACAAGAAAAGTTGAATTATTTAGATTTGAAAAATATTGAAACTTCCTCATCTTTTTTTTTCCCCCTTTCTCATTACGAAGTATATTAACTACTAAAAAGCTAGATCTGGGTTAGATGTTGTATAGACAACTTACACTCAATATATCAAAAAATAAACTTAACCATCTTTTCTCCCTCCTTCCTTCCCCTCTCCTTCCCTCCTTCCCTTCCTTTTTTAAAATTTCTTTCCTTGGTTACCTACGATTGGTTACCTACTGTTGGCAGGTACAATACTAGGGAAGGGGTATGCAATCATGAGTAAGATAGTTACAATCCCTGCCCTCATGCAGCTTACAAACTAACTAGTCGAAATATTTAACAAATGAATTACAGAAACAGTTATATCAAAATAGAGTTGATAAGTGTGATGAAGGAAAGCTCAGAATTCAATACAAGTAAATAGTGTGCAGATAAGATGGAAACCTGATTCAGTCTGGGGAGTGCCAACTCTGAGCTGAGACATGAAGGATGAAGTGGGGTGAGGAGGTTTCTAAGTAGAGCTTAGTTATACTCAGATTGATGCATCTTTTTTATTTTATCTGTTTCTTTCTAAACACAATCATCCTTCCAGTCACCCAGGCTTAAAATCTTCACATTATTTTTGACACTTTATTCGCTTTTGCCTCAACAAATAATCAGCTGCCTGCCCAATTTTCTTGATTCAGCATGTTCTTTCCTCTGTTCTCATGAATGCCTGAATTCCCATTCTCACTACAGTAGTTATGTCCTTCTTTACCATTTTCCTACAGCTGTATTTTTTCTTTCATTCAACACATATTTATGAGCACTTTTGTGTGCCTGGACTTTAGTTAGTTAGTGCCAGTATTACAGAATTGAACGTGATAAACATGGTTGTCACAAAGCTTACAAATCGAATGCAGTGCTGTGGATCCAGTGCTATGATCAAGTAGGGACGGTGTGCTAAGCCACAGGGAAGGCTTCTTCTTCCTAGAGGGGGAGTGATTTAGACTGAAGCCTGAAAGGTGAATAGGAGTAAGCCAGGTACAGGTGAGACAGTTGGATTGTATGAGGAACATCCAGTCAGAAGGGACAGCATATGCAAGGATCGGACGGTGTGAGTAGGTGGAAAGTAATGATGTAATAGAAGTAAGCTGGTATCTATCATCCTAAATAATTTAGACTTTTGGGGCACCTGGGTGGCTCAGTTGGTTAAGCATCCGACTCTTGATTTTGGTTGAGGTCACTCAGTGTGGAGTCTGCTTGGGATTCTCTCTCTCCCTCTCCTTCCTCCCTGCTCCACCCCCTGTGCACACATATGCGCGCTCTCTCCCCCCCTCTCTCAAATAAATAGTCTTTTAAAAAAATAATAATTTAGACTTTTTCATAAGAACCCTGAGTTAAGGAAGCAGAAGCATTTGGGGACTAGAGTAAAGGAGGATGCTAAAATAAGATGTAAGAAAAGGAAAAGGTTCGATGAGGAAGATGATGAATTCGTTTTGTTTTGTTGTGATTTCTCCTAACTGGCCTTCTCGCCTTCAATATCTTCCCTTTCCATAGCATCCAGGCATCTCGTGTGATGCTGCCAGATTAACTCCCAGGAACACACTTCTGATCTCAATTTAAAGAAGTTTAATGATATGTTTGGTCATGGAATAAAATCTGAATTCCTCACCCTTTTATTTAAAGCTTACAGTGAACTGGTCCCACCTCTGTTTTAAAGCTTGGGTGGCTCAGTCGTTAAGCATCTGCCATCGGCTCAGGTCATGATCCCTGGGTCCTGGGATCGAGCCTTGCATCGGGCTTCCTGCTCGGCCAGAAGCCTTCTTCTCCCTCTCCCTCTGCCCCTGCTTGTGTTCTGTCTCTCGCTGTGTCTCTCTCTGTCAAATGAATAAATAAAATCTTTAAAGCTTGGTTTTTAGTACTCCCCTTTATGTCTTCCTGTCCATAACCATGCACTCCACACTCTTGAAGCTTTCCCACAACCAGGCCTTTGTCTTGGGCTCCCTCCCCCTTTCCTGTTTGCTTACATACTTAAACCCTCTCCTCCTCCAGGTCCTTACTCAGATGTGAACCCTCCCACGATAATTCACTTGTTTCCACTGAGAGTAATTCCTCTTTTCTCTGAATCCTCAGTATGATTCAGTTCACAGTATAATAGCATTTGTCACCTCCCCCATGTGGTAGAACTATTTAGAGAGGCAAGACATGAACTCAGGAAGTCAACTGCCTGGATTCAGATCCTAGCCCTGACATTTTCTGGCTGTGTGATGCTGAGCACATCTCCTAAATTCTCTGTGCGTCATTCCTCTGTTGCAAAATAAACAGTCCTACTGTATAAGGTGTTGTGGGGATTAAATAAGTAAATACTGTAAAAATGCTTACTTTTGTGTCTAGCAATAGTGCTGTATAAATATTTGGTATGATCATGCCATTATTTTTATCATGTACACGGAGCATCCACTCTTCTAAACTATAACTTGAGGACCTAATCCACATCTGATTTATTATAATGGCTTCTAAATTGCAGACTAAATAAATAGTGAATGAGTGAATCAGAGTCACAATGATTAGTGAATCCTAATTGGACTTTTCACATAGTTTATCTTGAAGATAACATTTATTTCTGACCAACTCATTTACAGTAACAAGCCCTCAAATTCTTCATTTGTGAAATAAAAGTTTGAAGCTATAACAGTAGTTCCTGAACAATTCAAGAGCAATTCTTTCCTCCAAATATTCCGACTTCTGTCTCACATTCTTCACCTTTGCTTATTCATGCCCTTAATCATTGTTCGGTGTGCAATGGAAAACTTTGTAATAAGTCACAGGATTTTGTAGATTCCAGGAATCCTCTGTGTTAGAATAAACTCTAAAGTCATTTCTAATAGAAATATTTGAGATTTTTGTATATTCTAGACTTTAGGTCTCTCTCTCACTAGTTTCTAATCTGTCATTTCTCTCCGCCATGAGAAGGAACACATATCCCCTAACCTCTTAATCTTCTACCAAGTTTTCTCCATTTGTTTTTTTTCCCCTAAATTTTCCCTTCTTCCTTCAGCTCATATTCCTTACTAAACAATACAGCTTATTTTGCAGAACTTATAATTACTGCTGGACTCTTGTGTAAAGGGACTGTTTCTAAAATATATGAGCTAGGGGCGCCTAGGTGGCTCAATCGTTTAGCGTCTGCTAAATAAATAAATAAATAAATAAATAAATAAATATATGAGCTGAAACCTAGAACACACATTTACAGAATTTAAATTATTTTGTGAAAATAGCAAATAAAGGAAATGTTTTTGTATCAATTCTTGGATAACTCCAAGTACTTTCCTGGTAGAATGAATTTTAAAATCACATCTTTATCTGCATCTTTCAGCATAGACCTAATGAATTAGAAAATTAAGGACAAATACTACATATACATAAAGCAACATTATCTCTTGGCCACACCTATTTTTACCTTCCTTTGATTTCTTCTTAATACCAGCCTTTTTGCCACTCCTTGAGAATTTAATTCTAATGGTACTGAAAGTACCTAGTTTAATATCTTTATAAGGTAGAACTATTTGAGAAATACCATCAGAGAGTTGTCAGTAATGTCATTCCTGGCACTGTTGGAGAGTAGGACCCCACTAGTAAGATATCAACAAGAAAATGTCAGCACCCACCCCATGTCACCCAGCTATGCTTTGTTTCCCAATATTTATATCTTTGGGATTTAAAAAAAAAAACCTAAAATAATAGAGTTTTAGGAGTGAGTATATTTTTCTGTTATGATGACCTTCTTTTCAGAAAAATCAGTTTAGGCCTGCCGCTCCAGCATAAGAGTAAAAGTCTACAGTCTTCAACAACATTTATTCTTTAGATTTCTTGAGCAGGGCCAAACCTATTCCTGTTTTATGAGGGCTTGTTCAAAACCACCAATAGCATATGAAAGGTAACACATACAGTGCCTTGCACATGCCTTTTGACTGCCCCCACCCCCGCCCAGAATTGACCACTTGTTCCTTGGGTCCCAATGAACCTGCCAGATGTTTATCACAGCACTTTTGCTACTTTAATGCAATTCCTCGTTTACAGGTCTCTCTTCTCTTATTGGCCTTTGTATCTACAGTATCTAGTATAGTATCTGGCTCATGGTAAATGTTTAATTAATATTTGCTCAGTGAGAACTCTGGAGTGAGAAGAGAAGAGTTAGTGAGGCGACTGAGCCAGGTACTAAGTGGTGGATTGACTGGGAAGTACGATACAGGATGATCCTCTCAGGGCTGGTTCAGACAGGGGAAGGGTACTGCTGGAAGTATGGAGGTGGGAATCAGCGAGGCTCCAGTGGAGTATGGCAATGGAGGACAGCCTGGCTGGCCTATCTGGGGAAATAAAGAGAGTTAAGTTTGAATGTGCCAAAGGCTTAGAGACAATTGATAGAAACTCCTGAGAGTCAGAATCAAAGAACTTAGCTTTGATTTGAAAGCAATAGGGAGACTGTAGTCTTTTGATTTGGACCATGAATGATCAAAATATTTTAAAGTGTAATTTAAAAGGATGTGTGCTTATGTCAAAATTCATATATGAAATATCGATTTTAGTCTGTGGGTCATCAGTTGATCCTGAAGGTCTCTTTCTTTCTGTTCTCATCCCACAGGTTGTTATTTTGTACTTTGAGCCAAGCACTTTTCGCTGTATTCTCCTCAGATGGGTCCGTCTTCTCGGTTTTGCTACTGTTTATGGAACTGTCACTCTCAAGCTTCACAGGTATATTCTATTTCACTAGTTTTCATTCCCATGATAGGATCAAAGTATTTGGCTTAGCATGTAATTGCAAGCTGGGTCAGCCACTTAAATGGTTTAATTTCAAGAATTTAGACGGCAAGACAATACACTTTTTTTTTTCATTTTCAAGGCAGTATCATTAGGATTCTCTAGGGAAATCTTTAATACAACTGAATTTGAACAACATATTTCAATAAAATGTGCCATTGGGTATGGAAAACTTAATTCTGAATAAAAAAATAGTTTAGAATGAATTCAAGAGAGTATTTATTAGCTAAGAACAGGAAAGAATACAAAGATGATACAGCTAAAAATCCAGGTCCAGAGCTCCCAAAGAATCCTTATATAGTAGAATTCAGCAGTCCGCTGACTTGACAGAGACTACTGTTCTTCATTCATGAATTACATGCCCCAGGGTAATCCTGCTGATGGTCAATGGGTGAAGTTCAAAAACATAATGTTCTTGACTTTCCTCCTTAACCAGTGTGCTGTAGTGTAAATTAGATAATGGGGTAAATGCTCTTATACTTTCAAAACCACCTACTTTTCTTAATGTATATGATAAGTTTGAGGAACAAAGAGGCATATAGTACATTACCTGTCCACAAAGGGCTTTCCCTTGCGTCCTCTTTCCAAGCTCTCTCAATGCAGTGATACCAAAGACCACTGGAGAGAGAATGTAATTTCTCCCTCATGATAAAACTGCAGCTCTATAGAGGAAACCCTTTATGCTGCTTAGCTTTAAAGTTGTTTTTATAACCATAGTAAGCCATTCATATTTCCATGCTAATATGATCATTAAGTGTTTCTCAATAAAAGTATTTTAATATGGCTCAGACAACAGTTTATCTTAGAGCCATAATATGTGTTATATTTGTCTTTAAATATTCCCCTTTCAATCTTTCTTAAAATGTGATCATTTTACTGTCTACTACACAAGAATCTTGATTTCTTTTTTTGGGTTCTTGTTTTGTTTTGTTTGTTTTGTTTCACTGGTACTTATTTACTGGGAATGCTCCAGAGTATCTTTTTGGAATAAACATAAATATCCTTACCTCTCAAGATTCCTTTCTTACGTATGTCCTATAGTACAAAGAACATTGGACTGGATGTCAGGAGATCCAGGTTAAATCTCATTTCAGCCTCTAACTCTAGGAAATCGTAGGCTTCTATATCCTATGAAAGGAAAAGATTAGACCAATCTCTAATGTTCTTTCTGACATTCATTTTATTCTTTCCACATCACAGCACACTTTGCTATTATATCCCTGTAGTCTTCAAGTATCTTCCGGTTTCCGTTCCTTATATGATAGCTATTTTCAACTGATGCTCACCAAAGGAAATGAGTAATCACTAGCAGCCTATAACAGACAATAAGCCTTCTAGAATTCCTGAGAGAATGGGTGACCTCTTGAGATTTAAAAAATGATCCCTCTCCCTATGAGTCTAGCACTTAGCATCTCTTGGGTCCTCTATTATATAACACAGTTTGTTTAATTATCTTCTTCTTTTTTTACCTAATTTACTTTCTTATTGAAGTGAGGGTCTTACCATTGAATCCCCAGCCCTTAGCACAATGACTGATACATGGTAGGTGTTTAGTACATATTAGTTGATGATTGAATGAATAAAAATGTCAGATACAGACTTAGAAGCTGTTTCCAACAGTTCTCTCCACACATAATGCATTCATAGTCCCCTGACTCCCTGGATGTCCCCACATTTCTAAAACATATAACTCTGTGGTCTGCAAGAAGCTGTTTGGTGGGATGCAAACACAGTATTAAATAGCACTGAATCATGTCATGAGAAAATTACTTCCATTCAGAAGCTCTTTCCATCCTTCTGATTATTTCCAAGAGAAAAATTAGTGTGGAACTAGTAGGTCTCTAACACCTGCTAAACACTTGCTAATCTCTCTTTGCAACAAAGAGCAGATCAAGTTTCAGGCTCAGAGCTTTCCATTGCAATGCTACCTTGATAAACTTAATGACCATCTCACTGTATTTCTATAGTTACTTTCTATTTCTATATTATCAGTTTTTCATTTAAAGTAGCAATATAAAGTTTCCTTAAAAATATTTTAAATAGAAATTGATTTAAAGAATATATAGCTAGTACACAGACATAGGCAGAAATCTTGACTGTGGTATGCAAATGATTGGAATTTGAGAAACTATTCCATCATTCTTTAGTTTATTTCAAAGACTGGACTTAAAGCTATTTTTCTATGTCTTTAGAAGTCATTGTAGTGAAGAGTTACCACTGAAGGTTTAAATCAAGTAGAAACTGTTTCTAACTTAATGAGCTGAATTTTTCTTATCCTGTCTGAACCATATGGCTTTATATTATATTATGTTTTTTTATATTGCTTAAATTTAACTGATTCCGATATTGTTTCAGTCTATAAAACTGAACAGTTAGCATCCCAGAGGAATGTAAATAACCCACTGGAAGTGACTAGCTGAACCAGTTTCTTGTTCCCCGTTCTGAGTTGTGCATGTGCCTATGTTTATATATTTAGGTATTTGATAAGTGAATGAATGGGTGGATGGTTATGGTGAATGCAGCTGCCATGGGTGTCTTTGGTTGGTATCTTTTAGATTCAAGTAACATGTGGACTTCTAAGATTTGGTAGTAACATGATAAAGAGGAAAAACATAAAGGGGCTCCCGGGTGGCTTGGTTGGTTGAGCATCTGCCTTCGGCTCAGGTCATGATCTCAGGGTCCTGGGATCAAGCCCTGTGTTGGGCTCCTTCCTCAACAGGGATTCTGCTTCTCCCTCTCCTTCTCCCTGAGCTTGTGTGCTCTTGCTTACTGTCTCTCTCTCTCAAATAAGTAAATAAAAAACAATCTTTAAAAAAATTTAAAAAGAGGAAAGGCATAAATCCTAACAAATCCAAATTCAAATTTTAGTTCTGCCATTAACTATTTATACAACCAAGAATAAATTATTTTAACATCTGAAAATCAGTTTTCTCACCTCACCTGTAAAGTTGTTGTAAAGGCTAAACATGACTGGAATATGGGTAAAGATATCAAGGGAATGGGGTTACTATGGCTGAATTAAGCGATAAGGAAATTCATTGGAAAAATAGGGAGAAAGGCATGGAACTAGGCCTGACCCAAGATAGACTGAGGGATCAAGATAGCATGGCGAATGCCATATAGCATTTTCATAGAAACTTCATTTTTGTAATCCCAAGATTTTTTTCAAAAAGTAAATCCTACCTCTCTAGGCAAAAAATTCTAAGGAAATTATCAGTACAGATACATAAAGTGACTGTTAACATCCCTTGAGAACAGGACGGCAAGAAAGACTTGAGTTTTTGTTTTTATTTCCGTTACTTCCCTCAAGGCTTAGTAAAATTATGGAACATTTCTTTCTCCATCTCCTGGCTTCTCACTGATTGATGGTAGTGTTTACAGAATTCCAGTAGCCCTGAAAACTTGGCGCAAATATGAAAAAGGAACAGGATCTCACGCTGTCACAGAAATGATACTATTAGCCTGGGAGGGATCTTAAAGGTTTCATTCACTTTTACCAAATCTTCCACTTTTTAATTTAGTGGTCTCTCCCTGTATTTGAGAATTATACAGTCAGAGACTACCATGCCAATCCAAAGGAAAATTGCAAAAGAGTCTTGTGTTTATTAACAGTGCAATATAAGGGTGTAACAAGTTGGGGGCAGGGTGAGAGTGGTTTGCCTCTTCACAGAGGAGTCTTTTATCACTGACATTTAGAATCACTATCACATGATGGTGATAAAAAGCCAATCAACTTTTAGTAGTCTTTATTATTGCCCTAAGTTCTCTACAGGCAAATGGGTCCCTTTGTTACCTCTACCCTAGGGCAAGCCAGTCCCACTGCCCCACCTCATTGGCAGGCCATTCATGCATGGCAATTTACTTGAACCTGAAACTTTTTCCTTTTTGGAGAAAGAAGGAAGAATGGTACAGGTTTTAGCTCTCTTGATATGGATCAAAGAGAAAATAGAGCTGAAGTAGGAAAAATGAAGAAGTTTATTTGTAAAGATTTTGCTTCAGTAACCATACAGAAGTTTGACTTGGGACATGAATGATACAGGACAGATCTAAAAGAACATCCAGTTCTTTGTGTTGTTGTGTGGGTTCACAGAATACTTGCTAAGCTAGGTTTGTTTGTTTGAAGAAATTTGGTAAGGCAATATCCCAAGGTTCAGAAAAGCCCAGTGTATTTTCAGGAGGCAAAATGAGGAAATGTTTTAAATGAAAGGGGGTGGAGAGAGATTAAGAAACTCAATGCTAAAAGAACATTTTCCTATTCCCTGTAATATGGTTTCGAAAACAAATTGCCTTTTTCCTTTTTCCAAGGCTAATCAAGAAAAAAACAAAAGACTTTTTTGTACTATATTTTAAAATGAATATTTAAGCAAGCTGTGAAAAAGCCTTCTTCTGGCTCTGGACTAGGAATTTTCATTTCATACATTATTCAGTACTCCTTGCTCTAGATAGAACACAATACATAGCAGTTTTCTCTACTGTGCTCATTAGCACCAAATATTTACACTTTGTGGGAAGGTTTTGTGTTTTATTTTTTTTTTTGGTTGTTTCCTCCTAAATTTTAAAAAGTGACTGGAAGTTACCTATATTTATTTATTTTATGTATTCTTTATAAGGATACATAAAATACACTAAGATACCTTAAATTTTTGAAAGAACAAAAGAAAAGCAAGTAAGGACTGTCTAGAGAAGCCAAGAACTCATAACAAAATGAAGGTTGCCTTCTTTAGCTTAACTTATGATAACCACTGGCTGGAAGGCAATTTGAGATAGAGACTCAGGCAAATTAGACTGTCTCTTAGCTGCAGAACCATCTGCCTTAGCAAAGTGTTGGTTAGCCTTCATTTATGAAAGCCAAAAAATAATAATAATAATAAAATAACAACCTTTGTTCTTAGGTGGCTGAGCAAAATGCCTGTGGGCGTACACAGATTCTTCTAAAAATCTTGCATTTACCCCAGCTCACAGATGAATGTTGTTTAAGGTCCCAAATCATGGCCCATAGGGGTTTGAACATGGAACAGTTTCAAAACGGTTTTAGCCGGTTGCCTACCTCAGCCAAGATAACATTCCAAGAACACTTCCTTTGACCATGTAGCCATGGACATTACATTTTGACTAGGAAATAGGAAGAGTTTGCCATATGGATGCTGGTAATGATGGGGATTTCAGGTCCTCCCTTCTGCTGAGCTCACTGTGATTGATCATCTTTTCTGGCTGGCGATCTGGATGTAGAATACCTTCAAGTGAAGAATTACTCATAGTGACATTTCTTAAGAACCATATTGTCCCAGAGAAAAGAGACTCATTCATAAGCTTCTGAGGAAGCTCTCTTTCCCTGTCAGGGTACTATTCCGACATTGTTAATGAAAAAAAATTATTCTGACACTTGTTAAAGAATGGTAAGACAGACTTTATTCAGGGGCACAACAACATGGGATTTTACAGCTAGGGAGAGAGATTAGGTTCAACTCAGAATACATAAAGGAAACGGGATTTATAGTTAAGGAGCAGGGTGTGGTTCAGTGGATGAAATACTACTAAGAGAAAGCATCAGAGGCAAAGGAGAATTTCTGGCTAAACCAACTTGACAGGAGTCTTGAGAAAGGCAGGCGGTTGTGGTCTCAGATATCAAGGGTGGGAGATTCTCACTAAGCTGACTTAGTAAGATTTTTGCTACAATTGGGCAATGCAAAGACAAGGGAAGTCCAAAGGTTGGGCCCAGTCGAGCAGAAGACTCAGAGGAGCCTGGCTAAAGTTTGATTAAGGAGAGAATCTTTGTCAATAGGTAGCAAGTAAGTTATAGTATACCATAACAACTCATGCTACTGCACAGAACTATTTGTGTGCTATCCTGATTCTAATTAACTTTCAGAAAGTGTGTAGTTACACACCTTAGTTTTGCAGGCTCTTCATTTCTGTCATTCTGATCATTCATACGCTTGGAAGGACCTAGAAGAAGAGAGGCCCTTGAAACCTGAGAAATTAGCATATTGTGCCCTGTCACTTCTCCTTCCTGTACTCATCTCCCCTTTGTTGGCATACTCATAATCTGTCTGGAGCTGCCTGAGTCTGAGTCCTATGGGACTTTGCGTACAGCCAGTCCTTATGGATGGCTCCCCAGAAACCATGAAAACAGAATCTCCTAAGCTCCAATGAATTACTTTTTGATATAAAATCTTTGACTAACTAGAGAATAAGACAATTCCCTCTGCTCATTCCTTCCCACCCTGCCCCTTCTAATGACTTCACACTGCCCTATCTAGCTTCCTGTAGGACCCCAGCTGAATGACCTAAATATTGTTAATTATGTTGGTTTATTCTTGTCACTTTCAGAAGCTAATTAAATGATGCTGGCTTGAATAGCTTCATTTATGAATTAATATGTTCAATTTAATCTACTTATAGGAAGTAAAAGATTTGGGAAATATAAGCTTATTGATAAAAGATGTCTTTTATTAACTAGAGGTCTATATTCATATAGGACCTTTAAAACATCAATGAGTAACTTTTTTTAATGCAATTAGAAATAAAAGTAAAATTCATTTTTAATTGTTCTACTTTTCAGAATGTATTAAATATTAGGAATAAAATGGGAATGTATCCCACTCAGAAAACGGAAGAGACTTAAAACTTTACTTATTTTGTCTGACATCAGATGTCCTACTTGATTTTTTTGTGACACATAATTTTGAAATACACTTTATTTTATAACATCTAAACTCAGAGCTTTTCAATATTAAACTTCTCTTTTTGTTTTTGCAATATATATATATACATGCTCCAGTTTCTAGTCACAGCATCAACATTTTATGTCAAGATTTCTGGAAATAGGTTTGAATTAGAATATATAGTTTAGGGGCTGTGTGGCACATCAGAAACATGGGGTTTTTTTTATTGCCTGGATTGTATGGACTTGTCTATGTGTGCATACGTGTGTGTGTGTGTGTGTGTGTGTGTGTTAATCAACGTTAAAATTATGAATAAAAACCCATCTGGTAATTCAGAATTAGTACTTCTCAGACTATAGTTGATAAATACTTTATCCTAATGTTCTTCATTAGAAACTAACAAATCCTCTATGCCCTCAAGTGGAAATATTTCTTTTCCTCATGTGAAGTAGATATAAGAGAATAAGTGGGAAATGAAATTCATTCATTCATGTAGCAAAAAGAAGGGCAGCCAGGCTTTAAAGGCCACAGTGAGTGCTCACTTCAGCAGCTCATATACTAAAATTGGGATGACACAAAAAAGGTTAGCACAGCCCCTGCACAAGGATGACACGCAGATTCGTGAAGTGTTCCATATTTTTGAATAAAGACCTGCTGTAATAAATATATTAACTTAAACAGAAAGGAAGGTAGGAAGGAAGGAAGGAGGGAGGGAGGGAGGGTGGAAGGAAGGAAGGAAAGGCAGGCCAGCCACAGTGAGACAGTCTGCTTTTGCAAGCCCTTTACTGCCGCCCTCACTGCTGTTGTCAGGACCCAGAGGCAATGGCTTGGCTTGAGTTATTGGATGGACACACCTGTGTCCTTTCTGTTGCACCACCAGTTCCCCTGGCTTCCAGTTACTCTGTTGCCCGTCACTTAGCATTTACATGTATCCAGTCCAGAATACCTGAGTTATGTTTACATTTTCATTCAGTTCAAAATAATTTCTAATTTGAATTACTCTTTGACCCACAGATTATTTAGAAGTATTATTTAGTGTCCAAATATTTGAGGGATTTTCCGAAAATCTTTGTTTTTGATTTCTAATTTAATTCTGTTGTAGTCAGAGCACATACCTTGTATGACTTGAATCCTCTTAAATTTAAAAACTCATTTTATGGCCCAGAATATAATCTATCTTGGAAAGTGTTCCATGGGCACTTGTATTCTGTGGTTTTGTGGTTGTTCAATAATTTTGTTCAAGTTTTTTATATCCTTATTAATTTATCTCTACTTGTTCAATTGAGAGAATAGTTGGAAATTTCATATTTGCCTGTTTCTCCTTGTAGTTCTTTCAGTTTTTGCTTCATATATTTTGAAGTTCTGTTCTTGGATACATAAACATTTGGAGTTTTTAGGTCCTATTTATAGGACATGGACTCATGTTAAGCTTGTGATTTTAGATAGTATTACCTGTGTAATACCTTCTAACATGCCATTGGCTCACCTGGCCTCTAGTTACCATCATGCACATCACACAGAATTCACATGTGTCCAGTCCAAAAAACTGGATTTGAACTAATAAGGAACTTAATACTGGAAGCACAACTGTTCTAGAAATTCCTAGATAGAAGCAAAATACCAAAACTGAGTCAAGAAGATATAGAAAATCTAAATAGATCTGAAAAAAATAAAGACATTGAATTAATAATCAAAAATCTCCCCCCACCACACATACAGCCCAGTACTAGATGGTTTCACTGATGAATTATACCAATAATTTAAAGAATTAACACTAATTATTTGCAAACCGTTCTGAAAAATAGATAAGACAACATTTCCTATTCATTGAAAGAAGTCAGTATTACCCTGATAGCAAAAATAGATAAATATATCACAAGAAAACAAAACTGTAGACCAATATCTCTTATGAATATAGACATAAAAATCTCAATCCAGACAGAATCCAGCAACCAAAAAGAATTATATATCATGACCAATTGGGATTTAGCCCATGAATACAAAAATCAATCAATGCAATAGAGTATATTAACATAATAAAGGACAAATCTCAACAAATGCAGAAGAAGCATTTGACAAAAATCCAACACACTCTCATGATAAAAACACTCAGCATACTAGAATGGAAGGGAACTTCCTCATCCTGATAAAAGTTATCTGTGAAAAATCCACCGCTGACATCCTGCTTAATGATGAAGGACTGAAGTCTTTCCCCCTAAGATTAGGGGCAAGATAAGAATGTTCAGTCTTGCTACTTCTATTCTACGTTGTCCTGGAAGAACAGATGGAGAAAGAAGTAAAATTATTTGCAGGTGACATGATCTTTTGTAGTGAAAATCCTAAGGAATCCACCAAAAAACTATTAGATGTAATAAAGAGGTTTAGCAATGGTGCAGTATACAAGATCAATATGTAAAACTCAGTTGTATTTTACACACTAGCAACAAACTAAAACTGAAATTAAGGGGATATTTTCATTTACAATAACATAAAAATAAAATATGTAAGAATAAGTTTAACAACAGAACTACTACAAAGGTGCTCTGAAGACTGCAAAACACTGTGGAATGAAATTAAAGAAAACCTAAAAAAATGGAAAGATCCCTTATTCATGGTTTGGAAAACTTAGTTTTTTCAGATTGCTATATTTCCTAAATTGAATCAGCCTAATTCCTATTAAAATCCCAGCTAACTTTTTTGTAGAAATTGACAAGCTAGTTCTAAAATTCATACAGAAATGCAAAGGGACCAGAATAGCCAAAACAATCTTAAAAAAGAAGAATAAAGTTGGAAGACTCACACTTCCTGATTTTAAAACTTACTTCAAAACTACAGCAATCAAGACAGTATGATACTGGCATAGGAAGAGACACACAGATCAATACCAGGTTTCTCTAGGCAAAAGAATGAGGTTGGACCTCTAAATATACACCATATACAAAAATTAATTCCAAATTGATCAAAGACCTAAGTGTAAGACCTAAAACTATAAA
Organism: Zalophus californianus; assembly: GCF_009762305.2. Lineage (NCBI taxonomy): Eukaryota > Metazoa > Chordata > Mammalia > Carnivora > Otariidae > Zalophus > Zalophus californianus. Next base: position 116,780,799 of record NC_045603.1, on the reverse strand, counting down.
ACTCTTAGAAGGAAACATAAATATTCATAGTCTTGGAGAAAAACCCAAAGCACAAACAAAACAAAAGAAAAAAATAGATAAATTGGACCTTAACAAAATGAAAAACTTTTGTGCATCAAAGGATACAATCAAGAAAGTAACAAAATAATGAGGGTGGGAGTGTGGGCAAAATGAGCGAAGGGTAGTGGGAGATACAGGCTTCCAGTTATGGAATGAGTAAGTCACAGGGATAAAAGGTACAGCATAGGGAATATATTATGATATTGTAATAGCATTGCATAATGACAGATGGTAGCTACACTTGCAGAGATTATAGCATGATGTATGAAATTCTCAAATTACTATGTTGTACACCTGAAAGTATTAGAACATTGTGTGTCAACTATACTTCAATAAAAAATAAGGTGACAGAATGAAGGCAAAAATCATATCTCCATTTATGATAAAAACTCTGAACATTAATAGATATAGAGGGAATGTACCTAAACATAATAAAGGCCATACAGGATCTCAAGGCCACAGCTAGCATCCTACTCAATGGTGAAAAGCTGGGAGCTTTTCCTCTAAGATCAGGAACAAGACAAAGATGCCCACTTTTTTTTTTAAGATTTTATTTATTTATTTGACAGAGAGAGAGAGCACAAGCAGGGGGAACAGTGGAGAGAGAGGGAGAAGCAGGCTCCCTGCTGAGCAGGGATCCCAGCAAGAACGCTGGGATCATGACCTGAACCGAAGGCAGATGCTTAACCGACTGAGCCACCCAGGCACCCTAAGGATGCCCACTTTTATCACTTTTATTCAACATAGTGTTTCAAGTCCTAGCTACAACAGTGAGGCAAGAAAAAGAAATAAAATGTATCCAAATTGGAAAGGAAGAAGTAAAACTGTCACAACTTGCAGATGACATAATATATACAGAAAATCCTAAGGACACTACCAAAAATCTGTTAGAACTAATAAATGAATTCAGTAAAGTTGCAGGATATAAAACCAATATACAAAAATCTATTGTGTTCCTTTATACTAATAACAAACTATCAAAGAGAAATTAAGAAAACAATTCTATTTAAAATTGCATCAAGAAGAATAAAATACCTAGGAGTAAATGTAACCGAGACCTGTACACTGAAAGCTATAACACGGTGATGAAAGAAATTGAAGAAGACATAAACAAATGGAAAGAACAAAGCTGGAGGCATCATGCTCCCTGATTTCAAACGATATTACAGAGTTACAGCCATCAAAACAGTATGGCATTGGCATAGAAAACAGTCACAGAGGGACACCAGTGTGGCTCAGTAGGTTGAGCATCCTACTCTTGGTCTTAGCTCAGATCTTGATATCAGGGTTATGAGTTCAGGCCCTGTGTTGGGCTCTATGCTGGGCATGGAGCCTACTTAAAAACAACAACAACAGCAACAACAAAACAGAGACCAGTGGAATAGAAGACTATCCAGAAATAAACCCATTCATATATGGTGAATTAATTTACAACAAAAGAAGCAAGAATATACAATGGGGAAAGGATAGTCTCTTCAATAAATGGTGCTGGTAAGACCGGACAGCCACATGCATAAGAATGAAACTGGAGCACTATCTTACACTATACACAAAAATTAACTCAAAATGGATTAAAGACTTGAATGTAAGACCTGAAGCCATGAAACTCTTAGAGGAAAACATAGGCAGTAAGCTCCTTGATGTCAGTTTTGGCAATGATTTTGAATCTGATTCCAAAAGCAAAGGCAACAAAAGCAAAAATAAACAAGTGGGACTGCATCAAAATAAAAAGCTTATGCTCCGCCAAGGAAATGACCAACAAAATGAAAAGGCAACCTACTGAATGGGAGAAAATATTTGAAATTCATATATCTGATAAGGAGTTAATATCCAAAATATATAAAGAACTCATAAAACTCAATAACAAAAAAATCTGATTTTAAAATGGGTAGAATAGATATATTTCTAAAGAAGACATACAAATAGTCAACAGGCACATGAAAAGATGCTCAGCATCTAATCATCAGTGAAATTTGAATCAGAACCACAATGAGATATCTCACATCTGTAAGAATGGCTATTATCAAAAAGAACAAGAAATAACAAGTGTTGGCAAGGATATGGAGAAAAGGGAACCCTCTTACACTGTTGGTGGGAAGGTAAATTGGTGCAGTCATTATGGAAAACAGTGTGGAGATTCCTCAAAACATTAAAAATAGAACTACCATATGGTCCAGCAATTCCACTTCTGGATATTTATCTGAAGAAAACAAAACACAAACTTGAAAAGATATATGTACCCCATGCTCATTGCGTCATTATCTGTAATAGCCATGATATGGAAACAACCTAAGTGTCCACTGATGGATGAATGGATAAAAAAGAGGTGGTAGATATAGACAATGGAATATTATTCAGCCATAAAAAAGAATGAAATATTGCCATTGAGACATGAATGGACCTGGAGGGTATTATGTTAAGTGAAATAAGTCAGAGAGAGAAACACCAATACAGTATGATCTCACTTATATGTGGAATCTAAAAACAAACAAACAAACAAAAAAAAACAAGCTCATAGATACAGAGAACAGACTGGTGGTTGCCAGAGGGTGGGTGTGGGGGATGGGCAAATGGGTGAAAGGAGTCAAACGGTATAAAATAAATAAGTCATGGGAATATAATGTACAGCATGGTGACAATGGTTAATAATACTGTATCGCATATTTGAAATTTGCTAAGAAAGTAGATATTAAAAGTCTTCATTAAGAGAAAAATTTTTTAACTATGAATGGCAACAGGTGTTAACTAGACTTACTGTGTTGATCATTTCATAATATATGAATATTGGATCATTATGTTATATACCTGAAAGTAATATAATATTATTTGTCAGTTATACCTCAACTGTTTTTTTAAAAGGACAAAACAATCAAGTTACAGAGTGGGAGAAAATATTCATCATATATATCTTTCAAAGGACTTTATCCATAATATATAAAGTTCTACAAATTATGAAAAATCAAACAATACAATAAAAAAGAATTGAACAGACACTTCATAAAAGAAGACACACAAATGTCCAATAGCACATAAAAATATGCTAAATATTATTAGTCATTAAAGAAATTAAAATTAAAATCCCAGTGAGATACCATTTTATTATTACTGGAATGGCTAAAATTAAAAAGACTAACACCACCAGTGTTAGTGAGAATGTGGAACAGATGGGACACTCATACACTGTTAGTGAAAATGAAAAATGGCTTAGCCACTTGGAAAACTGTTTGGCATTTTCATACAAAGTTAAATATACATTTACTATATGATCAGCAGTTCTATTCCTGGACATTTACCCAAGATAAATAATAACATACCCACACAGACTTGTGCAAGAATGATCACAATGGTTTTCTTTATAATAGCCCCAAACTTGACCCGACCCAATGTCCATCAACAGAAAAATGGATAAACTAATTACAATAATTCATACAAAGGCATATTATTGAGTAATAAAAAAACTACTTATCCACAATAATATGAAAAAACCTCAAAAACATGTTAAGCAAAACAAGGCAGACACAGAACAGTTCTTACTATATAATTCTATTTATCTGTAAATCAGATGTAAATCAGGTAAAACTAATCTGTAGGGGAAAAAATTAGAATGGTAGTTGTCTCTTGGTGAATGCCAATGAAGACTGGCTGAAACAAGCATACGGGAACTTCCTGAATTGATGGAAGTGTGGGTTACATAAGTTGTTGCATTCATCAAAAGTCATTGATTTGTGCACTGATCTGTAGATTTTGTTCTGTGTAAATTTAACTTTTAAAAATTTTTTATTTAAATTCAGTTTAATTAACATATAGTGTATTATTAGTTTCAGAGGTAGAATTTAGTGATCCATCAGTTGCATACAACACCCAGTGCTCATTACTTCCAGTGCCCTCCTTAATGCCCATCACCCAGTTACCCCATCCCCCCACCCATCTCGCCTCCAGCAACCCTCAGTTTGTTTCCTATAGTTAAGAGTCTCTTATGATTTGCCTCCCTCTCTGTTTTCATCTTATTTTATTTTTCCTTCCCTTCCCCTGTGTTCATCTGTTTTGTTTCTTAAATTCCACATATAGGTGAAATCATATGGTATTTGTCTTTCTCTGTAAATAAATTTAACTTTAATGAAAGAACTGTATAGCAAAAAAAGTGAAAATCTGCAGAATAGGAGAAAATATTTGTACATTATATATCTGATAAGGGTCTAGTATCCAGTATATGTAAAGAAGTATTACAACTCAACAACTAAAGGACAAACAATCCAACTTTAAACATGGGAATTGAATTGAATAGACAATTTTCCAAGAAGATACACAAGTGGCATGTATGTACTGAAAAGATGCTTAACTTTTATTAGTCATTAGAGATACGAAAATCAGACCACACTGAGATAGCACTTCAAACCCACAAGGATAGCTGTAGTCAAAGAGTCATATAATAACAGTGTTGGTGAGGATGTGGAGAATTTGAAAACCTCATACATTGCTGGTGGGATTGTGAAATGCTACAGCCATTTTCTGAAACAGTTTCGTTCCTCAAAATATTAAACATAAAGTTACTATATCACCCAACAGTTCCACTCCTAGGTATATACCCATATATCAACTGATGAATGGATAAACAATCTGTGGTATATCCATACAATGGAATATTCCTCATCAGGAAAAGTATGAAGTGTATTGATTCATGCTACATAGTCTATAATTTCATTTTGTGAAACATTCATAATAGACAAATTTATGGAGACAGAAAGTAGATTTGTGGTTACCAGGGTCTAGGGGAAAATGAGGAATGGGGTGTAACAGTTAGTGGGTATGAGGTTTCTTTTTGAGGTGATGAAAGTGTTCTGGAATTAGATAAGGGTTATGATGCACAGTTTTATGAATATACTAAAACCACTGAATTTTATAAATACACCATAAGATGGAGAATTTTATGAGCATGTGAATGCTATCTCTGAAAGAGAATTCTTCAAATAATTATAAAATTCAATCAAGAAAAGGTAAGCAAGGTGTATAGATTTGTATGAAAAACAGTACCTTTCTATTTACCTTTAAATTGGAGAAGGTAATGATGACAATTTCCTATTCACAATCTTACATGTAAACCTGAAATACCTAGGAATAATCCCAAGAGATGATATGCTTTAGCAAGATGAAAGCACTACGAAACTTTTAGAGAGAAAGCTTTCCAAAACAATAGAATGAGAATGGCCAATTCAATAAACAAGCATCTGAAAATTAGCTCTTTGTCTAGAAAAACTTACCTTACAGTCTCATCTCAACTTACAAGAATTTCAACAAATTATAAAACTAAATTCAAAAAAATTGAATAAAACAATGAGAAATTATAGATTAATATTTCATTTATTTCAGGAAAAGGTTTTTTTTTCATTATAACTATCAATAATATTAAGTATCCAGGGGGTAAGACAGCCTCATACTTTGCAGAACAGAGTATAAATGGTACAATCCACTGGAAATGTTTGGTAATATGTATCAAGAGCTTTTTAAAAAATGAGTTATTTTTTGAAATCTAAAGAAAAAAATTAAGGGTGTACACAAAAATTTATCTGCAAGAATTTCATAAATACTCTTAAAATACAGGCAAATGGGTAGAACAAACATATTCAGAAACATAGATTACACTCTAGGTGTCAGCAAGAAAATGTAATATCCAGTCAAGCAGTCTGGGAAGGTGACATGAAAGAAAGAGGTTTGTCAGTGGTTGTGGAGGATTTGAGAACGTGGGAGAGAGAAAAACACAATACAGCAGGCCCTAAGTATATAAGCAAAGAAGTTATGAAGGGCACCTAAACCAAACAGATCAAGCTCATGTAAAAGGGGGCCTTGAAGGCTGTAATTGCAAATACTTCTTAACTTGCTAAGAAGAGTCCATCTGCAGAAGGTTGCTCAGTTTTTTTCATATTATAGCCAGGTTTTACGTAGATAAAATTTTTCCTATGTTCTTTAGTCACTAGAAGATTTTTCCTAAGTTGGCATCTGTTGCAATATAAAAATATGAAACTTCATATCTTTAAAACTTGTTAACCTTGTACTACCACCCATCTTCTCAGTTGCTTTTTCAGTTAATTTTCAATGCATTCTAAACCTGACAAAAGAGATGAAACAATGTTCCCCAGTATGGATAGTAACAGTGGATACATATATAAGTTAATACGGTAGATTTCTATTTTCCATCCTTAGACTTTCAGGGTCTTTGAAGGAGTGAGAAAAAAATGTCCACTAGAGTGTAGCTTATAATAAAAAAAAAATGATTTGCTTAATAGATTGGGTGCCTGTGCGGTTCAGTTGGTTAAGCGACTGCCTTTGGCTCAGGTCATGATCCTGGAGTGCCAGGATCGAGTCCCGCATCTGACTCCCTGCTCATCAAGGAGTCTGCTTCTCCCTCTGACCCTCCCCCTTCTCATGCTCTCTCTCTCTCTCATTTTCTCTCTCTCAAATAAAATCTTAAAAAAAAAAAAAGATTATTTGTGGGCTCCTGGGTGGCTCAGTCGTTGGCGTCTGCCTTCGGCTCAGGTCATGGTCCCAGGGTCCTGGGATCGAGCCCCGCATTGGGCTCCCTGCTCGGTGGGAAGCCTGCTTCTCCCTCTCCCACTCCCCCTGCTTGTGTACCCTCTCTCGCTGTGTCTCTGTCAAATAAATAAAATCTTTTAAAAAAGAAAGATTATGTGCTATCATATATCATGCTATTTATAAATATAGAATGTTATATGACAATGCTCAGAATTCCATATTATATTTTAAAAATCATATAAATTATATATTATAATCCTAATATTATAAAATATTTTATATACATTAGAAAAAATACTAGAGAATAAAATTCACCAAAATGCTAACAGTGTTTTTAGGCAGTGTTCATTTTTTTCTTTTTATTTGCTCATAGTTTTCTTTTTTAATTTGATCGTATATTATAGTTTTAATGGAGGAATCAAATTGCATGTAAAAATAGGTGGGTCTTTGTGATACTGTGTAACACTTAAATGATCTGTAATAGGCAAGTTGATGCAGTAGGGACTTTGGGACCTGCAAAGTTTAAGTCAAAGAGTTTTAAATCTAACAGTGAGACAAAGTGTAAATAAACAGCCCAAGAACCAAAGAGCAATCACAATTATACTTTATAATTAATTTCCAAAAGTTTCATTGACAATAACTGAAAGTTCTTATATTTCAAGAATAATTAATGCCATCTAAAATGTTAAAAATATTACTAGTCAGATAAACTGAGCAGTTGTTACACACGTAGCAGATCTGAATTTCTTTTGCGGTGGCATCTTCTACTTGCAAACTAATATATTTTGTGTATTTTACTGTGGGTTAAGGTGAAAGTGAATGCAACAGTAATTTTAGAGTATTTTTATATTAATTTTTTATTATTTATGTTGTTTAGAATTTCTTTTGTTTAACATTTCTTTTATATGAGACTAACACCTAAAATAGGTTAAATAAGTTCATGTGTAACTATTCGTTGAGAATTTTGTTTCTTGTTTTTATAAGTAATCATACATACAAAAGAGTAACTATATGCAAAGATTTTTGTCATCTTTGTGGTCCCCTATGGTCTGGTAGTATTCTTTATCTTTAAATATATGCTAAAGAGACTGAAAGACTCGAATATTCGATCTTATAAAATCATTAAAACTGTCCTTAGAAAGAGAAACAAGTTTTCTGTTTTTACCACATTCCAATTTGAACAATCATGATTGAAGAGCAAACAGGTTCAAACAACTTGCCTTAATATATGCCTGGGGAAATACTTATCTGTGATTAACCTATTTCAGAGGAAAATTTTGTTTTGTTTCTTTCAGACAGCAAAACTAAGTCATGAATTAGAAGTAAGAACAGATCAAAATTTAAATAGTAACATTAAAATGGTGTCATTTAAAAAATTTTCTAACTACAAAACAATTAGTGTTATGTTTCCCTTTTGAGACTGTAATATAATTGCTCATTTAAGTAATGATGCTATTAGACAACCATCTGTAATAAATTTGTTTTTATGGTTTGTCTAAAATCATGTTTTTGAATACCAAAATGTCATATTAATAGTAAAACATTAAATTTTAAAAACACTGAAACTTGGAATGAAATTTTAACTTAAAATTATTTCTGCTGGCGCACCTGGGTAGCTCAGTTGGTTAAGCAGGTGACTCAATTTCAGCTCAGGTCATGATCTCAGGGTCCTGGGATAGAGCCCTGCCAGGCTCTGCACTCAGCAGGAGCCTGCTTGAGGATTCCCTCTCTCCTTCTCCCTCTGCCGCGCCTTCCCCTCATGGGTGCACTCTCTCTCTCTCAAATGAATAAATAAATCTTTAGAAAAATTATTTCTACTAATTAATCAGTGCTAAGTAATTGAAATACAAGGACAGAACCTATTTTTATACTTGTACTTGGAAGACAATGGCCATAGAATTTATATTTACTCTAGATGTAAGGAAAGGAACAGCATGTAATTCTTAACTTTTGATAATCTGATTTCTTCTCCTTCGTCTTCAGAATGATTCATCATCTGCTTATTGTTTGAAATATCTTTCTGTAGTAAATTGGGGGTGGGAGAACAGTGGAGAAGGAGCAATAGTATCTATATTTAAATCTTTTTCTGCAAGATTTTATCCAAAACTTTTCAAAATTAAACATCTTTGGAGCACAAGCACACCATTGCTAGGAAATGTTCTTTATTTGCAATATTGTTACAATTGAAACAATTCCAAAGGAATGTGGTTTAGGAAACAGGTGTTTTTGCCAAATAAAGAAAGAAGGTCTGATTTTAGGTCAATTAGTATTATTGACCTCTATTTAGGGAATCCACCATGCTATATTGATTATCAAATTTCTTCCATCTTTTTTACAAGCCTAAGATTGCAGAATGAACTCTTGTGAGAGGGGAATGGTGTACATAAGTTTAAAATAGTCGCACTGCAAATAAACTAGTGCAAAGTCCAGGTTTTAAGGCTGGTGCTTCTCACCTCAGCACCTGGGGGAGGGAAAGAACAACCAGATGACTAAGAATACCCTGGGACTACAATAGACAAGGGCTGCAACATTCAGGAAGGTACAGAAGAATTTTCTCCTTTTCTGCAGGAATGAGAACCATTGTATGTTTTTTTATTGAGGTAAAATCCATACAACATAAAATTCATCATTTTAACCATTTTAAAGTGTACAGTTTTGGCTTTTAGTACATACACAATGTTGTGCAACCATTACCATTATCTAATTCCAGAATATTTTTCATCACCCCAAAAATAAACTTTAAGCCTGTTGAGCAGACCACCCCTTCCCCAAATCCTGACAATCACAAATGTGCTTTCTGTCCCTACAGATTTACCTATTCCAGACATTTTCATAGAAATGGAATCATATAATAATGTGACTCTTTGTGTCTGGCTTCTTTCCCATCACATAATATTTTCAAGGTTTGTCCAAATTGTAATATGTATCAGTACTTCATGCGTTTTTATAAAAAAGTGATATTCCATTGTGTGTGTGTGTGTGTATGTGTGTGTATGCTACACTTGGCTTATACATTCATCATTTGATGGATGAGTTGTTTCCACTCCTGACTATTATGGATAATGTTACTACGAACACTCATATACAGGCTTTTTTGTATGAATCTATATTTCAATTCTCACAGGTATGGAATTGTTTGGTCCCACGGAAAATCTATGTTTAGCATTTCGAGGACCCACCAAATTGTTCTCCATGGAGGCTGTATCGTTTTCTATGACCTGAGCCAAAAACAAGAGTTGAACACTTAAACAACTAAGCCACCCAGGCGCCCCAAGACTATCCCTTATTGAATGGTCTTGACACCATTGTCAAAAATCAGTTGACCATGGATGTAAATAAATGTTTATTTCTGGATGATCAGTTTTATTCCATTGATCTATATATCTATCCTTATGCTAGTGCCATACTGTTTTGCTTGGTTTAGCTTTATAACATTTGAAATCAGAAAGTGTGAGTCTTCCCACTTTTTTTTCCCCCTAGGTTGGCTATTTCAAGTGTTTGCAATTTCATATGAATTTTAGTATCAGTTTGTCCATTTCTGAAAATAAGTGATTTGGATTGTTTTTTAAGATTTTATTTATTTATTTGAGACAGAGAGAGAGAGAGCACAAGCTGGGAGGAGGATCAGAGGGAGAGGGACAAGCAGACTCCCCACTGAGCAGGGAGCCTGATGCAGGGCTGGGTCCAAGGACCCTGAGATCATGACCTGAGCCGAAGGCAGACACCCAGGTGCCGCTCAGTTGCAATTTTAATAGGGAATGCATTTCAGTCTCTGGACTGACTTGAATCTGTAGATCAATTTAGGAAGTATTGCCATCTTAGCAATATTATATCTTCTGATCCCATGAGCACAGAATGTCTTTCCATTTCTTTAGGTTTCCTTCAGTTTCTTTCAGTGTTGTTTTATAGATTTCAGCATACACATCTTTTACTTCCTTGGTTAAATTTACCCCTGGGTATTTTACTCATTTCCATGATATAATAAATGGAATTGTTTACTCAAGTTCTTTTTTGGATCACTAGTATACAGAAACAAAAGTAATTTTTTATATGTTGAACTTGTATCCTACAACTTTACTAAATTCGTTTTTTAGCTCAAATTGTGTGTGTGTGTGTGTGTGTGTGTGTGTATTCTTTAGGGTTTTTTATATTTAAGATCATGTCATCTACTAATAGAGATAGCTCTACTAATCGAGACAGCTCTGTTGCAGTATGAATACCTGTTATTTCTTTTTCTCAACTAATTGCCATGGCTAGAATTTCTGGTATAGTGATGTGTAGAGTGGTGAGAACAACATTGTTGTCTTGTTTGTGATATTTGGGGGAAAGATTTCGGCTTTTCACCATTGAGTATGATAATAGCTGTGAGTTTTTCATAAAATCCCGATAAGAATCAAGTTGAAGAAGTTACCTTCTACAGCTAGTTATTGATGTTGTTATCATGAAAGAGTGTTGGATTTTTGTCAAATGCTTTTTTCTGCATAAATTAAGATGGTCGTATTTTCTTCTTCATTCTATTAATATGGTATGGTTTTTTTCTTCATTCTATTAAAATGGTATATTATATTGATTGATTTTTGTGTGTTGACCACTTTGCATTCCCAGGATAAATCCCACTTGGTCATAGTATATAACCCTTTAATATGCTTTTGAATTTGTTTTGCTAGTAATTTGCTTAGCAATTTTGCATGTCTATTCATAAGAGATATTGGTCTGTAATTTTTTTCTTGTGATGTCTTTTTTTTTAAAGATTTTATTTATTTAGAGAGAGAGCATGCAAGCATGCAAGTGGGGACAGTGGGGGAGAGGGAGAGAAAGAATCCCAAGCAGGCTCCACTCTCAGTGCAGAGCCTGATCTCCCAACCATGAGATCATGACTTGAGCCAAAATCGAATCAGACACTTAACGGACTGAACCACCCAGGCACCCCTATTGTGATGTTTTTATCTGGCTTTGGAGTCAAAGTAATGCTGGTCTCATAAAATAATTACAAATGTGTTTTTTCATCTTCTATTTTTAGAAGAGTTTGAGAAGAATTGGTGTTAATTCTTCTTTAAATATTTGGTAGAATTCACTGGTGAAGCCATCTGGTCCTGATCTTTTTTTTTTTTTTTTTACTGAAAAGCTTTCAATTATTGGTTCAATCTCTTTGCTTATTACAGGTCTTTGGAGATATCCGACTTCTTCTTGAGTCAGTGTAGGCAATTTGTGTGTTTCTAGGAATTAGTCCATTCCATTTAGGTTATCTAATTTTTTTGGTATACAGCTGTTCATAGTATTCTCTTATAATCCTTTTAATTCTGTAAAGTTGCTAGTAATGTCTTCTCTTGCGTTCCTGATTCTAGTAATATGAATTTTTCCCTCTTTTCCTTGTCAGAGTAACTAAAAGTTTGTCAATTTTGTTTATCCTTTTAAAGAACCAACTGTGGTTTGCTTATTGTCTCTATTGTTTTTCTATTACTCATTTCATCTTATTCCACTCTAATATTTATTATTTCCTTCCCTCAGCTTTCTTTGGATTTAGTTTGCTTTTTATTTTCTAATTTCTTACAGTGGAAGGTTATTGATTTGATATATTTCTTCTCTGTTGAATACAGGCGTTAGCAGTTATAAATTTCCCTCTAAACATTGCATTTGCTAAAACTCATAAGCTTTGGTATGTTGTTTTCATTTTGATTTATCTCAGATTATTTTCTAATTTCTTATGTGATTTCTTGTTTAACTGATTGGTTGTTTAAGAATGTGCCATTTAATTTCCACGTATTTGTTAATTTTTTTAGATTTCCTTCTGTTACTGATTTCTAATGTCAATCCACTGTGGTCAGAGAAGATACTTTGTATGATTTTAATTTTTTCAATTTATTATGACTTGTTTTGTGGCCTGATTTGTATCTCTCTTGAAGAATGTTCTCTCTGCACTTGAGAAAAATGTGTAATCTGCTATTGTTGGGTTGAGTGTTCTATATATGTCTGTTAGATCTAGGTGATTCATGATGTTGTTGAAACCCTTGATTTTCTTATTGTCTGTCTAAATACTCTACCCATTATTGAAATCAGGGTATTGAAGTCTCCAACAATTATTGTAGGACTAACTCTATTTCTCTCTTCAATTCTGTATTTGCTTCATGCATTTTGAGACTCTGATGTTTGGTGCATATGTATTTACAAATGTTAATACTTTGATGGATTGACAATTTTATAATTATGTCTTTCTTTGCCTCTTTTAACAAATTTTGCCTTAAAGTATTTTTTATCTGATATTAACATAGGAATCCCAGCTCTCTTTTGGTCACTATTTGCATGGGATATCTTTTTCCATTGTTTCAGTTTAACCTATTTGTTTCTTTGGGTTTAAAATGAATCTCTTGTAGACAACATACAGCTGGATCTAGTTAAAAATCTATTCTGCCATCTCTACCTTTTAGTTGGAGAATTTAACCAATTTACATTTAATGTAATGACTCATAAGGAAGGACGTACTTCTGTCATTCTGGTACTTGTTTTTATATATCTTTTTTATTTGTATTCCTCAGCTCCTCCATTACTGCCTGCTCTTATGATAAATCAATGTTTTCTAATTCCCCATTTTTATTCCATTTTCATTTTTTACTATATATGGTTATTTTCTTAATGGTTGCCCTTAGGATTAACAATTAACATTCTAACTATATAATAACCTAGTTTAAATTAATACCAACTTAGTTTCAGTAATACAAAAACTTTGCCATATATTACTCTGCCCTCCCTTTTACACTGTTAGTGTCACAAATTATAATCTTTCAACATTATGTGCCCAACAATATAGATTTATACTTATTACTTTATACAGTTGTCTTTTAAATTATAAGAAAAAAAAGAAGACTTACAGACCAAAAATACATTAATACTGACTTTTATATTTATTTCTATGGTTACCTTTACCAATGTTCTTCATTATTTCATGTGCATTTCAGATACTGTCTAGTGTCTTTCATTTCAGCCTGAAGGACTTCCTTTAGTATTTCTTGTAGATCTATTAGTGATGAACTCTCTCAATTTTATTTATCTGGAATATCTTAATTTTTCCTTCATTTTTGAAAGACAGTTTTGCCAAATATAGAACTTTGTTGACATTTTTTTTTCATTTAGCATTTTGAATATGTTATCCCACTGCCCTCTGACTTCCATGGCTTCTGATAAGAGACTAGATCTTAATCTTACTAAGAATCCCTTGTATATAGTGGGTACTTTTCTCAGGGTGCTTTCAAGAATTTCTCTTTGTCTTAGCTTTCAACACTTTGATTATAATGTGTCTTAATGTGAGTCTCTTTGAGTTTATCTTACTTTGATTATTTGAGCTTCTTGAATATGTAAATTTAAGTCTGTTGTGAAATTTGGGAAGTTTCAGTCATTTTTTCTTCAGATGTTCCTTCTGGCTTTTTTCTCTCCTGTCTTTCTGGAGCTCCCATTTTGCAAATCTTGATATTCTTAATAGTGTACCACAGGTCTCTTAGGCTCTGTTCATTATTCTTCATTTTATTTTCATTTCTGCTTCTCACACTGTATAATCTCAATTGACCTATATTCAAATTTACTGACTCTTCTACATGGTCAAATCTGCAGTTAAATCCTTTCAGTGAATTTTCCATTTCAGTTATTATACTTTTCAACTCCAGAATTTCTATTTGGTTCCTTTGTATAATTTCTATCTATTTATGATATTCTTTATTTGGTGAAACATCATTCTTTCTTTAGTTCTTTGTACATGGTTTTCTTTAGCTTTTTGACCATATTTAATATAGTTAAAGTCTTTGTCTAGTAAGTACAATGCCTGGGCTTCCTCAGAGACAGTTTCCATTAATTTCTTTTTTTTTTTTAATATGGGCCACACACTCTTGTTTCTTTGCATGTTTCTTTTTTTTTCTTTTTTGAAAACTGGACATTTTTAATATTATAATGTTGTGAATCTGGAATCAGATTCTTCATCCTCCCCAGCATTTATTGTTCTTCCTGGGGGTAGTTGCCGCTGTTTGTTTGCTTACTGGCTTTTCTGAACTAATTCTGTAATATCCATATCCTTTGTTATATATAGCCACTGAAGTCTCTGTTCTGTTGGCTTAGTGATGAGCTAGTGATTTAACAGAGATTTCCTTAAAGCCTTGAACAAATAAAACCTTTTTAAATTTTCTTATTTTTTGTACATGGACTTTGCGTGTGTATGTGCATGTTGGGACTTGCCTTCAGCACTCAGTCAAACACTTTATAACTTTGCCTTAAACTTTACTTCCTGCTTGTGCAGTGTCTCAGTTCAGCAAGATATGAACGTTTAAGGCCTTCTTAGATCTTTTATGAGCATTTTTCAGCTTTCCAGATGCCTGGGAATATATGGAAGCTTTTCAAAGCCCCTTTTGCCCAGAAGATCTCATTCCCCAGCCTTTCTTCCTTTTTGTTTAGTCTGTTGTTTGTCCTAACCATTATCCCTTGTTCCAGGTAGCATCAACCAATCCATTTGCCTTTAAATGTTTTAGTCAGATGACCCCCAGGTAGCTACCTCAGCCTTGGGAGGGTTCCCAGTTGGGTGAAATAAAGCAAGCCCTTTGATGTGCAAGTCAAAACTACAATAAGATATCACCTCACACCTGTCAGAATGGCTAAAATCAAAAACACAAGAGAACAAATATTGGCAAGGATGTAAAAAGAAACCATCATGCACTATTGGTGGGAATGCTAACTGGTACAGCTACTGTGGAAAACAGTACGGAGATTCCTCAAAAAATTAAAAATAGAATTACCCTATGATCTAGTAATCACACTATTGGGTACTTACCCCCCAAAAAAAAAAATACAAAAACAGTAATTCAGAGGGATACATGCACCCCTAATTGCAGCATTTTTTAAAATAGCCAAATTATGGAAGCAACCCAAGTGTCCATCAATAGATGAATGGATACAGAAGATACACACATACACAATGGAATATTATTCAGCCATAAAAAGAATAAAATCTTACCATTTGCAATGACATGGGTAGAGCTAAAGAGTATAACGCTAAGCAAAATAAGTCAATCAGAGACACAAATGCCATATGAATTCACTCATATGTAGAATTTAAGAAACAAAATAAATGAGCAAAGGAAAAAAAGAGGGAGAGACAGAGAGACAAACCAAGAAACAGACTCAACTCTAGAAAACAAACTGATGGAGAGGAGGAGGGTGGGAGGATGGGTGAAATAGGTGGTGGGATTAAAGAGTACACCTGTCATGATGAGCACTGAGTAATGTATAGACTTGTTGAATCACTGTATTGTACACCTGAAACTAATATAACACTTCATGTTAATTATACTGGAATTAAAAAAAGAGAAAGGCAGACCCTTTGAACTAGTCTTCCAGGGAGCTGCCAGAAAGGTCAAAATGAGCAACCACAATTTTTTAAGAATAAGGTCCATTGTGTTTGCCTAGTACTAGTTACCTGTCCTGAGAATGCAAGGTGTTGTCTTCAAGTTCACCACTGAGCTGGGGAATGGGAAATAGGACACTGGGTAGAAAAGTATGTTAAAATGTCACAAAACTCTTTTACTCAGATTCAGCTGTTTTTCTCTTGGTTAAGCATCCCCCTGTTTGCTATAAGCTTTTGATTCTTTTTCAGGGTTCCAAAAAAGTTGATTATAATAATTTTTGCCACTTTATTCATTGCTTTTATGGATGGATGGACTTATGGGATTCTTTATTCCACTATTTTTGCTGATACCATTTCCCAAAACCATTATATTTTAATTGCCTATTCATTTATGTTTACTAAATTATAATGAGCCTGAGAGCAGGTAGATACTGCATTTGCATTTCTAATAAGTTTACAGATGATGTTGTTGATAATGGTTTGGGAACCACTGGCCTAGAGCAAGCAACATCTAAACTGAGCCATGAAAGAATAGGTAGGAATTAGCTAAATTAGGTGTTGATATTGTTGTGGGGGGAGGAGCAGTAAGGAAAGCTGAGGGCAAAGGTTCAGACAGAGGACACCTGCATATGTCCACAGGGACCTGCAGGTCTGTAGGAAAGGGAGAGTGAAGAGATGAGGCTGCCAAGGCAAGGGAGAACCAATATTCAAAGGCATTTAAAGGCCTTTTACCATACTAAGGAGCTAGGATTTGGGTGGAGGGCCACTGAAAGAATATAAACAGGGAGCAACATGATCAGAAGTGATCATTGTGGCTTCAGTGTAGGGTGTGGGTTGAAGGTGGGCAAGACCAATAAGTAGACTAATTAGGAAGCTACTGTAAAAGCAGGTTGATGACCAAGAGCTATATAGTGGCAATGCAAATGGAGAAAAAGAAAGACTTGAAAGATATTGAAGAGGCAGAAATTAAATTCCTGAAGCCTCATTTCATGTCTGGAATGTAGGTGAGGGAGAAAAATTAAAGTTTGTTCCTAGGTTTCTGCTTTGATCAGTTAAGTGGTACTAGTCACTCAGACAGGTAACACAGGAGCAAAGAAGCCTGGAGGAGCAAGGAATGGAGAGAGGGATGATTTACATTGGGGAGCTGCTGATGTCCAGTAGGTCACTGAGTAGAGAGATTTTGAGCTCAGGAGAGAGATCTAAACTAAGACCTAGATTTGGGACTTGCCAGTCCGTCGATCACTGAAACAGGGGAGTAGATGGAATTCCCTGGGTACAATATGTGGAGCAAGAAATAGATCTAGATGGCTACACTTAGGAGATCCTTGAGAAACACTACCACTTAAGGGGAAACCTGGTGAAAAGGAATCTGCATTAGAGACTACAAAGTTGCTGACAGAGGAACAGGAAGAAAATCGAGGACATGACAGAATGGAAGCCAAGTGCATTAGCCATGCTGAAAGGTGGAAATCAAGTAAAATTAGGAATAACAATATCAATTAGATATTTGAAGAAAGTAATTGATAACCTAAGTACAAATTCTGACAGTGGAGTTTCACAAGTTCAAACCAGAAATGCATGGGAAGTGAAAAGTAGAGGCAGGTAATATAGTGACAGCCAATTCATGGGTTGCCCTTTTCATTGTTTCAACATGACTGCTATGAATTTATCTACTATTAATAATGAAAACTGAATATATTTTTTAAATACGCCTTTTTATATTAAATTCTGGAAATTTCTTGCAGTCTTCTTGTATATGTTACTGCTTTCCTTCAGAAATAGTGAGACCTTCTGAACAGATGGGTAGCCTGAATATATTTCTCTGAAAAAAAAAATAGTAGAAAAAGTAACCTAAGAAGTTTAATGATTGTATTTTTTCCTACAGCTGTATTTCATATAAGTGTATATCTAATGATTTCCCTTTTAGAAGTTGGTTTCTAGGGAATGAACCATATAAACTAACAAGAGCTTGTCTTTTAAAGATATGGCAGAATTTTCTCATTTTATTTTAAGGCAATGCTAGAAAAATGCATCTTATTCCATTATACCAAAACCAATATCCTGAAATGCTTAGATTGAGGTACGGAGTTGTGTTAGTGTGTTTCCCAGGATTCAAAAACCATTTAAAATCAATAACGGGAGATTCATGAGGGCTTTTGCTTTGGTTTTTCCTCTCTGGAAATGAGGTTATGGGATCTGTGACAATCTTGAATTCTCAGACTATATAATAAATACCCAGAGGGTCACCTGGAAAACATGAAAATTTCTGATAATTTAGAATTGGGATTTATTGACTAAAAGATTACCAAACCAGGATCATACAGATTTCCTCTGCAAAATGCAGCTTATATTTCCTGCTCTGTATTTTGTTATGTGATTTCCTTCAGCTAGAATATCTCCTTATATCTTCTTCACTATCCTCCATTTCTACTGGTATCCATCAAAGTCTAGATTAAATACCACCTATTCTATTATGTTACTAGACTTACTAGGTACATACAACATAGAATATATGCTGTTTTATATGGCAGTTATTTGCACACTTATTTCTAGTTAAATCGTAAGCTTCTAGAACTATATCTTATTCCCCCGTGTTGCCTAGCATGATACCCAGCATATGATTGTCACTATATAAATATTCATTTATTATACTTATATGTCAGGTATTAAAATTGTGTCTAGAATTAAAAGAATTCCCTTTTTTTCTGCCTAGCCAAAAAATAGAAGACCATAAAAAGGGGCGAAATTTCCTCTTTTGAGTTCCTAGTCATTCAAAATTTAGAATTCATCCAGGTATAAGCAGAAACAAATATGTGTACCTAGTGGCTGCAAGTTTCTCCTACAGAAAATAAGATTGGCACAAGCAAAAACATTAATTTGTTTTAAAATTTCTCTTATTTCTAAGGGTTCTCTGAATATTTTGATCTGCTAATTATGATAGAAGGCTTCTTATAGGATTAGTCATTGGTCAATAAGTTGATAAGCTTGTTTAAAGCAGAAAGGCATTAAAGAAGTGTATTAGAGGCTATAATTTAAAACACACAAATAATCATTTACCAATATTTTTTAAAGGTTTATTTATTTTAGAGGGAGGGAGAGAAAGAGAGAGATAGCACGAGGTGGGGAGGGGCAGGAGAGGGAGATAAATCCTCAAGCAGACTCTGCAATGAGCATGGAGCCCCATGGAGCCCCATGGACCCTGAGATCATGACATGAGCCAAAATCAGGAGTCAACGCTTACCCAACTGAGCCAACCAGGTGCCCCTCATTTACCAATATTTTTGAGAAAAGGCCCCTTCTTTGACTATGTGTCTGGTATTTGGAGTGCACTCTTCTCTTTCTAACATAAATTACTGTAATGCATTATCTACTGTTCACAATGCTGGTTCTTAAATGAGTGTAATTCTAAAGATTTTTGAAGTAATCTGAGTATAGACTCTTTCTAGATTTTTATGTTTATTGACCACCCCAAGTTTATTTAATGACTCACCTACATGGAGTCTTTCCAAAGCATTCAAGATAGATTTTATACAAATAAGTCTCCTTTTGTTTCACAGTCATATGTAATTATTTTATTTATAATTTAGTTAAATTGTGTAAGGTGATAACAATGGGCACAATTTGGGGACAAATACAACTGATTCTTAACAAGTAGCAATTCAGCTGGTTGGAGCAGAAATGTTTGAGGCATACTAGACAGGTGCAAGTTAGCTGCCAGTGCTGGCATTTAGCATGACATGGGCAGTACTACTGTGTTTTACATAGAATGGAGAATAACTGTTAATCTGGTGAACTACTTAAATGGAGAGTAAAGAGATCTTCTACTATACTCCTATATTATATCTTTCTGACATTGTTCCAAAGAAAAGTTAAGGGGTAGGTATTTTATTCAGAATTAAATATCTTCATCCTGTGTGTTAGCTGAAGGACAATGGGGTTAAAGGTATAGGGGAGGGGCGCCTGGGTGGCTCAGTCATTAAGCGTCTGCCTTAGGCTCAGGTCATGGTCCCAGGGTCCTGGGATCAAGCCCCGCATCGAGCCCCGCATCGAGCCCAGCATCGGGCTCCCTGCTCAGCGGGAAGCCTGCTTCTCCCTCTTCCACTCCCCCTGCTTGTGTTCCCTCTCTCGCTGTGTCTCTCTCTGTCAAATAAATAAAGCTTTAAAAAAAAAAAAACTCAGGTTAAAAAAAAGGTATAGGGGAAAGAAGGATAAAAAAAATCTGCTAAAAAAATAATTTTCTTTGCTCGATGTGTTGATTCAGGAAGAGCTACCAAAGGTCTATAGAGAGAGAAAAAATAGTATAATACCATCTAGGCTATTTCAAGTGTGTATGTTTCATTTCTGGATTTATAATGATTTTTATGAAGAATTCATAGGAATACTTCATAAAAAATTTTTTGGTGAAAGTGAGACTGAGGAGGGAATAGAAAAGTTGGGAAAATAAATTTATTTTTGCCTTTTGGAAATTGATTATGGATAGTATCATGAGCCACTCACTTTTGTGACATAAAATATCAGAATGAGAGTGGGGAGTTAACTCAGCTAAGAATATTCTGGAGATAAAATTATAGAAAAGGGTAGGAGGAAGGACCTCTGTAGTAGGGTTAGATTTTGTCTTCACACAATAACTAAGATGGAACCGTTCTTAGATATCACTTAATCCAGCTATTCATTTGAATTACACAGAAAAAAAATTTTTTTAATCAATTTCTTATAGGTCATCCTAATCCTCTTAATATGGAGATCTTAATTCAGTTACTCTAGTATTTAAATCTCTCTCTCATTGTTTTCATATTTATTTCATTATTATTTTTGGTAATGTGATAATTACAAAGGGAGGTCATTTAGAATATTTTCAGAAAATACCTTTCATATTATTCTACTGTAAAAAATAACTGGTTCAAGGAAATTTTTGACTTAGTATAATATTGTGAAATCCGACTACTCATTTTCAGGACTATTTTTTTTTTAATTTTTTTATTGTTATGTTAATCACCATATATTACATCATTAGTTTTTGGTGCAGTGTTCCATGATTCATTGTTTGTTCATAACACCCAGTGCTCCATGCAGAACGTGCCCTCCTCAATACCCATCACCAGGCTAACCCATCCCCCTACCCCCTCCCCTCTAGAACCCTCAGTTTGTTTTTCAGAGTCCATCATCTCTCATGGTTCGTCTCCCCCTCTGACATACTCCCCTTTTCTTCCTCTCCTGTTATCTTCTTCTTTTTCTTTTTTCTTAAAATATGTTGCATTATTTGTTTCAGAAGTACAGAACTGTGATTCAACAGTCTTGCACAATTCACAGCGCTCACCATAGCACATACCCTCCCCAATGTCTATCACCCAGCCACCCCATCCCTCCCACCCCCAACCACTCCAGTAACACTCAGTTTCTTTCCTGAGATTAAGAATTCCTCATATCAGTGAGGTCATGTGATACATGTCTTTCTCTGATTGACTTATTTCACTCAGCATAACACCCTCCAGTTCCATCCACGTCGCTGCAAATGGCAAGATCTCATTCCTTTTGATGGCTGCATAATATTCCATTGTGTATATATACCACTTCTTCTTTATCCATTCATCTGTCGATGGGCATCTTGGCTCTTTCCACAGTTTGGCTATGGTGGACATTGCTGCTATAAACATTGGGGTACACGTACCCCTTCGGGTCCCTACATTTGTATCTTTGTGGTAAATACCCAGTAGCGCAATTGCTGGATCGAACGGTAGCTCTAATTTCAACTGTTTGAGGAACCTCCATACTGTTTTCCAGAGGGGTTGCACCAGCTTGCATTCCCACCAACAGTGTAGGAGGGTTCCCCTTTCTCCACATCCCCGCCAACATCTGTCGTTCCCTGACTTGTTAATTTTAGCCATTCTGACGGGTGTGAGGTGGTATCTCATTGAGGTTTTGATTTGGATTTCCCTGATGCCGAGCGATGTTGAGCACTTTTTCATGTGCCTGTTGGCCATTTGAATGTCTTCTTTGGAGAAATGTCTGTTCATGTCTTCTGCCCATTTCTTGATTGGATTATTTGTTCTTTGGGTGTTGAGTTTGATAAGTTCTTTATAGATTTTGGATACTAGCCCT
Source organism: Zalophus californianus (assembly GCF_009762305.2). Classification (NCBI taxonomy): domain Eukaryota; kingdom Metazoa; phylum Chordata; class Mammalia; order Carnivora; family Otariidae; genus Zalophus; species Zalophus californianus. The sequence continues at coordinate 116,758,733 of NC_045603.1, read as the reverse complement.
TTATCTGATATGTCATTTGCAAATATTTTCTCCCATTCTGTCGGTTGTCTTTTGGTTTTGTGGACTGTTTCTTTTGCTGTGCAAAAGCTTTTTATCTTGATGAAATCCCAATAGTTCATTTTTGCCCTGGCTTCCCGTGCCTTTGGCGATGTTTCTAGGAAGAAGTTGCTGCGGCTAAGGTCGAAAAGGTTGCTACCTGTGTTCTCCTTTAGGATTTGGATGGACTCCTGTCTCACGTTTAGGTCTTTCAACCATTTGGAGTCTATTTTTGTGTGTGGTGTAAGGAAATGGTCCAGTTTCATTCTTCTGCATGTGGCTGTCCAATTTTCCCAACACCATTTGTTGAAGAGACTGTCTCTTTTCCATTGGACATTCTTTCCTGCTTTGTCAAAGATAAGTTGACCATAGAGTTGAGGGTCCATTTCTGGGCTCTCGATTCTGTTCCATTGATCGATGTGTCTGTTTTTGTGCCAGTACCATACTGTCTTGATGATGACAGCTTTGTAATAGAGCTGGAAGTCCGGAATTGTGATGCCGCCAGCTTTGCTTTTCTTTTTCAGTATTCCTCTGGCTATTCTGGGTCTCTTCTGGTTCCATACAAATTTTAGGATTATTTGTTCCATTTCTTTGAAAAAAGTGGATGGTATTTTGATGGGGATTGCATTGAATGTGTAGATTGCTCTAGGTAGCATTGACATCTTCACAATGTTGATTCTCCCAATCCATGAGCATGGAACGTTTTTCCATTTCTTTGTGTCTTCTTCAAATTCTTTCATGAGTATTTTATAGTTTTCTGTGTACAGATCCTTTGCCTCTTTGGTTAGATTTATTCCTAGGTATCTAATGGTTTTGGGTGCAATTGTACATGGGATCAACTCCTTGATTTGTCTCTCTTCTGTCTTGTTGTTGGTGTATAGGAATGCCACTGATTTCTGTGCATTGATTTTATATCCTGCTACTTTACTGAATTCCTGTATGAGTTCTAGCAGTTTTGGGGTGGAGTCTTTTGGGTTTTCCACATACAGTATCATATCATCTGCAAAGAGTGAGAGTTTGACTTCCTCTTTGCCAATTTGGATGCCTTTGATTTCTTTTTGTTGTCTAATTGCTGTGGCTAGGATTTCTAATACTATGTTGAATAGCAGTGGTGAGAGTGGACATCCCTGCCGCGTTCCTGACCTTAGGGGAAAAGCTCTCAGCCTTTCCCCATTGAGGATGATATTCGCTGTAGGTTTTTCATAGATGGCTTTTATGATATTGAGGTATGTACCCTCTATCCCTATACTCTGAAGAGTTTTGATCAAGAAAGGATGCTGTACTTTGTCAAATGCTTTTTCTGCATCTATTGAGAGGATCATATGATTCTTGTTCTTTCTTTTGTTAATGTATTGTATCACGTTGATTGATTTGCGGATGTTGAACCAGCCTTGCAGCCCAGGGATAAATCCCACTTGGTCGTGGTGAATAACCCTTTTAATGTACTGTTGGATCCTATTGGCTAGTATTTTGGTGAGAATTTTTGCATCCATGTTCATCAAGGATATTGGTCTGTAATTCTCTTTTTTGATGGGGTCTTTGTCTGGTTTTGCGATCAAGGTAATGCTGGCCTCATAAAATGAGTTTGGAAGTTTCCCTTCCATTTCTATTTTTTGGAAGAGTTTCAGGAGAATAGGTATTAATTCTTCTTGAAATGTCTGATAGAATTCCCCTGGGAAGCCATCTGGCCCTGGGCTTTTGTTTCTTGGGAGATTTTTGATGACTGTTTCAATTTCCTTAGTGGTTATAGGTCTGTTCAGGTTTTCTATTTCTTCCTGGTTCAATTTTGGTAGTTGGTACATCTCTAGGAATGCACCCATTTCTTCCAGGTTATCCAATTTGCTGGCATAGAGTTGCTCATAATATGTTCTTATAATTGTTTGTATTTCTTTGGTGTTGGTTGTGATCTCTCCTCTTTCATTCATGATTTTGTTGATTTGGGTCATTTCTCTTTTCTTTTTGATCAGTCTGGCCAGGGGTTTATCAATCTTGTTAATTCTTTCAAAGAACCAGCTCCTAGTTTCGTTGATCTGTTCTACTGTTCTTTTGGTTTCTATTTCATTGATTTCTGCTCTGATCTTTATGATTTCTCTTCTCCTGCTGGGTTTAGGCTTTATTTGCTGTTCTTTCTCCAGCTCCTTTAGGTGTAGGGTTAGGTTGTGTATTTGAGACCTTTCTTGTTTCTTGAGAAAGGCTTGTATTGCTATATACTTTCCTCTCAGGACTGCCTTTGCTGTATCCCAAAGATTTTGAACAGTTGTGTTTTCATTTTCATTGGTTTCCATGAATTTTTTTAATTCTTCTTTAATTTCTTGGTTGACCCATTCATTCTTTAGTAGGATGCTCTTTAGCCTCCATGTATTTGAGTTCTTTCCGACTTTCCTCTTGTGGTTGAGTTCTAGTTTCAAAGCATTGTGGTCTGAAAATATGCAGGGAATGATCCCAATCTTTTGGTACCGATTGAGACCTGATTTGTGACCTAGGATGTGATCAATTCTGGAGAATGTTCCATGGGCACTAGAGAAGAATGTGTATTCCTTTGCTTTGGGATGGAATGTTCTGAATATGTCTGTGAAGTCCATTTGGTCCAGTGTGTCATTTAAAGTCTTTATATCCTTGTTGATCTTTTGCTTAGATGATCTGTCCATTTCAGTCAGAGGGGTGTTAAAGTCCCCCACTATTATTGTATTGTTGTCAATGTGTTTCTTTGCTTTTGTTATTAATTGCCTTATATAATTGGCTGCTCCCATGTTCGGGGCATAGATATTTACAATTGTTAGATCTTCTTGTTGGATAGACCCTTTCAGTAGGATATAGTGTCCTTCCTCATCTCTTATTACAGTCTTTGTTTTAAAATCTAGTTTGTCTGATATAAGGATTGCCACCCCAGCTTTCTTTTGGTGTCCATTAGCATGGTAAATGGTTTTCCACCCCCTCACTTTCAATCTGGGGGTGTCTTTGGGTCTAAAATGAGTCTCTTGCAGACAGCATATGGATGGGTCTTGTTTTTTAATCCAATCTGATAGCCTGTGTCTTTTGATTGGGGCATTTAGCCCATTTACATTCAGGGTAGCTATTGAAAGGTATGAATTTAGTGCCATTGTATTACCTGTAAGGTGACTGTTAACTGTCTGTTGTCTGTGTTCGTTTCTGCTCTTTGCTGCTTTTAGGTTCTCTCTTTCCTTAGAGGACCCCTCTCAATATTTCTTGGAGGGCTGGTTTCGTGTTTGCAAATTCCTTTAGTTTTTGTTTTTTCTGGAAGCTTTTTATCTCTCCTTCTATTTTCAATGATAGCCTAGCTGGATATAGTATTCTTGGCTGCATATTTTTCTCGTTTAGTGCTCTGAAGATCTCTTGCCAGTCTTTTCTGCCTGCCAGGTCTCTGTGGATAGGTCTGTTGCCAATCTAATGTTTCTACCATTGTAGGTTACATATCTCTTCTCCTGAGCTGCTTTCAGGATTTTCTCTTTGTCTCTGAGACTCGTAAGTTTTACTATTAGATGTCGGGGTGTTGACCTATTATTATTGATTTTGAGAGGGGTTCTCTGTGCCTCCTGGATTTTAATGCCTGTTTCCTTCCTCACATTAGGGAAGTTCTCTGCTATAATTTGCTCCAATATACCTTCTGCCCCTCTCTCTCTCTCTTCTTCTTCTGGGATCCCAATTATTCTAATGTTGTTTCGTCTTATCGTATCACTTATCTCTCGAATTCTGCCCTCGTGATCCTGTAGTTGTTTCTCTCTCTTTTTCTCAGCCTCTTTATTTTCCATCATTTGGTCTTCTATATCGCTGATTCTCTCTTCTGCCTCATTTATCCTAGCAGTTAGTGCCCCCATTTTTTATTGCACCTCATCAATAGCCTTTTTGATTTCGATTTGGTTAGATTTTAGTTCTTTTATTTCTCCAGAAAGGGTTTCTCTAATAACTTCCACGCTTTTTTCAAGCCCAGCTAGTATCTTTAAAGTCATGATTCTGAACTCTAGGTCTGACATCGTACTAATGTCCGTATTGAGTAGGTCCCTGGCTGACGGTACTACCTCTTGTTCTTTTTGCTGAGGTGATTTCTTTCGTCTTGTCATTTTGTCCAGAGGAGAATAGATGAATGAGAGAACAAAATGCTAACAGGTTTACAACGTCCCCAGCAAATATACTGTATACAAATCAGAAAAGACCTGAAACCAGGGGAAAAGAAAGGGAAAGAAAGAAAAAAGAAAGAGAAAAAGAAAAAAAAAAGAGAAAAAAGATAAAAACAAAACCAAAACAATACAAAAAAAGGCAGAATATGATCAAATATGATCAGGCTAGTGCATAGATCAGTGCCACACACTAGATTTTGGGCGTATTTTGGTCTGTTAGAAAAAAGTGCCTCCTAAAATTTTAAAGGAAGAAAGACATATATGTACAAAATAAGGGTTGATACAATGAAGGGATGGAAGATGACTGTAAAGATGAAAATTATAAAAGATTTTATAAAAGGACTTGGTAAGATAAGTTGTTTGAAAAAAGAAAGAAGATTTAAGAAGAAAAAAAAAAAAGGAAAAAGGGAGAGAATGTGATCAGGCAGGAGACTAGAACAAAGCCATACACTAGTGATTTAGGGTATATTTTGATCTGTTAGAAGAAACTGTACCTCAAAATTTTAAAGAGAGAACAACTTATATATATATATGCCAAAAATAAGGGTAACTACTATGAAGGGATAAAATATGACTCTAAAAATGAAAAATAAAAAATGTTTTTTTTTTTAAAAAAAGGGATTTATAAGATGTTGGTTGAAAAAGGGAAAAAGAAAAATAAAAAAAAACAGTCAACAAAAATTAACTTTGATGAAATAATGAATCCTGGTAAAAAAAAAAAAAAAAAAAAGCCATGAATCTATGTGCAGTATTCCCCTAGCGCTGGAGTTCTCCTATTCTCCTTGATCGATCAACTTGGTCTTGGCTTGCTGGCTGTTTGTGCTGATCTTCTGGGGGAGGGGCCTGTTGCTGTGGTTTCCAAATGTCTTTGCCAGAGGCGGAATTGCCCTGCCCTTGTCGGTCCGGGCTAAGGAAGCTGCTCCGGTTTGCTCTCAGGAGCTTTTGTTCCCTGCAAGCTCTCGGTACAGCTTTGGAGGACCAGGGCAGAAATGGTGGCCTCCCAATCTCCACCCGGAGGAGCTGAGAACTCGGGGCCCTGCTCCTCAGTGCGCCCCCAGAGAAAAGCAGTCACTTCCGTGTCCCCGGTCTCCGGCCGCACTCCGTGCTCACCCGGCCTGTGATTGAGCGCTGCTATCTCTGGCACCCGACCCCGCGCGGAGTCTCCAAACCCAGCAGATCCCTGCAGTGCGTTCCCGCACCGCTCCTCCCCGGGAAGGAAGGGGAGTCTCCCCGGATCTGCTGCTTGTTGGGTCCCTGCAGGGGGAGCCGTGCCCCGACTGGGCCGCAGATCACAGTTTATGGCAACCCCGAGCTGAGAGCCCGCGACTCTGCTCCGTCTCTGCAGCCGGCTTCCCTGTTCCGATACCTGGGAGCTCTGGCGCACTCAGGCACCCCCGGTCTCTCTGTGACCCCAAGGGTCCTGAGACCACACTGTCCCGGGAGGATTCCACCCCCCGCTTAGCCACTGCAACGACGTCCCTCCGCCGAGCCAACTTCTAAAAGGTCCGATTTTGTGCTCCGCGGCTCTAGCACTTGCCAGAAGCGGCCGGCGGAGGCCCCTCCCCCGCCATCTATCCTCCCGAATATCGCCTCGGATTCACTTCTCCGCACGCCCTACCTTCCAGTAAGTGGTCGCTTCTCTGTTCAGAGAGTTGTTGCTACTCTCCTGTTCGATCTCCTGTTGAGTTCGTAGGTGTTCAGAATGGTTTGATCCCTATTCAGCTGAATTCCTGAGACCAGACGAAATCTAGGTCTCCTACTCCTCCGCCATCTTGCTCCACCACCTTCAGGACTATTTTTGATCCCTCAGAAACCCTGTTTGAGCCAGCTTGCCTATGGATCTTTTTTTTTTTTTAAGATCTTAAGCATGTTCCTTAAAATATTAAGACACATTCAAAAGAATTCCATCCTATACAAATCTATTGACTCACTGGCATCTAATGTAGGATATTTGTTTTGCCCTTGGAAGATAAAAACTAGAATAAAATTAAGTGAAAATATAAGCAATACTGTTTCTGGGTTTTTTCCATGTTAAAATTCTGCTTAAGTAGGTTTTTGGTGTGTTTCATTTTCACCTAGAAAAGTAAAATATTATGGAGTTTTTCTGAGAGTTAAGTTTGCCTTCACATTTTGATGTTTTGCTTTTCCAGGGTTTTGAAGGTGTTTCTTTCACGAACAGCCCAGCGGATTCCATATATGACTGGTGGACGGGTCATGAGGATGCTTGCAGTAATGCTTCTGGTAGTATTCTGGTTTCTTGTTGGCTGGACTTCGTCTGTTTGCCAGAATTTGGAGAGGCAGATTTCACTTATTGGCCAAGGGCAAACATCTGATCACCTCATCTTCAATATGTGCCTCATTGAGCGCTGGGATTACATGACAGCAGTCGGTATGTGGTCACCTGGTTTGTGTGGATGGCTTGTCCTTTCTCCAGTGGCATTAAAATAGACTTCTTTAGAAGCCTTACCACACCCTTCCACAAAACTGAAAGGAATTTCACCTAATGTGGTTTGGGTAAAACAATGTTATGAAAAGGACAGTAATGACATGTGAAATGCATACTTTTTCTGAGTTTCCATTCTTTTTCAAAGGTATGTAGCTTTGTAGCTTTGTTGAGAAAATGTAATCAAGTAAATCAGGAAGGAGAAATGCAGCAAATAAGAGCAACTTCTTCATACAAAGAGACTTTCTGTTTTGCATCTTATCAATGTGTTCCCATTTGATTAACAATAGCTATTCTCTTGATTTATTTCTTTAGTTGAGAGAAAAAAAGGAAACATACTGGTATTTTTTATATAGTTTTGGTCCTGTGATATTTCAGACTTGGGATCCAGGGCACTCTTTGTGTAGAGATTTTCCCTGCAAACTTTTTAACTAATCTATCATTCTTCTAAAGATAATTTATTAGGAATTCTCTGGAGGTCCAGTATTACACAAAAATGAAGTCATGCTCCTTGGGATTAGTTAGAAAGAGTTCTGTGACTGAGAAACTGGAAAACTTGGGGGAATCACATGACAACTTAGGCCAGAAGCAAAGGTTTTTCTAGTACCCTGGTTTTGTGAAAAATGAGGAAGAGAAATCAATAGGAATTTTTCTGTTGTTAACATTAGGCTATTTTAAGCCAGGCCTCTAAAGATACAAAAAATAATGAAAAATTTTTATTATTTTGTTGTCATTCCCTTCAGTAAACCACAGAACAAATCTTATTTTTTATTTGGCAGATGTCAAAAATAAACACATGAGTCTAATTCCTATTTTCTGTCTCCCCCACATTTGGCAGTTGTTTGTTGAATATTCACATTTAGTATTTTGCTAGAAGTTAATAAAAGGTATATTTAGTTTATAATTCAAATGTAATATTTTTCTGGGCGAGATATTTTAGGAATTTTATTGGCCTGATATCTATAATAATAAAGCAATGTGGGTATGTAAAAGGAATGATTATAATGATTATATGTGAAGCCAACCGTCATTATTTTGATCAATATCAAAGAAGATATCAAAAATATCAGTAGATATAAATATCAGAAGATAAAACATAGAACTAATCTGATTCTGACTTTAGTGTAGATATGAAAAGTAAATAAATTGTATAGATACAAAATTTCTACTCAATAGAAACCTCTAACATTATTTTACATTGTTCAATCCAAATTAACCAAACTAGGAAAAGTCACTTTCCCATATTACTGTGAAGACAAAAGCCCACTGTATTTCTTTTCTGTTTTATAATACTCAAAATATATGATGAAGCATCACTGGGTAAGAATAAACAAGCAGAAAACATGGCCTATTTCCCTAGCCTTTTTTTTTTTTTTATTTTGTACACCTTGGTTGTGAGATATATTTAACGCCTTTTAAAAATTTCTTTTACACTCTGAAGGAAATCACATTCATGATCTCTGACTTCTATGTAGAGATAAATAGGAATACATAGCTGACAGTAACCTGCAATTTATTTTATATAAACTTTCTTTATATAGAAGTAAAAGTTTCATATTATAAACAAGACTCACTGAGTATCATTTCTCTAGTACTGTGTTGAACACTTTGCAGGAGACATAAAATGTATAAAATTTTTGATCCTCTCATCAGGTAGCTTACTATTTGTTTATATAAATGGGAATTGTTAAAAATTATTAAAAAACAAAATTATGTATTAAAGACTCTTGGTAAAATAGTAGTTCAATAAAGGAAGACAACAGTTTGGACCAGAACCCAGGAATCCTTAAAGAGAAGTTCTTTGAGCCATGGGTAACAGGTTATTGTACAGAGAACATTCTCTTGAATAGGAATAATGGTGGAAGTGGATGGAAATTATATGAAATGTGAAGGAAATGCCCAGCTTTAAAAGAAGATTATGTTGGACTACATTGTGATTAATTTTGGATAGTTAATGTAAAATAATGTTAGAGGTTCCTATTGAGTAGAAATTTTGTATCTATACAATTTATTGAGTCTTGAAAACCTGTTATAGGAATTTGGAGAACTAGGAATGTGATGTGATGAATCAGATCAATCTAGAAGGATCCATCTAGATTGCCTTTAGGAGATGTGTGTGTGTGTGTGTGTGTGTGTGTGTGTGTGTGTACGGTATATATGTATGTAATGGTATATATATGTATATCTGTAGTAGATATGTGTGTGTGTATATCTCTATCTATATATATATGCACTAAATTCATAGGTTTGGGAGGAAGAATCATTAGAATGGAGAAAGAGAAGTGGTTCTCAAAAGTGTGGTCTCAGAACCAGCGACAGCGGCAAGACCTGGGCACCTGTGAGAAATGCACATTCTTGGGCCCGTCTACAGACTTCCTTGGTCAGACACTGGGGTAGTGGGGCCCAGCAGTCTGTGTTTAACAAGCCCTCTAGGTAATTCTGATGCTATCCTCAGGTGTAGAACTACTGACTCAGAGGAAGTAAATCAGACGGACTTACTAGAACATACATCACTTAACTGTCCTCTGGGCACTCCATAATACTCTGTTTCCCTGATCAATCACTAGAACATTCTTCAAAATGATTATTTCAAGTCTTGTAGCATATCCCCTCTTGACACCTCCAAACTATCCATGTTCCTCTTTTCTCTTAAAAAAGCAAGGTAGCAGTCACACATCAGTTGTCTTCCAATTCTTGTCTACATATCTACAAATCTTCCTATATTCCTACCCATTCTTATTCACCCCCCATTACCTAAACTCCTGTGCCACACTCATCCAACATTAAACCCCTTATATCCAGACCTGTCTCACTTTATATGACTTTCTTATCATCTGAAATGCCCCTACCTCCCAAATCTCTCATTGAAGAATTCTATTCTGACCACAACTTTCTCTCTTAGGCTATTTGTTTGAGTACCCCATCTGCAATAGCTCTTTAGATTCATGGGCTATTTTTATTGTACTTTACTGCCACTAAATTCTGCTTTCCTCCAGAGAGAGCACTTACCAGGTAGCAAATTTTTCCACTAGCAAGGATGAAACTATGAGAAAAGTAGGCATTTTTTAATACAGTAATTCTGGATCATACCAGAAAAAGGGTGCACAGAGAGCAAGGAGGACCCTGAGCTCACCTTCCTGAGGAGCCTGGGTTAGGTAGTACAAGAGAGAAGAGCTTGTGGTCCATAGCTTGAGAGGGCTACAGGAAATGCAATTCCTTAGACAATAAGCAGGTCTCAGTTAATGTAAGAAGAGAGAGGGAAGCCAAGAGAAGAGGTTGATTATTATGATGGAAAGATCTAGGTCATGGCTTTAGGAGTGAGATAAAATTAGCAAAACTTGAGAGGCAGGCATTAAACTAATATTCCCACGGGTGTTAAATGATAACATTAGGGTCTCAGAAAATAAAAGACTAGTGATAAGGTACAGAGACAAAAAGGTGAGAGGAAGTGAAATGGTGGTGGTGGTGGTTTTGTTATCTCCAGGCACTGTTTCCAGCCTATAAACTCCTGGAACACCTTCGTTTCAATAATACCCTTTTCCTGCAGTGACACCTTTCTCTGAAGAAAAGTTGAAACACATGTTTTAAAAACAGGAAAAAATATTTGAAATGAGGACTGTCTTAAAAAATCAGAGACATGTGGTTGCTGTGATTTTTTTTTCACACTACCCTACAGCAATTCCATTTATTTATCTTTCGTGTATTTTTCATTTTTCTTTCTAGTGCATGTAGCACTAGATATTCTGTATTTAACCTCTCTTAATTTAATGTTTTCTAATGTGTGGCAGATGCTTCTTTTCAGTTCTCTTTATATATTTCTATAAGTAGCATGTTTGCCCTCAGATTTTTTTATACTCAGACTGTTATTCAAGAATAAATTCTTGTATCTTCAGTCAGCCAAGAAGAAACCTGTACCAAAAGCTAAATTATTCCATTTCCTAAATGGAAATGCTTCTACATAGGGGACAGGCTGCAGAGAAGCAATAGATAGGTTTTACCTTGAGGTTGAGCAAAATCTTTGTCAGGAAGCTCTGTACACTTACATTAGTGTCAGGAGTCAATTTAGAAAAAAAGAGAAAGTGATGGTTAGTATATTTATAAACATGCATCCTGGATTAGCTTTACCTGTCAAAAAGGATCTATTTTTTAAAAATACAAATTAAAGAACCATTTGAAAGAGTGCAATATTAGTCTTCCCACTGAAGTAGAACTCTATTTAGAAATATGGGTCATAAATGTAAAGGATGGGTCTGTTCTGTTTTGCTTACTGCACAGGGCACCTCCAAAACTGCTCAGACAGCTGATTTGCCTGCCACAAGTGTTTCGGACAGGAAACAGGTTTAGAAACTCCTTGGGAAAATCTCCGAACTTCTATGAGACTCAGTTTCTTCTTTGAGGAAATACGTGAAAACAGAAAGGGGGAAAAAATGACTTTCAGAATCCCATTGTTATTTATATATATTTATAATTTTCAATTATCATGTTTGTCCATATAAAAAATTGTGAGGTCAGCTGTAATGGAAAACAGATAAAGGTGTAAACATTGCGACCTTAAAAGGTGAACATGGGGCAATGTTTTACAGGCCCAATAGTCTGGGACTTTTTTAATGATTTTTTTTTTCTAATCTGGTGGAAAATGAACTTCAAAATGTGAATGTTCCAGATTATTTCTAGACTGGAGTTCCTATAAAGACTTGAACTGCCATATCTCTTTGAAAATCATCTATAACTATAATAACTATAATAGTATAGTACTATAATACTGTAGTACTTATACTATTCATCATCTCATGGCTCGGCACTTTAAATTTTTCTGAGTATGTTTAAGTACATTATCTGCCATTCATATTCTTATATCTGCTCACCCCTCCTTTCTCACCCAATCTGGTAGCTCTAACGCTTCTCAACAACATTACCTAGATTGTTCTCAGTATATCCCTGACAACTAACAAAGTATCTGTCAGCTCTTGATAAATATTTGCTGAAAGAATAAAGGATGAGCTCAGCTCCTTTTATCTTGTAATATCTTCTATGGTCAGAATTAGACCAGTGTGAGGAAAAATGTTAAAGCTAAAATTCCAGGAGTTACACAGTTGTCCCCACATTCATTTTAATGTGAAGCGTATGTTCAGATTTTGGGAGGTATTTTTGAGCAAGTTATAGAAACTAAATTGGCAGTCCCTAGCCCTTTTATGAAATTCTACCTCTGACTTGTCCAACAGTCAGAATAGGAGATCGGTATAAATTTGGCATAGCAAATCAGAATTACAATTTTCAAAATATCACATAATGCATTTACAAATATTGAAGTAGAATGGAACTGATATGCTATCGATAAAAATTTTTATTTCACCATCCTTTTAGAGCTATGTAAAGGATAAGGGAGTTGTGACTGAGAAACATTCTTCTAAATTAATGGAGAAAGCAAATAAATATCCTAAAAATGTTGGTGGCAGGATTCTCAGATTTTTTTTCTAAATCTATTTACCCTATTTGGTAAGTTGGTAGTCAGTTGTGCATGTTCAGGATTTTGCACAATAGCAATAAAATTTTTCATGGCTAAAAAGTTAAAACTCTGTTACCCTAGGAGTTTCCTAATTTGTTGGTAAAAACTGACAAATGAGTAGAATTAACTCCTCATGCCTGAATTACCTTCATAATGTCACCCCTAGCATAAGGAAGACCACCTGGATTCAACGCTTGCAGGCAGGGTCTTCCAATATCGGGCTTCCAAGTTTGGAATGCATAAATTTAAAAGAGGGGGTGATACAATGGAGTTCATTCTTTCGTTGGTTAGCAGTCAGTTTCTGACTACACATTCAAAACATAGACTGATGATAGTGAAACATACCAAGATAAGTTAGAATAAGTGAGCAGATTCTTACCTTACCTATGAGAAACAACAAGGTGGCAAAAGGGTGACTAATAGATGGTAATGTCAAGGACATGGGGAACTTCCATTCCATGGCCAAATCTCTGCATCAGACTAGTTCAGATCTAGGCAAGCACAGAAATGTTTCCCTGGTTACTTCTAGAAGTTAGGTGATGATAATTTAATGTGATTTAAAAGGGACATAATTGAGAATAAAGCTATTTTGCTGCCTTCCTTAACTGAGCACAAGAATATATACAAAAAGTTCTATCCAGGTTTCTCTTTACCTCCTCTTATTTTCTGTATCTTTCTTTATCACTGTTATGGCCTAACTCTTCTCAACCACATTTATATGATTTAATAACTATTCCCTGACAAGGACTCTTATAAATTAAGATCTTTGCCCATGTCTTCATAGTTGTGAAACGTCCAGTGCATGAAGTATCTTGTGCTTTTGGGAACTTCTTAGAGCTTGACATTCCTTGCTATATATTTTATTCACCAACTTTTAAAGAAAGACATAGAGAAAAATCCAGCAATAATCAAACTTGGGTTCACATTCCATTTGGGAATTTCTAAATATTTGGTTGTTTAAGGTAATCCCAATACTGATTCCACCACTATTCAGAAGTTCTAATTCATTTCCATGAATTTCACATAGAATGTGTTCACTGCAGAAAACATAATCTTTGCTTTCCTCTTCATTGACATGCTCTTTGTTCTCTTCCTTCCTGGTATAGTATTTTAAACCCACAAGACAATATGTTCAGTAATTTAATTAGTCATATGCCACTATTTAGAAGGAACCAAGACTACAGTAACTGTCTTACTCAGTTATATAGGAAAATTCTAAAATAGCAATTATTTCTAAGGATTTAAATACTTAATTACCCTAGAAGATTAGGCTATCTTATGGCAGGTGAAATGTGATATAAGCACCATTTAATGAGTGTGAGGGAAAATAGATTAGGCTTTCTCTTCATCTGACTTAGATTAATGTTCATGATGTAGCTTCATGTACATACATCTTCTTTTATTCTGTTGTACTGTATGTCTTAATCCACACTGCATCACTTGTGTTACCACTTTAAAAAAGTATTTTTAATTTTTTTCTTTAAGATTTTATTTATTTGACAGGAGAGAGAGAGTACAAGCAAGGGTAGCGGCAGCCAGAGGCAGAGGGAGAAGTAGGCTCCCCGCGGAGCAGGGCGCCCGATGTGGGGCTCCATCCCAGGACACTGGGATCATGACCTGAGCCGAAGGCAGACACTTAACAGTCAGAGCCACCCAGGTGCCCCAGTATTTTTAATTTCAAAGGATAAAAGCCTTACCACATAGACGGCTTATTTGCCTTCATTTGGGCTACATGGCTAGAAACTCGCATATACTTTTGAAAGGTCTTGCTTGAGTGTTTTTAGAAAGAGTAAAGTGAGGGTTATTTTCTTATTTATTTATATACCTCGTCTGAAAAATATTTTGCATCTTTGAGGAGTATTTATTTATATGATGCTACAGGGCTGAATGGACAAATTATTTTGTATCTTAATTTTATCCTTACAGTGCCACTTTTCTTTTTGGAAGTTAAAGAAATTTTGTGATAGGGCTGGGGATTATTTTGGGACAGCTCCTGAAGGACATGGAGCAAGAACAACTAAGATATCTGTGGCCATCACAGTTTCTTCTACGGAGTTTCAGCTCCCCGATGGAAGCCTGGAATTTTAAAGCGGGGAAGCAACATTAAGGAGAAAAAAAAAGCCATCTTTTGTTGCTTGAAGAAAAATAGGCTATAGATTAACTCATTTGTCAAGAAGAGTTTGACAGATCTTTTCCTTGTATTAAAAGGACTGTCATAGTTTAAACAACAAGCTGTTAGTCCTTATGGACTGCAAGTTTGAGTGTGTTCTTACAGCTCCACATTCCGATTCCTGCAGTAATCCTAGAGAGCCTGGTGCTACCACTTCCTCTGAGATTAGATTACATAAAGTAGAAAAGTGTGTGGGTTTTCAGTTTCTACTCCCTGAGACCCATTCCCCAAAGTAGTCAAAACTCTGGGATAAATTAAATAAGAAAGAGACCACTTGGCCAAGAAAAAGCAGATTTATGATGACTATGTGAACCCCCACTCTGTGGTCAGGCAATGTCCTGAGCCAAGCCTAACTCAGCAAAATTGTCTCAAAGATTTTATAAGCTAGAAATTGAATTAGGAAGTTAATTTTTTTAACTTTCAAAAGAGAAAATGACACTATAAGTATAAAAATAAGGTATAAAATAAATTATTTTATTTTGTAATAATTTAAAGCACCTTTAAGGTCATACAAAGAACTCCATCTCAAAAAAGTAAAATAATTTTCCCCAAAGGTAGAATATAAACAAACAGAAATATAACCCCCACTATAATCATCCTAAAACCACTCAAGCTAGTCCTTCAAAAAGTATGTGTAAATCTAGAGAGTAGCCCAAGCAAAGGCAAATAATTGTCAGTGCTTTCAGTCTTTAAAAAAGATGGACAATTTTAAATGTATTTTTTAAATGGTAACAAATAATCCCAATTCCAGCGCCCTCCTCAAACAACACACATGCAAATGACGGGGAGAAGGAAACAGAAGGATGTTACTAGAAGACAGACCTTGCTGCCCTGACACTGACCCTGTGCCCTGAGGGATCCCCAATCTTATTCTGTCTTTGTGAGCTCTTCTTACATTCATGATCTTGAATGGGTGTCCATAAGCTGTGAGGTATCTGAATTTCACTAAATTCCTGTCACCTCATATCAAACTTTAAAAAAATCTTAAGTGTCCATGCCAGAGACAGAGGGAAGAAAATGTACCTACTCTAACTTTCCCTCTCAAAACACAGTGGAGATTATGAAAAACTTGATCCAATTTCTAGAAATGTGTGAAAGGAAGCACTAAGGAAAAGCCAACCTGCAAATGTGTGACTATTCATGGCAGTTCTTGCCTCAGAGAGCTCCCTGGCAGTGCACGGGGAAGGGAATAGAATCATCAAGTCACTATATGCCCTACACAGTTTGGATGATTAACAACAGTATTCCTTGGTATTACTACACAGGATCTCTGACACAAGCTTGAAATTGGGGCATTCAGAATTTTGCCCCAGCCTACAATAAAGCCTTTGTGCATGTAGATAATGTACAAAATGCATTTAGCACAGTGCCTGACACATTCAGCAGATGTTAGCTACAAAGTCAGATTGAGGGGACAAAAAGTCATTCCAAATGGAATTACTAGCTATGTATGATTAGCATATTAATTGTTTAAAATACAAACAATTACTGCTTGGAAAAATACTTATTTTCTTCACTAGGCTTAAAACAATATTTCCCCGGGTTTTGTCTATGCCTGTTAGTAATAGAGCAAAAGAAACCCTCAGGCCAAGGACGTAATTTTGAGAACACTGAACTAAGGAGGGAACTAAGGAGCCCTGTGCTCCAAGCTCTGCTCTGCTGTGAACACTGTGAGGGCAACAAGGGTACAAGGTTCTCCACAGGCATGTTCTGTAGCCCAAAACTGCCCATCCCTTGGCTCACTGCTTCCAGAGAGCTGAGGAGGGAACAGACAGACATTCCTGCCTCCACTGTCCTGCTTGTGAAACCCACTGCAACATCCCCCTTCTCCATCACTCTGTCCCAACACTGAATAAATTGACCTCAGGCAAACATAGTAACAGCAATTCACCAACCACCCCTTGACAGCCATATATACACTCAAAAAAGTACCCCAGGCTACATGGTCTAATAAAGTCACTTCCAGCTTCAAAATTCTATCAAAGGTATCATTTTCATTTTTTTAATGTACTAATTTTAACCAAAGAAAAGACAACTAAGCCTCCAGAATATCAAGGCTCCTATATGCCAGTTGAACCCTAGAACACTGGAACTTGAGCAACTCTCAAGCATTATTGAACTTGTTTGATTTAATACTTCATGATCACTTCTGTGCCACCTACCATGTTCTTAGCATAAAAACAGTAAACACAGATAGAAGTTGAAGGAGAGAAAAATAGAGGAGGATGTTAAAAGAAATACTTGGACATTAAAAGAAATGAAACCTAAATGCTTCATTTGTATATTTATTTGTGCTACCTAAAAATATTTTTGAAGGGGCTAAAAGTGTAAAATGTTATTAAGAAAAAATGCCTTTGCAACATGGCAAAGCAGGGGACCACCGCTAGAGAGACATTTGTACTTTGAAGCTGTTTTTTTCTCAGTCCTTGTGGGTGTTCTAAGATCACAGAGCTGAGGCATCTTCAGCGTCCAAGACCTGATGCAAATTCTCACTTCTTTGCTTGACCCAGCCCTTTGGAAAGATTAATGTGAAATCACTTTCATTATGGTCTATTAATTTTTAAAAGGCTATGATAGTTAACTTTCAAACTGTTATCCCTCATAGATTAAAAGTAAAATACCTCAGTTTTCTGAAAGCCCTATTTGGATCTTTAAATATAAATGCAGTTCCCTTTTTAACTATACTCATGCCTCCTATCAAAATCATTTAACAGCAGAAATTATTTTCTAAAGCAGAAGCATATTTCAACTCCCACGTAATAACACTGCAAAATTTGGTAACATCTGCATATTTTCTTTCCTAATTGCGATGTTAGTTTGAAGTTAATTATATGAAACTGATTTTTTTCCCAAGCACAACTTTCATATATCACATTTAGTTTAATTGGTACTTAGAATAATAAATTGTTTTTCAGCTAGAGCATATTGTTTGATATTGCTAATGAAATTATTTTAATGTTAAGCTTAGCTATTAGGAGGAATCTTATTTTATCTTATTTTTTAATATAATTCTACATTGTAGCACCCTAATTAACCTAGCTATTTTCTCTTTTTTTTTTTCAATCTTCAGGATAACATTATATAAAAACACTACAATAAGTGGCAGGGAATAGTTTCTTTAAAAGAAGGTCGTAACTAGTTGGAGCTAAGGAATGGAGTGATTAGCAAGACTCCACAAACAATTTTCTCAGTTATATATTGTGTGGCATTATTCTCTGCATTGTGTAAGAGATTAGATAAGAGATTAGAGGAAGGAAAATTCAGTGCAAGGTGAGATCAATTCAGGTGGTTTTGTGATGGAAGTGGGACCTGAGTTAAACATTGAAAAACTGGTTGGGATTTGGAAATGTGGGTGAGAGGATATTTCTTGTGTGAGCAATAGCATGAACAAACACTCAGAAGCAGGAAGAATCTTTGAAGTGTTCAGAGGATGAGTCTGCCTAGGTCAGCTTAGAGTTCATGCTGGGGAGCATTGGAAGATCATGCTGGACACATAACATGAAGTCATAGGGGGCAAGCAGTGCCAGGACCAAGCATTTGTAAAAGAATAGTAAGCCACTGAAGATTTCTGAGTGAAAGTGGATGCAGTACCTCACAAAAGCCTGCCCTGAGGGTCAGCAACTAGGTAAGTCAGGGGCCAAGAAAAATATACAAGCACAAAAGAATAAAGCCAAGCAAAGTGGGCAGCTAACATGAAACCTGGGTGGCAAGAAAGTCTTAAAAGTGAGGACATGTCTGCCCAGGCAGGAATCCCTTATAGTCTTCCTTTTGGGGGCAGGAATTATTTCCCGGGTCCTAAGTGGGTATGAGTGAATCCTAGAATGGAAATGTGAATCAGCTAACCCAAATGGAGTACCAGGGATTTGGACAAATCCGATGTAATCAAAGTGGAGTTTCAGTAAATGAAGAATGAACGAACCCAGGGTAAAGCCAGGTTTAGATGGGGCAGTTGAAAAATATTTGTAACAAATAAGGAATGACATGATAGGCGCTTAAAGGGTAGTCATTGTGGGCATTGAGAGGAATGATATGTATAAAAAACAGCTCAGAGTAGAAATGTATCAGTGAAAGGCAGCACTGAGATTTCAAACCCGGGTAAAAAGGCAATAGTAGTACCATGGACAGAAATACAAGAGTTGGGAAGGAAAGTTCTACATGAAGACCTCAGCATTTCCTGATTTGCTTTTCCTAATCCAGTAGAACTCGGCTGGAAAGAACATTTATAGCACATGGTCAGTGACCAACATACTGAATAATTGGGACTGAATAAATCTCATGGAGATCTTTGAGTGTGGCTTATTTTTTATTTGGCTTCTGACCACATGAGGGTTTTAGAGGAATAAATCCCATTTGGTCGTGGGGAATAATCCTTTTAATGTACTATTGGATCCTATTGGCTAATATTTTGGTGAGAATTTTTGCATCCATATTCATCAGGGATATAGTTCTGTAGTTCTCCTTTTTGATGGGGTCTTTGTCTGGTTTTGGGATTGAGGTAATGCTGGCCTCATAAAATAAGTTTGGAAGTTTTCCTTCCATTTCTATGTTTTGGAACAGTTTCAGAAGAATAGGTATTAATTCTTCTTGAAATGTCTGGTAGAATTCCCCTGGGAAGCCATCTGGCCCTGGGCTCTTGTTTGTTGGGAGACTTTTGATTACTGTTTCAGTTTCCTTACTGGTTATGGTTCTGTTCAGGTTTCTGTTTCTTCCTGGTTCAGTTTTGGTAGTTTATACTTCTCTAGGAATGCATCCATTTCTTCCAGATTGTCTAATTTGCTGGTATATTGTTGCTCAAAATATGTTCTTATAACTGTATTTCTTTGGTGTTGGTTGTAATCCTGCCTCTTTCATTCATGATTTCATTTATTTGGGTTCTTTCTTTTCTTTTTGATAAGTCTGGCCAGGGGTTTATCAATCTTATTAATTCTTTCAAAGAAACAGCTCCTAGTTTCGTTGATCTGTTCTATTGTTCTTTTGGTTTCTATTTCATTGATTTCTGCTCTGATCTTTATTATTTCTCTTCTCCTGCTGGGTTTAGGCTTTATTTGCTGTTCTTTCTCCAGCTTCTTTAGGTGTAGGGTTAGGTTGTGTATTTGAGACCTTCCTTGTTTCTTGAGAAAGGCTTGTATTGCTATATACTTTCCTCTTAGGACTGCCTTTGCTGGATCCCAAAGATTTGGAACAGTTGTGTTTTCATTTTCATTTGTTTCCATGAATTTTTTTAATTCTTCTTTAATTTCCTGGTTGACCCATTCATTCTTTAGTAGGATGCTCTTTAGCCTCCATGTATTTGAGTTCTTTCCAACTTTCCTCTTGTGATTGAATTCTAGTTTCACAGCATTGTGGTCCAAAGGTATGCAGGGAATGATCCCAGTCCTTTGGTACCAATTGAGATCTGATTTGTGACCCAGGATGTGATCTATCCTAGGGAGTGTTCCATGTGCACTAGAGAAGAATGTGTATTCTGTTGCTTTGGGATGGAATGTTCTGAATATATCTGCGAAGTCCATCTGGTCCAGTGTGTCATTTAAAGCCTTTATTTCCTTATTGATCTTTTGCTTAGATGATCTGTCCATTTCAGTGAGGGGGGCATTAAAGTCCTTTACTATTATTGTATTATTGTCATGTGTTTCTTTGCTTTTGTTATTAATTGGCTTATATATTTGGCTGCTCCCATGTTAGGGGTATAGATATTTACAATTGTTAGATCTTCTTGTTGGATAGACCCTTTAAGTATGATGTAGTGTCCTTCCTCATCTCTTATTATAGTCTTTGGTTTTAAATCTGATTGGTCTAATATAAGGATTGCCACCCCAGCTTTCTTTTGATTAGCATGGTAAATGGTTTTCCACCCCCTCACTTTAAATCTGGAGGTGTCTTTGGGTCTAAAATGAGTCTCTTGCTGACAGCATATCTATGGGTCTTGTTTTTTTATCCAATTCGATACTCTGTACTTAAGGGATTTTCAATAATTAGGGCACTACCTATTGTTTGATTACTGACAGAAATATGCTGACAGGTTGGCAGGTAAACAACTTGGCATATGGGAACGGAAGTCAGTGTTTCAATAGATACGCAAGTAGGTTACCTCGAGGTGATGCATTTGATGAAAAGTGTTCTCCAAATTAAAGCTTTCTTCTTTATTCTTATTAATTAGATATTATCTTCTTTAGATGTTATCTTTCAATGAGGTCATGTTGCTAAGACATGATAAAATGGATTGAACAATTATTGGTCAGAATGAGTTAAAATAGCAATGTTCAATTTGAAAAAAAAAGTCAAATGAGATGTTTAACAATATGAACCATTAAACATGTGTTTTTATTTATTCCTTTATTTATCTAATATCTACTATGTCAGAAACAATGTTAAGTGCTTTCTATTCATTATTTGATTTCATTAACAAATAATCTCATGAAATATGTACTTTTGTTATTCTCATTTTCCAGAAAAGCTAACTGTGGCCAGAAAGGTTAAGTTGCCTCAGATTATACAAAGTTAATTAGAGATAGAGCCAGAATTTCCAGTCAGGTCTAGTGTGATTCTGAAGCCCTTATCCTTAACTGCTATCCTATGCTTGTCTCTTCTGGCTTGAGCCCACAAACAAGGTGATTGTGAATTTTACAAAGCCTTCAACACTCCACCCACAAAAGATATGATTTCTGTCATGTGTGAAAAAATAATGGTTCATTTATAAAATATGCCACTGAATGTTTAACAACCTATTTTCTCATATTTCTGGCAATGGGTATCTTTATGTTGTGGAACCAGATTCAATGCAGTAAGAGCTTAAATTTCTAGAAGATGCAAATAAACACATTATAAGCCTTTGTTGCCTTGAAGACTTCATTATGACCCAGATGCTCTATGAATATCTCAAACTTAGGTTGGGGATGTGGAAAATTATTTTACAGTTGTTTGAGGAAAAAGCCAGATATTAGCAAAAGAAAAATCTGAGAAACCAACCACTCTTTTAAAACAAACAAACAAACAAAAAAACAGAACAAAAACCAAACTGTGCCTTTGAAAAATCCTGTTACACTGAGTAAAATCTTAAATATATGTCATATGTATTCATATATGAATGACATTTTGTATGCATCTATTTCTAACTGAACTTATGTTTCTATAACACCAAAAATGCATGCTAAAGAACTTAAATTTTGCATTTTTATTCACCTGTAAAACTAATGGAAAATTGTTTTTCTTTTTTTTGTTCTTCTCACAGCTGAATTTTTATTCCTCTTGTGGGGTGTTTATCTCTGCTATGCAGTGCGGACAGTGCCATCAGCATTTCATGAGCCACGCTATATGGCTGTTGCAGTTCACAATGAGCTCATTATCTCTGCTATATTCCATACAATTAGGCAAGTGCTCTGTGGAGCTAGTAAATAACTGTTTTGTTTCTCTGATGTGTTGCAGTTTAATTTAAATAGCAAAATTGGATAACACACATAATGGAAAGATTTAGGAAGGATAGTGTTTTTAAGCTAATTTCTTTGTCACAGAAATGCCAAATGAATATAGCTCATTTTTTTTAAGATTTATTTATTTATTTAGAGAGGGAGAGGTGGGGGAGAGGGACAGAAGGAGAGGGAGAGAGAAACTCAAGTAGACTCTGCACTGAGCACAGAGCCCAGCGTGGGGCTCAATCTCAGGACCCATGAGATCATGGCCTAGGCCGAAACCAAGAGTCAGACACCTAACCAACTCTGCCACCCAGACACCCCTATAGTTTTGTTTTGTTTTGTTTTTTAACTGCTGTTCTTAGTTCCTTCTGTTTTGTTATCACTTTTATTTATTTGAAGGTTAACTCGATATTATTGTATTATATTAAACAACTTATGGGAATGTCATTGAATGTTGTTATGATATATAATGGTTTTTGTTCTGAAGATAGAAAGCAACACATAGTTATAAAGTAGATGTAGATAAATTGTGTTTCCATTCATGTTAGTACACTGGTTTACATTTTTAAAATCTTCATACTCAGTCAACTTATGTGTATTAATTCTGCTAAATTCAAAACTAAAAAACCACTCCAACCCAATGACTCGATTTTTGTGTGCAGTGAGGTTTTATCACTATCATATTTTAGCAATGACTTTCTATTGGAAGGAGTGTGGCCAGGCCCTCCATTTTTTAATATCCCATTTATTACTATAGTCGGTAAGTACAAAGGAGGAAGAAAGTAGCTTATGATAAATGAACAAAGTGAAATATGTATGACTTCTGAGAATTTATACCTATTTATATCTGAAAATGAAATGAAAACCTCAGAACAAAAAAAAAATCCTATAATTTGAAAAGCAACAAGAAGATGTCATTCATTCGCTTGACAAAGGATATACATAAGAATTTAATGAGAAATTTTGAATATTTGTATTTTCCCTCAATTGAAAAACAGAGGTTAACAATAGTGGGAGTCAGAGTGGGAAAGTGTGGGTCTATGGAAGTTTTAGAAGATACTTATCATTTCTCACTTTAGTCAATAATTATAAAATGATACCTTGCACTTGTAGGGATAGATGTTGCCAGAGAGCAGTTGAACCTTAGGCATACCTACACTTTGTTCATTTTTAAGTAAAAAAGGAAGTATTTATGATTTGACAACCCTAGAAATTCCATCAAAGGGCCAGGAATCAAAGGAAAATTTGCCTCCTTGCTTTGTCTTGCCCCCCCTCTCAAGAAAGAGAGGAAAGAGAAGAAGAGAAGAGGAAAGAAAGATAAGCAAAATATGATGTTATAAATAGGCAAAAAGAAGGCTTTCTCACTTCTACTTGGACTAGAGCTGAAGGATGTGAGAGGGGATGCTGCAGGTCCACAGTGTAGTGAGCACCGGAGAACACTCTGTCACGGGCAGGACTCCACAGTCTTCACATATCTCCCAAACCATCTCCTAAGAAAAGCTGCATTTTTGTTGTTTTTTTCCAGAATCTCAAACACCTGTGTTTCAAGATATAACAAACATGCTTCTCTAGAACCATTTCTAAGTTAAATGCTGTATTAACAAACCAATTAAAGAGTTATAAGCATGCCAGAAGAAATTTACAGACGAGTTGAAATGTCTTCTGTTGTCAGAATGTGACCATGTCATGCAAAGGGTTTCCTACTTTTGCCCTCCAATCAGCTGCTGCATTTCTTAGAATCAAATTAATTGCCCAAGAAATTAAATCTGTTCAAAGCATTTACCTAAATTGATCTTTATCCTTTTCTATCTTAAGATTTGTATCTGTTCTGTTTTCATCATTAAGTATATTTTTTCAATGGACTTTTTTTTTTTTAAGATTTTATTTATTTAACACATAGATAGTGAGAGAGAGAGCACAGACAGAGGGAGCTGTGGCAGAGGGAGAGGGAGAAGCAGTCTCCCTGCTAAGCAAGGAGCCCAACGGGGGGGCTTGATCTCAGGACCCTGGGATCATGACCTGAGCTGAAGGCAGATGCTTACCCGACTGAGCCACCCAGGTGCCCCTCAATGGACTTTAAACTCTCAACTTGCCCAAGCAGGCAAGGTAAAGTTATTTTTTAAATGAACTTTAAAAAATTCCTATTAAGGCAATAGGTGGTTATTACAGATAAATCATAAAATGATAAAAAATAAACTCCCTAATCCAATCACCCAAAGATGATAAGCACTGTTAATATATTAGGATATCACTTTTAGATGTTTTTATATGCTTGTGTATATTTATGACACATTGCCTTTGATAACTCCCTTTTAGGAATGTCACAGCACAAAGTGACATACCGAGAAGTCCTGCTGTAAGGAAACCTAGTTAACTTTGTTTAACCAGTACTTTCCAAACCATTCACCATGATATCCTCCCATCCCTCAATTGACATCTGATAATAGCAGCCACTCTTCAGAAAATTCTGTTTTAATACTGGGCCGAAGTGAGGAAACCTATTCTAAATATTCATTCAGAATAGCTTTCTGGGGGCACCTGGCATGCATGCGACTCTTGATCTCAGGATCATGAGTTCAAACCCCACACTGTGCATAGAGCTTGCTTTAAAAAAAAAAAATAATAACTTTCTTACTTTCCTTAGGTCTTTCCTACAGAGTCCCAGACAACCCATCAGCCTAGCTGGGTTCACATAGACACAAGCTCTG
Organism: Zalophus californianus; assembly: GCF_009762305.2. Lineage (NCBI taxonomy): Eukaryota > Metazoa > Chordata > Mammalia > Carnivora > Otariidae > Zalophus > Zalophus californianus. Next base: position 116,734,325 of record NC_045603.1, on the reverse strand, counting down.
ACTGAATTGCTCTTATTGAACCTAGTAGACTTTGTGTTAGTAGACATGCCCTACTTAAAAGATCAATTTTCCTCAAGACAACTGTGTAGTCTCCTTTAAGTTTTGAATAGGGAGGACTTCTAGTGGTAGCACGGTGACCGGCCTTGGTAGGCTTTGGTATTTTCAAGCCTAAGAAAACCTGAATGGGAGCCCAACTTTTAAGTTCCAAATTCGACTTCCCCTCTGCATAGACCAAACCCAATAGATTGTGGCATGCTGGCTTCAAAGAATTATAGTATAGATTAGCTACTCTGTCTTGGAAATTTCATTGTATGGCCATAAAGAACCAAGGATGGAATTATAGTTTAACACAGTAAATCTACAGAACACTGATTTTAGGGAGATGAGCAGGGAGAAAGCAAAAGGCAGTGATAATTAAAGGAATCAAGTATATATAATTTCTTATTTACATGTGAACTGAATTCATACATGCTGTGGTTCCAATGTTGATAAAAGTCCAAGAATAGGAAGCAATAACATAATAATATAAATCAACTGGACCCATCTTTGTAATTTTTTACTAGAATTCAATAATATTAAATAAGGTATCCAACATCAGCAAAGATATTCTCTGTCAATAGGCATATATGTTTGTTCTGGTTCACTTAAAATATAAAATTATATAAACATAACTGTGTATACATATATACATACATAAATATATAAACTTAAAACTATGACTACATATTTATATACAAATTTACTTTTATTCTCACCAAATTGCCAGATCGAACAAAAATAAACTAAAAGGATTAAGTCTAGAAGTCTAATAATGCAGAAGGCATTTTGCCTAATCTGTTCTATAATCCTTTACTAAGTGTAGAGCAAAGCTTTGGGAAAATGCAAGACTTTTAAAAGTTTGCTTTTATTCTTAACCTCAATTTTTAACTATTTCTATGTTCCTGACTGTTTGATCTATTTTTTAGAAGTTGAAATAGTCTTTTAAAGAAAAATCTTTAAAAAGACTGCAAAACCCAATTTTTCTTAAGATATTTCTACGCAGAACTGCAATCTAACAAACCTAGCAGTATTTAAACGCTGATTAATTTAAGGGCAAGTAGTATGTAGTACTTCAAATAAACTTTTTGGAAGACTCACCATTTTAATTTAAAATATATGTAACCATTGTTCCTTCCAGATATTGTAGACTAGCTTAAAGTTCACTTGTGTTGGCATTTGAGATAGAAATTTCCAGTGCATGAGAACACTTTTAGAATGTAAATCCATCTCCTTTGATATAACTCTCTGCTCCAGTACTGGAAATGACCCCAGCAAATTTGGATTATATAATTTTCCAGGTCACAATTTTATATTGCTTCTATGCCTCAGTACTATGCCTCGGGTACTGTTACTTGTTACTGAGTATGATGATCCAATTTCAATGCTTAAAAAAAATCTCACCTGACCCAGCACAGGATCTGTCAAAAGTATGTCATCCCTGAACAAAATGAATATTCATTTAGTCATATTCAAGGCAGGTATAAAGCCACATTTCTCACTAAGGAGTTAGAGAATACGTTAATTCATAAAATCGTATTTGGTTATAGGTGAGCTATCATGAACTTTCTGTACTTCTGTGTATATATTTTAAGCCCATCTTATGTCTCCAAACACAGAGGAAACTATCTCCATTTTGAACAACTCTTGAGCTTCCATTTTAGCTTGATTTTGGGGGGTGGTGGGGGAAGGTGAGAAGGCGGGGGAGAGGATGGTGGTGAAAATGAAGAAATCCCCTTGATGGAAATTTTGTTTTAAGTCTTAATAATACTAATTTACTTAGTAAATTTGTCATGAATATGGCATAATGCAGGTATAAAATTAGTTTCTTCTATTTTTAGATTCATGTGTTTTATGATTATATCATAAGCATTTTCTTAAGATGTTAGCTTTTCAAAGATGATGATGTATATCACTGAATCAAAATGCTAATTCTCTAGGGGCGCCTGGATGGCTCAGTTGATTGAGCATCTGATTCTGCATTTCAGCTCAGGTCCTGATCTCAGGGTGGTGAGATGCGCCCCGCCTGGGCTCTGCAATCAGCCGGGAGTCTGCGTCTCTCCTTCTTTCCCTCTCCCTCTGCCCCTCCCACTGCTCACTTTCTCTCTCTCTCTCTCTCTCTCTCTCTCTCTCAAATAAATAAATAAATAAATAATCAAATCTTTTTTAAAAATGCTAATTCTCTAATTCCAAACACAATAAAATCTCATATTTAGCTTTCATGGATAAACAATGCATGGAAAAAATTAAAAGAAGAATATGATTGCAAAATGACTTTAATAAAAGCATCACCTGGTTTCTGCAAGAGAATGAGTCCTTAAAACCTGAGTTTTAGTTTGTACATATACTCTTATGGATTTATGAAAATATTCCAAAATCACCAGAGTAGGTATCAGTACTGAATTTTTCCTATACATGTTTCTCTACAGGACTGTCCTAGAACAGTTTTATAAATTCCTCAGCAAGATATGATTTTAAATTATTTTGGAACAATCTGATAGTTCACAACTAAAATTTTTATTTTAAAAAATATGTTTTACAAACCATTAATATCTTCATTTTATCCATTGCATTGTTTATCATTTAAGCCTCTGAGGCCATTCACAAAGACAGATAATTACCTACTCTTTTTTTCTTAATTTTTTCTTCATTGTTTTCAAAGGAAAAAGATTAGAATCAAGAGTTAGGTGGCTGTGTCTTATAACCCAAATTTGCCTGAAGCCAGTAGTTTATAAATCTGTTCTTCTTTTGAATTCACATGTGTTCACTGCTTTTGCTTTAGACATTCAATTTACATACAAAATAATTATTCCAGGAAATGATTAGCATATTATATATCTATATGCTGTCTTTCTTACTACTGATAATTTAAAATAATAAATAATAAAGAGTTCATGTCTTATGCATCCAGTCAGGTTTACTTAGGGCCTATTCTGTGATGAAAATGTATGCCACAGAAACAACAGTACAACTTTTCTCATGCTTGCTTGCTTTTTTTTAATACACTGAGGAAAAAAAATTCCAAGTATAGTGTTTTAAATAGAGATCTTGTTGGATTACTAACTTGGTGAATTCTCATTTCAGATTCGTTCTTGCCTCAAGACTTCAGTCTGACTGGATGCTAATGCTATATTTTGCACATACTCATTTGACTGTGACAGTCACCATTGGGTTGCTTTTGATTCCAAAGGTATTCCTTTAACATTACTTTTCTCTTGCAAGACAGTTATTTTAAATAAGCATGGAGTTGTTTCTCGTTTAAAAAAATATCTGCCAATATAGGGAAAGGGAGGTGTGGAGATTTGCTTGACACACTAAAATGTTTTTAAAGCTCCCTCCTCGGGGAACTAAATGTCTCTCTTCTTTTAGGATTTATTAAACATCCCGTATAATTTTTAAATGCTTTAATTTGTACAAAACCCATCATCTGGTTTGGTTCTTTCTCGAATATTTTGATATACAGATATGGATTCAAGGTAACTTCTTTGTAGCTGTAACATCAAAATAATTTTTAAAGACAATTATCCTATTCTAAGAACCCTCCTGTTTGGATTTACATTCAGGAAGCATTGTGTTGTAAACATTCAGAAAATTTTTATATAAATAGTTATAATATTGTGTATAGAAAAATCTTGCTTTATAATGATAGATTCTGGCAAAGACTTATCTAGAAGCATACCGAAGTGGGGGAAAATGGGCCAGCACTCAGAATACAGGGATTACGAATATGTGCTCCACCCACGCTAGCTATACAATATGACACTAGCCAAGACTCTTCATCTCTCTGAGGTTCAATTTCTTCATCTATGACATGATAGCAATAAAGATGCTTACAGTGAAATAATATGATATCAGAGTATGCGGAGAAAACATACGTTAGAGTATTATTATTATTTTCCTCATTTACACATAGAAAAACAAAATATTAGAACATTATATATCCATATTAGTACCACACAATATAATATTAGCACAGCTGAGACAAGAATTTGTGATTGCTTGTCATTCACTCCAGGCTTTACCTCCTCTCACAAGCAAAACATTGAAATTCAGCCTGATTGAAAGGGCAAACAAATGTAAACAGAAAAAAATGCCTATTTTCTTCCTTACTTGAATTATACCAGATAGCTGCAGTTTTCATGAATTAGTCTGTTACTGCAATTTATCTTATCCATTTTCATACTTTGCATTATACGATTACATTTTTATTAGATGGATGTCCTGTATACCCAGACTGCTCACTCAATTGTAAGAATTGAAAACATATATGCATACAAAGATTTGAACATGAATGTTCCTAGCAGCCCTATTCATAATAGCTAAAAAGTGGAAGCAACCCAAATGTCCGTCAACTGTAAAAACACAATGTGATGTATCCACACAATGGAACACTATCCAACAACAAGAAGGAATGAAGCACTGATACGTGCTACAACTAGTACAGACCTCAAAACATTACACCAAGTAAAAGAGGCTAGACAGAAAAGGCCACATCCTGTGTGGCTCCATTTATATGAAATGTCCAGAAGAGGCAACTCTGTTGAGACAGAAAGTAGGTAAGTGGTTGCCACTAGCTGGGGAAAAGGGGAAATGGAAGTGACTGCTTTCATGGGTTTAAGGTTCTTTTTTGGGGTGATGAAAATATTCTGGAATTAAATAGTGGTGATGGTTGCACAGCACTGTGAAATACCAAAAATCACTCTATTGTACAACTGAAATTTGAGAATTTTATGGTATGTGAATTATACCTCAAGTTCAGATAATTTAACAAAATCATTTGAGCGGCTTTGCTAAGCACAGTTCTATATCCTGGAATAAAACTAATGAACAGATAAAAATATGTGCTCTTGTAGTACTTATATTATGGAGAAGGGGAAAACAGAAGAAATAAATAAGATAAATATTTAAAATACTATTTTAGATAGATTATAAGTACTCAGGACAAATAATAAAGCAGAAAATGGGCAATATCTGACAAATAAGTGTTTCTTAAACTCAAGATCATCTCTGAGACTGCGCTTAAGAAGAACAATTCCACTCTTACAAATAACCTCTGGGTGGTTTCCTAGTAGCATTTGAGCTTTTGGAGGAGAGGACTGTGTTTTATTCATCTTTATGGCCTTAAATTCCTGACACATGTCAGAACCACAGATGTAGTACAAGAGTAAAGGAAAGATTCACCTGTTTCTGTGGTTTCTCAGTCAGTTCCAATTACAAAACATTCATGATTCCTTACATAGAGAATTGCTGTTTCTCACGTTATGTTCACCTGCCCACTTAAATATTTTAACAAACATTGACAGTAAAATAGCTCTGTATCATGAAAGGGTGATCTGTTAATTTTTTAAAGGAATATTTGACCTGATGACAAGCTGGGAGAAGAGAACCCATGTTCCCTAGACCATTCTCTCAGTTTTCATAGGACAGTCAGTTGGTTTATATGTTGTGTGAAGTGGCGAGATTGTTTTGCGTCTCCCTGCTTTCCATCATTTGTCCGAATCACTTCTCCATGTCTCCATTTGATGAAGAATAGAGATAGCAAGAGTCCGTGAAACTGAAAAATATCAAAAGGCCACATGAAAAGAATAAAAATACCTCAAAATGTAATGAAGGAGGAAGTTAAGAATACTGAGCTTGAGAAAAAAATTCTGTAATTTCAGTGAAGGTTTGAATTTTAAACTTAGATATCATCACTTTAGGCTGAGAGAGCATGGTGCTCCAGGGAACTTCCGTGATTTGTTTCCAATCTCACTGTCAACGTAGTTGATGCTAGCATTCAGACCTCCTGTCCCCTAGGTCTTGGAGGCAGCTTTTTTGGAGCCATGTGTAGTAGACTCAAAGTCACTGTCTGTGATCAGGGCCAATTGTACCCCTCAGTGACATACAGCCTCCCCTATATGATGCAGAACGACAAACACAAGGTATACCCTACAGCTCAAAAAATATTTTTCCCTCCAGCTGCCAGTGGGTCTAAATTGCTTGGAGAACATTCGTGTGGGTTTTTCTACTTATTTTCATTTTCAGAATGCAAATATCATGTATGAGGAGTAATGTAAGTGAACACTGGGAGCCTAGAGAAAAGACGAGGATGAAAATAGGAGTCGGAGAAGGAACCACATAAACAAGATGGCCTAAGAGCTCTAGTGTGTAACATGAAAAGCAAAACACAAATATAACAGCAGATCTTTTATAAGGAATTTACAAGGAACATCTAAGCTGAAGAAATGATGTGAACATTAGAACCTTTAGAAAATCATTCTGCTGTCTGCCAGTGGGTTAATGTCTGCAGCTCACATTGCGTCTCTATTGCAGTTTTCACATTCAAGCAATAACCCCCGAGATGACATTGCTACAGAAGCATATGAAGATGAGCTAGACCTGGGCCGGTCTGGGTCCTACCTGAACAGCAGCATCAACTCCGCGTGGAGTGAGCACAGCTTAGACCCGGAGGACATTCGGGTAATGCCAGTATTTCAGCCTTCCTATTTCAGGCTCACCCCATGCACACAGGCAAGCATGTGTGGGCTGACATATGCATATGCTCACCTGTGTGCACACATGCCCAGAGAGAAAAAGGGAGGGGGAATGTGTGTGTGTAAGAACTGAAAACATCAAATGCAGAGTTAACTCAGTTCTGAAACACACATCATGGTACAAATTACACAGGCCAGTCTTGATAGTCTCAACTGACTTATGAGCAGTCGTAATGATGAACTGGTGACACATGTTCCCTACTATGGTTTGTGACATTTTGCTGATGGAAAGAAGTATAGATCTGCGAGCAGAGAGCCCAGAGTACTGAAAGTAATCTGTGCCAGTATATCAGCATTTGGACTAAAGCTGCTTTTAGTAATCGATAGTCTGCTGTCCCCTAAACCTAACTCAACATTAGGGGTAATTTTATCAATGGCTACATGATGCTTCCAATATGGTTTAGGGATATGGTTTGTCAGTGGACAATATGCTGTGTTTTGTTATGGTCCAGGTCAAGTCTGGCCCACACAAATTGTAAGTCCAAAGGGCTCACTCCATGAAACCAGGGCACAATGCATGTGTTCAAGTCTTAAAGTTCAAACTCTATGTGTAACAGAACACAAATTTGTCAGAAAAGTAAGAATGAGGAGAAAGTTGATGAGCACACATGGTATGAAAAGCTGTAGGGCAGTTTCCCTAAAGAGCTTGAGCTTACTGACTTCAGGTTACATTTAGTAATAGTATCTAGCTGAACCACTAAGTTCCACATCTCTGTGAATTTGCTCTTGTTCTGGCAGGATGAGCTGAAGAAACTCTATGCCCAGCTGGAAATATATAAAAGGAAGAAGATGATTACAAATAACCCCCACCTCCAGAAAAAGCGGTGCTCCAAGAAGGGCTTAGGCCGTTCAATCATGAGGCGTATAACCGAGATCCCAGAGACAGTCAGCAGGCAATGTTCCAAAGAGGACAAGGAAGTCACAGACCACAGCACAGCCAAAAACACTGCCCTGGCCAGGAAGAACCCACAGGAGTCTTCAGGTAACACTGGGAAGCCCAAAGAGGAGTCCCTGAAAAACCGAGTCTTCTCCCTAAAGAAATCGCACAGCACTTATGATCATGTGAGGGAGCACACGGAAGAGTCCAACAGTTTACCAGTGGAAAGCCAAGAAGAGGAAGCTACAGAACAATCTACGCTGGAGTCTCTGTCAAGTAAAAAACTAACACAAAAACTGAAAGAGAACAGTGAGGCCGAGTCCACAGAGTCTGTGCCTTTGGTGTGTAAGTCAGCAAGCGCTCACAATCTCAGCTCAGAGAAGAAGCCGGGCCACCCCCGAACATCCATGTTGCAAAAGTCTCTCAGTGTCATAGCAAGTGCCAAGGAGAAGACTCTTGGATTAGCTGGGAAAACCCAAGCATCAGGCATGGAAGATCGTGCTAAATCCCAGAAACCTCTGCCAAAAGATAAAGAAACAAACAGAAAATACTCAAATTCAGATAACGCAGAGACTAAAGATTCTGCCCCCCAAAACTCCAATCATTTGGAGGAGCCAAGAAAACCTCAGAAATCTGGGATTATGAAGCAACAAAGGGTCAACCAGCCCACTGCCAATTCTGACATGAGCCCAGGCACCACCCAGATGAAGAACAACTTTGACATAGGGGAAGTGTGCCCTTGGGAGATTTATGACCTGGCCCCTGGTCCCGTGCCTTCAGAATCAAAAGTTCAAAAACACGTATCTATTGCAGCTTCTGAAATGGAGAAAAACCCAACTTTTTCCTTAAAGGAGAAATCTCATCAGAAGCCCAGGGCAGCTGAACTGTATCAGCAAACCAATCAGAAGAGCATAGACAAGGCTGAGTTATGCCCTTGGGAGAGCCAAGGTCAGCCCAGTTTTGAAGATGAGAAGCCTTTGATTTCCAAGACTCAGGTTCCCCCAGGGAGAGCCAAAGATGAGAATGGCGGTCAGCATTATGCAGCCAATGTGTGTGCTGGACAATATGAAGAACTGCCCCCCAAAGTTGTAGCATCAAAAATCGAGAATGAAAATCTCAACCCAACAGGAGACCAGGATAAAAAGATATCTTCCCCTGAGGAAAATGCGCCCGGCTCCTATAACTCAAGTAATAACTTTCAGCAGGCTTTAACATCTCGAGCTGAGGTGTGCCCTTGGGAGTTTGAGACCCCAGATCAACCAAATGCTGAAAGAAGTGTAGCTTTACCTGCCTCTTGCACTCTAAGTGCAAATAAGATGGCAGGGCCTCGGAAATAAGAGGTCTGGGATACTTTTAAAGTGTAGCATCCCCAGAAAGAAAAGGAGAAGGAAGAAGCCCTTAATTCAACAGAAGATGGAAGGATCAAAAATTCCCAAGGAGTGTTTGTCAGTTGAGGGAAATGTGAAAGGCACGGGTGGAAGAAGACTGGGAGGGCAGAGTAACAGCAAAGTGGAAGAATTAGACTGGCCAAGGGAAGTCTTTCCCCTGGGAACACGAGGAGAATCCTTACATTTCAGCATGGTTAGCGGGAGTCGCCCTCACTGTCTGCCCCTGATCAGTATTTACCCATGGCACTTTGAAGATCCTAAGCAAGGCCAACCAGAAGACACAGAAGAGGTATGAGATTTTGCAAAGAACAAGAAGGTATAGATCCATATGACCGAAATTCTCAAGTAGCTAACTGAACTTACTTTACCTATTTAACCGTGATAGCACTGCTAACTTAATGCATCCCAAAAATACCTTTTATATTAATGATTGCTCTCATTTTCTTATAAATGTATGTTTCAGTACATTGTTGTGTCTCATATTCAAGCATTCCAGATTGTATAATTTTTGCAAATAACTTTGATATTACGTGACACAACACATTTATGCAATCCGCAGCTACTCAGTTGTTATTGCAAGTTACAGAATACCTGCTATTTATCAACTTTAGTTGATCCTTGGAGTACAATAAGCTTTCTCTGGCTTGGGAAGCCATAACCGTTATGATAAAATCTTTTAGTTTTGGCTGTGGTTTATATATTGTGAATTTGGATTTGACTCTATTGTTTCACATCATAGTTTCTGATACTGTCTTAATCAGGGTTTTTTATACAAGTTGAGTTACTTGTTTTGCACTTCTTGTTAGGACTCAAGAGATCAAGTGGTCCGACTTAGTCATATGTCTCAGTAAAGGACAACTTACCTATTGTTTGTTCAGAGTCAGAGACAGGTAACACCTTCATTCCAATTTATTGTCCCTTTTAACTCTTTCAGTATTTCATACTTAGCAGCATTTCGCCAGGAAGAAGCTAAGAGTGAGAAAAACACACTGCACATTATTATTACCACTGAAAAGGGAAGACTCTAGGAACGACATGAGAATTGTCACAGTACTGCAGAGCCAGGGAATTTGCCTTTCAAGACACAGACAGGAAGGGAGCTACTGATAGCACTTTCAAGGGAGTATTTTTTTAAAGAGAAAAATTATGATAGCATCAAGATCACTGTATGGATATATTTTTATTATGCATACTGAATATATATTTTAAATTACCTGAAACTACTTATTCTCGTAAACTCTTATTCTTTGCTTCAGCTAGGGGTAACACTTGCTGGGCTTAAATCCCAAAGAGGTTTATAACCTGATATATTCAAAGCCTATAAGGTGGTGTGGGCTCTTCCTTTTCCCAAGCACTGGAAAACTTACAAGTCCTGCAAATTGCCATTGTGAGCCACCCAGCTCAAAATGAAAAGCGCAAGGTTTATTTGCAAAGCAAAACAGCCCCCAGAGCAAAATTTGTAAATCCTACTGCCTTCCACCCTGATCACTTGGCATGAGAATCCTAAGCTACTGACTTCGCTGACTTAGCCCTACTGATGTGATCATGCAAAGAGATTCCATTCCAAAGCTCAGTCTCATTTTATTTAAAGATGAATCGCTTAAGAATAAAATGCAGACTTCCCTTTCTCTCGTGCTAGACACACTGAAGGATCAATGTCTTCTTTGGCCAGGACATTGCCAGCCTAACTAATGGCTTTTCATTTCATGAGCAGCAAGGAGAACATGCTAGGAGGATAAAAGATAGGAAAAGAGAATCAGAAGGTAGATACAGGGCTGTTCTGAGAAGATACCATTCTCAGTGGAAACTAGAAACTAGGACTTCTCCTTATTCATCATCAAAATTTTCTCAGCGGTTTGTATTCAGGAGTAAGTGAGCACGTCACCATTTTGCAAAGCTGTGCATCTATCTTCCTCGCCCATTCGCTTGCTTTGTGCATTACTCAGGTTGGTGGGGTAGGTGTGAAGAGATATAGAAATTCTATTTTTCTGTGTTTCCTCTATTTTACTTCCTTCATTTCTCCCTTTTCAGTCAAGGCCTCTTTATTTGTTAACCTCAGAACACAACTTTAAGGAATATTTATATTGAACTTGGTTTGGAATTTCCAGGTCCACCTACTTGTTTCATTTATGTTCAAGGTCTGTTAGCACTTTATTCACTTTTTAAGAAATAAGCAGTTCAAGCATCGGTGACTTTTTACTGCACTTCAGGATGATCCTGCTAGAGATGTGGCTTAAAGAAGACTTGCCAAATTATACCTTAGTGACATTCTACAGTCCATAGATTTTTCTCCACCAGCATAAATCAGTGAGAGTGCCTCCAGTCTTTCCTAGAGTTTTATTGCCATTACTTATCACCAAGAGAAGTTTAAATCTACAATTCTTGAGGTTATTTTCCTAAATCAATAACAATAAGAAAGTGAATCAACACTGTTAAGGTCACAAACATTTGCTAGGTTGTCCTTCTCAATGCATGTGCAGGCTGCATCCTCTCCTCGTTTTTAAGCCAGGGTTTATAAATAAGTAGATTTATACCAATCTTAATAGAACTGTATATTTTATGCAAGAATTAAATGCTTTACGACATGAATTATAACTCAGCCCATTGTAAACTTTGGTGGCAATATGGATTTGAAACTCGACAGTTCTCTTGTATTTGCTTCCTAGGTTTCTGCATGCAAGTGGTGACAGGTAGGACTGAGAAACACTGCCTTTTGACTTCTAGCATTTAGCGACCGAGAGTTGTAGAGTCAATAAAGCTGTAAGTCTCTTCACTTAATCTGTGGTTCTTCTGAAACTATTATCTGAAACCAACAGCATCCCACCATGAAAAATATTTGGTAAATTTATGTTGTGATGTGTTACAGCATGTAAATAATTATAACTTCTCTGCAATAAAACATATTTATATGAAAGTGATTTATGGTGATTTGTGTATTTATCAAAAATCAAATTTATTTCACCTAGCCATCTTGAGAGGGAATCTCATATATCTTTGGCCTTGGTACACTTATGCACATACATCCTCTTAGGCCTGTCTACGGAAATACGTGATTAGCCGCATGTGGCCTCAAACATCCAGGTCATCATTTGGAGCCAGTAAAACCTGTTAGGGCTAGTGATTTTGATTTAAGAAAGCTCTGCCCAAATGGGAAGTAATCCAGTTACCTTTTTTAATTTACTGAACACACATAGGCAATTTGCTAAACAATGATGATGATCTTTAGATGAACAAGAACTCCAATATCCAGTATCCAGTCACCGCTGTAGTATTACAGAGGAGAGCCTGACTAATTCATGGAGTCAGGGGAGGCTTAAGAGAGAGAGCAAATTCCCAAGGCTGAAATTCTGCAAAGGTGTAAGTTATGAAGGGAAAAGGTGTAAGGCCAGAAACGTAGTTATCAAAAAGTGGTAAACTGGGTCATAATCAAGTCATGGAGTAGAAGGATCATTTGGGGGGCAGCCCAGGGGTGGACTGAAGTGGGAAGAGACTGCAAGCAGCTACATTAGTTAGAAGACCAGAGAAGACAAGAGTTAAGGGAAGGGAAAGTGAGGGCCTAAGAAGGAGAGGAAAAGATTATTGGTTATTTTATCAAACTAGCATCTCCAGATGAGTTTCGTTTATGTTATATGAGGTCAGAAAATCAGGGTCGTAGATAACTATCAAATATGAATGCTCCTTCTAAGTTTATTGACATTTTGAATAGTTTCAAAAATTTTAAAAACCCTCTCTGAAAATCTGTAGACCTCATATCACCTGCTCATGTGGAAAAGAATACCAGATTCATGCTATGAGAAACCTGGATATTAACTAGGCTGGGAAAAGAGCAAAGGGTTTGCTGCAGTATGGTCTTAACTTCCCATATGGGAATGGGCAGCTCTCTGAAGCCAGAGAAGCAGAGGAGGCAAGGGGCAGAAAAGGGAGCTGGATCTCCCTTCTCCCTGCATTCACCTTTCCTGTAACCAAATCGCTAGGAATGCCCTTCCCCATCTCTTCACACCATGTGTGTCCTATATTCTACATATTCTTGGTACTTATACATAGAATCAGTGGTTTGAGTTCTTTGGCCCTAAAGGGCTAAGACAAAAGCAACTGGCAATTTATAAGTCATGAAAGTCAAGTCTACTTTCTTGTGTGATAAGATGGTCTTCTCAGTGTTTGTGGGACTCACTTAGCTGATGGCTGTATTATTTTCATACATATGCATAGTGCTAGGCATTATCTCTTTGTTCTAAATTTAGAACTTTCTGGTAAAAAATACCTAAGGGAGATATTTCCATCAGCATTGGTCTTTACTGCACAAGTAATAATGTAAACCTATTGTTTAAAACAATGCAAGTTGGTTGAGATTTTCTTTATTATTTCAGCATATCCCATTCTTTTTCCCCTGAATAGTTATAAAGACAGAAATAATATCTTTCTAATTTTGGTTACTTTCTCTTTAAATACTAGTTTCTTGGAACGTACACAAAGTCCAAGCACATTGTATGTTCTGATTCAGTATTAACTGGTTAGAAGGCAGATGATGAAATGTATGAATTGGTTTTTAACTTCCCTCTCTTCCTCTGTGATGTGAAAATAGTACTTTGTCAGAAATAAAACTGATCAAATGAAAATGGAAAATGAAGGATAAATATAGAAAAAGGTTTTTGCATAATAGTCACATTCCTGGAAAGAAAAATAAGTTAAACATGCAAACAGAAAAGTTCATGAGAGATCTCCTAGAACATACTCCCATTTCAATTCAAACGATAGGAGAAGGGGGAAAATGCCCTCTTTTGAGCACAAAAGAGAAAGGTTCATAGTTTTTCCCCAAACACACCATGGGATTTTATTCCTCTATGCCTTCTGACTTGCTGTTTGATCCATCTGAAGTTTTTTCTCTCCTTCTTTTCCCCGTCAACATCATATGGATGATTCAATACTAGTGCGATCATATAATTTATTGTCCAAAGAAAACCTTTCAGCATGAAAGGGCATTATTATAATTGTGCCTGGATAACAACACAAACTGGGACTGACCCAGGAAACCCAGGGTGTTCCACTGTTTACCCTATTCAAGGAACAGCACAAATGCCCCACTCCCTCTATGCAGAGCCTTTCCTAATGCCCCAAATCAGAATGAATTCCTCCTTCCTCTGTGCTCACCTTAGGAATTTGTTTTAAGTGTGTGATTGCGTTGACTCACAATTTAGCTAGTTACATACTTCTCTGAATCATCTGCTAAGTTAAGAGCTCCTTGAGGGCAAGGAATTTTTTACTCATTTATATATATATCCCCATTTTCAAGCAATGTGCTTTTCTCTGAGTTCAATAAATATTTGCAAAATTGAAATTTTGATTACTAATCATTATCTAAAATGCACTTGGACAGAAAGAAAAATTCAGGAGTTGGACGAAAACTTGCTGCAAAATTTCTCAAATGTTGAACACTAACTCATCTTCCATCTACACCCTGGCAGTTCCTGGGAAAACCACAGATTACGACTGAACCATATTAACTGTAACTCTCAGGCATTATAAGGTAAGTATTGACCTATCACCATAAGGAGGGAGAAACCTAAGGTTTGGGACAAGGCCCAGTTTGTTAGAACTATAAAAGATACTGTCATATTTCACAAAAAGTAAATATTTGGCTGTAGAAACTTGCTATTAGTTATTTGAACTCTTTCTGAAAAATAAATGTGTCCAGTCTATATAAGACATCCACATAAAAATAGATCTTGATGTTTAACTTTCAGTTGTTTCTGAGAAATGAAATAGTTTGAACAAACTATTTGGATATTTGACTGACTATAGGATTTCTTAGTCATATATTTCATGTTAAATAGAAGTAGTCCTAATATGCATGCAATAACTATAAAGGTATTGTATGTGAAAGAAATAATGTACATACACATAAGCAACTTCTTGGTAACTTAGAATATTATAAAAGTTATCTAAATTTGCCAAATAGTAAAGATATTAAAAATCATGGGGCGCCTGGGTGGCTCAGTCGTTAAGTGTCTGCCTTTAGCTCAGGTCATGAGGGATTGAGCCCCGCATCGGGCTCCCTGCTCAGCGGGAAGCCTGCTTCTCCCTCTCCCACTCCCCCTGCTTGTGTTCTCTCTCTCTCTCTCTCTCTCTCTCTGTCAAATGAATAAAATATTTTTAAAAAATCAGTACTGAACCAGAGTAAAGGGGTGGCTTGTAGGCGAATTACTTTCTGGTACATGAGAAAACTGTAAGGGGGGTTGTTCAAGAATACTCAGGTACAAACTCCGTTTCAAAACCACTTGAAAAAAAAGAGTCGGCAGACTGACTCTCCTGGAACCACTTGCTGGAAAGCTGGAAAGGCTGTTACCCAAACATACATAGGCACTGTCCCTTTTACATCCTCCAGCAAAGGTGCAGAAGAATCATCTGTTTGCTCAATTCTGACAATATCTCCCTGTGCAGAGAGAATCACCACACAGAGCTGTGTACTCTCCTCAGTGGTTAGAGACCCAGAAGCCATGAAAAAGCTAAAGCAAAATGCACCTCCCCTCATGCTCTGTGTCCCTACTTACTGTAATTATATTTCTATAGCTTTAAGTTTATTATTTTTAAAGATTTTATTTATTTATTTGGCAGAGAGAGACACAGAGAAAGAACACAAGAAGCAGGCTTCCCACGGAGCAGGGAGCCTGACGCGGGGCTCGATCCCAGGACCCTGGGATCATGACCTGAGCTGAACGCAGACACTTAACAACTGAGCCATCCAGGCGCCCCTATAGCTTCAAGTTTAAAAACATATTCAAAACATAATTTTAAAACACATAAAAACAAAAATTTTTTGAAAACCCGTTAAAAACGTTTGTGTAAGTTGGGAGATATTTTATAGATACTTTATAACATGCACGAATAGTGGTAAATATTGCTGATATGTGACGATAGAATGAAAAAAACTGGGAGTTCAAAATTTTCTGTAACCTCGTTCTGCCACAAGTATGTTTGGTTTGTGAAAGTCTCTTCAACTTTTTGTGTTTACATTTCCTAACCTGGACAATGAGAGGTCTGGGGGAGATAGTATCTCAGGACCCCTCCAGTTCTATGAAACATGATAAGTGTAAAGCCCAACTATGTAGTAAGATTTGTGGACGATTAATCCAGAATCAATTTTGTATGACAAATGCCTACCCTTCCAAAATGATCCCCAGAGTACAACAAACCATATTCTCCCTTGATGTTCAACTGAATGTCAGCTCGGGGAGTAGACAATGACTACTATTCAGAAAAGAAGTAGAATGAGTAACACAAATTATGTACTATTGCTTTCTCCACATTAATGTTTACAACTTCCTCACTTTATTTAAACATAAAAAGGATAGCATCAATTTAAAATTGATTCAGTCTTCCTGAGATCTGGCACATTTTACAAGCAGACATTACATCCTATTATTTCTCTGTACATTGAAAGAGCAGATCTCCCAAGTCCAAATATTGCACAAATGCATCATGGTCCCTTTGCATTTTATTTCTCTGGTAATTATCCCCTGTTGTTTCATAAAGCTGTGTTTAACTTAAGAAATTTTTTTATTATCTTTCATCCCAAGGGGTAAGTGAAATACTGGGAATGGAGCGAAGATTGCTACATTGAAAGCCTGTGTTGTGTAAGCAAGGAGTTTGGTTCTCTATAAGGGATAAAAAAAATATTTGTAGCAGGCAGCTATATAAGAAAGTTAGTTTAGAATAAAATTTTTTTCTTGAAATTCCTTTCTAGTTTCCCATTGAAATTAAAGAAACTCAAGTTTCTAGACCATTTGGCCTGGGACCAGAACACACAAAACAGCAACCATAGCATCGGCATGAATGGTACAGAGATTTTGAGATATCTAAGGTTGGTCCTGCTGAAGCCTTCCAGTATGCAATTTAAAGGGGCAGGATTTATATCCAGGTAAGTTCACCATTTTTTTAAAGAGATGGATATCTATGGGGTACCTGAGTGGCTCGGTCAGTTAAATATCTGACTCTTGATTTCGCCTCAGGTCATGATCTCAGGGTCATGAGATTGAGCCCTGTGTCAGGCTCTGCACTGAGCGTGGAGCCTGCTTAAGATTCTCTCTCTCCCTCTCCCTCTGCCCCAACCCGCCCCCCCTTTAAAAAAAGAGAAAGAGAGAGAGAGATGAATATCTAAAGATAGTAGAACAGATAGTAGAAGTATAGCTAATAGCAAGAACAAAATGAGGGCGGGGCTAACACTAGCCAAAACTTTGATGTTGATAAAAATATTAATGGACCCAGCTTAACCCTCTGTGCTATGGTCTAGGAGGCCAGTATTTAGTTTATCTCAGTGGCTTAAATCTTACCAAATATTATGTAAACTGTGTTGGCTCTCAATGTCTTCTACATGACTAAGGAGATTTTTTTTTTAATTTTTTATTGTTATGTTAATCACCATGACTAAAGAGATTTTTCATTTTAGTTTTAATAATGCACATAAAAGTCATAGGTCTCTGCACTATTTCTTTCAATAAATCAATAGGAAACTGATGTTTCTTGGGTATATGAGATGGGGGGTTGGGGGCGGGCAGCAACTTGTCTTTTTAGTTCCCAGGATTCTAGATCAAGGAAAGCTTTATCTGACAGAGGGACTGTCCTGAGATGGTAGACACTGAGCTCCGTATAGTGACTAAAGAGAAATTTACTCTGTATTCCTTGGAAAAAGGGGTATGTGAGTATTTTGCTTGATGGAGGAAGAGAACATGGACTGCACTCCCTGTGAGAGTATTCTATATACATCCTTGCCCACTGGCACATGATTTGCAAGGCCTTCCTGGGGAGGAAGGTACTACCTTTCCTCACTGACTTCAGGCTCAACACATTCAAGCAGAACTTTTGGAATTTTCATGTGGTTCTGGCTTAGTTGTTTTCTCCCTGCCTCAAGAACAGCATGTCCTAAATTGTCACTTCTTCTCTGGCCTAGATCTCAGAATAAAAAAGGCACATGGAGCAGAGCCACACAGAGCCCAGCAAAACCACAGTAGTTCCATAGCCAACACATAATATGAGCAAAATATAAAACTTTGTTTCTGTGAGCTGCTGAGAATTTAGGGTTGTTTGTAACCACAGCTTAACCCAGTGAAAGCTGACTGATACTGAAAGTCTGTTCAATTGATTGACCAAACTGTAGCCTAAACTCCATCATTATAGTCCTTGCTTTGGACCTGTCTACCATGGAGGCATGTGAGGAGGAGGCAATGTCACAAATAGAAAAATTATTGAGGAGATAAATGGCCTTTGATAGAGTAGGAAACCATCCTGTTAATGAGGAATTTGTTCTAGGAAGGATCTATATCATTTATATAGATATATAGAGATATAGATATATATTCCCATTCTACCTACTGCTTGAGGTGACAAATGAGCGGAAGGTCCATTTTAAATATAGATTTTGAGTGTACTCTTAGAATGTACCAGCTTTATCAAGTACTATGGAGTCAGTAATACTACAGGTCTGAACCTCTTTTGGCGTAAACCTCTTCATGGTGGGCTTTGGGTGCACAGAAATTTTAATTGTATAATGGCGCTTCAGGAAAAGAGAAGTTACAAAGTGAAGTAATCTGCTTCTCATGATGAAGTGTATGATACTATAATATCCACCTGGGGAGTGCACATTGAGGGACAGAGTTGCATTTTTGACTACTTTCAACCAATTTACCTGAATGGTCACCCCTTCTTAAAATTGACATTGCAGAAGGTGATGCTCTGGGACATAACAGCAAGTAAGTCATTTTGTAGCGTGAGTTTCTGTTTCCTATATGTTTTATCCCGTTGATCTGAGATGGTCACTGCATTTTTTAGGTTTTCCTATGATATAACATTAATATAATTTACTTGTTTGATGTTCAGAATATACACTTGACCCTGAACAGCTAGAGAAAGATGATAAAGCACCATTTCTGCTGCCTCAGTGGCATGCACAGTTGGTGGTTCTAAGTTTTAACAGAGCAATTTGTGAAAACCCAGAAAATTTCTCAAGAGTATTCCTTTTATATGTTTTGCAATCAAGAGTCTAAGATAAAATCCAAAGGAAACTGAGCATAATACCATCATGAAGATATAATGCTACCTTTTTCTAGAAATGATAATTTTTTTTTACAATTTTATTTACTTGAGAGAGCGCACGAGAGAGAAAGCACAAGCAGGGGGGAAGGGGCAGAGGAGAGGGAGAAGCAAACTCATCACTGAGCAAAGAGCCCCACACGAGACTCGATCCCAGGACCCTGGGATCATGACCTGAGCTGAAGGCAAACGCTTAACTGACTGAGCCACCCAGGCATCCCTAGAAATGATAATTTAAAAATAACATTTGAATTAGACAATTCCCAGTCTGTCTGAGAGAAACTCTTTCCAATATTAAATTCAAGCAAGAAGATCATGAAATGACAGTCTATTTCACTGAGTTGTTGGTTTGGTCTCCACAATGGGCTAGCATTCCTTTCCAACCAAGTCAATTCAGTCAGTTTTTATTGAGCACCTTATATGAATTGAGAACTGAGCTTTGACGATCATGGTCCCTATCTTTAAGATACTTGATATTCTTTTTGAATCTGTTCAGTCCCCCAGGTCTACCAAATAAACAAAGTTGATTATGGATTAGGATTCAAATCCTTTTGAGACCGATTTGTAAAGTATTAAAACCTAGTTAAGATATTAATATTTTGATAAAGATCTTTAACCTTCTTTATCTACCTTATCTGTGAGACCCCTGGTAACCTTCCTCCAAGCGAATGAGTCTGTTCCATTAAAAACTGAAAACATTTGTGTTCTCAAGATTCTGTTCTCTTTGGATAATGCTTGACCTTTTCGGAGCATCTTAAAGTAACAAGGATACAAAAATAACCTGGCATTTACATAACACCTCTTTTCCCAGCTCAAGAAGTTCATTGTTCTAGGAATTCCCACAGCTGTTTTATTCATCTGTGTGTCCCCCAAAAGAAACACCCCATTCTATGACCCAATCATTTTCTTCTCATCTTTTTAGTTTTTCAAGGAAGTATTTTTTTTTAATTTTTTATTGTTATGTTAATCACCATACATTACATCATTAGTTTCTGATGTAGTGTTCCATGATTCATTGTTTGTGCATAACACCCAGTGCTCCACACAGAATGTGCCCTCTTTAATACCCATCACCAGACTAACCCATCCCCTCCCTCCCCTCTGGAACCCTCAGTTTGTTTTTCAGAGTCCATCCTCTTTCATGGTTCGTCTCCCCCTCCGACTTACTCCCCTTCATTCTTCCCCTCCTGCTATCTTCTTCTTTTTCTTTTTTCTTAAAATATGTTGCATTATTTGTTTCAGAAGTACAGATCTGTGATTCAACAGTCTTGCACAATTCACAGAGCTCACCATAGCACATACCCTCCCCAATCTCTATCACCCAGCCACCCCATCCGTCCCACCCCCACCATCCAACAACCCTCAGTTTGTTTCCTGAGATTAAGAATTCCTCATATCAGTGAGGTCATATGATACATGTCTTTCTCTGATTGACTTATTTCACTCAGCATAACACCCTCCAGTTCCATCCACGTCGTTGCAAATGGCAAGATCTCATTCCTTTTGATGGCTGCATAATATTCCATTGTGTATATATACCACCTCTTCTTTATCCATTCATCTGTCGATGGACATCTTGGCTCTTTCCACAGTTTGGCTATTGTGGACATTGCTGCTATAAACATTGGGGTGCACATACCCCTTCGGATACCTACATTTGTATCTTTGGGGTAAATACCCAGTAATGCAATTGCTGGATCGTATGGTAGCTCTATTTTCAACTGTTTGAGGAACCTCCATACTGTTTTCCAAAGTGGTTGCACCAGCTTGCATTCCCACCAACAGTGTAGGAGGGTTCCCCTTTCTCCGCATCCCCGCCAACATCTGTCGTTTCCTGACTTGTTCATTTTAGCCATTCTGACTGGTGTGAGGTGGTATCTCATTGAGGTTTTCATTTGGATTTCCCTGATGCCGAGCGATGGTGAGCACTTTTTCATGTGTCTGTTGGCCATTTGGATGTCTTCTTTGGAAAAATGTCTGTTCATGCCTTCTGCCCATTTCTTGATTGGATTATTTGTTTTTGGGTGTTGAGTTTGATAAGTTCTTTATAGATTTTGGATACTAGCCCTTTATCCGATATGTCATTTGCAAATATTCTCTCCCATTCTGTCGGTTATCTTTTGGTTTTGTGGACTGTTTCTTTTGCTGTGCAAAAGCTTTTTATCTTGATGAAATCCCAATAGTTCATTTTTGCCCTTGTTTCCCTTGCCTTTGGCGATGTTTCTAGGAAGAAGTTGCTGCGGCTGAGGTCGAAGAGATTGCTGCTTGTGTTCTCCTTTAGGATTTTGATGGACTCCTGTCTCACGTTTAGGTCTTTCAACCAATTGGAGTCTATTTTTGTGTGTGGTGTAAGCAAATGGTCCAGTTTCCTTCTTCTGCATGTGGCTGTCCAATTTTCCCAACACCATTTGTTGAAGAGACTGTCTTTTTTCCATTGGATATTCGTTCCTGCTTTGTCAAAGATTAGTTGATATTTGACCATAGAGTTGAGGGTCTATTCTGCGCTCTCGATTCTGTTCCATTGATCTATGTGTCTGTTTTTGTGCCAGTACCATACTGTCTTGATGACGACAGCTTTGTAATAGAGCTGGAAGTCTGGAATTGTGATGCCGCCAGCTTTGCTTTTCTTTTCCAATATTCCTCTGGCTATTCGGGGTCTCTTCTGGTTCCATACAAATTTTAGGATTATTTGTTCCATTTCTTTGAAAAAAGTGGATGGTATTTTGATGGGGATTGCATTGAATGTGTACAAGGCTCTAGGTAGCGTTGACATCTTCACTATGTTTGTTCTTCCAATCCATGAGCATGGAACGTTTTTCCATTTCTTTGTGTCTTCTTCAATTTCTTTCCTGAGTATTTTATAGTTTTCTGAGTACAGATCCTTTGCCTCTTTGGTTAAATTTATTCCTAGGTATCTTATGGTTTTGGGTGCAATTGTAAATGGGATCGTCTCCTTGATTTGTCTCTCTTCTGTCTTGTTGTTGGTGTATAGGAATGCCACTGATTTCTGTGCATTGATTTTATATCCTGCCACTTTACTGAATTCCTGTATGAGTTCTAGCACTTTTGGGGTGGAGTCTTTTGGGTTTTCCACATACAGTATCATATCATCTGCAAAGAGTGAGAGTTTGACTTCCTCTTTGCCGATTTGGATGCCTTTGATTTCTTTTTGTTGTCTGATTGCTGTGGCTAGGACTTCTAATACTATGTTGAATAGCAGTGGTGAGAGTGGACATCGCTGCCACGTTCCTGACTTTAGGGGAAAAGCTCTCAGCTTTTCCCCATTGAGAATGATATTCGCTGTGGGTTTTTCATAGATGGCTTTTATGATGTTGAGGTATGTACCCTCTATCCCTATACTCTGAAGAGTTTTGATCAAGAAAGGATGCTGTATTTTGTCAAATGCTTTTTCTGCATCTATGGAGAGGATCATATGATTCTTGCTCTTTCTTTTGTTAATGTATTGTGTCACGTTGATTGATTTGCGGATGTTGAACCAGCCTTGCAGCCCAGGGATAAATCCCACTTGGACATGGTGAATAATCCTTTTAATGTACTGTTGGATCCTATTGGCTAGTATTTTGGTGAGAATTTTTGCATCCATGTTCATCAAGGATATTGGTCTGTAATTCTCCTTTTTGATGGGGTCTTTGTCTGGTTTTGGGATCAAGGTAATGGTGGCCTCATAAAACGAGTTTGGAAGTTTTCCTTCCTTTTCTATTTTTTGGAACAGTTTCAGGAGAATAGGTATTAATTCTTCTTGAAATGTCTGATAGAATTCCCCTGGGAAGCCATCTGGCCCTGGGCTTTTGTTTGTTGGGAGATTTTTGATGACTGCTTCAATTTCCTTAGTGGTTATAGGTCTGTTCAGGTTTTCTATTTCTTCCTGGTTCAATTTTGGTAGTTGATACATCTCTAGGAATGCACCCATTTCTTCCAGGTTATCTAATTTGCTGGCATACAGTTGCTCATAATATGTTCTTATAATTGTTTGTATTTCTTTGGTGTTGGTTGTGATCTCTCCTCTTTCATTCATGATTTTGTGGATTTGGGTCATTTCTCTTTTCTTTTGGATAAGTCTGGCCAGGGGTTTATCAATCTTGTTAATTCTTTCAAAGAACCAGCTCCTAGTTTCGTTGATCTGTTCTACTGTTCTTTTGGTTTCTATTTCATTGATTTCTGCTCTGATCTTTATTATTTCTCTTCTCCTGCTGGGTTTAGGCTTTATTTGCTGTTCTTTCTCCAGCTCCTTTAGGTGTAGGGTTAGGTTGTGTATTTGAGACCTTTCTTGTTTCTTGAGAAAGGCTTGTATTGCTATACACTTTCCTCTCAGGACTGCCTTTGCTGTATCCCAAAGATTTGGAACAGTTGTGTTTTCATTTTCTTTGGTTTCCATGAATTTTTTTAATTCTTCTTCAATTTCCTGGTTGACCCATTCATTCTTTAGTAGGATGCTCTTTAGCCTCCATGTATTTGAGTTCTTTCCGGCTTTCCTCTTGTGATTGAGTTCTAGTTTCAAAGCATTGTGGTCTGAAAATATGCAGGGAATAATCCAACTCTTTTGGTACCGGTTGAGACCTGATCTGTGACCTAGGATGTGATCAATTCTGGAGAATGTTCCATGGGCACTAGAGAAGAATGTGTATTCCGTTGCTTTGGGATGGAATGTTCTGAATATGTCTGTGAAGTCCATTTGGTCCAGGGTGTCATTTAAAGTCTTTATTTCCTTGTTGATCTTTTGCTTAGATGATCTGTCCATTTCAGTGAGGGGGATATTAAAATCCCCCACTGTTATTGTATTGTTGTCAATGTGTTTCTTCGCTTTTGTTATTGATTGCCTTATATAATTGGCTGGTCCCATGTTAGGGGCATAGATATTTACAATTGTTAGATCTTCTTGTTGGATAGACCCTTTAAGTAGGATATAGTGTCCTTCTTCATCTCTTATTACCGTCTTTGTTTTAAAATCTAATTTGTCTGTTATAAGGATTGCCACCCAGCTTTCTTTTGGTGTCCATTAGCATGGTAAATGGTTTTCCACCCCCTCACTTTCAATCTGGGGGTGTCTCTGGGTCTAAAATGAGTCTCTTGCAGACAGCATATTGACGGGTCTTGTTTTTTTTTAACCCAATCTGATAGCCTCTGTCTTTTGATTGGGGCATTTAGCCCATTTACATTCAGGGTAACTATTGAAAGGTATGAATTTAGTGCCATTGTATTGCCTGTAAGGTGACTGTTACTGTATATTGTCTATGTTCCTTTCTGGTCTATGCTGCTTTTAGGCTCTCTCTTTGCTTAGAGGACCCCTTTCAATCTTTCTTGTAGGGCTGGTTTCGTGTTTGCAAATTCCTTTAGTTTTTGTTTGTCCTGGAAGCTTTTTATCTCTCCTTCTATTTTCAATGACAGCCTAGCTGGATATAGTATTCTTGGCTGCATATTTTTCTCCTTCAGTGCTCTGAAGATATCATGCCAGTCCTTTCTGGCCTGCCAGGTCTCTGTGGATAGGTCTGTTGCCAATCTAACGTTTCTACCATTGTAGGTTACATATCTCTTCTCCCGAACTGCTTTCAGGATTTTCTCTTTGTCTCTGAGACTCGTAAGTTTTACTGTTAGATGTCGAGGTGTTGACCTATTTTTATTGATTTTGAGAGGGGTTCTCTGTGCCTCCCAGATTTTGATGCCTGTTTCCTTCCTCACATTAGGGAAGTTCTCTGCTATAATTTGTTCCAATATACCTTCTGCCCCCCTCTCTCTTTCTTCTTCTTCTGGGATCCCAATTATTCTA
Organism: Zalophus californianus; assembly: GCF_009762305.2. Classification (NCBI taxonomy): domain Eukaryota; kingdom Metazoa; phylum Chordata; class Mammalia; order Carnivora; family Otariidae; genus Zalophus; species Zalophus californianus. Next base: position 116,709,623 of record NC_045603.1, on the reverse strand, counting down.
ATGTTGTTCGTCTTATCGTATCACTTATCTCTCGAATTCTGCCCTCGTGATCCTGTAGTTGTTTCTCTCTCTTTTTCTCAGCCTCTTTATTTTCCATCATTTGGTCTTCTATATCACTGATTCTCTCTTCTGCCTCATTTATCCTAGCAGTTAGTGCCCCCATTTTTGATTGCACCTCATTAATAGCCTTTTTGATTTCGACTTGGTTAGATTTTAGTTCTTTTATTTCTCCAGAAAGGGTGTCTCTAATAACTTCCACGCTTTTTTCAAGCCCAGCTAGTATCTTTAAAGTCATGATTCTGAACTCTAGGTCCGACATCGTACTAATGTCCATATTGAGGAGGTCCCTGGCTGACGGTACTATCTCTTGTTCTTTTTGCTGAGGTGATTTTTTTCGTCTTGTCATTTTGTCCAGAGGAGAATAGATGAATGAGAGAACAAAATGCTAACAGGTTAACAACGTCCCCAGCAAATATACTCTATACAAATCAGAAAAGACCTGAAACCAGGGGAAAAGAAAGGGAAAGAAAAAAAAAACAAAAAGAAAAAGATAAATACAAAAACATAACAATACGAAAAAAAAACGAATCTGATCAAATATGATCAGGCTAGTGCATAGATCAGTGCCACACACTAGATTTTGGGCATATTTTGGTCTGTTAGAAAAAAGTGCCTCCTAAAATTTTAAAGGAAGAAAGACTTATATATGTACAAAATAAGGGTTGATACAATGAAGGGTTGGAAGATGACTGTAAAGATGAAAATTTTAAAAGATTTTATAAAAGGAATTGATATGATAAGTTGTTTGAAAAAAGAAAGAAGATTTAAAAAAAAAGAAAAAGAGAAGAAAAAGGGAGAGAATGTGATCAGGCAGGAGACTAGAACAAAGCCATACACTAGTGATTTAGGGTATATTTTGATCTGTTAGAAGAAAGTGTATCTCAAAATTTTAAAGAGAGAACAACTTATATATATATATGCCAAAAATAAGGGTAACTACTATGAAGGGATAAAATATGACTAAAAATGAAAAATAAAAACACGTTTTTTTAAAAAAGGGATTGATAAGATGTTGGTTGAAAAAAGGAAAAAGAAAAATTCAAAAAAAACCATTTAAAAAAATTAACTTTGAAAAACTAATGAATCATGGTAAAAAACGCCATGAATTCTATGTGCAGTATTCCCCTAGCGCTGGAGTTCTCCCGTTCTCCTTGATCGGTAAACTTGGTCTTGGCTTGCTGGCTGTTCGTGCTGATCTTCTGGGGGAGGGGCCTGTTGCCGTGGTTCCCAAATGTCTTTGCCGGAAGCGGAATTGCCCCGCCCTTGTTGGTCCGGGCTAAGCAAGCTGCTCGGGTTTGCTCTCAGGAGCTTTTGTTCCCTGCAAGCTCTCGGTACAGCTTTGGAGGACCAGGGTGAAAATGGCGGCCTCCCAATCTCCACCCGGAGGAGCTGAGAACTCAGGACCCCGCTCCTCAGTGCACCCCCAGAGAAAAGCAGTCACTCCCGTGTCCCCGGTCTCCGGCCGCACTCCGTGCTCACCCGGCCTGTGACCAAGCGTTTCTATCTCTGGCTCCCGACCCCGTGTGGAGTCTCCACACCCAGCAGATCCCCGCGGTGCGCTCCGGCGCCGCTCCTCCCGGGGGAGGAAGGGGAGTCTCCCCGGCTCTGCCGCTTGTTGGGTCCCTGCTGGAGGAGCAGTGGCCCAACTGGGCCGCCGATCACAGTTTATGGCAACCCCGAGCTGAGAGCCCACGCCTCGGCTCCGTCTCTGCAGCCGGCTTCCCCGCTCCAATACCTGGGAGCTCTGCCGCACTCAGGCACCCCCAGTCTTTCTGTGACCCCGAGGGTCCTGAGACCACACTGTCCCGCGAGGGTTCCACCCCCTGCTTAGCCACTGCAGCGACATCCCTCAGCGGAGCCGACTTCTCAAAGTTCCGATTTTGTGCTCCGCGGCTCTATCACTTGCCTGAAGCGGCCGACCGAGGCCCCCTCCCCCGCCATCTATCCTTCCGAATATCGCCTCGGATTCACTTCGCACGTCCTACATTCCAGTAAGTGGTCTTCTCTGTTCAGAGAGTTGTTGCTACTCTCTTCTTCGATCTCCTGTTGAGTTCATAGGTGTTCAGAATGGTTTGATCCCTATTCAGCTGAATTCCTGAGACCAGACGAAATCCAGGTCTCCTACTCCTCGCCATCTTTACATCATTCTTCAAGGAAGTATTTATATGCTTGTTTCCACCTTCATTTAAAATAACAAAATTCCAGAGGTACCTGGGTGTCTCAGTGGGTTAAGCATCTGCCTTCTGTTCAGGTCATGGTCTCAGGGTCCTGGGATGGAGCCCCATGTTGGGCTCCCTGCTCAACAGGAAGTCTGCTTCTTCCTCTCCCTCTGCTCCTCCCCCTGCTCATGCCTTCTCTCTCCAATAAATAAATAAAATCTTTAAAAATAAATAAAATAACACAATTGTAGTACTCTTCTTCATTTACATCTCAAACAAATTAAGTAGAAGTAAATTATTCAGTATCTATTCACCATTTAGCAGCCATACTTTCTTGACTTTTAAAATTCTCCGTTTAAGTTTCATCTGACAGATGTTTTGGTTCCATCATCTTGACTTTTTATTTCTGTTTTTGTTTTATTTGCATTATAATACCTATATTTTCCATGTGTGGGATGTCTAACAGCCTCAGGGTTCAGAAACAGCCCCAGACTTGGATGTGAGCTAGTGATTGACAATGACTGGCAGCCAAAATAGCCAAGAAACGTTCCAAGTACAGAAAACAGAAAATACAGAAGATCCAGTGGGAAAGAAGAGCCTGATGTAAATAGATGAGGTTGTTAAAACCTAGTGCCAGGAGCATCAAACTGACAAGTATCAGAAAAGGAGGGGGGGAGAAATAGGAGACAGCAAGGAATAATAACAGAGATGAGTAGTGATGGGGTCAGCAAAGCACAGACAGACTGACTGTCGCCCTGAGTGCCCTCAGCCAGCAGGGCCATCTGGGGTCCTGAAATGTAGAGACAAAAAACAAGCAAACAAAATAGAAACTTGGACAAACTCTGAAAATCATGATGCTATTGCACAATTATACATATACTCAAATACTCAACACAATTGCTTTGCTCTCCTTCACATCTTTATATAAGACGTATTCCTCTCTTATCCCCGGTGAATAAAAGGGAACTCCAGTCACCAAATTCACATTGTGACCAGTGTAAAATATGTCATGTTCACTGGAAGAAAATTTATTCTCTTCCCTTCAGGAGTTTACAGTCCTGCAAATATGAAAGGCATCTAACAGAAATATATAGTTTGTAAAATGCTGTATTAAAAATATTTTAATTTTTTGTTAATCAAATCCATGACAAGTCATTCTGAAGAAATAAAGCAGTTTTATAGAAAATTCCCTTTATAAGATGAAAAATCCAGTTACTGTTCCTAATAACCTTATTTTTCAATTTTCATTTAGAATGTTCAGCTTGCTTAAGGGGCTTTCAGAACACCATATAATCAAGAATGAACTACTGTACAGACTGAAGCAGAATTACCCGACACTTAGATACATAGAGAAAATGTAGTTTTCTCCCCCACAGCAATGCTCTGCTCTTCTTCCCAACTTCACCCCTCTGGGAGACAGAAACAACTTTGATTTGCAAATTATTAGTATTTCAGTTCCTTCTAATCTAAGCACTTTTTTTTTTCATTTGTAAGCATTCTGTTCTTTTTTTGTTGTGGTAAGAACACTTAACAGGAGAGCTATCCTCTTAACAGGTTTTTAAGTGTGCATAACACAGTATCGTTATCTGTAGGCACGAATGTTGTAAAGCAGATCTCTGGAATTTATTCATCTTGCATGACGGAAATTTTATACCTGTTGATTAGCAACCCCTCATTCTCGCTCCCCCAGCTCCTGGCACCCACTATTTTATTCTTTGCATCTGTGAGTTTTACTGTTTTGGATGCCTCATGCAGTGGAAGCGTGCAGTATTTGTCCTTCTGCGACTGGCTTATTTCATGTAGCATAATGTCCGTCTTTAGTGTGATGAACTTCTGTGTAAATAAGGGCATATTTGCCCTTCCCCTTCTTCTCTCCCATGCATCTGGGTGTGGAAAGGGTCTTACTCTGGGTTCTCATAGTGAGAGGGTGACATGGTCCTTGGTTCTGATTGCTTTGATCGGTTCGTGTTCACTGGGCAGCTGATGGAGGAGCCACCTCCATCCCATCTTTTGAAATCCGTACTGCTGCCACCCTTGAGTCTGCACCCCCAAAGACTTGGCCCAGATTTAGAAATCCCTCTCTCTTCAGCCTTTGGTGATTTTCTACCCCAAGGCACTGCAGTCCGCTGCTAGGAACTCTTAGCACCTCCATATCTCATAACTGGGGCACACAGTCATCCAGCTTTCTCACACCTCAAGTATAGGCCAAGGGGCTCAGAATAGCTACTGTACTCAACAATCTGTCATCTGCTACCACCTTCCCACCATCAGACCCCCCCCTCTCTGTGTGTCAGAACCGCCTGTATAGAGTTTCTCCTGAGGCTCCACAACTTCCCCTTGGCCGCTAGGACAGGGGAAGTATGCCATGAACCTAGATATTCTTGGACTTCCCCATGCCCTCTGAGTTTCCTGAAGCCACACTCCTCCACTCCAGATGCTTCCACCCAGAAGTTGTACTGGGTGGAGGGATGAGAACCTGGTATCTGACCTTCTTGCTTTCCTCCTCTCCCCTTTCTCTGTCCCACAGTCCCACCAGACTAGAAGGGGCAGGCTTCAAGTTTTTCCTTCCTCAGGTTTTCTCCCCAATCCCTCACGAGTGGAAGAGTTATCTTCTCTACCTTTAAGGAATAACCTCTATGATCCAAGTCATCCAGGCCTAAAGTAGTTTAGAAAATCCTCTCGCCCTACATCAAGCCAGGCATGCAAGCCTCTTCCTTTGTTGCAAAATCATATTTAGAATAGCAGAAGTTTAATATGAACTATTTCCTTTTAGATTCCTTCTGTATAATCCTAATCCAGATCCCCATTTTAGGCAGATATCTCTATCAGGCTTAATAAGGGAGAGTGTAATTTTCACAGAAATACAGAAGAGAAAAATACATTAATTTGGAAAAAAGTTACCTAAATATTGAAACTATGCTGCAGAAATGAAAGTTAAAAAGAACTAAAGAAGTTTTGAGTTCAGTTTCAGAATAAGAAATTAGCAATAGTGTTTGGGTAATACCAGAGGGGAAATGGTTCTTGAGCAGGAGAGCTTGAAAATGCTCTGGTGGATCAATTCACTACACCTAATTTCAGGCTCCTCCCATGTCGCGTTCTCTGGGTCCTCTAGCCTCCTCTTCTCTCCCTGATACAGAATCCCTGGACAGTTTCTTCGGAGGGATGATTCTCTTTCTGACACATTCAAGAATTTTCCAACTTTTCATAAAATGCATAAAATTTCACCATCAGACCTTACTAATCAAATACTTACAAAAGCAAGTTTCTGGATGACCATATGTTGTTTTAGAACATTTTGCCAAAATGACAAGTATAATAAGATTAGCTATTTGTTCCTAACTGCTCCAGACAGTATGGGCAAAGAAAAAGGTAAGCTCAGGGATTCCAGTCCCACCTCTAGCACAACATAATGACCTGGAAGCATCTATATCTGCCTTGAAAAAAATCCTTAGTCCCTGAAGCCATAGAATGGAGATTTATGGAAACCTAACCCAATTTGATGCAGTAAGTGAGTGGCTGAATTACAATGCAAATTGAACTCCCAACTTTACAAGGCACTAAAGTAAGGGCATTGATTAGGAAGGAATGGAGTCCTGAAAATTGAAATGGGACATATGAGCAGATCCTGATAAAGCTGGGGACACTGAGTCTTCCTCACTTGTAGAAACAGCCCTTCATCCCCATCTGAGGAGATGAATCCTGCTTTGCCTGATGAAATTATACTGGCAGGAATTTCCTTGAAAAAGACATGGGTGATTCACCTCAAAACATGCCTGTACCACTCACTCCTCTTTGCTTCCAGACCCATAGCTAGACTTGAGTTCCAGCAGGGCCTCCAAAAGGGGAGGTACAAAGAGTGACTAAGGAGGAGATATGTTACATTCCAAAAGACTACATGATTTTTCTAATTTATATAGACAAGAATCTGGAGAATATGTGTGGTAAGTGATATTAAAGTGTGAGATAATGGGGAAAGGAACATAGAGTTGGATCAGGCTGAATTTACTGGGCATTCTAAAGAGCAATTTTGGATTCAGTGTTGTAACTTGAGGACTTAGAAAGGACTCTATTTTTTGGTTTGCTGAAACATGGACCAAAAGGTGACCTACACTAAATGAAGTTGAAATGCTGGAACTTCCTTGATATACTATAGAAAGATAGATCCAGGGACACCTGGATGGCTCAGTTGGTTAAGTGTCTGACTTTGGCTCAGGTCATGATCTCTGGGTCCTGGGCTCAAGTCCTACATCGGCTCCATGCTCAGCAATCTGCTTGGGATTCTTTCTCTCCCTCTCCCTCTGCCCCTCCCCCTACTCATGCTTGCTCTCTCTCTCTCTCTCTCTCTCTCTCTCTCTCTCTCTCTCTCATATAAATAAGTAAAATCTTTATTTAAAAAGAAGAAAACTATATCCAAAAGCTTAGGGAGATTGGAACGTTAGAGTTGATTTATCTGCTCAACCCACTGGCCAAGGGATCATAGGACATAACTTTCACCATGACTATGAAAAATACATTCGTGAAGGAAGCCTCAGCATTCTAGAACTCTGTGGTCACTCTTTTTTATAGGTCAAAACTCTAAGGTGAACTGCCACCGCTGACCTAGTCATGGGGATAATTGGATCCTAGATGGCAAGAGCCACTGGTGGCACTTAACCACCAAAACCCCTTGGCATTAGTTATCATAGTGAACATCAGAGGCAAAGCAACAATCAGAACAGCCTGACTCACAGAGACCTATATTATTGGCTACTTTATCATAGTTTCCCTAGAAGAGAAATAGGCAAGCAGTCTACTAAATTCTTCTTTGATTTGCATATGTGGGAAAGTTTTAAGTCAAGTGATAGAAGTCTAACATGAATCACCAAAACAGAGAGTCATGGCCCCTGAGTCAGTTCCTAGACTTGAGGCAGTTTACATACCCAGAACCCCTTGAATGAAGAGGAGAAAATCCCACTATACTGCCAAAACTTTATACTGTTAATCTTTCTCCCAGCTTTCCCCAAAGAGATCTATAGCCTTTCACAAGGGTGACTCTGCATAGGGGAAAAGGAAATAATCACACTTTTCACGGATGACTGGACACTAGCTCTGAACTGACACAAATTCCAAGAAATATAAAATGTCACTGTGGTCTGTAAAGCATGGTAGGAAAGGCCAAGTGGAAGCCACTAGAATCAGGTCTACATAGGAATATAGTAAACCAAAATCAATACTGCATTTCTGGAAGTATTGAAGAGATTAGCAGCATCGTCAAAGACTTGAAGAATGCAGGAACAATGATTACATTCAACTCACTTATTTAGCCTGTGAAGAAAACAAATAGTTCTTAGAGAATAACAATGGATTATCATAAGCCTTACCAGGGGTGACTCCAACTGCAGCTGCTATTCCAAATGTGGTTTCCTCACTTGAGCAAATGAACACATCCCCTGGTACCTGGTGTGTAGTCATTGATCTGGAAAAAGCTTTTTTCTCCCTACCTATTTGTAAAACGATTGGAAGCAGTTTGCTTTTTGCTGGGAAAACTAGAAATATACCTTCACTGTCTTACTTCAGAGGTTTATCAATTCTCCAGCCGTATGTCATAATTTAGTCTACAAGGACCTTGACTGCCTCTCTTTTCCACAGGATATCACAGTGGTCCATTACAATGATGATATTATACTGATTGGAACCACTGAGCAAAAACTCTAGACTTATTGGTAAGACATTTGCATGTCAGAGGGTGGGAGAGAAATCCAACAAAAATTCAGAGACCTTCCACCTCAGTGAAATTTCTGAGGGTCCAGTGATGAGGCATGTTTCCAGATATCACTTTTAAGTGTAGGATAAATTGTTACATCTAATCCCTGCTATAACCAGGAAAGAAGCACAATGCCTAGTGGGTCTCTATAGTTTGGAGGCAACATATTCTTTATTTGGGTGTGCTACTTCAGCCCATTTACCCAGTAACTATGAAAAGCTGCCAGTTTTGAGTGGAGCCCAGAACAAGAGAAGGTTCTGCAACAAGTGTACACTGTTTGCAAGCAGCTCTGCCACTTGGGAGAATGGATACAGTCAGTGGCAGATAAAGATACAGCTTGGAGCCTCTGGCAGGCTCGATAGGCCAATCACAGCTCAGACCCTTAGGATTTTAGAGCAAAAACCTACCATCCTCTGCAGATAATTACTTTCCATTGGAGAAGCAGCTTTTGGCTTGCTGTTGGGTCTTAGTAGAGACTGAATGCTTAACCATGGGCCACCAAGTTGCCATGTGACTTGAGTTGTCCATCATGAACTGGGTGTTATCTGACCTACCAAGCCAGAGTGAGGTGTGATTAGCACCACTCCATCATCAAATGGAAGTGGTTTATATGACATCAGAGTAGGCCCTGAAGGCATGAGGAAGTTACATAAAGGAACTAGCCCAAATACCCTTGGTTCACTCCTGCTACATTACCTTCTTAATAAGGTTTCTGTGTCAGTATCAGGGAGCAAAGATCAAAGCCAAACCATAACCAGGACCAAAATAGAGGAGAGAAAACTGACAGTTGAAGCCAAATGGATCAGAAGCCAAGGATGATCTATTCTTGAAAGGGTTCTATATCTCAGGGTTCAGTAAAAAAAAAAAAAAACAGAAACCACACTAGTAATTTTGACTGGGAAAATTTAACACAAAAAGCATTAACTAGTAACAAGGAATCAACTTCTAAGAAGAGTAAAGAGAACTATTAATAATACTGAAATAACAAGCACATAGTGCAACCACTACCTCTAAGGCTGAGAGAGAGTGCCCAGAGAAGTAACAAACTTGGAAAACACTCCACTCCCTAGCTGAGACTCACTTCTTTGGAGAGGATATATCTGTATATGTGTAACCTGCTGGATGGGGACATTTGCTGAGATGCCACAGGCCACGACTGGTGGAAATAAACTGCCTGTGGGGGTGGGCGCTGCACTGGTGGAATTGTCTGGGAAGTCTGTTGCTGGGGTGGTGATGGAAATCACTGGAAGGGTGTGCATCACTGGGTCTTCCATGCCCCAATGGCAGGAGAGCCCCCGCCATGCCCTAAAACAAGAAAAATACACCAGAAAGAGAAAGAAAATCTCTCTCCTCTTGCAGTGTCTTCCCCATGCTCTCTGATGTCAAGTCCTAATATTGCACCAGCTGACAAAAAAATAAGTGTTCCAGGGTCCATCTCCAGGAGCACCATGCGAGCAAAGAAGAATGGATTTGGAACTGAAACATTAATAACTGGCGTAGTTTCAAAGTAGGCAAAATGGGAGTATGGGTTTAGAGAATGTCCTTAGTCCACCAAAGTGATTTTCAATGTCATGTTCGAGATCACTGACAAGAGGATATTGGGACTAACTAGTAAAATATGGTAGACATAATGGCTCTGACAATTAATCTACTCCTAACTATGGAATCACAAGTTCCGCCCTCCCCAACCCAGTTCTTGAAAGAAATGTAATACGCCAGTTCCCTTCTTCTCTCTGCGGGTTGGTCTAGACCTAATGAGATGGATGTCTGCAGCCTGCTCTGTGTTAGGGCTGCATGCCCATGACTAGTAACTTCCCACAGCATAAGCTGGAACTGAACAAAGGGAGATTTGGAGTAAACATTTGCTACAGAAGCATATAAACCCAATTTGAATATCTTAAAATTTAATTGTTACTATGAATTACTATGAATAAAATGAATTCACCAACTAATTCAGTCAAAAGAGTCAAGCTGGTTGCTGCTACAATTCAATTCAAATTCCTAACCATGTAATGGATTCGTTGAGAGACACTGGAAAGTCCTTTCCAGGAAAACTTTTAAGAATAGAATTTTACCAGCCAGGGTTTCAGGGGACTTAATTTAGGTATAATTGCTCTTTTTTCCCTTTCTACTGCTAAAATATGGCGAGTCTCTGACTAATTGAAGTTCCACACAGCAGTCTACCCACATAACCAGAACAAACTTTGAAGTAGGCTAAGCACTGGAGAGTTCCCATTCATTACCTGCAGGTCTGGGTTAGTTTTCTTTTCTGGCCTGGAAGCTCATTTCTCCTGAACTGAACTAGTAAACCTACTGTGGATTCAGCTCCACACTCAGTGCTGAAGGAGATTTCTGGAGAAGAAATAGATAGTCTAGTCAGAACACAGAATTATGAGAAGCCTTTGTTCTTTTGACAAAGGAACTAAGAAAGGACCTTAGTTGCGTGGCACACACATTAACTACAAGGGATACTCAGAGGTAGGGATGCCTGTGTGTGCAGAATTCCCTGTGCAGGGCTCGCGAAGAAGACAGCACTGGCTTCACCTGGCACTTTGTTGGGTGAAGTGGCAGTGGGGTACTAGTCATAGAAAGATTTAAGCGGTTAATGATATAACTCCTAGGTCCCAGTTCTAGCTCATCTACTCACTAGTTCTGTGACTTGAGGCCAAGTACTCACTAAAGCTCAATCTGCCTATTCCTGAAGGGAGAATGGTAACAGACGATTTGCCCACCCACAATGAGACTATGTAAACAGTAAAGCTCCATCACCATTTATTATTCTTGAGAAGGCACACTTAACCATGGCTAATCAGAATATCTCTTTTCCTGGCCTTACCTATTTATAGTCACCTTTGAAAAAAAATGCATTTAAATAAATTTGAAAGAAAAATCACCTTCAGCTGCATAATTCACCCAAAATAGAGACAGTAGGAAATGAAACAACATCCCAGATTCACACACTTATATTTGTTTGTTCTTTCTTTTAACCTAAAGAATGCAGTGATTTTTTTTTTTTAAAGCTGAAAAGCAACCGTGCCAAGTGTCCAGGTTTCTACAGCATATGACAGCTGAGAGTCCAGGATGGGTTGAAAGCTCTATTTTTAGTTTTTAGTCAAAGGATAAAAATCAGACCTTCCTGTGGGAATCATCTACACTGAGTCATGCAACACCATCAGGCCAGAATAAAATAGCTCTATAACCCAAAGCGTTCATTACCTATGAAATAAAGAAACAGAGGCAATTTTAGAGATCCCTCTCCCTGTAACCTTAGAGCTTTTGTAAAATTCTGAGATAAACACGTTGCCCTCAGTCAGTGCAAATGGACCAAGCAACAGACCTGAATGTTCAGTGGGAAAGAGAAAAATTAAATTAAAACTTCGGTGTACAAATTACAAATTCAAGGTTATTTAAATCTAAAGCAAGGAAGAAAGCAACTGGTCCCTCTAAATATTATTCAGTAAGTAGTTTGATAATGTTCAAGCTTGCTGCCCAATCTGGAGTCTGTTTCCCTTTTCTAGGGTCAAACACACAATACTCAGTTCCTTTAGGAATGTGCTGGATGTGAACACAGAAATGATATTCAATATTGCCTAAGCATTATGGACTCAAACTCAGAAATTTAGATACCTCCATTTTTAGAGGGAGGTACCTGACACCTATAGAGTTTTAACAGCTTGCCCGGGCTATTAACAAGTTAGTGGAAGAGCGGGATCTTAAACACACAGAGCAGAAAAGCTCAATGACTGTAAATGGTTAGTGTCCTGGTTTGCAACAAGGGAAAGAACAGGCTCCAAGAACTACAGACTAATGTAATGGAGGAATCGTAAATTCAGAGGCAAAAGAACCCCAGAAATTATCTTTTCAGAACCACTCATTTTAGAGATGAGACAGGACAAGACAGAGTAAGGTTCTGGCCTAGCAGCATTCAACTCCTTAGCAACAGAGCCTGGGCTAGGACCTGGGTCTCTTGATCTTTGCCTGGGGATCTTTCCACCACACTAGCATTGAGATTCTTCTCAGGCAACATTCTAGAATTGATTATTAAACAGATGGCTTGGGAGCATTTAAAAAAGAAAGCAGTCATTAGCAGCCAGCATGGGTTTGGTTAGAACAAGTTAAGTCATGCCAGGCTAACCTCATTTCCTTTTTGATGTGGTTACAAACAAATGTATACATTATTATAGGAAACTAAAGTTGGCGGACACTCCAGCAGAACTGAAGTGAGCTGTATTTACCGAGCTTAACACTATAAGCAACTTATCTTGGTCTATATTTTTCCTCTCCTTGTTTCCCTGCCCTGTGCTTTTTTCAGGACTCAATAGTCCTCCATTTACCCACCCAAGACTGGAACCAACCAGTGAGAATCTACATGCCTTCTTTTATAACATTTGTACAGCTGGGATCCTTTGCCTTTTCCAAACTGGAGGTAGAGGATTCATATAACTGTAGAATTGGGGTTTTTTTGTGAATAGTAAATATTGGGGAGAAGACACATAAACATAACATCCTTAGTGCAGGAAGACATTCGGAACTCTAGATTCACCTCGTGATTTTTCTAGTATGACTGGGCGTATACTATGCATCCCCAAATGCCAAGAGCCCCAGGAAGGAAGGAAGGTACCATTACTAGGAGATATATGCAGAGATGGACATTTCTCAGTTTATGATGAAATCAAATTATCAGGCTCTTCCACAGGTCATCATAGCATGGGTTATTATGGAAATAAGAGGTAAAGGAACTTTGAGGGGATTTTGAAAAATTTGCAATGAGAGAAGAGGTGTTAATCTATATAAATATTTGTCAAATCCCTCCCTTGGGCTTAACATTGCCCACTACCAGGGTGAGGTCACCAGATCTCCTAGACTAGGGAGGCTCACCCAGGAATGTTCACAGAATATATAGTGTAACTTAATTGCCAAAGATCTCCATGATCTCCTCATCAAACATTGCAGCCAGATTTTAGGACACAGCACATGTTGATTGATGGTTCTAGAGTCCTCTGGACGTTGACCACTGTCCTCTGTTCTTGACTCTTCAGGGTTTAATTGATGACTTGGGTGAAAGCATATGTTAATTGTTGATCAAGTTAATAGCCAAAAATTTGGGCTCAATTTAACTTTCTAACAATTCCATGCAAAGATGGTGCAGCCCCAGGAAGAGGAAATTCCCATTACCGAGGTGGTAAAATAGAGGCTGGATAAAGCATGGTGGTGACACAGCCAAGGGGATGTAATGCACCCATGAGGCTATGGGCCTAAATATCTTTAAGAATTCTTTCCATTTTGTGGTTCAGTTATTCTAAAATAAAGGTCCATGAAAATATCTGAAATGCAAATATGTACCACATATTAATGGTTAGGGAAAGTAGTATTGGCTTCTTTTTTATTACCCTCTTTTGGTTTTGCCTGTCCAAGGTGACACATGCCATATGGACTCAATATGCTCAAGACCTGGATGAATAACTCAGAGGAGACCAGCCGACAATGGAGAGTCTCTACGTTAAAAGAGTGAGAGTGAGTCACAAATGGATGTAAAAATTATATTTGCAACACAATGTTGGAATGAAAAAAAATATCCCAGAGGAAAAATGATCTGTTTACTCTGTAATACCTTAGTGTAGGGGAAATATTACTTAAGGACAGAAACTGGGCATAAAATATGTTTCCATTTTAAATCAAAGAATTCATGATGAGATGTTTTATGATCATTTTTTATATGACAGTATCCAGGGTGCTTTCAGACAAACATGCAGCAAGAGGAGCTCTTGCCCATAAAAGGGACTTCTCTCCCTTTTGAAAAGGAACCCAAGAGTGCATGGTTCCATGAACGCTGTTAAGCATGCATCTTTGCAGTTCTCAAATAGTCAAAACCCATCCTGCCAGAATCAGTTTCAACCATTAGGAAATTACTTAACATCAGCAACATCCTCCCCATTTTCCTAAACATTGTAGTCAAAATAATGCAAACAAAAAAAAATAGATGAAATGTCCGTATAATTTAGGATCTCCCTAGTTAGTGACAGAGAAATGTATATAAATCACAGGTTGGCAGAAGTTATGGCAGGGGTGGTAGACAAGGAGTAGAAAAGGTGGGCCCATTCCAGGCTCCATGCTTCCACAACTATGGACCCTCATCTGGGTCTCACATTCTCCATAAATCCTCACTTTAGAAGGAAAGATTCTTGGAGATGAGATATTCTAGCTAAATCCCAAAGGATGAGAAGAATTCAGCCACATGAAGAGGTTTTCAGGCAGACTCATCAGGTGCAAGGGTCCTCAGGAGAGGCAAGTTGGGGTTATACTTGAGGAACTTACAGGGGCTGGTGTGGCTGTGAGTCGGGGGAGCTATATGGGTTGGAGGTGTTGGGTGGGGCCAATCATGTAGGGCCTTTGTGCATGTAGGTTTTTTTATAAGCACTACAAAAAACAGTAAAGGATTTTAAGCAGGGCAGAGACAGGTCTTGAGTTACGACGTTTAAAGCTTACTCAAGCTCTTCGATGTAGAATAGATTACCACAGCATCAGGAGTGTAATAAGTAGGAAGACCAATTCGGCGGCAACTAAAGTGGTACAAGCAAGAGTACTGAAAGTTTCAAATAGAAGTGTAGAGGGGAGAAGCTGGAATTGAGATACAGTTAAGTGGTAGAACTGACAAGACTTGTAGCTGATGACTGAGATGTTACTGTATGGATAATCCAATGAAGTATAAGTAGGTTTTTTGTTTTTTGTCATTTTTTTAAATGCAATATACTTTACTTTTTTAAAATTATTATTATGTTATGTTAATCACCATACATTACATCATTAGTTTTTGATGTAATGTTCCATGATTCATTGTTTGCATGTAACACCCAGTGCTCCATGCAGAACGTGCCCTCTTTAATACCCATCACCAGGCTAACCCATCCCCCACCCTCTCCCCTCTAGAACCTTCAGTTGTTTCTCAGAGTCCATGGTCTCTCATGGTTCATCTCCCCCTCCGATTTACCCCCCTTCATTCTTCCCCTCCTGCTATCTTCTTCTTTTTTATTTTTTAACATATAATGTATTATTTGTTTCAGAGGCACAGGTCTGTGATTCAACAGTCTTACACAATTCACAGCACTCACCATAGCACATACCCTCCCCAGTGTCTATCACCTAGTCACCCCATCTCTCCCACCTCCCACCATTCCAGCAACCCTAAGTCTGAATGTCTGTACAAATGCAAGGCATTGCTATTAATATGACAACACAGACCAGAATACATGATTCAGGCTATAAAAGGCTACTCTTGGTAAACATTGTTGCTAAATTTATTCCTGAGCAAGCTACCATATGATTCAGCAATTGCACTACTGGGTATTTACCCCAGAGATACAAATGTAGGGACCCGAAGGGGTACGTGCACCCCGATGTTTATAGCAGCAATGTCCACAATAGCCAAACTATGGAAAGAGCCAAGGTGTCTATCAACAGATGAATGGATAAAGAAGAAGTGGTATATATACACAGCTGAATATTATGCAGCCATCAAAAGGAATGAAATCTTGCCATTTGCAGCATCGTGGAACTGGAGGGTATTATGCTGAGCGAAATAAGTCAATCAGAGAAAGACATGTATTATATGATCTCACTGATATGAGGAATTCTTAATGGTTGCTGGAGTGGTGCAGGGTGGGAGGGATTGGGTGGCTAGGTGATAGACACAGGGGAGGGTATGTGCTATGGTGAGCGCTGTGAATTGTGTAAGACTGTTGAATCACAGACCTGTACTTCTGAAACAAATAATACATCATATGTTAAAAAAAAAAAAAGAAGAAGATAGTAGGAAGGGAAAAATGAAGGGGGGAAATTGGAGGGGGAGACAAACCATGAGAGACGATGGACTCTGAAAAACAAACTGAGGGTTCTAGAGGGGAAGA
This sequence comes from Zalophus californianus, assembly GCF_009762305.2. NCBI lineage: Eukaryota > Metazoa > Chordata > Mammalia > Carnivora > Otariidae > Zalophus > Zalophus californianus. Next base: position 116,693,757 of record NC_045603.1, on the reverse strand, counting down.
GGGTGGGGGGATGGGTTAGCCTGGTGATGGGTATTAAAGAGGGCACGTACTGAAAAAAAAAAATTTATTCCTGAGCATAAGGAAGAAAGAGTTGCATACATACATTTACCCACCAGGCAACTGAAGAGCTCTGATGGGTCCTTTCAAGTAGGCAGGGCAAAAAATTATCAACAATAATTACTATTCCAAGTATTTCCCACTATAATGCCCCCACTATGGACAAGTTAGAGCTGCTCCTTTCAAGACAGGTCTGTCCTTGCATACCTAGGCAACATCTTGAAGTCACCAGATCCATGCGGATCCCGTGACTGGTTCCATGACTGTTTTCCAAGAGAGGTATTCCCAGCCCCTACCCATGGAGTCACCTAGGACATCCTTGACGGCCTACTACTTTTACAGGACATTGGGACTTACAAAAGATGCACCCACCAAGGCAAAAATAGCCATGCAATTTTGGAAGCTCCAAATAAAACCATATACATGATGTTGTATAGAAAAATGAAGTGGTTTATTATCTGAACTTTTTATCTTTGACTATAAGGATGAGCCTTATTTAGACTAGCCCAAATCACTGCTCCATAAAGGGCTTAGGACTACCCTGATTCTGGAAGATGCTATATAAAAAACCTGGTTCTATTTCCAAGGCTGCTATAGAACCAAAATAAATCATCAGCAGTCTGTACATTCATTTATACATACATACTGTACCTTCTCTAACTGAAAATATTCACACAACAGATTGAATTCAATATGCTTTCCCTGAAGATGTTATTCTGAAAAATAGAAGTGTTATTACCTAAAATAAAAAAGATAAGAACATTAATTGCACAGTGTTTCTATTGCCTCCACACTGTCTCCACTGATGATTCTCTTAACCTCTCCAAACACAAAATGATCCAAATAAGGATCTGAGTTGAATTAGAAAGTATATGGTCCCATCCCAATATTTTGAGCAGCTTGCATTCACAAGTCAGAAATTAACAACTGTGGTCTAGGGAATATGTTTTAGGAAATGTTTCCAGTCCCCTTGGGATCAGTATTTGTTTTCTAGGTATTGCAAAGCAGGAAACCAGTATACAGTGGGCAACGTGGAATCCTTTTGAAATTGTACAGGTACCTTTTTCTTTGTAAAATAAAGAAAGACTGTTTTAAATGATATCACTCAAAGCTAGTAAGGATAGTATCAGTTGCTAACAGCACTCACAATTATTCTCCTTTTTGAAAGTAATTAAACAATATGAATCAAAATAAAAAAGATTTATACTTTTTACATAGGTTTATCCTCAACTTACGAAATTGTAGCCTAATAAAATATCCAAAATATGGGGACAAAGCCCAAATGCACAAAGAAGTATTTTAGATCATTAATAGTAAAAAAAATTGGGGAAAAACTATTTAATAGTAAAAAAAATTAGAAAAAATATATCTAACAACAGGGAAATGATTAACTCAATTATGGTCCATCCACTTAATCTAATATAAAATCTTTTTTAAAATTAGGGTTGGGGCACCTGGGTGGCTCAGTCGGTTAAGCATCTGCCTTCTGCTCAGGTCATGATCCCAGGGTCCTGGGATCGAGCCCCACATTGGGATCCCTGCTCAGTGGGGAGTCTGCTTCTCCCTCTCCTGCTCCCAGTGCTTGTGCTCTCACTCTCTGTCAAATAAATAAAATATTAAAGAAACAATTAGGGCTATAGGGGCACCTGGGTGGCTCAGTCAGTTAAGCATCTGCCTTCGGCTCAGGTCATAATCCCAGGATTGTGGGATCAAGCCAAGTCAGCTTCCCTGCTCAGCGGGGAGCCTGCTTCTCCCTCTCCTCCCTGCTCATGCTCTCTCTCTCACCATCTCTGTTGCTATCTCTGTCCCCAATCTTTAAAAAAAATTAGGGTTATAAAGACTATATAACAGTATGAATAGTGCTTCTTATAGTAAATAACAAGTTAAGCTTTATAATTACTTCACATCAGTAATATAAAAAGGAAATGCCCATATTGGTAAGGCCAACTCTACAAACTGAAGTAGGGTTTTACTTGGGAATCAGCTGAATAGAGTTGTTAAAAGATAAACTGAGTCACATTAATATTTTTTAAGAGTTGATGTGAGCATTTGTCAATTTGAACCCAGCAACGCCAAACAGGAAGTGGTTGGAAACATTCTACCACAGGAGCCAGACTTAGAGAAAGTGTAGAAGCCAAGAAAGGAAATGATTTGGTTGGCTATGGCTTGGTCCAGTTGGTTGTTGTGCTTGGTTGTCCTGAGGTTGTTTTCATTTTGTAACCCTGAGATATTTGCAGGCTTAGATTTTGGATTTCCTTATGAGGCCACCATAGCATTAGAGCCACGTCAGCCCAACAGCCTCCTTGTTCAGTGTAACAGAGAGATGCCACGCTCCAGCCTTCCCCTTCTATGCATTCTGTGCGGGTTATAAAGTAGCACAGAAGCTTGGCCCCAGCTGAAAGGCTGCGCTGTGATTCCTCCAGATTCCACCTGAGTTGTGGGTCCTCTTAAAAAAAAAAAGAAAGAAAGAAACGCGTCATACTGAATGGAGTGACACGTTGTGAAGACAACCAAGGCTAAGTGCTATTAGGGCTGGCACCTACTGCAGTGTCCATGCCTCTCCTCTACAACTGTATGAAAATCGCTGGAAATAGAAACCAAAACAAACACCCACCCACTAAGATTGTGTCAGTAATGCATTAATATCCAGCTGGAAAATGTCAAAAATCAGTCTGTTGTGGTTATCATATATGATTCCTTATGACTGATTTTTTTTCTCTAAGTTCACCAGTTAATAGTAATGATCTATTGCTGAACCTTGAGAGTGATGTTGTAATGATCTCCCTCTGAAATAGACTTCCTTCCATTCTACGGCCCTCCCCAGTATATCTTTGTTCGGCTGCAAACGTGCCATTATTAGGCACAAAGAAGTTTTGGCTTCAGAGCTCTGTCTCTGAATCCCTGGCTTATGTCTGTCCAGCCCTCTGAGAAGTATGATTTGTAAGGAAAAGCCACCGTGGGGCTCACAGATTCACAGTTTATCTCTACAGTTATCATGTTATTTTATTATCCTGGTGTTACCTTGAGGTTCTTCAAAATAACACTTAAGAAGATTCACATGTCTCACATCTAGAGGAAGTTTGTGATTCCTTTTTTTATACCCCCACCTTGTTTGGAAAAGGAGCAATGGAAGCTTGGAATAATACAACAGATTTAAAGAAAGAAATGAAGATAAAGAGAAAACAATGGTAGAAAAGTAAGTTGCTGGTGGGGTAAGGATGGTAGCCATAATGCATTTTCAACAACCTTAAAGGACTGAGCTGTACATTTGATTTCTAGCTCCCCAGCCCCCATGGCAAGCATGGAGAAGTTATTATTATCACTAACATGTATTCTTTAGAGTTATTTTGGAGAAGTTTCCAAAAAGTGTCCATCAATGGATGAACCAGTAAAGAAAATAAGGTATATATACACATAATAGAATATTACTCAGTCTTAAAAAAAAAAAAACAGAAATTCTGCCATTTGCAACAACATGAATGAACCTGGAAGACATTCTGCTGAGTGAAATAAGCCAGTCACAGGATGACAAATCCTACATGATTCCATTTATATGAGGTGTCTAAAATAGTCAAATTCACAGAAGCAGAAAATACAATAGTGGTTACCAGGGACTGGGAGAAGGGGAAACACACAGTTGTTTCATGGGAATAAGGTTTCAGTTACACAAGATGCATGAGTTCGGGAGATCTGCTGTCAACACAGTACCTACGGAACATACAGTACAGTATTGTGCACTTCACAATTTCTTAAGACGGTAGATCTCAGGTTTGTATTCTTACCGCCAAAAAGAGGGGGACACGGGAACACAGGAAACTTAGGGAGATGTTGGATATGTCTATGATCTTGATTGTGGTGAAGGAATCACGGGTGTTTGTATATGTCCAAACTCATCAAACGGTATGTATTGGGTATATGCAACTCTTTGGATATAGATTATACCTCAGTAAAGCTATTGAAAACAAATAAACATAACCACACTTAACCATTTTTTCTAATATTATCAAACAATAGGTTGGCTGAACAGAATAATCAGAACAAAACATAATCAAGGATTGTTAGTTAATAGGGTAATGAGTCTAACACAGAGAATATAGATGACCTACATAATCTATGTTCATTTCTGTCAAAATGTTCTACTTTTAAGCATAATACATTGTTAAAATAAATAAATAAAAGGACTTTTCAGAATAAGGTTATCTTTCCATCATTCATATTTGATTATCTGTAACTTTTTCTATTGGAAGGTGGGTAAAGGAAAATTTTCCCTGCAAATCAATGTGGTCAAGAGCATTGATCAGGGCGCCTGGGTGGCTCAGTTGGTTAAGCAACTGCCTTCGGCTCAGGTCATGATCCTGGAGTCCCCGGATCAAGTCCCACATCAGGCTCCCCGCTCAGCGGGGAGTCTGCTTCTCCCTCTGACCCTCCCCCCTCTCATGTGCTCTCTCTCTCTCATTCTCTCTGTCTCAAATAAATAAATAAAATCTTTAAAAAAAAAAAAAAAGCATTGATCAATGTCCACACACTGATAAGCTCTCCTTAGGTAACCTCAGGACCTTAGCTCCAGTAGTATGTATGACAGTGTAGGACTGGAAATGAAGTTACTTGGGTTCAGGGTGGATATAACATCTCTGCTTCCTGTATTTCCACAGTGCCCTTCAATATATGGGAATAATGAGTTAAAACAATCTTGTTTATAGAACTGAGTGTGGTCAGGAGGTATGATGCAGCTTTTATGCTGATTCATCGGCTCACAGTGAGATAAGCCTGCATGAGAGCACCCAAGAAACACTCGACATTCATTAGATTTATCTTCATACCATAATTCTTTAAGGTAAAGTGAGACTTTAATAAGCTTGCAACTGGTTAATAAAACAGCTATAATTCCATGTACACTTGTCTGCAAGTGATGATAGCCTGGCTGGTTATTTTTAAGTCATAGATGTGTTTTGAGTGTTTGCTTGCTCTACAACTGTTTTGAGGTATAATTGATGTAAATAAACTGTCCATATTGAAATTGTACTATCCGATGAGTTTTGACATAATAAAGTCCCATAAAACCATAACTACAGTCAAGTTAATGAACCTGCCAATCACCCTTGAAAGTTTTGCTTGTGTCTTTCACACTCTTTTATTATAATTGTTTTTATCTGCCCATTCCCAGTATATGGCAATGAATTTACTTTTCAGCATCCATTTCATTGTGATGCAATGGATATTTATCCTTTGCTCTTTTTAAATGCAATCAATGATTGTCACTTTTCTGGGAATCATGAAAAGGACTTCCTCTTCCACAGAAAACTTAGGCTCTAGAAGTGAATTAGCTTCTAGGTATTTAAGTAGGCTAAGCTACCAGGAAGAACTGGCCAGTCACTGTCTCAGGACAGAAATAGAACACCCAAAATGAAGAGGAGGTGAGGACGGGGGTGGGGGACCTGGCATCACTCTGTATGACGAAGTGGCATCAGGAAGAGATAGCCCAATCTGATAGGCTGTGGCAAGGCCAGTCCACCATCATTCCATAAAAGGAGCATATTGTGTAAAAATATGCCAGGGATGGGTGAAATCCTCCATAAAAGAAAAGAAAGGAAGAACAAGGGGATCAAAAGGAAGAGAGAATTGAAGGGAAGGAGAGCAATAAGATATTAAGAGTGAGAGGGAAAAGATAAACAGCAAACACTGCAGTGGGGCCTTTGGCTAACGAACATACGTAGAGTGACTTTGGTGGGTAAGAAGCCAGAGAAGGTCCTGAAATGGGTCCCCTCCAATGCTGGCCCCATGTGACACAGTGGCCGGGGCCAGAGCACGAGACCGGAAAGCGACTGAGCTGGAATAGGATTCCTCCACCTTCTCTGCCCATCACCAGGGCTGGAGACAGAGGAAAACTTTCCCTCCTCAGGAAAAAAAAAGAGCTATTTTTGTCGAGTTAAATGAGCCTGAATTGGCAGATGAATATTGTTAATTGGTGCGGTTTCTTCAGTGCAAGAAAGAGTTTCCAATCAGACTAGCAATTCCTCTGCCACCCAAACAACAACGTATTAATAAAAATGAAATGAAGTTTCAGAATCCTTGTCGATAATGAGCTCATACTCCTGTGTCCCTTCACTTTGCTAGAAAAGGAAGCTCCATCGTAAAGCTGCCACCATGACATCCTCTCTGTTCCGGCCATTCTTTCCATGGTGACAATGCAAATGTGATTTTTTTTTCCTCTAAGAATTTCTACACTTAGATGGCAAATCAAGCTGTTCTAATGACCTAATTGTGATCCTTCCCTCATCAACAGACTTTTCAAGGAGTTTCTGATTGAAAGCAACCAGGCAACTCTGCTAGGTGCATCTTGTTCTGAAAAGCAAGGTGAAGAGGTGGCGGATAAAACAGGAGAAATATTTCTCCTTTTAAGAAATATCAACTTTATCTATTTTACAGTTTCATGAACTTGACAAATGTATATTCCCACATAACCACAACCACATTAAGATATGGAGAATATACATCACCCCAGAAATTCCTGGTCTTAGCCAACCACCGATTTGTCTTCTGTCACTGTGGATGAGTGTTGCCTTTTCTAGAATTTCATATAAATGAAGTAATATCATGACTTCTTAAAAACTCAACTTAGTGGTTTTTTTGGATTGATTTGTTTGTTTTAGAGAGAGAGCATGCACACACGTGATTGCAGGGAGGAAGACGGGGAGAGAGTATCCTCAAGCAGACTGCCCGCTGAGCACAGAGCCCCTTGTGTGGCTCTATCCCATGACACCGAGATCATGGCCTGAGCTGAAACCAAGAGCCCGTTGCTTAACCGACTGAGCCACCCAGGTGCCCCTCAGCTAATGTTTTTGAAATTCAATCCATGTTGCATTGACATCAGCAGTCCATTCCTTTTCACTGGTGTTCTATTATATGATTCTACTTCAATGTGTTTACCCATGGACATTTGGATTCTTTTCTGTCTTAGTCTATTATGAATAAAGCTCCCACGAATATTAGCATCCAAAAATTTTTGTGGACATATGTTCTCATTTTTCTTGGGTAAGCACTTAGGAATGGAACGGCTGTCTCATATAGTAAGTGTATTTTTTACTTAAAAGAAACTGCCAACTGTTTTCCAAGTTAGCTATACCACTTCATATTTCCATCAATAATGCCTAAGATTTTCAGTTGCTCCAAACTAGAGCCAGTGAAATGGGTGTAAAGTTATATCTCAGTATGGTTTTAATTACACTTTCCCGATGACAGTAATGTTGAATATTTTTTCATGTATTTATTGGCTATTCATTAAGTTCTTTTGTGAAGTGTTTAAAATCTTCCACCCATTTTGAATTATTATTAAATGGTTTGTAAGAAGAGTTCTTTAAATATTTTTAACACTCTTGTCGGATATATGTATTGCAAATATTGTTCTGCAGTCTATGACTTGCCTTTTCATTTTCTTAAAGGTGTCTTTCAAGCAACAGAATTTTAAATTTTAATGAAATTGAGTTTCTCCAATTTTTATAGTTTGTGTTTTGGGCTCTCTCCATAATTGCCAAGATTTTCTCCAGTTCACCACTAGACAAGTTTCAGGTTTTAAACTTGGATCTATCCACCATCTTCCCCCGCCCCAAGCCAAACTATATCCAGCTTTATTAAAGATACTTTTCACAAACACTCATGGTATCTCAGACAATCGTTAACAGCATACAACAACTTTCAAACTCTCTTCTTCAGTGGAATACCAAAATCAGAAAGCCATTATAAAACCCAATGAAGTCTTCATGTGATGCTCTGAACAGGGAAAAGTTAGGGTAAGGGTTGACATTTCACACTTAGCATGTTGTTCAACGGGTTTTCACAACCTGACCCTGACTTTCAGGAAATGAAATCAAAATGGCAGAGGTATCCATCTGAAGATCCACAAGCTAAAAAAGGAACTCCTTTGAGGGATGCCATCTCCATGGTGACATTGGAGAGTCCAGATTGCCTGACATACTGGAACCATGTCTTGGGGTCAGGTTCCAACAGGTCTCTGGGCTTAAGGGAGTCAAGTCTATGTTGAAGGCAGAGAGGAAGAAGAAGACATAAAAAAAATGAATTTTAGTTTTTCCACATCACAAGGCCTTTGTGCCAAGGTGGCTCATGTGTGTCAACATCAAGGACTCCCTCCTTGATGTTGAAACCAAGAGGAAGTTTCTCAAAACTAGCGGGGAGAGGTGTTTTCCCTCTGTACCAGTCTAGCTTTGGAGATGTTCTGTTAGTGCCCTTCCCCTCTCATACAACAGTGAAATGTTCTCTGTGCTAACAACAGAGCTTTAAAAAAAGTAAAACAAAATTTTGCATTTTTATAAAGTTTGATAAAAAATAGTACTTCAGACTGTACAGTCACCAGAAGTACAGTTATCAAATATGCACACACTTCACTTGGCTTGTCCAGCACCGTTAGCTTTCGGTGCCTGGTCTTTGGGCATCTCTATTTGGGCATCTCCATTTGGGCATCTCCATTTCTCCAAGGTTATTCCCATCCTTGCCAGCATCAGCTTTCCCCTTTTTCCCTTTGGGTACCTTCTCTCCCTTCTTGGCAGGGGCCTTTTTAGGCTTGGGCTCTGGCTTCAGGGAAGCAGGTTTAGCAGGTAACTTTATAGATCTTCTCTGTGGCTCATCCTTCACCTTGGCTTTATCTCCTTTAGCATCCTCTTCAGTCTTTCTCTTGGGCATGATGGCCATGGGGTGGGACACAGGCACTGGGCAGAGGGCAGGGAGCACAACGCGGGCTTTGGCCAATCCAGGAGTCATTTTCACCTATTCTTCTGATCTGGCCTCCATCTTGAGTAAATTTTTGCATATGACATGAGAAACAGATCTTGAGGTTCTTTTTATTTAATCTATGTTTATTGAGATATTCAAGACCTACTTGTTGGAAAGACTATCCTAATGGATTAACTTGCATCTTTATAAACAATCAATTGACCATACATGTGCTATCTATATCTGGACTCTAGACCATTGGTCTATATGTCTAGCTGTATGCAAATACTACGTTATCTTGATTAGTTACTTACTAGCAAGTCTTGAAATCGGATAGTTATAAGTCCTGCAACTTCATTCTTTTTTTCCCCTTAAAATTATTTTGACTATCCTATGTCCTTAACATTGGATTCCACATAAATTTTAGAATCAGCTTGCCAATTTCTACCCAGAAATCCTGTTGAGATTTTGATTAGCATAACATTCCATTTATAGAACAATTTGGGTTCAACTGACATCATTTTATTTTATTTCATCTTACTTTATTTTATTTTATTATGGTAAGAATTCTTAACATGAGATCTACCCTCTTCACAAAATTTTAAGTATACAATTCAGTATTGTTAACTCTAGACACAATAATTGATTAATAGATTAGTTAGCACAAGAACTGATACCTTCACATGTTGATTTTCCAATACTTTAACATGCTACATCTCTGTATTTATTTACATCATCTTTAATTCCTCTCGTTTTTTATGTTTTAGAGTATAGCTCTTGTGCATATTTTATTAAATTTATTCCTAAATAACTCATGTTTTTAGATGACACTAAATGGTGTGATTTTATAAAATTTTATTTTCCAATTGCTATTTTAGTATATAAAAATATAATTGAATTTTTATGTTGACCTTGAACCCTATGACTTAGCCAAGATATCCAAATCTGTATATTTTTGAGCTATAGTTTGTTGTTGTTGTTGTTTTAAGGATTTACTTATTTATTTAGAGGGAGAGAGAGAATACTCAAGCAGACTCCTCACAGAGTGCAGAGCCCGCCATGGGGCTCCATCCCAGGACCCTGAGATCATGACCTGAGCCATATTGGTTGCTTAACCAACTGAGCCAAGCAGGCGCCCCTGAGCTATAGTTTTTAAAAATATTTCTTCTAACCTTCATTTTTATAGGAATGAAATGGCACATGTTTGACTGCTTGATATCATCTCACAGGTCATTGAAAGTCTTAATTTTTTTCTTTTTGTTGTCTCCATTCGGATAGTATGCACTCAAGTTCATTGCTGTTTTCTTTTGTAGTTCTTAATACCTACTGTTTGCTGCATTCAGCAAAAATGTAATTTAAATATTGCATTTTCAACTCTGTAAGTTCCATTATGTTCCTTTAAGATATATTTTCCACATCTTACCTCATGATTATATTTTCTCTTAAATCCTTTAGAGCATGTCTAGTAAATATTTAAGAGTCTTTGCTAATTTGATCATGTCTGTCTTTTCTTGATCTTTAATATATTTTTCTCCAAAGTGCAAATGACATTTTATTGTTTTTTTCATATGTCTAGTAATTTTTTTATTGGAAGCTGGGCTTTGTGATTAGTATGATGTTGAGTACTAGATTTTGTTGTCTTTAAAGAGGATTGAACTTTGTTCTCATATTGCTACAACTACTTGAGGATCTGTTTAATTTTTTTAAAGCTTGTTTTAAATACATATTTGGGCAAGGCTAGTGGTGCCTTTACTTTAGGGATGGTTTCACCCTACTGCTACCCTGTGACCTTTCAGGGAACTCCAGGTGTTTACTTTTGTGGGGCTGACAGAAAGCTGAACATCCCCCAGCCCCTGTGAACTGTGGGAATTCCTATCCCATAAATCCTATGCCATTCTTTCTCTTGGCCTCATAGAATTTTCCGCTGTGCATGTGCAATTTTGTATTCCACAGACTATGGTGACCTCCATGCATGGATCTGGATCTCTTCACCAACATACCCTTCTCTTGGGGACTCCCCATTCAAATCCCAGTCACCTCAACTCATGCAGACTCTGATCAATGTCTTCTCTGTGTCTCCACTCAGTGAGACCAGGCATGATCTGTTCAAGTTTCTCCTGCCCAGAAAATGCCTCCAGGCAGAAAGCCAGGCTTACCAAAAGGCTCAAAAACTTTCTTCGTTTCTTTTCTCACAAGGATTTCACTTCTACATTGCTCTTTGTCTAATGTCTCAAACCAGTTTTCTAGTTTATGGCAGGACAGTGAGTCCGGTGCCCATTACTCCATCATGGCTTGTAGAAAACATTCCTTTTAAAAGGTAAAATGTAGAGAGTTACATAAGGATACAGCCAATACAGTAAAATTATAATTGCTTATATTTTCTTCAGTTGCACGAGAACTATGGTTTCATCCTACAGTTTTATGTAATCCCAAATAGAACCACAGCAACCCCTTTCTTTTCTACAAAAAAGTTCTCAAAATGTTGATAGAGAAACCAGGTCTAGATGCTTTAATGAAAATTAAAGTTACTTACGTCTCCTGGAAATTTGCATGGAGAGTCTGTTTTTTACTTTCATAAATTCTGTCATAAAGTGAGACTCTCACCATGGATAGATTTTATTGTTCCATTTTATAATGGGCAGGGGAGTGTCTAATCACTAAAAGACAACTATAAAGAAGGGTCTTTTTTCTCTGTCTTTGCCTTTTTTTCTTCTCATGATTAATCTTTAATGAATATTTTGAGGTCCAACTCAAGTCTATTCCTCCAGGGAATCGTACCCAACTATTTCATCCCTGTTGAAATTATGATAAAGCTAAACAACTGCCAGAAAAAGAGACAGCACACAGTGCCTTAAAGTAGATGGAAATTTCTCTCTGCACTGACAGTTTCAAGGTAAATAGATGAGAGTGAGCAGTGCAGCTCCTTCCCAGGTATCTTTCAAGTCACTGTAGCACCATCGTTTCAGTGTTGGATTTCTCCCACTTTCTGTTCCAGAACAGCCTGGTGTAGGTGAGAGAATATAATGGAGGCAAGCACATCCACTAAGTTCTCACCACCAAAACTCACACTTTGGTGGTGAGAACTTAGTCATATGGCCATACCTAACCACAGGGAGGCTAGAACATGTAACATAGATAGCCAGGGTATAGCTACCTCAACACATAAGAAGGGGAAAATGGGTTTTGGTGGACAGTTAGTAGTATCCTCATTTAATTCTCCCTTCTCAGAACTCAACCTCATGTTCATATCTGGCATAACAGTCAACTCTGTCAATCAGATGAGTAAGAAGAGGTGCTCAAAATGGGAGGGTCCATTTCACAAACTTTTTGCCCAGGTAAAGATTGGTAAATCTGACTCTTGTTTGGTGATTTTCATCATTGCTCCTTTATGTGAAGTCACATGTTTATTGGGTCTACTAATGAGATTTCTCCAGTCCAATTTCCATGTAGTGATCCTCTAAAGTGATCCTTTAGAGAATGCAGTGTTATTCATTCATCATTACTGTAGGTCTGTGGGACAGACAGACTCGTTCAAATCTTGGTTTTGTCATCTCCAAGCTTTGTAACTGAGTTACTTTAAGTTCTCTGAGCCTCAGTTTGTTAATAAGTGTAACAATACCCACCTTTCAGATTTATGATAAAGATTAAATAAGGTAACATTTATAAACATCTAATAGAATGCCTGAGCACATAGTTGGAGCCCAGTAAATCACGGATATAACATATATGTGTGTGTGTGTGTGTGTGTGTGTGTGTGTGTGTGTGTGTGTGTGTATTCATTTGGTTCTCTCTTGTTCCCTCTCTCACTGTTCTCCTTTCTGTGGAGTGTTCAGCAATAACAAATGTATATTTAAGAGCTACTGGTCTACATTTTATTCTGTTCCCCCACATGGCTACCCAGTGTGTTTGTCATCTACTTATATCATGGAACCAATAAGAAGTACACATTTCCTTTCTGTAGAAGCAGCTCATTCCTTGAAGTACATGTCCAGTGTTCCCTAAATAACTGTCATCAACTAAACTCTGAAAGAACATTTCAGGCAGCAGTGCAACCAGAAGAAAGATTATTTTTTTTGAGAAATAGAAGATTATTTGGGGGAATCCACAAACTGATATTACATAATGGTTAAAACAGCTGCCTGGGAAATCCTTGCTAACCTGAATTCTTCCACAATGAGCTGTGTGGCAATAAACTAGTCACTTAGTCTGCCTGGGCCTAAAAATAATACCACTCACATCTATCACTTGTGAGAAATTCCTGTACTAAGCACTGTGCATTCGTTTTCATATTTCATTTTACAATCAAGGCTAAAAGAACTTAAGTAAATTGTCCAAAGTTTCTGAGCACTGGAGCAGAGGTTTTTTTTGGTTTTTTGGGTTTTTTTAATTTTCTCTTCCTTATGACTTTTTTAAATTTTTGTTATGTTAATCACCATACATTACATCATTTGTTTTTTTCTTTTAATTTTTTATTGTTATGTCAATCACCATATGTTACATCATTACTTTTTGATGTAGTGTTCCATGATTCATGGTTTGTGCATAACACCCGGTGCTCCACGCAGAATGTGCCCTCTTTAATACCCATCACCAGGCTAACCCATCCCCCCACCCTCCTCCCCTCTAGAACCCTCAGTTTGTTTTTCAGAGTCCATCCTCTCTCATGGTTCATCACCCCTCCGATTTACTCCCCTTCATTCTTCCCCACCTGCTATCTTCTTCTTTTTCTTTTTTCTTAACATATGTTGCATTATTTGTTTCAGAAGTACAGATCTGTGATTCAACAGTCTTGCACAATTCACAGAGCTCACCAGAGCACATACCCTACCCAATGTCTATCACCCAGCCACCCCATCCCTCCCACCCCCCCACCACTCCAACAACACTCAGTTTGTTTCCCAAGATTCAGAATTCCTCATATCAGTGAGGTCATATGATACATGTCTTTCTCTGATTGACTTATTTCACTCAGCATAACACCCTCCAGTTCCATCCACGTCGTTGCAAATGGCAAGATCTCATTCCTTTTGATGGCTGCATAATATTCCATTGTGTATACATACCACTTCTTCTTTATCCATTCATCTGTCGATGGACATCTTGGCTCTTTCCACAGTTTGGCTATTGTGGACATTGCTGCTATAAACATTGGGGTGCACATACCCCTTCGGATACCTACATTTGTATCTTTGGGGTAAATACCCAGTAATGCAATTGCTGGATCGTATGGTAGCTCTATTTTCAACTGTTTGAGGAACCTCCATACTGTTTTCCAAAGTGGTTGCACCAGCTTGCATTCCCACCAACAGTGTAGGAGGGTTCCCCTTTCTCCGCATCCCCGCCAACATCTGTCGTTTCCTGACTTGTTCATTTTAGCCATTCTGACTGGTGTGAGGTGGTATCTCATTGAGGTTTTCATTTGGATTTCCCTGATGCCGAGCGATGGTGAGCACTTTTTCATGTGTCTGTTGGCCATTTGGATGTCTTCTTTGGAAAAGTGTCTGTTCATGCCTTCTGCCCATTTCTTGATTGGATTATTTGTTCTTTGGGTGTTGAGTTTGATAAGCTATTTATAGATTTTGGATACTAGCCCTTTATCCGATATGTCATTTGCAAATATTCTCTCCCATTCTGTCGGTTATCTTTTGGTTTTGTGGACTGTTTCTTTTGCTGTGCAAAAGCTTTTTACCTTGATGAAATCCCAATAGTTCATTTTTGCCCTTGCTTCCCTTGCCTTTGGCGATGTTTCTAGGAAGAAGTTGCTGCGGCTGAGGTCGAAGAGGTTGCTGCCTGTGTTCTCCTTTAGGATTTTGATGGACTCCTGTCTCACGTTTAGGTCTTTCAACCAATTGGAGTCTATTTTTGTGTGTGGTGTAAGCAAATGGTCCAGTTTCCTTCTTCTGCATGTGGCTGTCCAATTTTCCCAACACCATTTGTTGAAGAGACTGTCTTTTTTCCATTGGATATTCGTTCCTGCTTTGTCAAAGATTAGTTGACCATAGAGTTGAGGGTCTATTCTGCGCTCTCGATTCTGTTCCATTGATCTATGTGTCTGTTTTTGTGCCAGTACCATACTGTCTTGATGACGACAGCTTTGTAATAGAGCTGGAAGTCTGGAATTGTGATGCCGCCAGCTTTGCTTTTCTTTTCCAATATTCCTCTGGCTATTCGGGGTCTCTTCTGGTTCCATACAAATTTTAGGATTATTTGTTCCATTTCTTTGAAAAAAGTGGATGGTATTTTGATGGGGATTGCATTGAATGTGTACAAGGCTCTAGGTAGCGTTGACATCTTCACTATGTTTGTTCTTCCAATCCATGAGCATGGAACGTTTTTCCATTTCTTTGTGTCTTCTTCAATTTCTCTCATGAGTATTTTATAGTTTTCTGAGTACAGATCCTTTGCCTCTTTGGTTAAATTTATTCCTAGGTATCTTATGGTTTTGGGTGCAATTGTAAATGGGATCGTCTCCTTGATTTGTCTCTCTTCTGTCTTGTTGTTGGTGTATAGGAATGCCACTGATTTCTGTGCATTGATTTTATATCCTGCCACTTTACTGAATTCCTGTATGAGTTCTAGCACTTTTGGGGTGGAGTCTTTTGGGTTTTCCACACACAGTATCCTATCATCTGCAAAGAGTGAGAGTTTGACTTCCTCTTTGCCAATTTGGATGCCTTTGATTTCTTTTTGTTGTCTGATTGCTGTGGCTAGGACTTCTAATACTATGTTGAATAGCAGTGGTGAGAGTGGACATCCCTGCCGCGTTCCTGACTTTAGGGGAAAAGCTCTCAGCTTTTCCCCATTGAGAATGATATTCACTGTGGGTTTTTCATAGATGGCTTTTATGATGTTGAGGTATGTACCCTCTATCCCTATACTCTGAAGAGTTTTGATCCAGAAAGGATGCTGTATTTTGTCAAATGCTTTTTCTGCATCTATGGAGAGGATCATATGATTCTTGTTCTTTCTTTTGTTAATGTATTGTATCACGTTGATTGATTTGCGGATGTTGAACCAGCCTTGCAGCCCAGGGATAAATCCCACTTGGACATGGTGAATAATCCTTTTAATGTACTGTTGGATCCTATTGGCTAGTATTTTGGTGAGAATTTTTGCATCCATGTTCATCAAGGATATTGGTCTGTAATTCTCCTTTTTGATGGGGTCTTTGTCTGGTTTTGGGATCAAGGTAATGGTGGCCTCATAAAACGAGTTTGGAAGTTATCCTTCTATTTCTATTTTTTGGAACAGTTTCAGGAGAATAGGTATTAATTCTTCTTGAAATGTCTGATAGAATTCCCTTGGGAAGCCATCTGGCCCTGGGCTTTTGTTTGTTGGGAGATTTTTGATGACTGCTTCAATTTCCTTAGTGGTTTTGGGTCTGTTCAGGTTTTCTATTTCTTCCTGGTTCAATTTTGGTAGTTGATACATCTCTAGGAATGCACCCATTTCTTCCAGGCTATCTAATTTGCTGGCATAGAGTTGCTCATAGTATGTTCTTATAATTGTTTGTATTTCTTTGGTGTTGGTTGTGATCTCTCCTCTTTCATTCATGATTTTGTGGATTTGGGTCATTTCTCTTTTCTTTTTCATAAGTCTGGCCAGGGGTTTATCAATCTTGTTAATTCTTTCAAAGAACCAGCTCCTAGTTTCGTTGATCTGTTCTACTGTTCTTTTGGTTTCTAGTTCATTGATTTCTGCTCTGATCTTTATGATTTCTCTTCTCCTGCTGGGTTTAGGCTTTATTTGCTGTTCTTTCTCCAGCTCCTTTAGGTGTAGGGTTAGGTTGTGTATTTGAGACCTTTCTTGTTTCTTGAGAAAGGCTTGTATTGCTATACACTTTCCTCTCAGGACTGCCTTTGCTGTATCCCAAAGATTTGGAGCAGTTGTGTTTTCATTTTCTTTGGTTTCCATGGATTTTTTTAATTCTTCTTTAATTTCCTGGTTGACCCATTCATTCTTTAGTAGGATGCTCCTCAGTCTCCATGTATTTGAGTTCTTTCCGGCTTTCGTCTTGTGATTGAGTTCTAGTTTCAAAGCATTGTGGTCTGAAAATATGCAGGGAATAATCCCAATCTTTTGGTACCAGTTGAGACCTGATTTGTGACCTAGGATGTGATCAGTTCTGGAAAATGTTCCATGGGCACTAGAGAAGAATGTGTATTCCGCTGCTTTGGGATGGAATGTTCTGAATATGTCTGTGAAGTCCATTTGGTCCAGGGTGTCATTTAAAGTCTTTATTTCCTTGTTGATCTTTTGCTTAGATGATCTGTCCATTTCAGTGAGGGGGGTGTTAAAATCCCCCACTGTTATTGTATTGTTGTCAATGTGTTTCTTCACTTTTGTTATTTTTTTTTCTTTATCTTTTTTTTTTAATTTTTTATTGTTATGTTAATCACCATATATTACATCATTAGTTTTTGGTGCAGTGTTCCATGATTCATTGTTTGTTCATAACACCCAGTGCTCCATGCAGAATGCGCCCTCCTCAATACCCATCACCAGGCTAACCCATCCCCCCACCCCCCTCCCCTCTAGAACCCTCAGTTTGTTTTTCAGAGTCCATCATCTCTCGTGGTTCGTTTCCCCCTCTGACATACTCCCCTTTTCTTCCTCTCCTGTTATCTTCTTTTTCTTTTTTCTTAAAATATGTTGCGTTATTTGTTTCAGAAGTACAGATCTGTGATTCAACAGTCTTGCACAATTCACAGCGCTCACCGTAGCATATACCCTCCCCAATGTCTATCACCCAGCCACCCCATCCCTCCCACCCCCAACCACTCCAGTAACACTCAGTTTCTTTCCTGAGATTAAGAATTCCTCATATCAGTGAGGTCATGTGATACATGTCTTTCTCTGATTGACTTATTTCACTCAGCATAACACCCTCCAGTTCCATCCACGTCGTTGCAAATGGCAAGATCTCATTCCTTTTGATGGCTGCATAATATTCCATTGTGTATATATACCACCTCTTCTTTATCCATTCATCTGTCGATGGGCATCTTGGCTCTTTCCACAGTTTGGCTATGGTGGACATTGCTGCTATAAACATTGGGGTACACGTACCCCTTCGGGTCCCTACATTTGTATCTTTGTGGTAAATACCCAGTAGTGCAATTGCTGGATCGAACGGTAGCTCTAATTTCAACTGTTTGAGGAACCTCCATACTGTTTTCCAGAGGGGTTGCACCAGCTTGCATTCCCACCAACAGTGTAGGAGGATTCCCCTTTCTCCACATCCCTGCCAACATCTGTCGTTCCCTGACTTGTTAATTTTAGCCATTCTGACGGGTGTGAGGTGGTATCTCATTGAGGTTTTGATTTGGATTTCCCTGATGCCAAGCGATGTTGAGCACTTTTTCATGTGCCTGTTGGCCATTTGGATGTCTTCTTTGGAGAAATGTCTGTTCATGTCTTCTGCCCATTTCTTGATTGGATTATTTGTTCTTTGGGTGTTGAGTTTGATAAGTTCTTTATAGATTTTGGATACTAGCCCTTTATCTGATATGTCATTTGCAAATATTTTCTCCCATTCTGTCGGTTGTCTTTTGGTTTTGTGGACTGTTTCTTTTGCTGTGCAGAAGCTTTTTATCTTGATGAAATCCCAATAGTTCATTTTTGCCCTGGCTTCCCGTGCCTTTGGCGATGTTTCTAGGAAGAAGTTGCTGCGGCTAAGGTCGAAAAGGTTGCTACCTGTGTTCTCCTTTAGGATTTGGATGGACTCCTGTCTCACGTTTAGGTCTTTCAACCATTTGGAGTCTATTTTTGTGTGTGGTGTAAGGAAATGGTCCAGTTTCATTCTTCTGCATGTGGCTGTCCAATTTTCCCAACACCATTTGTTGAAGAGACTGTCTTTTTTCCATTGGACATTCTTTCCTGCTTTGTCAAAAATAAGTTGACCATAGAGTTGAGGGTCCATTTCTGGGCTCTCTATTCTGTTCCATTGATCTATGTGTCTGTTTTTGTGCCAGTACCATACTGTCTTGATGATGACAGCTTTGTAATAGAGCTGGAAGTCCGGAATTGTGATGCCGCCAGCTTTGCTTTTCTTTTTCAGTATTCCTCTGGCTATTCTGGGTCTCTTCTGGTTCCATACAAATTTTAGGATTATTTGTTCCATTTCTTTGAAAAAAGTGGATGGTATTTTGATGGGGATTGCATTGAATGTGTAGATTGCTCTAGGTAGCATTGACATCTTCACAATGTTGATTCTCCCAATCCATGAGCATGGAACGTTTTTCCATTTCTTTGTGTCTTCTTCAATTTCTTTCCTGAGTATTTTATAGTTTTCTGAGTACAGATCCTTTGCCTCTTTGGTTAGATTTATTCCTAGGTATCTAATGGTTTTGGGTGCAATTGTAAATGGGATCGACTCCTTGATTTGTCTCTCTTCTGTCTTGTTGTTGGTGTATAGGAATGCCACTGATTTCTGTGCATTGATTTTATATCCTGCTACTTTACTGAATTCCTGTATGAGTTCTAGCAGTTTTGGGGTGGAGTCTTTTGGGTTTTCCACATACAGTATCATATCATCTGCAAAGAGTGAGAGTTTGACTTCCTCTTTGCCGATTTGGATGCCTTTGATTTGTTTTTGTTGTCTGATTGCTGTGGCTAGGACTTCTAATACTATGTTGAATAGCAGTGGTGAGAGTGGACATCCCTGCTGCGTTCCTGACCTTAGGGGAAAAGCTCTCATCCTTTCCCCATTGAGAATGATATTCGCTGTAGGTTTTTCATAGATGGCTTTTATGATATTGAGGTATGTACCCTCTATCCCTATACTCTGAAGAGTTTTGATCAAGAAAGGATGTTGTACTTTGTCAAATGCTTTTTCTGCATCTATTGAGAGGATCATATGATTCTTGTTCTTTCTTTTGTTAATGTATTGTATCACGTTGATTGATTTGCGGATGTTGAACCAGCCTTGCAGCCCAGGAATAAATCCCACTTGGTCGTGGTGAATAATCCTTTTAATGTACTGTTGGATCCTATTGGCTAGTATTTTGGTGAGAATTTTTGCATCCATGTTCATCAAGGATATTGGTCTGTAATTCTCTTTTTTGATGGGGTCTTTGTCTGGTTTTGGGATCAAGGTAATGCTGGCCTCATAAAATGAGTTTGGAAGTTTCCCTTCCATTTCTATTTTTTGGAACAGTTTCAGAAGAATAGGTATTAATTCTTCTTTAAATGTCTGATAGAATTCCCCTGGGAAGCCATCTGGCCCTGGGCTTTTGTTTCTTGGGAGATTTTTGATGACTGTTTCAATTTCCTTAGTGGTTATAGGTCTGTTCAGGTTTTCTATTTCTTCCTGGTTCAATTTTGGTAGTTGATACATCTCTAGGAATGCACCCATTTCTTCCAGGTTATCTAATTTGCTGGCATAGAGTTGCTCATAATATGTTCTTATAATTGTTTGTATTTCTTTGGTGTTGCTTGTGATCTCTCCTCTTTCATTCATGATTTTGTTGATTTGGGTCATTTCTCTTTTCTTTTTGATCAGTCTGGCCAGGGGTTTATCAATCTTGTTAATTCTTTCAAAGAACCAGCTCCTAGTTTCGTTGATCTGTTCTACTGTTCTTTTGGTTTCTAGTTCATTGATTTCTGCTCTGATCTTTATGATTTCTCTTCTCCTGCTGGGTTTAGGCTTTCTTTGCTGTTCTTTCTCCAGCTCCTTTAGGTGTAGGGTTAGGTTGTGTATTTGAGACCTTTCTTGTTTCTTGAGAAAGGCTTGTATTGCTATACACTTTCCTCTCAGGACTGCCTTTGCTGTATCCCAAAGATTTGGAGCAGTTGTGTTTTCATTTTCTTTGGTTTCCATGAATTTTTTTAATTCTTCTTTAATTTCCTGGTTGACCCATTCATTCTTTAGTAGGATGCTCCTCAGTCTCCATGTATTTGAGTTCTTTCCGGCTTTCCTCTTGTGATTGAGTTCTAGTTTCAAAGCACTGTGGTCTGAAAATATGCAGGGAATAATCCCAATCTTTTGGTACCAGTTGAGACCTGATTTGTGACCTAGGATGTGATCAGTTCTGGAAAATGTTCCATGGGCACTAGAGAAGAATGTGTATTCCGCTGCTTTGGGATGGAATGTTCTGAATATGTCTGTGAAGTCCATTTGGTCCAGGGTGTCATTTAAAGTCTTTATTTCCTTGTTGATCTTTTGCTTAGATGATCTGTCCATTTCAGTGAGGGGGGTGTTAAAATCCCCCACTGTTATTGTATTGTTGTCAATGTGTTTCTTCACTTTTGTTATTGATTGCCTTATATAATTGGCTGGTCCCATGTTCGGGGCATAGATATTTACAATTGTTAGATCTTCTTGTTGGATAGACCCTTTAAGTAGGATATAGTGTCCTTCTTCATCTCTTATTACCGTCTTTGTTTTAAAATCTAATTTGTCTGATATAAAGATTGCCACCCAGCTTTCTTTTGGTGTCCATTAGCATGGTAAATGGTTTTCCACCCCCTCGCTTTCAATCTGGGGGTGTCTCTGGGTCTAAAATGAATCTCTTGCAGACAGCATATTGACGGGTCTTGTTTTTTTTTAACCCAATCTGATAGCTTGTGTCTTTTGATTGGGGCATTTAGCCCATTTACATTCAGGGTAACTATTGAAAGGTATGAATTTAGTGCCATTGTATTGCCTGTAAGGTGACTGTTACTGTATATTGTCTGTGTTCCTTTCTGGTCTATGCTGCTTTTAGGCTCTCTCTTTGCTTAGAGGACCCCTCTCAATATTTCTTGGAGGGCTGGTTTCGTGTTTGCAAATTCCTTTAGTTTTTGTTTGTCCTGGAAGCTTTTTATCTCTCCTTCTACTTTCAATGACACCCTAGCTGGATATAGTATTCTTGGCTGCATATTTTTCTCATTTAGTGCTCTGAAGATATCATGCCAGTCCTTTCTGGCCTGCCAGGTCTCTGTGGATAGGTCTGTTGCCAATCTAACATTTCTACCATTGTGGGTTACATATCTCTTCTCCCGAACTGCTTTCAGGATTTTCTCTTTGTCTCTGAGACTCGTAAGTTTTACCTTTAGATGTCGGGTGTTGACCTATTTTTATTGATTTTGAGAGGGGTTCTCTGTGCCTCCTGGATTTTGATGCCTGTTTCCTCCCTCACATTAGGGAAGTTCTCTGCTATTATTTGCTCCAATATACCTTCTGCCCCCCTCTCTCTCTCTTCTTCTTCTGGGATCCCAGTTATTCTAATGTTGTTTGTCTTATCGTATCGCTTATCTCTCGAATTCTGCCCTCGTGATCCTGTAGTTGTTTCTCTCTTTTTCTCAGCCTCTTTATTTTCCATCATTTGGTCTTCTATATCGCTGATTCTCTCTTCTGCCTCATTTATCCTAGCAGTTAGTGCCCCCATTTTTGATTGCACCTCATTAATAGCCTTTTTGATTTCGACTTGGTTAGATTTTAGTTCTTTTATTTCTCCAGAAAGGGTGTCTCTAATAACTTCCACGCTTTTTTCAAGCCCAGCTAGTATCTTTAAAGTCATGATTCTGAACTCTAGGTCCGACATCATACTAATGTCCGTATTGAGGAGGTCCCTGGCTGACGGTACTATCTCTTGTTCTTTTTGCTGAGGTGATTTTTTTCGTCTTGTCATTCTGTCCAGAGGAGAATAGATGAATGAGAGAACAAAATGCTAACAGGTTAACAACGTCCCCAGCAAATATACTCTATACAAATCAGAAAAGACCTGAAACCAGGGGAAAAGAAAGGGAAAGAAAGAGAAAAAAAAAGAAAAAGATAAAAACAAAAGCAGAACAATACAAGAAAAACAGAATATGATCAAATATGATCAGGCTAGTGCATAGATCAGTGCCACACACTAGATTTTGGGTGTATTTTGGTCTGTTAGAAAAAAGTGCCTCCTAAAATTTTAAAGGAAGAAAGACTTATATATGTACAAAATAAAGGTTGATACAATGAAGGGATGGAAGATGACTGTAAAGATGAAAATTATAAAAGATTTTATAAAAGGAATTGATAAGATAAGAAGTTGTTTGAAAAAAGAAAGAAGATTTTTAAAAAAAAAAGGGAGAGAATGTGATCAGGCAGGAGACTAGAACAAAGTCATACACTAGTGATTTAGGGTATATTTTGATCTGTTAGAAGAAAGTGTATCTCAAAATTTTAAAGAGAGAACAACTTTATATATATATATATATATGCCAAAAATAAGGGTAACTACTATGAAGGAATAAAGTATGACTCTAAAAATGAAAAATAAAAACATGTTTTTTTAAAAAAGAGATTGATAAGATGTTGGTTGAAAAAGGGAAAAAGAAAAATTAAAAAAAAAACATTTAAAAAAATTAACTTTGAAAAACTAATGAATCATGGTAAAAAACGCCATGAATTCTATGTGCAGTATTCCCCTAGCGCTGGAGTTCTCCCGTTCTCCTTGATCGGTAAACTTGGTCTTGGCTTGCTGGCTGTTCGTGCTGATCTTCTGGGGGAGGGGCCTGTTGCCGTGGTTCCCAAATGTCTTTGCCGGAGGCGGAATTGCCCCGCCCTTCTTGGTCCGGGCTAAGCAAGCTGTTCGGGTTTGCTCTCAGGAGCTTTTGTTCCCTGCAAGCTCTCGGTACAGCTTTGGAGGACCAGAGTGAAAATGGTGGCTTCCCAATCTCCACCCGGAGGAGCTGAGAACTCGGGGCCCCGCTCCTCAGTGCGCCCCCAGAGAAAAGCAGTCACTCCCGTGTCCCCGGTCTCCGGCCGCACTCCGTGCTCACCCGGCCTGTGACCGAGCATTTCTATGTCTGGCACCCGACCCCGTGTGGAGTCTCCAAACCCAGCAGATCCCTGCGGTGAGCTCCCGCGCCGCTCCTCCCGGGGGGAGGAAGGGGAGTCTCCCCGGCTCTGCCGCTTGTTGGGTCCCTGCTGGAGGAGCAGTGGCCCGACTGGGCCGCGGATCACAGTTTATGGCAACCCCGAGCTGAGAGCCCGCGCCTCGGCTCTGTCTCTGCAGCCGGCTTCCCCGCTCCAACACCTGGGAGCTCTGCCGCACTCAGGCACCCCCGGTCTTTCTGTGACCCCGAGGGTCCTGAGACCACACTGTCCCACGAGGGTTCCACCCCCCGCTTAGCCACTGGAGCGACGTCCCTCAGCGGAGCCGACTTCTCAAAGTTCCGATTTTGTGCTCCGCGGCTCTAGCACTTGCCAGAAGCGGCCGACGGAGGCCCCCTCCCCCGCCATCTATCCTCCCGAATATCGCCTCGGATTCACTTCTCCACACGTCCTACCTTCCAGAAAGTGGTCGCTTTTCTGTTCAGAGTGTTGTTACTCTTCTTCTCTTCAATCTCCTGTTGAGTTCGTAGGTGTTCAGAATGGTTTGATCCCTATTCAGCTGAATTCCTGAGACCAGATGAAATCCAGGTCTCCTACTCCTCCGCCATCTTGCTCCGCCTCCTCTTTTTTTTCCTTTATTATTATGTTATGTTAATCACCATACATTACATCATTAGTTTTTGATGTAGTGTTCCATGATTCATTGTTTGCGTATAACACCCAGTGCTCCACGCAGAACGTGCCCTCTTGAATACCCATCACCAGGCTAACCCATACCCCTACCCCCCTCCCCTCTAGAACCCTCCCGCTCTGATTTCCCCTCCTTCACTGGAGCAGAGGTTTTAATCCAAATCTGCTTTGCACAAAAATCATTGCTCTTAACCAAATGGGGACATCAGACTAGCTTATCTTTCAGGTTAGATAAAGCTCTAAAATTCAATGATTTTATGAATTTGGGCCAAGGAAAGATCAAAACAGAAGACAGTTGCCTGGAAGACACCACAATGAAAGCTATTTATTTGACTAAGGGAAAATTCATTTCTTTGAATTTGCACCTCGACTGTGCCATTTAGCACATGTGAAGATATACAAAGTCTAAAATAACATATGCAGAAAGCTCTTCTCTCTTATACTCATGAGTCGGGACACTTGAAGCCAAGGAAGAATTCCATGGAAGGTCCATGAGTTTGGAATTTCCCCTCACAGAACTCATGCATTAATGACCTCTACAACTTTACAGCCTGAAACTTCTTACATTTATTCTTTAGTGCATCCAGTTTTTTACTTGTCCATCATTTATTTCCTTTACTGGACTGCTTTCTCCCTGGAGAAAAGTTAGTGTTTTTTACAGTTTTCTCCAAACCCAGGGTTGCCACCTCCCTTGCATGCTTGCGTTTTTAAGCATTTTTTTTTTTTTTACACTGTGGTCCACTTTGGAAATCCTTGCAGTCCACTGACTATCTTGGCGTGGTCACTGATTTCCAATGTATAGCCCTTGGTTTGATTTTTAATACGCAATTTAGTAAATATTCCACTGTAGAAATCTGCAGTAGAGCTCGACAGCGGTACCCGTGCTCAAAATCCACTTGTTTCCCAAAGAGCAAACTGACTCCCGGTTTGCGCTCAGCTAAGACAGCCTGCCACACCATCCTTTATTTTATTCTCACGTGTACCAGAAAGTGTGCTGTGCACTCTATATCCTTTAGTCTGTGTAATCCTCATAAGAACTATAAACATTCATTATCTGATCTTTGGTGTATTTTGCATCCTTTGTCTCCATTAAAGAATCTGCTTGCTATCTGTAAATACCTATTTCTGAGCTACCATGGTTTTGGTGTTCAATTGGCTTGTAAAACATTTTATTTATTTATTAAATTGTTGTAAACCCAACCGGTGTAAACCCACATTGGTTTAAACCTCATAGCAGCAGCATTAAAGTAAACAACATAAAACAGGCAACAAACTAGAGTTGTCCATTCAGTCAGAATCCAAAAAAGTAAAAAGTAAAATAAACACGGGTCTCACATGGGGCTCTAGCTCAAAAGTCATTCATTCATTTATTTAATAGTCAATATTTCTGATCAAGCCCCAGACACATGATGACAGATGAAATGTGTGTTTGGATGAATGCCTGAGTGAATATGTTCTACTTGAGAATTATCATGCAGGAGTCACTCAGTAAGATTTTTAAAATCTCAAAATTAATCTCTATCTTCCTTCACATGTCCCAAAGAGTATGTGTGACATTACCAATAAATTAACCCCCAAGGAGAAAGAAGAGCTATCACACCAAGTTTGTACTAATTAAAGCTGCCATTTGGAGGGGCTCCTGCTCAGAAAATCTTCAACTCAAAGTGGAGTTTTGGGAGGATACGTGCCATGGTCATGGGACATCCTCCATCGACAAGGGGCAACCCTGCTATTCCATTGTAACACCAAGGCTGGAAATTTGAGTTTAGGCACAACTGTTGAGCACTCCTGCAAATTTCCACGGTGAAGAAATTTGCACAGTGCTTTCTTGTTTATGAAATATTTTCACTTCCATAACCTAAGGATGGAAGCTCTTGCTTATGGTCACCACCGAACCAAAGATTAAAATAATGGAGCATAGAGCTACCCTATGACCCAGCAATTGCACTACTGGGTATTTACCCCCAAAGACACAGATGTACTGAAAAGAAGGGCCACATGCACCCAATGTTCGTAGCAGCAATGTCTGCAATAGCCAAACTGTGGGAAGAGCCAAGATGCCCTTCAACAGATGGATGGATAAAGAAGATGTGGTCCATATATACAATGAAATACTACTCAGCCATCAGAAAGGATGAATACCCAACTTTTACATCCACATGGATGGGATTGGAGGAGATTATGCTAAGTGAAATAAGTCAAGCAGAGAAAGTCAATTATCATATGGTTTCACTTATTTCTGGAACAGAAGGCATAGCAGGGAGGACATTAGGAGAAGGAAGGGAAAAATGAAGGGGGGGAAATCGGAGGGAGAGGTGAACCATGAGAGACTATGGACTCCGAGAAACAGACTGAGGGTTCTAGAGGGGAGGGGGGTGGGGGGATGGGTTAGCCCAGTGATGGGTATTAAGGAGGGCACGTTCTGCATGGAGCACTGGGTGTTATATGCAAACAATGAATCATGGAACACTACATCAAAAACTAGTGATGTAATGTATGGTGACTAACATAACATAATAAAATAAAATTAAAAAAAATAAAAAATAAAATAATGGAGCAGTCATTTAAACACTGAGCAGTAAAGACAGTATGCATGTAAATGAAGTCAGGGGACAGAGAAACACTGCAAATAAGAACAGTGTAGCAACTACAGGTAACTAAAGGTGCACAGCCTGGAGTTTCCTTCACAGGGAAGGTTTCCGGAATGAAGCAAATAATAAAGGAAAGAAACCCATCTTCCTTAATTTAAAAAAATTATCTGCTATCTATCTACTCCTTTCTATTTATCTGTCATCTCTCCATCTACATTCCTACCTACCTAATTTCACAACAGATTGAAGCAATGGAGCATCTGGGTGGCTCAGTCGGTTAAGCATCTGCCTTCTGCTCAGGTCATGATCTCAGGGTCCTGGGATGGAGCCACATGTCCCAGCTGGGTTCCCTGTTCAGTGGGGAGTCTGCTTCTCCCTCTCCCTCTGCCACTCTACCCCCCCCCCCCCGGCTCATGCTCTCCCTCTCTCTCTCTCTCTCAAATGAATAAGTAAAATCTTTTTAAAAAAGAGATTTGAAACAACATAAAAGAATATAAATAATAGTTTAAATAGAATAGAAATATTTCTAGAAATTAAATAGAAATAGAATTAAATTCAATAGAAAACTATAAGCCAATCGAGTTGCAGGAACTCTGGATAAAAGAGAAAGAGTCAGATAAAGATTGGAATGGATACCCAGATATTTAGAGCGTTTGGAAAAGTTATGCCAATTTATCAGCAAGAGGAAGTCTTGCCCTTACACTTAAGCTTGAAATAAATTTCTTACATGAAACCGAAAATAGAGAACACTGAGTGAAGAAGTAGATGACATTCTTAATCACTTCCTTCCATAAATGCGGCAGAATCGTGTGTGGGGCTCCTGCTTCTAGTACCCCTGAAAGTCAGCTAGAAGGCTCATTGCCCAAATAAAGTTTGCAGGATGTTAAAACAGTATAGTTTCAGTCTGCACTCTTAATTCCGGCTTTATCTAGGGGGAAATTCTAGTAGTTCTATTTTTCGATTTTAAATATACATTGGATCCCTCTTTGGATACTTTTTTAAAAAGATTTATGTATTTATTCGAGAGAGAACAGTGGGGAGGGACAGAAGGAAGGGGAGAGAGCCTCTCAAGGAGGCTCCAGGCTGAGCACGTAGCCAGACATGGGGCTTGATCTCACTCTCCTGAGCTCACGACCTGAGCCGAAACCAGGAATCAGATGCTTCACCAACTGCCCCACCGAGGCACCCCCCTCTTTGGAGACTTTTGATAAGAGCTGAGCTGCTGACAGGCCAAAGTTACTTTCCCCTGGAGTGCAGGTATGTGTGAGAGCACAGCTTTTAAAGGTGATCCTGTCTGATAAGAGGACATTTTGTAAAAACCAAGGCACCTAATCAGGACTCTCAACTTGAATGGCTAGGCAGTCATCCCATCCCTCCACCACGTCTTGTGCTTAGAACATAAACAAATAGACAACCAGCCTATGGTGAAGCCTAAGATTAATATTCTGACACCCATTCCCATGTGCGTGCCCCCCGACCACCACCAAGGAAATTTCTCCCAACAGCAGCTGCTGTTGAATCCAGTTCAACTCTGACAACATCTTGCTGGACATAGCATAGAATTCCACAAATTAAGGGCTCAGTCCCCCAAGAATGCCCCTCCCCTTCAGATGCCAATAAAAAGCTCAGGTTGTCACCTGTGCTTGTGACCCAGTGGCTACAGATCAGAGGTTCCCATGACACCCCCCACCTTTCTTGGGTTTGCTTAATTTGCTAGAGCAGCTCACAGAGCTCAGGGAAACATTTTACTTCCTAGATCACTAGTTGATTATAAAAGGATATAATTAAGGGACAGCCAGATGGAAGAAATGCACAGGGCAAGGTATGGGGAAAGCACATGGTCTTTCTGAGGGCACCAATCTCCCCGAATCTCTATATGTTCACCAACCTGGAAGCTCTCTAAACCCAGTCCTTTAGTGTTTTTAGGGAGGCGCCATAGGCACAATTGATTAAATCCTTGACCATTGGCGATTAAACTCAATCTTCAGCCCCACTCTCTTCCCCGAGGTCAGGGAGGTGGGACTAAAAGTTCCAACCTTCTAATTATCTGGTTGCTCCCCCTGGCAACCAACCTCTATCCTCCAGTGATTTAGGAACTTTCCAAGAGTCACCTTATCGACCTAACAAAAGACACATTTTCATTGCTCTCAACACTTAGGAAATTCCAAGGACTTTAAGAGCTCTATGTGAGGAACAGGATGAAGACCAAATATACATTTCTTATTATTAACCACAGTATCACAAATATTACGTGCTGCTTTGACATAGGAAACTGGGAGAACCTCAAATGGCCTAACTGCAGGTTCTTCTCCATGCTCTGCTCCTGTGGATAAGGCTCACTAGCCAAACAACCGTCCTTATCAAGAAGCCCAGGCATTGTCCCTGCTAATCCCTGACAGCCCATCATATTATTCAAGCAACCCAATCACATCCTCCTGCAGGAACTAGAGGGCACCCACCCTCTCCGTGCTACAAACCAGCACCCCTGTCCCCGCCCCCTGTTGTTCATTCTGATTCCCAAGAGCAGCCTCTGAGTGGCCCTGCATGGTGATCAGAACATGGCCTTAAAAGTTACACCCTCAGGTATACTGAAACAGTCCGGTCATCTTCTCTGGTCACCAAAGTCATCCAGACCAGGGCAATAGCCAATGGCTCTCTTGTCGTTATTCTCTTCGGTGATTCTCAGCTGAAGAAAGAGGCAGCAGAGGAAGGATCTTTGTGAATTAGCCTCCTCCCTCTGCCTGCCTTCCATACTCATCATTCTCCTCAGCCTTGGTTCCTCTTTCCCCCGTTTTTGAGGCCCAACTCTGTGCTGCTCTATGTGATTGATATTTCTCATCATTAAAGCTGTTTTCTGCTCCAGTTATATCCATCCTAGTGCTAAACAACTCTTTTCTCTAACTTTGTTTCTCAAAGGGTGGTGATCAGACCACCTGTGCAGAATCGCCTGAACTCCATGAAATGCTGAATCCTGGACGCCACTGACCATAATCTCTAAAAGGGGGTCCAAAAGGTTTGTCTTTTTAACATACTCCCTTAGTGATGCTGCAGCACCTTTAGGCTACTGACCTAGACTTTTTACATCAAAGCAGCAACAACAGTGACTATGTATCACTGTTGTCATACATCAGTCATACATCCACCTCCAGTTGCCTTCAGGTGAGACCCAACCAGAGAGCCTGGCTGCATTGGGAACCTGAGGACAAGGGCTCTGTGCCTTCATTGCTGCCCCTGGTTTAATGGAGCGCTTTGGCTTTGTGCAGCGCTAGGAGATTCTATTATTCTGTAGACTCCCACCTCACAGGTATAGCAGGGAAGACTAAAAATAGACCCCACCTGCCCAGAACATCTCAAATGGAACTGCTTCCTTTTTTCTGATGCTGTGATCCAGGGATATTGCTCTAGAAACATGTGTTCTCGATTACTCTTGCTAGGAAGTGACACATGGGAATGTGTGTGGCCTCTTTTTTGTTAAAAGACCACATGAGGGGGGGGCGGAGCAAGATGGCGGAGGAGTAGGAGACCTAGATTTTGTCTGGTCTCAGGAATTCAGCTGAATAGGGATCAAACCATTCTGAACACCTACGAACTCAACAGGAGATCGAACAGGAGAGTAGCAACAACTCTCTGAACAGAGAAGCGACCACTTACTGGAAGGTAGGGCGTGCGGAGAAGTGAATCCGAGGCGATATTCGGGACGATAGACGGCGGGGGAGGGGCCTCCGCCGGCCGCTTCTGGCAAGTGCTAGAGCCGCGGAGCACAAAATCGGACCTTTTAAAAGTTGGCTCGGTGGAGGGACGTCGCTGCAGTGGCTAAGCGGGGGGTGGAATCCTCCCGGGACAGTGTGGTCTCAGGACCCTTGGGGTCACAGAGAGACCGGGGGTGCCTGAGTGTGGCAGAGCTCCCAGGTATCAGAGCAGGGAAGCCGGCTGCAGAGACGGAGCAGAGTCGCGGGCTCTCAGCTCTGGGTTGCCACAAACTGTGATCTGCGGCCCAGTCGGGGCACGGCTCCCCCAGCAGGGACCCAACAAGCAGCAGATCCGGGGAGACTCCCCTTCCTTCCCGGGGAGGAGCGGTGCGGGAACGCACTGCAGGGATCTGCTGGGTTTGGAGACTCCGAGCGGGGTCGGGTGCCAGAGATAGCAACGCTCGGTCACAGGCCGGGTGAGCACGGAGTGCGGCCAGAGACCGGGGACACGGGAGTGACTGCTTTTCTCTGGGGGCGCACTGAGGAGTGGGGCCCCGAGTTCTCGGCTCCTCCGGGCGGAGACTGGGAGGCCGCCATTTTCGCCCTGGTCCTCCAAAGCTGTACCGAGAGCTTGCAGGGAACAAAAGCTCCTGAGAGCAAACTGGAGCAGCTTCCTTAGCCCGGACCGACAAGGGCGGGGCAATTCCGCCTCCGGCAAAGACATTTGGAAACCACAGCAACAGGCCCCTCCCCCAGAAGATCAGCACAAACAGCCAGCAAGCCAAGACCAAGTTGATCGATCAAGGAGAATAGGAGAACTCCAGCGCTAGGGGAATACTGCACATAGATTCATGGCTTCTTTTTTTTTTTTTTTTTTACCATGATTCATTATTTCATCAAAGTTAATTTTTGTTGACTTTTTTTTATTTTTCTTTTTCCCTTTTTCAACCAACATCTTATAAATCCCTTTTTTTAAAAAAAAAACATTTTTTATTTTTTTTTCATTTTTAGAGTCATATTTTATCCCTTCATAGTAGTTATCCTTGTTTTTGGCATATATATATAAGTTGTTCTCTCTTTAAAATTTTGAGGTACAGTTTCTTCTAACAGATCAAAATATACCCTAAACCACTAGTGTATGGCTTTGTTCTAGTCTCCTGCCTGATCACATTCTCTCCCTTTTTCCTTTTTTTTTTTCCTTAAATCTTCTTTCTTTTTTCAAACAACTTATCTTACCAAGTCCTTTTATAAAATCTTTTATAATTTTCATCTTTACAATCATCTTCCATCCCTTCATTGTATCAACCCTTATTTTGTACATATATGTCTTTCTTCCTTTAAAATTTTAGGAGGCACTTTTTTCTAACAGACCAAAATACGCCCAAAATCTAGTGTGTGGCACTGATCTATGCACTAGCCTGATCATATTTGATCATATTCTGCCTTTTTTGAATTGTTTTGTTTTTGTTTTTATCTTTTTTTCTTTTTTTTTTCTTCTTCTCTTTCTTTTTTCTTTCTTTCCCTTTCCTTTCCCCTGGTTTCAGGTCTTTTCTGATTTGTATACAGTATATTTGCTGGGGACGTTGTAAACCTGTTAGCCTTTTGTTCTCTCATTCATCTATTCTCCTCTGGACAAAATGACAAGACAAAAGAAATCACCTCAGCAAAAAGAACAAGAGGTAGTACCGTCTGCCAGGGACCTACTCAATACGGACATTAGTACGATGTCAGACCTAGAGTTCAGAATCATGACTTTAAAGATACTAGCTGGGCTTGAAAAAAGCATGGAAGTTATTAGAGAAACCCTTTCTGGAGAAATAAAAGAACTAAAATCTAACCAAATCGAAATCAAAAAGGCTATTGATGAGGTGCAATCAAAAATGGGGGCACTGAATGCTAGGATAAATGAGGCAGAAGAGAGAATCAGCGATATAGAAGACCAAATGATGGAAAATAAAGAGGCTGAGAAAAAGAGAGAGAAACAACTACAGGATCACGAGGGCAGAATTCGAGAGATAAGTGATACGATAAGACGAAACAACATTAGAATAATTGGGATCCCAGAAGAAGAAGAGAGAGAGAGAGGGGCAGAAGGTATATTGGAGCAAATTATAGCAGAGAACTTCCCTAATGTGAGGAAGGAAACAGGCATCAAAATCCAGGAGGCACAGAGAACCCCTCTCAAAATCAATAAAAATAAGTCAACACCCCGACATCTAATAGTAAAACTTACGAGTCTCAGAGACAAAGAGAAAATCCTGAAAGCAGCTCGGGAGAAGAGATATGTAACCTACAATGGTAGAAACATTAGATTGGCAACAGACCTATCCACAGAGACCTGGCAGGCCAGAAAGGACTGGCAAGATATCTTCAGAGCACTAAACGAGAAAAATATGCAGCCAAGAATACTATATCCAGCTAGGCTATCATTGAAAATAGAAGGAGAGATAAAAAGCTTCCAGAACAAACAAAAACTAAAGGAATTTGCAAACACGAAACCAGCCCTCCAAGAAATATTGAGAGGGGTCCTCTAAGCAAAGAGAGAACCTAAAAGCAGCAAAGAGCAGAAACGAACACAGACAACAGACAGTTAACAGTCACCTTACAGGTAATACAATGGCACTAAATTCATACCTTTCAATAGTTACCCTGAATGTAAATGGGCTCAATGCCCCAATCAAAAGACACAGGCTATCAGATTGGATTAAAAAACAAGACCCATCCATATGCTGTCTGCAAGAGACTCATTTTACACCCAAAGACACCCCCAGATTGAAAGTGAGGGGGTGGAAAACCATTTACCATGCTAATGGACACCAAAAGAAAGCTGGGGTGGCAATCCTTATATCAGACAAACTAGATTTTAAAACAAAGACTGTAATAAGAGATGAGGAAGGACACTATATCCTACTTAAAGGGTCTATCCAACAAGAAGATCTAACAATTGTAAATATCTATGCCCCTAACATGGGAGCAGCCAATTATATAAGGCAATTAATAACAAAAGCAAAGAAACACATTGACAACAATACAATAATAGTGGGGGACTTTAACACCCCCCTGACTGAAATGGACAGATCATCTAAGCAAAAGATCAACAAGGAAATAAAGACTTTAAATGACACACTGGACCAAATGGACTTCACAGACATGTTCAGAACATTCCATCCCAAAGCAACGGAATACACATTCTTCTCTAGTGCCCATGGAACATTCTCCAGAATTGATCACATCCTAGGTCACAAATCAGGTCTCAACCGGTACCAAAAGATTGGGATCATTCCCTGCATATTTTCAGACCACAATGCTTTGAAACTAGAACTCAACCACAAGAGGAAAGTTGGAAAGAACTCAAATACATGGAGGCTAAAGAGCATCCTACTAAAGAATGAATGGGTCAACCAAGAAATTAAAGAAGAATTAAAAAAATTCATGGAAACCAATGAAAATGAAAACACAACTGTTCCAAATCTTTGGGATACAGCAAAGGCAGTCCTGAGAGGAAAGTATATAGCAATACAAGCCTTTCTCAAGAAACAAGAAAGGTCTCAAATACACAACCTAACCCTACACCTAAAGGAGCTGGAGAAAGAACAACAAAGAAAGCCTAAACCCAGCAGGAGAAGAGAAATCATAAAGATCAGAGCAGAAATCAATGAACTAGAAACCAAAAGAACAGTAGAACAGATCAACGAAACTAGGAGCTGGTTCTTTGAAAGAATTAACAAGATTGATAAACCCCTGGCCAGACTTATCAAAAAGAAAAGAGAAATGACCCAAATCAACAAAATCATGAATGAAAGAGGAGAGATCACAAGCAACACCAAAGAAATACAAACAATTATAAGAACATATTATGAGCAACTCTATGCCAGCAAATTAGATAACCTGGAAGAAATGGGTGCATTCCTAGAGAAGTATCAACTACCAAAATTGAACCAGGAAGAAATAGAAAACCTGAACAGACCTATAAGCACTAAGGAAATTGAAACAGTCATAAAAAATCTCCCAAGAAACAAAAGCCCAGGGCCAGATGGCTTCCCAGGGGAATTCTATCAGACATTTCAAGAAGAATTAATACCTATTCTCCTGAAACTCTTCCAAAAAATAGAAATGGAAGGGAAACTTCCAAACTCATTTTATGAGGCCAGCATTACCTTGATCCCAAAACCAGACAAAGACCCCATCAAAAAAGAGAATTACAGACCAATATCCTTGATGAACATGGATGCAAAAATTCTCACCAAAATACTAGCCAATAGGATCCAACAGTACATTAAAAGGATTATTCACCACGACCAAGTGGGATTTATCCCTGGGCTGCAAGGCTGGTTCAACATCCGCAAATCAATCAACGTGATACAATACATTAACAAAAGAAAGAACAAGAATCATATGATCCTCTCAATAGATGCAGAAAAAGCATTTGACAAAGTACAACATCCTTTCTTGATCAAAACTCTTCAGAGTATAGGGATAGAGGGTACATACCTCCTCAATATCATAAAAGCCATCTACGAAAAACCTACAGCGAATATCATTCTCAATGGGGAAAGGCTGAGAGCTTTTCCCCTAAGGTCAGGAACGCGGCAGGGATGTCCACTCTCACCACTGCTATTCAACATAGTATTAGAAGTCCTAGCCACAGCAATCAGACAACAAAAAGAAATCAAAGGCATCCAAATCGGCAAAGAGGAAGTCAAACTCTCACTCTTTGCAGATGATATGATACTGTATGTGGAAAACCCAAAAGACTCCACCCCAAAACTGCTAGAACTCATACAGGAATTCAGTAAAGTAGCAGGATATAAAATCAATGCACAGAAATCAGTGGCATTCCTATACACCAACAACAAGACAGAAGAGAGACAAATCAAGGAGTCGATCCCATTTACAATTGCACCCAAAACCATTAGATACCTAGGAATAAATCTAACCAAAGAGGCAAAGGATCTGTACTCAGAAAACTATAAAATACTCAGGAAAGAAATTGAAGAAGACACAAAGAAATGGAAAAACGTTCCATGCTCATGGATTGGGAGAATCAACATTGTGAAGATGTCAATGCTACCTAGAGCAATCTACACATTCAATGCAATCCCCATCAAAATACCATCCACTTTTTTCAAAGAAATGGAACAAATAATCCTAAAATTTGTATGGAACCAGAAGAGACCCAGAATAGCCAGAGGAATACTGAAAAAGAAAAGCAAAGCTGGCGGCATCACAATTCCGGACTTCCAGCTCTATTACAAAGCTGTCATCATCAAGACAGTATGGTACTGGCACAAAAACAGACACATAGATCAATGGAACAGAATTGAGAGCCCAGAAATGGACCCTCAACTCTATGGTCAACTTATTTTTGACAAAGCAGGAAAGAATGTCCAATGGCAAAAAGACAGTCTCTTCAACAAATGGTGTTGGGAAAATTGGACAGCCACATGCAGAAGAATGAAACTGGACCATTTCCTTACACCACACACAAAAATAGACTCCAAATGGTTGAAAGACCTAAACGTGAGACAGGAGTCCATCCAAATCCTAAAGGAGAACACAGGTAGCAACCTTTTCGACCTTAGCCGCAGCAACTTCTTCCTAGAAACATCGCCAAAGGCACGGGAAGCCAGGGCAAAAATGAACTATTGGGATTTCATCAAGATAAAAAGCTTCTGCACAGCAAAAGAAACAGTCCACAAAACCAAAAGACAACCGACAGAATGGGAGAAAATATTTGCAAATGACATATCAGATAAAGGGCTAGTATCCAAAATCTATAAAGAACTTATCAAACTCAACACCCAAAGAACAAATAATCCAATCAAGAAATGGGCAGAAGACATGAACAGACATTTCTCCAAAGAAGACATCCAAATGGCCAACAGGCACATGAAAAAGTGCTCAACATCGCTCGGCATCAGGGAAATCCAAATCAAAACCTCAATGAGATACCACCTCACACCCGTCAGAATGGCTAAAATTAACAAGTCAGGGAACGACAGATGTTGGCGGGGATGTGGAGAAAGGGGAACCCTCCTACACTGTTGGTGGGAATGCAAGCTGGTGCAACCCCTCTGGAAAACAGTATGGAGGTTCCTCAAACAGTTGAAATTAGAGCTACCGTTCGATCCAGCAATTGCACTACTGGGTATTTACCACAAAGATACAAATGTAGGGACCCGAAGGGGTACGTGTACCCCAATGTTTATAGCAGCAATGTCCACCATAGCCAAACTGTGGAAAGAGCCAAGATGCCCATCGACAGATGAATGGATAAAGAAGATGTGGTATATATACACAATGGAATATTATGCAGCCATCAAAAGGAATGAGATCTTGCCATTTGCAACGACGTGGATGGAACTGGAGGGTGTTATGCTGAGTGAAATAAGTCAATCAGAGAAAGACATGTATCACATGACCTCACTGATATGAGGAATTCTTAATCTCAGGAAACAAACTGAGTGTTACTGGAGTGGTCGGGGGTGGGAGGGATGGGGTGGCTGGGTGATAGATATTGGGGAGGGTATGTGCTACGGTGAGCGCTGTGAATTGTGCAAGACTGTTGAATCACAGATCTGTACTTCTGAAACAAATAACGCAACATATTTTAAGAAAAAAGAAAAAGAAGAAGATAATAGAAGAGGAAGAAAAGGGGAGTATGTCAGAGGGGGAGACGAACCATGAGAGATGATGGACTCTGAAAAACAAACTGAGGGTTCTAGAGGGGAGGGGGGTAGGGGGATGGGTTAGCCTGGTGATGGGTATTGAGGAGGGCACGTTCTGCATGGAGCACTGGGTGTTATGAACAAACAATGAATCATGGAACACTGCACCAAAAACTAATGATGTAATATATGGTGATTAACATAACAATAAAAAATTAAAAAAAAAAAAAAAGACCACATGAGGGGGAGAAAAACAAAACTGCAATTTTAATTACACTTATTGACATTACATGTAAATTAATTGAGGAAATTACCAAATACTGTGTATATTTTGACATATTTGGTTTTCTATTTTCCTGGGACATATAGCTTACTAATATATATTCAGATTTTAATTAGTAATAAAAATTAATTCCTTGTTGATCTTACAAATAATCGGACCCAGAAACAACAAGCCAAGGATGATCTTCATATATATTCAATTTTAAGATGTTCAGAAAGTCATGTAAATCGGTGATTCTAAACCTAATGTCTATGTAAGAATCATCCAGAGAACTAGTATATCATAGTGTCTAGGAGCATGTTGAATTCCAGTTCTGGTTTTGAATCCTAATTGTGCCCGTTATTAGCACATAGCCTTGGGCAAGTTATTTAACCTCTGTGTGTGTGTGTGTGTGTGTGTATAAAGTTTTAAGAAAGTATCTGTCAAACAACACACACTCAATATGTATTATTATTCAATACAAGTTACTGGATTATACTTTCAAACACTTGGAAAATTTCATCCAAAGCAGATCTTGAAAATCTACATTTTAAATTTCATCCAAAGCAGATCTTGAAAATCTACATTTTAAATAATTATTTCTAATAATTCTGATGCCAGTGTCTCATGGACCAGTTTAAGAGACAGACAGGGATCTACACCTGTGCCCTTAAGAGGGGTGGACAAGCAAATAAAAAAGATGATTCCTTGGGCTCTATGTGAGGAACAGGATGAAGACCAAATATACATTTCAACAAATGTCAAACAAATACAAATGTTTGTATTCTATTTCCATTTGCCTTCTTTACCTAAACATAAGAAATTCTTTTAATGCTATTTAAAATATTACTTGATCTACCACCTGTGGGATTATGACGGAAGTCTTCCAAATCAGAATCTGCCCAGGCAGGACAATAAGGCAGTGCTACAGAGCTTCAGCTGGCTTGGGAAAGCCGATCCCTACCCCCACCAGCCACTGTGCCCCAGGACCAGGGTCCAGAGTGGAGAGCCCCTCCTTCTGGGAAATAGGACTGGCTAGAAGGGGGACTGTCCCCACCCACTCACCCCTCACTGAGGGCAAGGAGCATGTGTGGGGAACCTGGTGCTAAACTATTCCTGGAAGAACCTGCTTCTGAACGTGGTTCCATTCATAGCACAGCACCTCCCTCACCATGATCCAGTGAAAGTCAGCCCTCCAACACAAGAGTTTCTAAAAAAAAATTAGTAGTAATAATTTTATCTTAAAAATTATAAGTATTTTTTAAAAATAAAAAATAAAAGAAAAATAACATACTAGTTGATATTGAGGACTTCACTGGTCTTATATGGTTTGGATGCCACACTGGGGGCTCAAGGAATCCCTTATCAAGGGGACTGGGAGTCCCACACGGTAAGAGATGATGGCGGGCCCCCTCCCTGATAGCTTGCTTTCAGTGCATTGTGATGCACTGCAATTGATTTTCCCACTGGATGAAATAAGTTTGTGGTTTACATTTCTTAGTTTTAAAATAGATCCATCCTTATCAAATGGAACAACTGACATAAAAAGATTTATGCTAGAAAGTTAAGTATCAGTGAAAATGCTAACAATTTCAGCAAAAGTGAAGAATAAGAAAATGGCAGTCGCCATTTGCCTTGGTTTTTATATAATTTCTCTGCCAACCACATCTCCATAAAAGCAGTCTTCATACAATCTAACAAAAAAGAGACTCCCAAAGGTGCACTTATCAAGAAGATACTTGAAATATGAATTACTTCTGCTCTCATTACTGATTATTTCACCCAAAGTACATATTATGCCTTGATATATTAAAGGATGTTGCCGGCTCATTTTAAAAGTTTGGAGATCATGAGAATAAGTTTTAAGATTCGAGATTCCTTCTGTCAAACTACTAAATTCACATGCATGGGGATCAACAACAAAAGTAAGCAATGATCGGGCACCTGGGTGGCTCAGTCGTTAAGCGTCTGCCTTCGGCTCAGGTCATGATCCTGGGGTCCTGGGATCGAGTCCCACATCGGGCTCCCTGCTCCGCGGGAAGCCTGCTTCTCCCTCTCCCACTCCCCCTGCTTGTGTTCCCTCTCTCGCTATGTCTCTCTCTGTCAAATAAATAAATAAAATCTTTAAAAAAAAAAAAGTAAGCAATGATCTTTCTAAGTTGGGGGGAAAAATGACCATCTTACTAAAAGTAGAATAGGGCAGCGCGATATGCAATCCAAATAAGTCCCATATTTTTTTTAGATTCCATTGTTTCCTTGGAGCATAAAGTAAAATGAAAACCAGTTACTCAACCTAGGCCCAGTTGCAATTGACTTTCCCTTTTGGTTTGTCCTTCAGTTGCTTTTATAATTAAGCTGCTTAATGAGAGATCTGAATATATTTTCTGTGGGCAGAAGCTGGTTTCCTCTTAGCTTTGGGAGATGACTCAACAAAGGAAAATGTGTTGGGTACAGAAGAGTTAAACGACAACAGATAAACATTGGTGTGATTGGTGCCTACGGCAGACCAAATAGATATTTTGCAGACCAAGTGGTTTTGAAAGGCATTTACTGGGGCACCTGGGTGGCTCAGTCGGTTAAGCATCTGCTTTCGGCTCAGGTCATGATCCCAGAGTCGTGGGATTGAGCCCCACGTCGGGCTCCCTGCTCAGCGGGGAGCCTGCTTCTCACTCTCCCTCTGCCTGCCTTTCTGCCTACTTGTGCTCTCTATCTGTCAAATAAATAAATAAAATCTTTAAAAAGAAAGAAAGAAGAAAGAAAGAAAGAAAGAAAGAAAGAAAGAAGAAAGAAAAAGAAAGAAAGAAAGAGAAAAAGAAAGAAAGAAAGGCATTTACTGTGCTGTGTCTAACTCTCTGTAATTATATCAGAGTCATCCTAATGACTTCTTACCTAATAGATGCTCATTGTCAAATAGATGTTAAGCCTTCACTTTCACATTGTGTTGGGGGAGGAGTCAGAGACAAGAATTCTTTTAGGGTCTTGTGGTAGAGAAAGTATCACAGACCCACAGTGCTCGGACCTCTAGGGAGCATCCAGATCTTTGGATCTGAGCTTTGGTATTTGTACTTTCTGACATTTACTAAGAAGGCAAAAGCATGTGCTATACTTCTGACCTTATAAATGGCTATGCATCTTCTGCTCTATGGTCCTACACTAACTACAGTAACCTGCCTATGAAAATTAAATATTGGTTTGTGGCTGTAATTACAGGCACAAGCCTAAGGCAGTAGAGCTTAAAACTGAGTTGAATCATATGAAATTGCCATTTTTGGACACCAGAAATGGTCGAAATTCGGCTCTGGAGCCAAGTCATCCTGAATGCTGGTTGGGCCTCCAATGCTGGTGAGTGGCTCTACTCCAAACCAGCGCAGCCTGGCTCCAAAGCCAGCTCCTAAACTCTTTGGATGTTATACTTGCATTTACCACCCTCATAAATGTAATATCTCTAAAACCTTGGGCTAAAAAAATCACCATGTTCTAAACTAGTTACTTGAGAAACTTCTGCAAAGAGAAGTTGAATGCTAACTTTTAAGGTCTTAAAAATGGAAGATGTTTGTTTTCCAGAAGTGATCTATGCCTATCAAGGTCCAGAAGTGGGTGAATTTAGAAAAATGAAATTGATATATATGAATGCAAAGACTACACAGCTTAACTAAACAAATGTATTTTTTTCCTTCAAAATAGTCTCTGTGGGAGCCTATACACTTATTCTCAAGATGAAGTTATTTTAAAATATGGTTGGTACCACTGTTGGTATCACCCTGAGAAAGGGTTTATAAATAGCATCCTTGCTATCTCATATTCATGCCTCATAGATCTGTTTACCTTGAGGTGGGGGAATGAGAGGCCAAGGTCTGTATACATACATCACATGCTCAATATGTTTTAATAATGGTGAAAACACCGAGAGGTACGACCACTTTGTCACAGTTTAAAGGTTGAATTCCAGGAGTGTTTACAGATGAGTTTAGCAGGACAATTACGGTTGCAAATACTCACCAGTAAGTGGAAAGCAGAGCAGAATAAGCATGAAAAAAAAATATGAATGGGATTGGATTTGGATAGTTGGTGTCTATTCCACACTATTTTTCTGAGAAATTCTCAAATTCCGCTATGTGATTTTATGGAAATTACCTAAAACTTGAACATGGGAGAGTGAAAGCATCTTTGGTCTGTCAGGTCGGTCCTATGTGAGCTTCTGTGCGTGTGGACTTTTTCCTGCCCCAGGGGTTGCTCACGAGCTGCCCTTCCTTCCGCAGGAACCTACGCCACCCATAACTGCATGCCCTAGCCTGCTTTTTTGCTAATAGGAGATGGTG
Source organism: Zalophus californianus (assembly GCF_009762305.2). NCBI lineage: Eukaryota > Metazoa > Chordata > Mammalia > Carnivora > Otariidae > Zalophus > Zalophus californianus. The sequence continues at coordinate 116,651,960 of NC_045603.1, read as the reverse complement.
TTGAGAAATAGAAGATGGACCCTTCTTTATTTCCTATCCCTTCAGGAAGTTACAGCACCCAGTTCAGCCCGCGGGTCAAGGCTCCACTTTCAGTGAGTTGCCGAAAGTACAATTCACAGCCTCCCAACAACAGCGCCACCTGTCATGGTGTCTTGGATGCTTCCTGCAAAGCTAGCATTTGACTCAGGGATACAGTGTCCTACACAGGAGCTGGCTCTTTTTTGGAGTGTTCCTTATCCACAACCATCTAGTTTAGCCAAGCTCCATGCGAATGACAGTAAATGTCCTGATTCCATCTTTTAGATACTCTCAAATTAAGCCTAATTCAGTTAGACTTTATATGGCAGGTGGGGTGTTTTTGTTTTGTTTTGGTTTGGTTTTGATCTGGAGTAGAGGGGCTGATAAATATTCCTTATATAGTTGTGCTCCTGTAGATTCTCTTGCATTTCTGATCGTATAGACCAGCAGTTCTTAAATGGCCTCTCTCCACACCACAGGGTCATCTGGCCATTGGAAACGAGAAAGGCAGGAATAAGAGAGAGTGGGCCAGGAAATATGCCTAGAGCATCACCGCATTTATTGTAAAACAGCAAGCACTGTGGCCACACTTCTTAATGGGGTGTCTTCCACAGAGAGGTTATCTGTTGAGTGTGTTAAAAAGGAAGAGCAGTTAAGGATATTTGACACCAAACCCACTGAGTTTAGGGGCAGGGCAGTGATATGAAGAGGCTGGGGTGGGAAGACAGAAGCAGGCTCAGGAGCCAGGGGCCGGCAGTCTGCATTGGAGGGGGGCAGCTCCCCAGCGCTGGCAGGCCCCCTTGTATTCAAAATGACGTGGCTCCAGAGCTGATTTTCGACTGATTCTGGTCAACAAAAATGCCCACTTCGCATGGTCCAACTTAAGGCTAAGCTCTGCTGTCTGCGGTTTGTCTTTGGCGCCCATCAGGGCCCCAGATAATTCCCCTCTGACACCCAACCCCCTCCACAGGACCAGTGGTTGCATGGCCTCTCTCTGGATCCTCAACGTTGCACTGTCTTGAGCTCTATTTCCTTTCTCTGCATCACACCCCAGGGTCCTAGTCAGAGATCACACTTAGGTGTGGCCACCCCTCAGGCATTACGCAGCTCCCAACCCCTGATCACAATTTAACCCAATAAGATTCACAATAAAAGAATTTTGAGTAGAATTTTAATGAGAGCAAAGAGGATACCTTTGGGTAGACCTGGAGTGATAGGGGCATCTTTCCTGGACCCCCATTTCTACTCATGGCCAGGTGGCCATCGACCTCATCTAGATGTAGGACAAACGTTTTCATAAGGATTTCTTCCCGTGATGATGAAGCTGGAGAATACATCGCATTGTTTTTTCCAGCCCGCACTCACGATGGGTCTATTTTTGTTACTCATTTTGCAATGACTTTAAATAGTGTAACTTAACGGGCATCTTGACATCAGGGAGTTTACCTTTGAGATAACTTCCTTTCTTTGTCAGGTTTGGGGCCATTCCTTGGCACAAGATCTATGTTGTTATGATATTGCAATCTACTGGGATAAAAATAACTCATGATGTCAAACCCTGAGCGCAGGAGCGCTGCCCTCACGAGAGAGTCTGCCAGGGGGAGAAAGAGGGTGGGCCAGGCCCAGAGCCTCCGCGCAGACAAAAATAGAGTGCTAATGGCCTTCGGTGGCATGGAAGAGAGTGGGAAGTGGACAGAGAGATTGATACAGAAAAACGGCTCTGCGCATCTGCTAAGTCCCCATTCTCTTATTTCTCCCCGTCTATTCCTGGCTTCTCTTTCCCCAGCACAGGCCGCTCCTCCAAAGCTCCTGCCTGCCCTGGCCTCCAACCGAGCTCTGAAGGAGGCAGACCATGAATGATGATTTTCTGTGTCTGGAGTTTTAATTGAAAAACACTCCCCGAAATGGAAAGACACACAGAGGAAGTGATCTCATCGTCAGTGATTTTTGGCAACTTTCAGTTTTGGGTCCTCGCGCGGCGGAACTCGGTGAGGCAGCGCCCCTCGGTGGCCGCGGCCCAGAACTGCAGGGAAGAGCGCGGCGGGCGAAGGAACTCTGCGACGAAGCCCAGAGAAAGATCAGGGAGGCAAAATCAAAAAGGCCCAGCCTTCTCCCATTAGGCGTGCTGGGAGTATCTTCTCCTTCTGTGCTTCTCTCTAGACCCACATTTAAGCTTTTATAATCCAGGGGCAGCGGCCACACTGAGCTTCAGGTTTGTAGCAGGTGTATGGGAGGAGGGTGAGGGAATTAAATGCTACACCTGACTTTGGAACTTCTTTCCAGAAACAAGAGAAACAAAATGACAATTGTATTACACTCCACTCAAGTAAGATTCTTGTGAAGGGAAGTCGATTTGGGAAAACATTAATGTAATTATTTGTGCTCACAGCGTGTGATTCTACCTACAAACACTTATTAATCATTGTGATCAATCGGTCAAGATCTTAGAGTAAGCTCATTAATCAAAATTCAAGCTTTCTTCTTTTTGAGAAAAAAAAAGCTCCTTTTTTTTCGAGAGAGAGAGAGAGCACGTGTGAGCCAGGGGTTGGGGGCACAGAAAGAGGGAGAGAGAATCCTAAGCAGGCTCCATGCTCAGCACAGAGCCTGACATGAGGCTCGATATCATGACCCTAAGACCATGACCTGAGCCGAAATCAAGAGTTGGAGTTTAACTGACTGAGTCTCCCAGGGTACCCCCCCAAAAAAACCCTCCTATATATAAATCTGAACTCACAGAAGCAGAAGAGTAGATTGTGATTCTGCCTGTTGTGGCAGAGACAGAGATAAAAGTGCTCAAGATTATGTGTTCATATTTTCACTCTGTATCTTTGATGCATCCACAGGAATATCATTTTATTTCTCCCCTTAATATACAAATGATAAACCTCGCAGAATGTAAGCAAGAGATTTTATGAATTGCACAAGTCTTGGGATTTAAGTTTAAATCTGGATCCATCTCTAAAGATTCTAACCAAAGAATCTGTCTGCCTCTCGGAAGGATAAGGAGGAAGGGGTTCCTCTCCAGGAGGTGAGGGAAACATTCTAACTCTGCCCAGTCAGAAGATCAAATGTTGAAGCTTCTGGAGGTTAAAAGGGAGCCTGATAGAGAAGGTGCCAAGATAGGCCAAGTGGCTTCCAAAACAAGGCCTCTCGAGGTGACGGCTGATGTGGTTGGTTCTAAATGACCCGGCCTCGCAGGAATTGAAATACAATTTGTCCATTTCCCAGGAGTGGTTTCCCCCTCAGGGACAGACTTGACCCTGGGGACACTGATCTATAATCCCAAACTCCAAATATACAGTGAGAAATAAGATTGTCAAATGAACCTGAAATGTTCTTTCTGGCTAATAAACACCTTCTATCCTTACAGGAAAGGCACAGGGGAAGGCGAGTTATAATTGGAAGATGGCTCGGTGATCATGGAATCCGAGCATGGGGCAGGAGAGGATGAAGAATCATCTGAATGGCTAATATCACTGTGCTGTAGTAACCGGGCTCAACCGGGCTCACCCATCCTCACTGGGCTCAGCCTGCCAAATGCTCTGTGATGCCTGTCAGCTTGGTGGGGTGCGGGGGGGGCTCCCTGGAAGCAGGCCGACTCAGAGACAAAAGTGTGGATGACAGTAACATTCAGAATGCACTTTCAGGAAAAACTGGTAGGTGAGTAGGGAAGTGGGACAAGAAGGCAAGTGGCGGGGGGCGGGCGGGAGGAGCCTGGCGGGCTCAGTTGGCAGAGACGCGACTCTTGATCCTGGGGTTGTGAGTTCGAGACCCACACTGGATGGAGAGATTACTTAAAAATAAAATCTTCTTAAAAAAAAAAAAAGTGAGGTGGCATGAGCTAGGCAAACGTGAGTTATCCAGTAAAGGCCCCAGGCAGGTGAGTTTGGTTCAGTCCCACAGGAGCGCTCTGGACACCATGTAGGTCCCACATCAAACTGTCCTGTTACTTACACTCCACACCCCCAGTCGTCAGGCCAGAGCTGCCCACAAGTGCGGCTGAAGCGCGCTCTGCCAACCCACACGCAGGTCAGCACTGGCCTCTAGTCAGCGCTGAAGACAAAGAGATGCAGGCGCCCACTGTTGGAAAAGCACAAACCCAGCAGACAACCAAGAGCACGACAACGGAGAGGGATCCACGTGGATGTTCGCCGGGCGCACCCGCCTCGTGGGCTGGAAGACCCGCGCACCCAGTGATGACACGGGTTGTGTAAGCCCAGGAGGCTTGGAACCTCCTGGAATATTTTTAAAGGGCTGACCATAATCATAGTGTCAGTCACCACTGATGCATTCAGTTTGCATGATATTGTTTGGTTCTAGTGATTTTTTTTTTACATTATGTTATGTATTTTCCCTCCTTCAAAAAGAACTCAATCATTTGCATCGTACCCACTCTCTGTTATACCCGTTCTTTCATAGGTTGTGGCAAACCAATGGATTTCAAGCTTTGGTCAGAGGATCACTTGAGGACTTTGCTATAAATGCAGATGTCACGGCCCTTCCTTAGGCTTTCAGACTCAGTGACTCTACCCAGAAATTTGCATTTTGAATAGGACTCTTAAGTTATTCTAAAGCAGGCATCCTCTGGTCCCTGTGTTTAGAAACGCTATTTTCTACAGACACATAAGAATACATAGATCTCTTTAACTGGGTTTTTATTAAATTTTACTGTCATTCATACATTAATTCATTCACCAAATATTTATTGAACACTTGTGCTGTGCAGTAAAGATACAGGAGCCAAACAAAAGAAAGGAAAGTCTGTGATCTCATGGAGCTTACGTTCTAGTGCATAGAAACAATTAATAAAGAAATAGATAGATAGATAGATGATAGATGATAGATGGATAGATGGATGATAGATAGACAGATAGATAGATGATAGGTAGATTATGACAGTGGGAACCAAGTTCTTTAAAGAAAAGTCAAGTTACAGGAGGGCATGTGTGACCGTTGAGAGGCTTCTGCAGAGCGATTGGCAGTGTCTCTGAAAATGGGCATTTGAGGAGAGACCTGAAGGCACGAGGAGCAGGCCCCAGAGCCGTGGAGGGGAAGAGCGTTGCCTGCAGTGATGAAACCAGGTGTCGAGGCCCTGAAGTGGGCGTGTTCTCCAAGGAAGGAAGGGGGCATCAAGGAGGCCGGGGTGGCTGGAGTAGTGGGAGGCAGGCAGGAGGGTAATGGATCTAGAATCGGGGCCAGCTCACGACGGGCTTTGTAAGCAACAGGAAGGACTTTGGGTTTTATTCTGAGCAAGGAGGAAAGGCCACAGGAGGATCTGAGCCACAGAGAGATGTGATGAGAAGGTTTCAAAGGCTTCCCTGAGGCTTCTGTGGAGAGAATGCGGATGAATGCCAAGAAGCTGGTGGCAAGCTCCCACTGCTTAGGAAAAGTCACGCAAAAGCCACAAAGCCTTTTGGTCTCCTATCAGAAACCAAAAGGGACAGACTTCCAGTTGTAAGATAAATACAGTGCAACATGATGACTGTAGCTCACACAGCTGCGTGATATATAGGGAAGTCGTTAGGAGAGTAAATCCTAAGAGTTCTCATCGCAAGGAGAATATTTTTTATTTTGTCTTTGCTTTTTATTGTCTATATGAAATGATGGATGTTGGCTGAACCTATTTTTTAAGTTCTGTTGTGGGTTTTTGTTTTTGTTTTTTGAGAGAGTGAGAGAGAGCCTGTGGGGGAGGGAGAGGGAGGGCGGGAGGGAAGAAGGAGAGGAACAGAGAGAATCCCAAGCAGGCTCCACACCCAGCACGGAGCCAACAAGCAGGGCTCAATCTCACGACCCTGAGATCATGACTTGAGCTGAAATCAAGAGTCGGACACAACCAACTGAGCCACCCAGGGACCCCTGGCTGAACCCATTGTGGTAGTCATTTCACCATATATGTAAACCAAACCATCACGTTGTATGTCTTGAACATATACAGTGTTGTATGTCAATTATTTCTCAATACAACTGGGGTTGGAGGAACACACACACACACACAATAAGCCAAGGAGGGAAACTGTGATAGAAGGGTCATAAAGAGCTCCAGGAAACACTCAGAGGTTACTGAGTGAAGACTCATAACATCCGCACGCAACTTTTTCTTTTCAATTTTCAATTCAGTGCGGACTTTTTTAGGCCAAAAAACACACAGAAACTCCTCCCACCAACCTTCCTCTTGAGTGGGGCAGAGTCTGAGGGAATGTGTGGCGGCTACAAATACACCAGAAAAGACAGTGAAAGAGCCACCACCCACCTACGTTCAGCCACCTCCAGCTGAGGCTGGATTGGTTTGGCCGATCAGTGCCCAACAGGATATGAAATCTGAACGGAAATGTGTCCCAGAATCTTCTGTTTCCTTCTTCTCTTCTTTTGCCTCCCCCTTTTATTTCTTTCTTCCTCTTCCTGCTTATAAACTCCCTCAATAGTCTGAAAAAAATTGTGCACACTCCTCTTAAAAATTCTCAGCAGCGCTTCAAAGTACAAAAAAAAAATAAGTTTGAAATAAAAGCCACCACAGAGAAACAATCACTATTAACAACAATAAACTGATAGAAGTTTGCACAACCTTGGTGGCTTTAAACAACAGAAATGTATTATCTTACAGTCCCGGAGGCCATCTGATACCAGACTCATTGGGTTGAAACCAACATGTCAACAGGGCTATATTCCTTTCTGGAGGCTCGAGGAGTGAATCTGTTTTCTTGTCTTTTCCAGCTTCCAGAGGCTTCCTGCATTCTGAGGATTGTGGCCTCCATCTGGAAAGCCAGCAATGTAGCCTCTCTCTGACCCTGTTTCTGTGATCATGCCTTTTTCTCTGATCATAACTGGGAAAGGTTCTCTGCTTCTGAGGACTCATTAAGTTACACTGGGCCCATCCAGGTTAATCTAGAATAATCTCCCCCTCACAAGGTCCTTAACTTTAATCACATCTGCACAGCCCATTCTGCCATGTGAGGTAACAAATTCACAAACTCTGGGGATTAGAACATGGACAATTTTTTAGGGGGGCGGAGATCATTATTCTGCCTACTAGATAGACAAAATGCCTTTGTAAGAATACAATATACGTTATTTTTAAAATGTATTTAGTTTGACCTACATTACCAGATTTCATAATTATTTTAGTGAGAACCCTCTAGTCACATCATGGTAAGTTAAAATGACAGATGTAATTACAGAAACATAGATTGGAAACTTACATCAAGGTCCAAAACTCTGCACCTCAATGAAATAAGATATTGTGCAGAGTCCTTGTAGTGTTAAAGTAAGCATGAGTAAGATTTCCTTATTTTGAGATATTGACTAATTTCTTTAAAATGGTATTCCCAGGATGCCTAGGCAGCTCAGTTGGTTAAGCATCTGCCTTCGGCTCAGGTCATGATCTCAGGGACCTGGGATCGAGCCCCGCATCGGGCTCCCTGCTCAGCGGTGAGCCTGCTTCTCCCTCTGCCTCTCCCCCTGCTTGTGTTCCCTCTCTCTCTGACAAATAAATAAATAAAATATTTTTTTAAATGGTATACCCTGTCATCTCTGGGTCCTACCATCCCCTTCATTGCCACCCCCCAGAAACATTATAATCTCCTCTAGTTACAGCTTTTGAGTTCCCACACATTAGGTCTGATGGGAATGGAAGGGAGTCAGACATTTGGGACCTTCCAGCTATCCCAGGGCTCCAGCCAGCATCCTGTGAAACAGAAGAGCTACTTAGTCAACCCAAAAAAATCGTGAGAAATTATATATTGCTATTGATTTATTCTACTAAGTTTGGGTGTGGTCTGTCAGGCAGCACTTAAATCAATGAACTGGTGTGAAGATGCTGGTGGACACCAAACCTTAGATGAACACGGAGGAACAAATATGTGCTGTGTGACCCAGCTTGATATGTGACGGGTGCTATCTCATGTCTGCTCACACCACAATGATTGCTCCTATCATCCAGGGAGGTCGCCAATAAAGCCAACGTGAACTCTGTGAGGGACAGAAAACAGTAACGATTGTAAAATTGACTCCACAAATCTTCAAAGGAAACAGCAGAATGGGGGCTCCTCAAAACACCTTTGTCCCTCTGGCCAAGGGTAGTTGGCAACAAGGACAACATGCTCTCTTGCGAGATCCCATTGTAAAGTGACCTCTGGTTGTCATCCATGAGCTGCTTGAGGATGTCAGTACTTATATGCCCTTGACCCTGATGGACGTGACATTTCGGCCAGCTCTCTTGGTGGCCCTGGGATCTTTCCGAGATTTCTCCATGGACGAGCTTGGAGATGCCCCTGAATGAGAAGAAGAGTCACATCCATGGGGTGACTCCTATAAGAGTTTAGCCACAGTGACTGAAGTCCACATTTCTATGACCACTTTGGAGAAAAGAATGAGCAGGGGCAACAAGACCCACATCTGAAGAGTATGATGGAGAGAAAGGACAACAGCTCTGTCACAGGAGCAAGGCCGTCCCACAGGAAAAGTAGGGAGGACATCATGAAGAATCTTCCGAAATAACAGGCCATCCGACAAATGGCAAAAAGTCAAGGAAGAATGATGCTCCTCCACATGCCCAGATGGCCCCTGAGTTCTCCACAACCTTCTGTAACAGCCCGTCCCATGGTCAGTTCCAATTGTCAACCGTGAAATGGCGCCCACTCCATCAGCCCGCCTGGCCTCTCCCCTGCTGCCCAGCTCTGCTCGTCGTCCCCATGAGGTCCCAGGACTTGGTGTCACTGAAGAATGTGATCTTTCAGCCCCTGAGATCAGCTCTCATGGGTGCAGTGTCTGAGGGGGCTTTGGATTACTCCTAACTCAGAAATTTAACTCTTTTATGACTTCAATCTTGGACACAGTAGTTTACCAAGGAGCCATATGAGGCAGGAGACCGGGTACAGGAGCGCTCACTGATGGAACCACCTGCTGCCCGAGTATCAGGGAGAACAGCGCCAGACCCCTTGGCATTGACCTAAAACAGAGTCGTGTTCTGCCTGATGAAGCTCTGTCTTTTGAGGAGAGAGCCCAAAGGACCTCCAGCCCCAGCGACCCACTGTGTATTTCAGGGGAGGGAGCTGTCAGATTTGTGACCTCCAATACCAACGGGTGGAACCCGACTTCCCCAGACAACTTCTGCCTCCGGTCTGTGTCGTGTTTCCACTCTGACCATAGACTAGATCCCTGGAATGTTGCCAGGATGATGGGGCTCTGTCCTGGAGATTGGCAAGCTTCCAGAGAGTTTTTAGGGTGAGGGGTGAGGAAGGAGTGAGGCCAGACCCCTCGGCCTGTGGATCAGCAGCACAGCCGACTTGGTGGGGAGATGTGGCCCTGCCTCCCAACAAGGCTGTGCCCATTAGGTGACTGAGCCACATGCGGAAGAAAATATGCAAAACTATTCAGATTTTAATGCATCTAAATGTCTCACCTGTGACCTGTGTAAAAACCAAAGGCTGTTCTAACACTGGCTATTTTTCTATTAGAGTTTGCCTCCTTGTTAAAGTGGAATTTTCCCCTAGGTTACAGTTGAATTTTAGTCACTTACAGGAAATTTAAATGCTAATTGTGGTAAATAGGTTGTGCAGTAATTATAGTAAAATAATGTGTCCGTTATAGTTTTGGCTTTTTTTTTTTTTTTAATGGTTACCAAAACACACTTTTTCTCCTGGGGAGGGGAGCAAAGGTGGTGGGCAATTCTTTGTGCAATTTTGAAAGGCAGGTACGTTGTGCGGACCCCAGCAAAAATACAATGAAGCCGAGCAGAGGAGTGGATGGGAGGGAGTCCCGGGGCCCTGTGGGCCCTCGGGAAGAGCGGACGTGGCACTGGCTGGAGCAGAGAGGAGCAACCCTCTGGCCGACCTGACCTGCGGTCTCGGGAACTCCATCTCCAGGTCCCCCAGCAACAGCAGGGAACCTTGTGGGAACCTCCAGCCTGGAGCAAAGCCTGGCACCAGGCACGGAGATGGTTAAGAGGGGAGAGGGAAAGGAGGAAAGCCTGCCAACGACCACGGCCACAATCGTGGAGCAGGCCCCTGCCCCCAGCTCCTGGTTCTCAGGTGCCGACCACTCTCAGCCCCAGTGACCTTACCCAGGGCCTGGGGACTCCCCCGCTCCCATCCATCCAGCCGTTGGCAGCCAGGAGCTGGGGCCCCCAAACTCTGCATGTCCCCAGGAAGACCTTGGTTCTGGGCCCACCCCTCCAGCTTCACCGCCGCTGTCTGTCTGGAGACCCCGCAGTGGGGGAGGAGAAGACAGCTGGTTTGAGCTGCTGCCGGGCGTTTTGTGGTAGGACATCCTTGCTCATAGCCAGCCTGGCTGCTTCAAGAAAGACAGGAGCTTCAGATCCCGGCCCCAAGTTGGCTTCTCCAGGGCCACCTGTTAAAATAGCCACTTAGAGGGGAGCCCTTGAAAAGCCAGTGACCTCCATCCCAGCCACCTTCTAAGTCCTGAATGACAGCCACCCCGCCTACTATCTCCGCCTCGGGGCCTGGGAGTGGCCCACCTAGCGGCCTCTCTGTCCATCACACCTCGCAGGGTGTCACCCCAGCCACCCTCCCTCCAGTCTCAACTGCAGACTCTACCCTCCCACCACCTCCTCCTTCCCGCTGACTCACTTAGTTCACTGTTCTGGCTTCAAGAACTCTTTGACCTTTTTTTTTTTTTTTTTTTAACATGTTTCGTTTTTCACTTGACCTCAAGGGCTCTCGCTCTTGGATCGAATTGGCATAGATCTGGACACCCGGGCAAGTTTGGAAGTGGTGGATGTGGACTTGTTTGTATGGGGGCGATGAAGCCAAGAGCTGAGGACAGAGAAAGGTGTGCTTAGGTGATGGGATTAAGACCAGCTTGCTTGAATTCTGGGAGGAAATGATGGGACAACAATCAGTAACAATCTGGAAAAGGTCCGATGTCATCAGGCTAAACGTTGGGCTGAACTCATGCTCCAATTCCCGCAGGAAGCATTCTCTGACTATTCCAGCCTCCAGGGCATTTTTGAGGCACTCAGCGGCGGGCGTTTATTATCTGACATGTGACAGGGGCTTTACGGAGCACTGGACAGAGCAAAAGGAGACGAGGTTCCTGCGATCAAGGTAACTAAACATCCATCCGAAATAATAGATCGAAGTCACTAGCACTATCATAGAGGTATGTATTGGGGCCATGAAAGAAAAAAGAAGGTCGTCTAAATGGGACAGGGAGGTCAGGGAGGCTTCCTGGAGGAAGAGCTGCTTTAGCTGAGTTTTGAAGAAGAGAGGTGCGTGCTGGACAGACCCAACCTCAAAATGCTAGCGACACTCACCCCTTCCCCTGACGGAAGCTGCCGTCTCACCGATGGCCCTGATGTTGCAAGATGGGCATCACGGCACCCCGCCCCCAGCCACTCCCCCGCGCCCAGCAGCCGCAGCAAGTCGGCATCCTTCCATACGGCCTGGTTCAGGAAGGCCAACCAGATGGTGGTTTTAGAGTGTTGGGCATGATAAATACGAGAGGGAGAATTCTCTCTGCAGAGGGGTCAGAAGTTTGAAGGTACCATGAGATGGAGGCCGGGCCGTGATGAGCCATAACCTGGGAGAGCCATAGGGACGAGGAAGCAGAAATGCACTCGCAGAGGGAGCCAGCAGGCTGAGAAGGAGATGGACAGAGATGAGTAGAGATGCCACAAGGGGGACCCGAGCCCGTGGGGGACATAGGACTGGGGTGGGACCTGGTATTGTCACCCCCATCCCTCTGTTTCAGTTTCAGACCCCATGTGTTCTTACAAAAAAAAAAAATCCACTTTCTTAAGCCTTAAAATGACCCAATGAATATAGATCCAAGTATACACCCAATGAAAAATTTTGTGTGTATGCACAAGGAAACATGTAAAATGATGCTCACTGGAAAAAATTTAAATAACAGTTAACAAAAGAATAAATAATTAATTGTAATATACTTATGTGTTGGAGCAGGATTCTGAAGTTAGAAGAGTGAACAAGTTGTCTAGATAGATAGATGATAGACATATAAATCTGTATATACACATACAGATAACATCATACAGATCACACACATATATATTGACAGGGATAGATTCTAAGTTATAATGACAAATTTAAAAATCTCATTTAAGATATGCATAATACCATTTCTATAAATTTAAAACAACAGTACATGTTGCTTGTTCTGGATATGGTTATATACGTGTAATTGTAATATGAGTTAATTTGAAGGTTATAATCTAAATTCAACATAGTAGTTGCTTCAAAAGGTAATGGAATAATTTGGGAAAATGAAATATTTCTTAACAGTATAAGGTTGAATTCATTTAATGACTTAATAAGAATTAAGTCAAATGTGACCAATAGTCAAAAATGGTTAATTCCTGTATTTTTAATGTTTTTTTTTAAATCTAAGAAAATGAACAGGGTGCAAGTGGGAAGCGCAGTCATCCAGCCGATGAGGTCCGAAGCAAGAGCGCAGACGTGGAGGGGATGAATATACACATCAAAACAGAAAGAAAACCGTCTGTGGCGTGCTCCACCGTGGGACTCAGTGAGGGGGAGAAATCTAATTTGGCTCTGAGCTTTCTGGCTGTACTGATTATAGGAGCTACAGCAAAGAGCAGATTCGGGGAGGAAGCTGATTAATCTGGCATTGGACGCACTGCGTGTGAAGGTTCCTGTCTCATCCACGTGGGAGTTGCACAATAGACACATCCGGACTAGGGACCTAGACTAGGAATCATTTGCATCAAAGGCATCCTTGAAGCCATGGGACAGGGTAGACCCAGGGAGTGCATATAGAGTAGCAAGAACAGATGCCAAAGGATGGAACCTTGCACTAAAAATGGACCAGAGGTGGCCAAAGAAGGATCCTGTGAGGTTTGTGATGAGAAAGGGTACACAACCTGCCAGAGGCCCAGGAAAGTGAGCCCCTTTAAAAGAGTGCTCAACCACGAGGAAAGTCACCAAGAAATGTGAATGTGTGTTTATTCCATTTGGAAGTGCCAGGGGATGAGCCACAGAATCTCTTTCTTTGACCAATCTTAGCCAATGGCCTTCCAAACTCCTTTCTTTTTGTGGCTACACAGAAATAAGTAGTGTAAGGACCTAAAAGCTCAGAATGAAGGAGGTGAGGTGAGTCTGTCCTTGTATGTGTCCAGTTTTTCTTTTCTTCAGTTCGGGAAATTTTTCATGAGCACTGCTGACGCTATTCTAAACCTCTTCCCTGGGTAGGGAGGTGTTTCGGGGTGAATGAACCGTGTTCCTCCCCAATCTGTGTGTTGAAGCCCTAACCCCTAGAACCTCGGAATATAAACGTATTTGGATGTGGGGTCTTTGAAGAGGTCATTATATTAAAATGAGTTCATTAGCATGAGTCTGACCAGTGTCCTTATAAGAAAAGGGAATCAGGACACACAGAGAAATGCCAAGAAGAGCCAAGGCCACCTGAGGACAGAGGGAGAAGATTGCCATCTGCAAGCCAAGAAGAGAAGCATCTGGGGAAACCAACCCTGCTGACACCTCGACCTCAGACTTCCAGCTTCTAGAACTGTGAGAGAACAAATTTCTGTTGCTTAAGCCACCTGATCTGGGCTATTTTGTTCTGTCAGGCCTGGCCGACTCACCCAAGAAGGATGCACAAGTTCTGCCAACAGCCATGCCTGCCTGGCTGTGTCTGCTGTAAGTGTGCGCGTGCACCGGAGGGAGGCCTGTGTGCTCACACGAGCCTGCAGTGCCATTGCCCTCTCTGAAACCAAAGGGAGCGGAGGAGGGAATGAGGTCAGAAAGACAACGTGGAATTAGATGATGCAGATCATTTAAAAAATGATCTCCGTTGAAATTTTTTTTATGTTATGTTAGTCACCATACGTTATATCATTAGTTTTTGATGTAGTGTTCCATGATTCATTGTTTGTGCATAACACCCAGTGCTCCATGTAGAACGTGCCCTCCTTAATACCCATCACCAGGCTAACCCATCCCCCCCCCCAGAACCCTCAGTTTGTTTCTCAGAGTCCATTGTCTCTCATGGTTCGTCTCCCCCTCCGATTTCCCCCCTTCATTCTTTCCCTCCTGCTATCTTTTTTTTTTAACATATAATGTATTATTTGTTTCAGAGGTACAGGTCTATGATTCAACGGTTTTGCACAATTCACAGGGCCTTTTTTAATTACAATATCTTAGATGGCCAATGGGCACATTAAAAGATGTTCCACATCACTAATTATTAGGAAAATGCAAATCAGAAGCACAGTGGACTATCAACTCACAAAGGTCAGAATGGCTGCTATCAAAAAGACAAGAAATAACAGGATTGGTGAGCGTGCGGTGAAAACCGAAATGCTCATGCACTGTTGGTGGGGATGCGGACTGGGGCGGCCACTGCGGAAAACCGTATGGAAGCTCCTCAAGTTACCCTATGATCCAAGCTCTTCCACTTCTGGGACCCATAGAATAAGAAAACACTAATTTGGAAATATTTATGCACCCCTGCATTCATTGCATCAACATTTACATGATATGTATGGAAATAAATTTAAGGGTCCATTGATGGATGAATGGATAAAGAAGATACGCTATTTTGAGATATGCATATAATGGAATATTATTCAGCCATAAAGAACGAAATCTTGCCCTTTGCAACAACGTGGAGGACCTTGAGGATATTGTACCATGTGAAATGAGTTAGACAGAAAAAGATAAATACTATATGATTTCACTCACATGTGGAATCTCAGAACCCAAAACAAACTAACAAAACAATGCAAAAACAAGCTCATAGATACAAGGGACAGATTGATGGTTCCCAGAAAGGCAGGAGATGCGAGTGGGTAAAATGGGGGCAGGGGGTCAATTGTATGGTAACAAATGGTAACTAGCTTTGGGTGGTGATCACTTAATAGTATATACAGTTGAATTATAATGCTGTACGCCTTCAACTTATATAAGGTTGTATACCGATTGTACCTCAATGAAAATAAAATCTGGAGCAAGAAACATTCCGATCTAAAAAAATAAATAAATAAACAGAAAAATGAAATTACAACATCTTGGAGTGATAAATTCCTGAAAACTAACAAGCACAAATGTCCAATTAATTGTGCTGATTTTAACTGACATCCATCCCCAGTGCTTCTTCAGGAAAGTGACCGAGGGGCAAGTGACACCGATCTGGAATGCCAGGCAGCAGAGTTTTGATGATATGGTATGGGCAGACTGTAAAGGTGTTTTGGCATGAATAACTTTGAATAATGCATGTGATTTGAGCAGCATCAAGAAAAGGGGGGATAGAGAGTAGCTGGGGGGAAGAGCAGAGGACATTCCCCCCCCTCCCCCTGCCGCCCAAGCTCCCAGCCATGCCTTCCTGCCTCTCTACCTCCTGTCCCATCCGCAGTGCCCGGAAATGTGGGCAAGAGGAGCCCCTGCCCCCAGCTCCGTACTTGACAGCTGCCCTGCCCTGCCTCAGCCAGGCTTCTCATCCCTGGACAAGGAGCCCAAGGGGCCAGAAGGCCATGGCCCCCAGAACCTAGGCGCCCCCTTCTAGACCACACATTCCAGGTACCCGAGACCCTGTCTCAGGTCGGCTGCAGCATCTCTGCCTGCTTCTTCTGGGCGCCCATGCTCTGGAGCCCATGCCTGCACTGTGCCCACCCCAAGGCCTGAGCCAGGGGGGCATCAGACAGAATGGGGATGTGAGGCTGGGACATGCACACACTGCAGCCACCTCCCCACCTGGGAGGGAGCCAGCCGGGAGAAGAGAAGGGGCTGGATGGAAAGCTGGGGGCACAGAGGCTGGTCCTCCTTGCGGGCTGGCATTCTGAGGCCCGATATTGAGGACTCTGAGCTCTGCATTCAAACCCCACATGCCATGTCACTGTGAAGCTAAATTTGCCAAGGAAGAGGGATAGGATATTTTATGTAACAGTTTGTAGCTTTCTTTCTCATTTTAAATATTGGACAGAGGGTGTGTGGACTGCCATTTGTACAGGTTGGGGGCAGCCCTCCCTCCTCCCACCTCTCTCCTCCCTGACCCCACAGCCAAAACTCTGCTCCATCGGGCCGAACCACTGGCATGTTTATTCCCTTTATTTTAGATCATTATGTCTACATTTGTCATTTCCTCCTTAAAGCATTAAATGGTGATATTCTCAACTAATTTCTTTATAAATAAGTATTAGGATTTGTGATATTTGCCCTTTGTTTATGTATCTGAGGAGGCAAAAGGATGGATAGCCTTTTGTCATTAGCTCAAAGATTTAGCATCTGGATCCTCCTTTTCTATTTTTATAATCTCCTGTCAAGCCACACCATGCTGGCGGTTTCCGATCCTGGTATCACAATGATCACACCGAACGGAGCCTTCTATCTTAGTCTGAATTAATTCGGGAGCGTTCGCCTGCGGCCTCCCCACCCCTGCAGGTTTCCAGTTTTATTTGCAGTGACGAAGTCTGGTCAGCAGATGGCAACGAGCATCTTGTAAGAAAGGGAAAGTGATTTAGGCCGAGTTAAAAAAAGAGAGAGAGAGAGAGAGAGAAAGAGAGGGAAAGAGAAAACGGACCCCGTGGAGAAGCGGAACCATGTCTTCCCGGTGGGGCAGTGGGCGCCCTCCCCCAGTGGGCGCCCTCCCCCCCCCCCCCCCCCCCGCCATGGGGCCATCGGCTGCCGGGGCGCCCGCGGGCCCTGTTCCCTGCAGCCCGTGCAGCGCAGCCTGTCCCTCCGGGTCCAAAGTCCTTTACGTGAGATGCTCAGTTCGTGGCACGTGCGGATGGGGGGATTCTGGACCGTGAGACCGAGGTTGGGGTGGCTCACAGCACGGGAGCTGGCCCCCAACTTCCCCCCAGGACACCCCCCAGTGGCGCCGGGCTGCCCCCCCCCCCGCCCCCGGCAGGCCCGGGTGTGACGCGAGACAGCTAATTTAACCTGCGTGTCCACGGCTCCCCTTCTTCTAGGGCGGTTGCCATGGCAACCCCCAACTCTCAGGCTTTTCTCGCTGACTGGCCAGGCCCCACACACGGTTTCTGGAATGGACGGTGCTATATTTGGGGAGGACTCAGTGGAAGACCAGGTTGACCTAGTTCTAATGCCACACGACGACAGGGCAGGGACGTGAGGTGTCACCGAATAGAAAAGGGATGGTCGCTACCAGGAAAGATGGGACGATGACAGGGGCGGTTGTGGGCACGGCGGGGATCTCGTCCTTGGTTACTTCCTCAGCTTCCAAAAGGAAAAGCCCCGCACTACAGTCAGGGGCCAAGTCTCCGATGCACGAGTGCAGAAATGTGGAATTCCTTTGCTGTGGTTTAGGAAATATAGAAATGTAAGATGGTTTTACCTCTTTAAGAGAAGGAAAAAAACAACACCCTGCATTTTCCATTATCCCTGACAATTTGGATCCGAAGTTGGCCCGTACTGCTCAGATCGGTTTGTCCAACTTCCAAAGGCTCTGGCGCGACAGTCAGCCCACCTCCCCGTCCCCCACCCTGCGCCGCCCTTCCCCTTCAGCGTGGCCTGCACTCGTGGATTTGCTTCTGGAGACTGGAGTACGAAAGAAATGGTGGCATGTCGGTTCTGAAGTGAGGATTACAAAATCGTGTTCTGCCTTGAGTGCTCTCTGTGGCTGGGAGCACTAACGGCCACGCCGTGAGGACACATGGGGGCCCACGGAGAGGCCTCGGGGCAAGGGACTGAGGCCTGCAGGGGTGCTGAGAGGAGCCTGGAAGCGCACACACGCTGGGCCCGGTGGAGCCCCAGCTGACAGCCTCGCTGTGAGCTCCTGGGAGGCCTGAGCCAGAGGATCCAGCAAGCCACACCTGGAGTCCTGCCCCACAGAAACTGGGCGCCAATGGATGTCTGTTGTTTCTAGCCACTAAGTTTTGGAGGATTTTGTTTGTTCTCTTGCTTCCATGGTTTGGATTGTGATTCCAAGTACATCCTTTTAGAATCTACCTGGTCATATTTGATGCTCACCTTCATCTCTTATGGCTGTGTAATCTTGAGTGAGTTACCTCGTCTCTCTGGGCCTCAGTTTCCTTATCTATAAAATAGGTTAATACTTGTAAATGCTTAGGGGCTCCTGGGTGGCTCAGTCATTAAGCATTTGCCTTCGGCTCAGGTCATGATCCTGGGGTCCTGGGATCGAGCCCCACATCGGGCTCCCTGCTCCACGGGAAGCCTGCTTCTCCCTCTCCCACTCCCCTCTGCTTGTGTTGCCTCTCTCGCTGTGTCTCTGTCAAATAAAAAAAAAATACTTGTAAATGCTCAGAACATACCTAACTCATAGAAAATGCTTAGTAAATTAGCTATTATAATTACTGAGTACAAATTATTTACATTTCTATAGAACTAATTTCCTCTATATCTGTATCTATAATTTGTCTTCCGTACTGATTTCCCATGAAATGTAATAAAAAAAACCCTCACCATTTCAGAGCTTTGTAGATCTTCTATGAAAATGTGCAGGTGTAACCTAAGTGTGGCAACCAGGCATTGAGACCCCCACATCCCTGTAACTCTGCGAACTCTGTCCTATAAACTCTGCCTATGTCCACAGAAGGGCAGAAGCCATATGCCCCAAAGGACATATAACTATCAGGTAGAGATTTTGTGGACAGTCCATCATTTTAAAGAACGAGGTAGGCAAATATGTCTTGGGTAGATTAGGAATGAAATAGAGTAGGGGCCTAAGTCGCAACCAAGCTAGCATTTCTTTTTTCTTTCTTTTTATTTTTTTTAAGATTTTATTTATTTTTTGACAGAGAGAAAGAGAGCACAAGTAGGCAGAGCGGCAGGCAGAGGGAAAAGCAGACTCCCCGCTGAGCAGGGAGCGCGATGCGAGGCTCGATCCCAGGACCCTGGGATCATGACCTGAGCCGAAGGCAGATGCTTAACCGACTGAGCCACCCAGGCGCCCCAGTTAGTGTTTCTTCGCAACATGAATTCATGCGCTGGGTATAGCAGCGCCCAGTGCTGGGCATTGTAATTACGGAAACAAACATAGTGGAAAACGCAGCCCCTGGTCAAAGTGAGAGACAAGTGGGTAATCCCCAGGAGGGATGAGCCGTGTATATGTGTGAAGCGAGTTCAGGGAAGGACGGACACTTGTTTTCAGAAGTTTCGAGAGGCCTCTCTCAGACGCCAGTTCTACACCTTCAGGGTTGGCATTAAAAAATAAAATCAGCGGCTGTGTCTGCTCACCCCTGGTATCACCTACAATGTGCATCCATGACAGATGAAATCTGGGGACTTCATGACGTTTGTTCCCCCCAGAAACCAGACATTCCTAAGAGAGCATGCATAAAGTGCAGACCTCAAAGTCAGGTGTTTGCCACTGTCGATGATAATGCTAATATTTCGCAAATTTTCAAAGTGTATTGGCTGAACAAACCTACCAGGCTGGTAGTATTAGACCCATTTTCCAGATGGGAAAATTAAGGCACAGGTAGGTCAAGCGGCTTGCCCAACCACACACATGTAGTAAAGGCAGAGCCGGAATGCAAAATTCAACAGTGTGTCAACAGGGCCTGTAGTCTTCCCCCCTAAGCGTTATAGACTCTGGCTTACTATTCTCAGATTCAAGCTCCTTGTAATCTCCTAATGTCCTTTGCTCTGCTGCAGAATCTCAGTCAAAAACCCAGCGTGTCACCCATTCTCCCAAGGGTCGAGGGTCGCGTCTGAGTTTGCTGGGGGCCTTAAATACTGCATTGGGATCCAGGCGGCTGCGGAAACCCCATCCTTGGCCGTCAACCACACAAGCTGTTGCTGCATTGTTCCCACACAAGCACTACTCAGCTTTATTCCACATAAGCCCCTTGTGTTGGAAGTGGCCCAAGGGGAAACAAGATGTCCAAGACCGAATCTCACTCTCGCTTGACGGGATTTGACGGGGTCGGTTGGGATTAAGGGGGCACGCAAGTTGCAGCCAGGATCACAGGCCCCGTGTGTCGGCGCCCAGCTGCCCACCCACGCTCACGCTAGACATGCTGAGGACCGGCCCACCTTCTCCTGAATTTCCATGTGCATCCGAAGACCGAGAGGCCCCTCACCAAGGTTTTGCTTTAGACCATCCAGGCTCTGGGTCGGTTCAAAGGTTTTGCTGAAAGACTTTTCACTTTAGATTTTTCCCCCTGAAGGTTGTGGGTGTTCTAGAGATTTTTAAGCCTGAAATGCTTTGCAAGGCAATGGGTTGCTTCTAGCGGGACAAGCAAGTATTGAAAGGTGAAGTGAGAGAAAAGGGAGCAGAATAGAATAAATTAGGGAGGTGAGCACCTGACATCACCTCCTTAGCACCCTCACTATCAACCTCCTCACCGCACTGCGTCCTCATCACTAGCATTTAAGGAATGTCTCATTGGTGCCAGGCACCAGGGACAGGGATTTGCACGGGTCACCTCTAAGCGCCTGCTCAGAGGTCATAGACCGGTGGCCTGAGGGCGGGATAAACTTCCCCGGGCAGACAGGGACCAGCTCACAGTCGTCCCCCTCCTAGCACAGTGCATTCGTTTAGGTCCCTGCCAGGCACCTGCCCCCCAGGAACTAAAAGGTACAGACTGTCCCCACTGTGTGTCCCTGCTGGTATTGGACACCAGCGGTAGCTGAAGCCAGACTTCCTCTCCTCTGCATCACATACACACGCACACACGCATGCACGCACACACTCGTGCACACACGCATGCACACACACACACACACACACACACTTCTGCTCCTATACTGGGGCAGGCCAGGATAGAGGTTGCACCTGGATGTCCGTATGCACAGAGTTCAGACACATCTCTGCCCAAGAGTGGACTCCAAAGAGAGGTTCGGAAACTTCACTGAAACAGAGTAAATCCAGGATCCCAGGGCTCATCCCCTGATGCCCCTCTCCCCACTAACTCTCTCTTCTATGGTGGTCTTATGAGTGAGTCAGGGCTGGTCTTCCCTTCATCCCTCCCTTCTCCAGCAGAGGCCGGTGCGGTGTGTGGATGACTCTCCCCAGATCCTCACCCTCCCCAGCAAATAAGAACCAGACAACCACAAAGTCCCTTGCTGATCCTGTGCCTGACCCTTTCTCCTAAAGGTTTTGGGGATATTTAAAAAAAGGACCTGAAAAAATATTTTCTAAATGAAGTAGTTGTCTAGACATTGACAAACATTAATGTGTCATTATTAATTAATTTACCAAATTAATCAATCGATTTAGTTGGATAATCAGATCAAGATAACAGGCCAGTGTGATCTGGTCTGATTAAATTAGATGAGTAGAAAGACCAGATGATTAGATCAGATTACTCAAATGCTTTTCAGAAGCATTCACAGACAGAAAGGGCAAAGGTCTTCCCAGGGTCTGCTGTTTGAGGGTTGGGCTGGGGGTGAGGGGTTGCCTGGGATCCTAGGTGCTCTCCCATCTCAGGTTTTAGAAGTCCTGCATTTTCAGACACACAGCTTAGTAACCAGATTGCTGGACAGGCTTTCAGTTTCCTATACATGCTGTGACCATTTACCACCATCGTAGTAGCTAAAACACAAGTTTATTATCTTACAGTTCTGAAGATCAGAAGTCCAAAATGGAGATAAAATCAAGATGGCAGCAGGACTCCATTCCTTCCAGAGGCTGGAAGGGAGACTCCATTCCTTGCCTTTTCCAGCTTCCAGAGGCTGCTTGTGCTCCCTGGCTCATGACCACATCACTTGGACATCTGCTTTGGCCATCAGTCACATTTCCTTGCTCTCGGATGCTCCTGCCTCCCTCTTTCATTAATGAGGATGCTTGTCATTACACCAGATCCACCCAGATAATCCATGATAACCTTCTCATCCCATCACAAGATCCCTAACTTCATCACCTCTGCAAAGTCTCTTTTGACCTGTAAGGGAACATATTCCCAGGTTCCAAGATTAGGATGTGGACATCCTTGGACGGCCACTGTTTTGCTGCCCACAACAACCTACAGCCATTGCCAGATTTTCAGAAGTCATGATGGCATGTCTGGGCCCTTGCAGACACCCATGCTTAGGGACTCTGAAAGGCTTTACAGGATAAAACTTTATACCCCTGATTCTGCCACAGCAACCAAAACTCTTAAAGTAATCCCTTTGCATTAAGGCTTGGCTCCCAGAAAGCTCCTGTGATCGTAGAAACATACACCCTAGGAGGTTAAATAGGATGTTTCCATCACCTATGACTAGAAGATGATGGGTTGGTTTACAAACTTCCTATGATTAAGAGGTGCCATAATTAATTACATGGCAAATTAATTACATGTTAGGAGGAGATCGGCTGATAACGTTCGGAGCCTGGGACTCCAGGCCCTTGCTCCAGACTCTAAAAAGGACAAAAAACATTGATCTTACCACCGCTACTTCTGCCAAAAAATATGTTAGCTGGAGACAGGGTCCAATAATATAGACTCAGCTATACCAAAGTACTTACGTATATAGTTATATATATAATCTCATAATTTTTCTCATGGTTTACCTCTACCAACAGCTGTGCATTTAGTAGGCCTGATGCTTGAACTGAGGATAAAGTCTATAAGGGTAAGAATAAAACAGTTTTTAAAAATATTTTATTTACTTATTTAGAGAGAGCATGCGTATGCGTGAGAGGGGAGGGCAGAGGGAGAGAGAGAGAGAGAGAAACTCAAGCAGACTCCCCAGTTAGTGCAGAGCCCAATGCGGGGCTCCATCTCACAACCCTGAGATCATGACCTGAGCTGAAATCAAGAATCATATGCTTAACGGACTGAGCCACCCAGGTGCCCCAAGAATAAAAACAGTTTAAAATAGGCCATGTCCTGAGCGGGGAATGATGTGGCAGTTAAAAGTTGACTCAGTCTTCAAGTTGTATTCATTTGCTAGGGCTGCCCTAACGGAGTACCACAGGCTATGTGGCTTACACAACAGAAACTGATTTTCCCACAGTTCTGGAGGCTAGAAATCTTGAGATCAAGGGGTCGGCACAGTCTCGGTCAACATATACCTCTGTGAGGCCTCTTTCCTTGGCTTGTAGACCGCATTTCCTCCCCGTGTCTTCACATGATCCTCCTCATGTGCCTGTGTCCTTACCTCCTCTTGTTATGACACAGTCCTATGGGGTCAGGAACCAACCTAGTGACCTCATTTCAACTGAATTAACTTATTCAAGACCCCAGCTCCAAATATAACACATTCTGAGGTCCTGGGGGTTAGGACTTCAGCATTTCAATTTTCGAGGAATACAATCCAGCCTGTCACAGACATGTAGCCCCCAGTGGGGCACAGAGAAGCCGGCAGCGGAGAAAACCATATACATTTCTGGAAGGGAAGACTCAAGAGATGGGCTGCAACGGGACTAAAAGAAAGTTCAATTTGCCCTTAGTTAGAGGAAAAGACACCAGTTATGGGGAGAACAGATAGGGAAGCGCTCCCACCTGCTGGTGGGATTCACTAAGAAAGGATTAATGTCAAGATTTTAGGTCTTCCTTCGTCTATATTCTGCTTGTCATGGCAGTTGATAGTACAGCCACATTTCAAGAGGACCCAGAATATGTGTTTCCCCTGTGACTAGAAAACTCTATCTTTAACCTTCTATTATGAGGCAATCAGTCAACATGGAAGAGAAATGAAAGTTTCCCACTTCACCTCCGTGGGGACACAACTTTGCCCCCTAAACCGTCCTACTTTGATTCCCTCGTCTATAATAAAATGAGATATCCTGGATTATTCCACAATTCTATTATTTAGTGGGGTTGAACTCAAATCTACTTATGACTCTAGAGAAAATTATTTCATGTACGTTTCATCATGACCGTTTAATGGCTGAGTACCAAATGAGGATGAATATCAACAAAAAGAAAAAAATTAGAAAAATAACCGAGAGATACATTGTTTATATTTTGTTATTAACATGGATCATGTCCTTAAGGCAATGATGGCCCGTGTTAGTCTGTTAGGGCTGGGATCCCAAAGGGTTGCCAGTTGGTGGCTTAAACAACAGAAACGTATTGTCTCGTGGTTCAGAAATGTATTGTGTCACGGTTCTGGAGTCCAGAAGTCTGAGATCGAGGTGTCAGCAGCATTTGTGCCTTCTGAGAGCCCTGGAAAAGAGCCTGCCCCAGGCAGTTCTCCCAGCTTCTGTGGTTCTTGGCCTCTTGGCAGCGTAACTCCAGTATTTATAACGGCATTCTCCCTGCATGCGTCTCTGTGTCGAAATTGTCCCCTTTTATAAGAGCACCAGTCACATTGGAGCACGACACCCCCCAATTCCAATCTGACTTCATCTGAACTAATTACACGTGCAACCACTCTGTTTCCAAATCCATCATCTTCTGGGATATTGGGGGGTCAGGAGTTGAACAAATGAATTTTGGGAGAACACGTTCAACCCATAATACTGTCCATCAGTGGATTTAAAAAATAGAATACTTCATTTTTCCACCTCTTTCATTTCAAAAGAAAGGCACAGTCTTGGTCAACATATACCTCTATTTTCTGGAAGGACACTTTGAATCAATAATTAAATCAAAAGCAATTAAAAAAAAAACCTCTAAGCCAACTAAAATAAGAATCCTGATTATAAGATGGATCCCACTTTATGTGCGCATAAAATCTGCCTCTAGAAGTATCCTGGTCCTTTTAGTATATCTGTTTTTCTACTCCTACTCATGTATGTGTTAGGTTTAGAAGTTATTTTCAGAACACCTTCCACTTAAGGAATCCTTCAGGCAACAACGTATCTAGTTTAGGCATCTGTGGTGATTCAGGTGTCTGTGACACACCTGGAAGGAAGAGAAGTGATGCTCACTGGTAGCACAAGAAGCTACAATTGAGATGTGCTCCATAAAACTAAGAGAAGCCTCCCTGATTCTGGTACAGACTCGCTCAACATCCTCCAGAGCACACATTGAGAAATAAAGTAGATTTGTATTCCTCATATATCTCGCAGTAAACAATGCTGGCACCTACTTCCTTTAATTCTGTTTCACTTTTAATTAGCTTTTACAGAGAATATATTGCAGGTAAATGCCATATCACAGTACTAACATTTTCTGATAACATAAGAATTCAAGGTGGCCACAAATTGTGGATTCCTACAATTTAAGAAAATTTCTTAAATCTTAATTAATCTTAAATTCCTACAATTTAAGAAATTTAAGAAAACCATAGTTTAATATGGACCTTTAAAAGATAAACACTCGATTGGCATTTGGAGATATTCCTTTAGCTCTGGTTTGAAGCGGTCTACTATTCTGAACATTTAATACATATTAAATTAGAAGCCTAACATTTTAAAAGCAGGTTTGGAACAAAAATCTCATTAAACATCACCTGGCTAGCGTCCTCAAAGTAAATCAACTGAAATGAAAAAAAGCCTGTCTAGGGCCATATAGAAAGCATCTTCTAGAGCTGTGGAGACATCTTGTGGCCAATTTTAGTAAGGATTTTCAAAAAATGAGATCTTTCAACAAATAAATACAGTGAGTGGTTACAATGTGTTAGTAATTGTGCTCTAGGCAGGGAGCATAAAGATGAATAAAACATAAGCTGTGCTTTGAAAAAGCTATCCAGATACAAAGGGACCGAGCATTTTAATATGGCCAGGCCTCATTTATTTACGTATACACAAGAAATGCAGGTATCTTGTAAAAAATTTTAAAGTACAGGTGTAATGGAAAACTAATAACAACCTTCAAGTAAAATAGACAAATATTTTTATTTACTTATTATTTGTTATTATTAAACAGTTCTAAAACTTAGCTTTCCTGGCTAAATACAATGTGAAAAGCTTTCCACATACACAGATGTCACACTGCTCTATATGTAAAGGTTACCTAGATTTCCATGCTATAGAGGCGGCATAATTTATACCATCGATTGTCATTTGCTGGACATTTCGAACATTTAGTCTGTTGGCAAACTCTGTAGCTATCAACAATGCTGCAATCTTTCATGCTTTCCTGAAAAATTGCCAGAGTACTTCCTTAGAATTGGAGAGAATTTTTTAAGGTACATCAGTAATTATCTAATTGTATTTGAGGTAAAATAAAAATAAATTTGTTTTATTCAGACGGTTCTCTTGCCCTTGGAAAACTTAGATGCCAGCTGGGGTCATAATAATATTTACAATTCAGACAGTGAGACTATTGACTTCAGGAATTAAAACATCCATTCTGAGAGAAAAACAAGATACCAAATCCATGAATGATGCCAGAGATGGGACATGGGGAACTGGGTGAACAGCACCGTTTGTTGATTTTTCTTTTTGTCTACACACCCACAAATAAATATATGAAAAGTAGCTCAATGTCATTATTGATTGGGGGGGATGTCAACCACAATGAGCTGTCTTTCATGATCATTTAGCCTATTAGAAGGGCTAAACTTAAAACGATTTACCACATCACGTGTTTGTGACAACACGGAGCAACTAGAACCCTCCCAGCTGGTCGATGGGAGTGTAACATGGACTTACCACATTGGAGAACTGACAGTCTCTCAGACAGTTAAACATACTCCCATCACGGGACCCAGCCATTCCACTCCTAAGGATCAACCCCGAATCAATAAAAACATATTTTAGAAATCTTTACAAAAAATTATATACGAATGTTCATAGCACATTTTTTTTCATTATAGCTCCATCTGGAACCAGCTTAGACATCCATATATATTAACAATTTGTGGTGCATCCCCATAATGGAATACTACTCAGCAACACAAGAAGCTACCAATTCACACACCACAGGGAGGAATTTCAAAATCATTATTCTGAGTGAAATAGTTCATCACAGAAGAGCACATCCTATAGGATTTCCTCTATACAAAATTCTGTTAAATGCAAGCTAATCTAGAGTGGCCAAAAGCAGATCAGTAGTTGCTTGGGACCAGGAGGGGTGAAGAGACAGCCTATAACGTGGCATGAAGAAGTCTGGGGGCAGTGGAAATCTGTATCTTGATTGTGGTCGTATTTTCATGGGTGTATCCTTGTCAAAACCCATGAACTCTACACTTGAAGTGGAGGCAACTTATTGTGTGTGAATTATACCCCAATAAAGCTGATAAAACAATTTAAAAACAAAAAACATCTGCTTACAAGTGTTTCTTTAGAAGTGTGTATAAAGCTTGAAGTATTAGCATGGGAAGAAATATTCTATGAAAACACCGAAGGAAAACAAAATCGCAAAATATGGATTCTTAGGCAAGAAGCACTATTAGGAAGAAAAAGAAATATTTCATAATGGTAGAAGAGTCAATACTTCAGGAAGACACAAGTGTAAATCAATGTGTACTCAATATCATATTTCCAAAATATTTACCTGATATAAAATTTCAAGATAAAGTACTCAAATTTACGACCCTATTTGAATATGTTTATCACTCCCCCTTTTTCCCCCATACAGGAAGACCAAAAAAAAAAAAAAAAGTAAAGCTATAAAATATTAGAACAAAGTGATTGAACAACTTGAGTGATTTGGCATTTATAAAATACTGCACCAGAAAATTGCATTCTTTTCAAGAGCACCTGGAATTGTTGATTAAATTGGCCTTTTGCTGGACTGTAAGACAAGTCCCAGTATATTTTAATGAACTAAAATCATAGAGAGTGTGTTCTCTGACCACAGTGGAATTAAGCTAGAAATTTATTACAAAAAGATAATTAGAAAATCCCCAAGTGTTTAAAATTAGACAATACATTTCTAAATAACCATAGACCAAAGCAGAAATAATACTGGAATTTAGAAAGTAATTGGAATGAAGAATAATAAAAATACAGCATTCCAAAATGTGCTATACAGATAAAACTCTACTTAAAGGGCCTTAAATAGAAATATTAAAAAGAAGAAAGGCTAAAATAAATTAATTTGGGGCTCTGGTCTTAAGACAGAAAAAGAACAAGAGCAAAGAATATGAAAGGTAGAAAAATTAAAGAAAAGAGCAAAACTTAATGATAACAAAGTACAATAGATAATTAATGAGACAAAAGTTCGAATCTTTGGAAAGACCAAAAAAATTGATAAATTTTTGGCAAGTGCTCTTTTTTTAAGCAAAAAGTAACATGAAAACATGGAAACATGGAAAGAGACATGAATCTAGGCTCTATCCTAAAAGATAACAGCAACGGATTATAGTCAAAATGTAAAAAGTAAGGTATTTATGAGACAATTGGAAATTTGAGCACTAAACATTGGATAATCAAGGAATTGTCACCATCTTGTAGGTGTGGTGATGATAATGCAGTTAACTAAGAAGTATATGTATCACGTAGAGATGCATACTGCAATGTCACGGTATGGGGTGATCCAATGTCTGGGATTTGCTCCAATATATTCAGGGGGGCGAAGTTGGTGGTAGGTGCCTGGAAGGGGAGCACTGGCTTGGCACTGCTGGCTGGTGGGGGGTGGGGGGAGTGATAAGTACATGGGATCCATTAAACTACATTTACATATGTGATATTCAAAATTTTCCATAATAAGCAAATTCTTAAGAAAATACTGTGAACCAAACTGACACAAGAAACAGAAAAAATATAATCTTTTTTGTATTAGAGAAGTAAAATCCATAATATAAAATTTTTGCCCCCAAAACAAACAAAACTGTTGATGAAGATGACTTTACTTACACATCTAAGTATTTACAATTAACCAATCTTACACAGATTCCTCCAGTGAATAGAAAGAGTGAGAACAGGGGCGCCTGGGTGGCTCAGTCGGTTAAGCACCCAACTCTTGATTTTGGCTCAGGTCATGATCTCAGGGTCGTGAGATTCCAGAGCCCAGCATCGGGCTTTGTGCTCGGGATTCTGCTTGGGATTCGCTCTCTCCCTCTCTCTCTGCGCTTCCCCCCAGTCATGCTCTCTCTCTCTCTCAAGTAAATAAATAAAATCTTTTTTTAAAAAAGAGTGAAAAAAAAGAAAAAAAGAAAAAAGAAAAAAGAAAGAGTGAGAACAATTCTCAGTTAATTTTATGAGACTTGCATAATTTTGATAGTGAACCCTGACAAGAACATTATAAGAAAGGTAAATCAAACATAAATCTTCTTCATAGATATGGACGCAAAATTTTTAAAGAAATTTTTAAAGAAAACATTAGAAAACCTAACCTAGCAATAATTTTTTAAAAAGAAAGAAAAGGAGGAGGAGGGGAGGAGTCTAGGAATGCAAGATTGCTTTATCCCTCAAAAATCCATTACCAAAAATAAATAATAAATAATCCATTACTGCTTTAGGAGAATAAAGAACAAATATGACATGATCATCCCAACAGATGTGGGAAAAGTAGATAATAACAATTTAACATTTATGATAAAATTCTTCCTTAACTACTAATAGAATTAAAAAAATTAAAACTGAGGATATATATAAAATATCTACAGATATCACCATACAAAATGGTAAAGTACTGAAAGCTTTTCCCTTGAGACCAGAAATGAGACAAGGATGCCCATTATTACCAGTTCTAGTCAAGATGCTACTAGATATCTTAGTACCATATGGCAAGAAAAAGAAACGGAACATACAAGAATTGAAAGTATAGGAATAAAAGTGCCATTATTTTCATTTGCATAATTAGTACATAGAACAGTCAAAAACGATCCACAGGCAATCCATTTGCATTAATAAGTAAACTTAGTAAGGTCACTGCTTAAAAGTCAACATACAAAATCAACTACATTTTTATATTTGAATAATTAATTTAAAATGATTTTTTAAATGACACCATTTATAACATCTGAAAAAAGTAAATACAAAGGAATAAATGCAGCAAAATACTTATAAATCATATAGACAAAATGTTACTAAACATTATTATGTACAATTAAAGAAAATACAGCTAAATGTAGAAATAAAGTTCGTGAATATACTCATGAACATAGTGTTGAAAAGATGTCAGTTCTCTCAAACCGACCAATAGATTTAATAAAGTCTCACTCATAATCCTAGCAGGGCTTTTTTCAGGAAATTGACCAGATGATTATAAAATTTATATAGAAATGCAAAGAGCCAGAATATCCAAGAAAGCTTATTAAAAGGAACAGAGTTGGGGGACTTCTACTACAACACAAAACACTTTTAAAGAAGATAAAATGTAGGGGCGCCTGGGTGGCTCAGTCGATTAAAGTGTCTGCCTTCGGCTCACGTCATGATCCCAGGGTCCTGGGATTGAGCCCTGCATCGGGCTCCCTGCTCAGTGAGGGGTCTGCTTCTCCCTCTGCCTGCCATTCCCCCTGCTTGTACTTGCCTTCTCTCTCTGACAAATAAATAAATAAAATCTTCAAAAAGGAGAGAAAAAGAAGGAAGGAAGGAAGGAAGGAAGGAAAGAAAGGAGGAAAGAAAGGTAGATATAATGTAAATGTACTACCCAATCCAGAATCTAAAATTCCCATTATATAATTTATAAAATTAATAGACATGCACAAAAGCAGAAAAATATGATCCATAATAAAGAAAAAAAATAGAAATTCACTCTGAGATGACAAAAATTTTGAATAGTGGTCAAGGATGTTAAGGCAGCTATTATAAATATAGTCAAGAACTTGAAGTTAATGAAGAGATGGGGAATCTCAGCAAAGACATAAAAACTATAAACGGAATCAAATCAGATTTTTTCACTTCACAACATCTGAAGTGAAAAAAATTCCCATTGGCTTAACAGCAGATCAACTGCACGTGGCGGAAGAAAAAAATCAGTGTGTTTGAAAATAAATCAATAGAAATGATCCAGTCTGAAGATCAGAGGAAAAAAAGAAGGTTAAAAAAGGGCACACAGCCTCAGTGACCTTTGAGAGACCATCCAACATATATTTAATTTGACTGCCAGAAAGAGAGGGGAACGGAAAAAAAACATCACTTAAAGAAATAATGGCTGAAATTTTCCAAAAAGTGATGAAAACTCCATTTACAGAACCAAAAATCACAGAAAATCCCAAGCAGGAAAAGCGCACCCAAAACCACATCTAGTCTGAAAAGCAGCCAGAGAGAAAGACATGATTATGAGGGAAATACACACATGACTGCTGATTTACCACCAGCAACAGTGGAGGTGAACAGGCAATGAGAGGACTCAGGAGCACTTGGGTGGCTCAGGCGATTAGGCGGCCAACTGTTGACTTCCGTTCAGGGTCATGATCTCAGGGATATGGGATCGAGCCCCGCGTCAGGCTCCATGTCTGCAGTGAGTCTGCTTGAGATTCTTTTCCTCTCCCCCACCCCTCCTCTTGCTCATGCTCTCTCTGTCTCTCTGTCTCTCTCTCTCCAAAATAAATGAATACGTCTTTTTAAAAATGACCCAAACAAACCTGTCATCTCTGCATTCCAGACCCCACAAAGAGGCTTCAAAAATGAGATTGAAATAAAGACATTTTCAAATAAATGAAAGTGGAAAGAATGTGAGGCCAGGTTTGCACCACAAGAAATGCTAAATTAAGTTATTTGGACTGAAGGGAAAGGTTACCAAGGGGAAATTAGCATCCGCGGAAAAATACAAAGAACACCGGAAATGGTTAAGAATGTGGATGAAAATATATAGGACTCTCTCCTTCTTTTTCATCTCCTAACTTATGTAAAAGGCAAGTAACTATTTAATCATAAAAACATTATATAGCAGGGTTTATAGAAAATTTAAAAATAACATATACGATAAATGTAGCGCAAAGGACAGATGGTGAAAATAAAATTATATTGTTAGGTTTTTACATTTTATATAAAGTCATACAATTTTAATTACAGATTGAGATAAGTTAAGAATGCATATGTTAATCCCCAGTGTGACCTAATTTCAACTAATTACATCTGTAACAACCCTATTTCCAAATAAGTTCACATTGTGAACTTCTGTGGGATTAAGACTTAAACATATGAATGGAAAGGGGACATAATTCAACCCACAACAAATGCTAAAACATATTTGATTAATCCAAAAGAAATCAGTAAAAAAGGAACAGAGAAATGAAAATAAACAAAAAAATCCAAATCAATAGCAAAATGGTAGATTAAATACATCCATAACAATAATCATAATAAACATAAAGACTCCAATTAAAAGTAAAGAACCATTAGACTAAATAAAAAATACAAGACCCATCTCTATGCTGTCTACAGAGATACATTTTAAATATAAAGACACAGTTGTGTTAAATATAAACACTAAGCATAAGAACCCTGGTGTATCTATATTAATATCAGATAAACTAGACTTCAAGACAAGGACTAATAGAAGCAGTAAAGAGGACTGGTTCATACTGATATGCACATTAATTCATCAAGGAGACATAATCTGAAACAAAAATGCATTTATTTATTTATTTTTCCCTTTAAATGTTTTATTGTTATGTTAATCACCATACATTACATCATTAGTTTGTGATGTAGCGTTCCATGATTCATTGTTTGTGCATAACACCCAGTGCTCCATGCAGAACGTGCCCTCTCTAATACCCATCACCAGGCTAACCCATCCCCCCACCCCCTCCCCTCTGGAACGCTCAGTTTGTTTTTCAGAGTCCATCGTCTCTCATGGTACGTCTCCCCCTCCAATTTACCCCCTTCATTCTTCCCCTCCTGCTATCTTCTTCTTCTTTTTTGTTTTTCTTAACATATATTGCACTATTTGTTTCAGAAGTACAGATCTGTGATTCAACAGTCTTGCACAATTCACAGCACTCACCCGAGCACCTACCTTCCCCAATGTCGATCACCCAGCCACCCCATCCCTCCCACCCCACCCCACTCCAGCAACCCTCAGTTTGTTTCCCAAGATTAAGAATTCCTCATATCAGTGAGGTCATATGATACATGTCTTTCTCTGATTGACTTATTTCACTCAGCATAACACCCTCCAGCTCCATCCACATGGTTGCAAATGGCAAGATCTCATTCCTTTTGGATGGCTGCAGAATATTCTATTGTATATATATATACCACATCTTCTTTATCCATTCATCCTCGATGGACATCTTGGCTCTTTCCACAGTTTGGCTATTGTGGACATTGCTGCTATAAACATCGGGGTGCATGTACCCCTTCGGATCCCTACATTTGTATCTTTTGGGTAAATACCCAGTAGTGCAATGGCTGGATCGTATGGTAGCTCTATAAGGAACTTATCAAACTCAACACCCAAAGAACAAATAATCCAATCAAGAAATGGGCAGAAGACATGAACAGACATTTTTCCAAAGAAGACATCCAAATGGCCAATAGACACATGAAAAAGTGCTCAACATCGCTCGGCATCAGGAAAATCCAAATCAAAACCTCAATGAGATACCACCTCACACCAGTCAGAATGGCTAAAATGAACAAGTCAGGAAACGACAGATGTTGGCAGGGATGCGGAGAAAGGGGAACCCTCCTACACTGTTGGTGGGAACGCAAGCTGGTGCAGGCACTCTGGAAAACAGTATGGAGGTTCCTCAAAAAGTTGAAAACAAAAATGCATTTAAAGCCAGAACATGAAAAACCATGAAGCAAAAATTGACAAAATTAAGAGGAAAGATAAACAATCTACAGTCATAGAGTTGTCACTAATCTTCCAGTAATTGATACAGCAAATGGACAATGAGCAGTAAGGATCAAATATATTTTTAATGCCATTATCAGAAATTAATCCAACTGTCATGCATAGAGCACTATGTATAACAAGTTGTTGGGGCCTGAAAGTTTATGTTCCCCAACATTCACATGTTGAAGCCAAACCAAAACCAGCTCACTCAGTAGTTTTGCATTCCTCTTTTCTTTTCTTGGAATTTTTACTTTAAATAAAGCATAGGGGGGTGGGGAGAAGAAAACAAAAGATGATCATTTAAATACAGTCATGTAGGGCGCCTGGGTGGCTCAGACATTAAGCGTCTGCCTTCGGCTCAGGTCATGATCCCAGGATCCTGGAATCGAGCCCCGCATCGGGCTCCCTGCTCGGTGGGAGGCCTGCTTCTCCCTCTCCCACTCCCCCCTGCTTGTGTTCCGTCTCTCGTTATGTCTCTCTCTGTCAAATAAATAAAATCTTTAAAAATAGATAAATAAATAAATACATACATACATACATACAATCATGTGTTCATTCTACACAGGTAAAAGTCAATGGAGGCAATCCTGAGCCAAACTGAATTATGCATATCTTTGCCAAAGTCAACAAATGGTCATTTAATATGATGATCCATTGATTCTTGACAAAGCATTTACAAATGGTACCTAAACAACTGAGTAAACATGGCCGGGGGCGGGAGGGGGGAGGGAATAAATCTCACCCAAAGCTTACAGCACACACAAATTAATTTAAGAAAATTCATAAGACTAAACATAAAAGCTAAAATAAAAATGTTTTAGAAGACAGGATAACATCTCCATGAACTTGGGGCAAGGGTAGATTTCCTAGACAATTTATCAAATATTACCAAACATAGAGATAAAATTGAGGGATTGGACCACAATATAGTTAAGAATTGCTTATCAGAAGACATCGTGAAGCAGATGAAAAAGTCAATCACAAGTTGGGAGAAGAGTATTCTCAATATGTACATCTGACAAAAGACTTATGACCAGAATATATTAAAGATGACTGTAAATTAGTAATCAAAAGACAATCAGCCCAGTAAAAAATGGTCAGAAGGTTTGAAAGATACTTCAAAAAAGAAGGCATATAAATAAGCACATTAAAAAATGCTTACATCATTAATCATGAGACAATAAAGCCACAGTGAGATCCCCCTTCACACCCACTAAAATTTAAAAGATGGAGAACAGTGATTGTTGTTGAGGACGTGGAGATACTGGAACTCTGCACCTGGTTTTTGGTAGCTGGTAAATACAAACCTGCCCTCTGACCCAGCCTTCTGCCCCCCGGGTATTTATCCAAGAGACATGGCAACATATGCAGCAGAAAGACTTGCCCGTGAAGGTTTACAGAAGCTCTTTCACACTAGCCAGAAACCGGAGACAACCCAACGTCTATCAAGCAGTGAACAGATAAATAGTGGTATATTTACACAATGGAATGCTACTCAGTTAAAACAAAACCCAAAACCGAAAACCAGTGCCATGGATGAAACGCAAAAGCCTTGAGCTAAGTGAGAGAAGCCAGACGTGGAAGATCGCGCGCTGTGTGACTTTCCCGAGCAGGTAAAACTCACTCTGATGATGGCGGACAGAGCGGCAGGTGCTTCTGGCTGACGGCGGAGGGAGCACCGCCTGGGGGAGTTCAGGAAGGAACTTTCCGGGCTTATGGAAATGTTCCCTGTTTTGATAGAGGTACGTGCTACACGGGTGTATATATTTGCCAGAATTCATCCCACGGTATACTTAAGATCTGTGCATTTCACCACGCGTAAAATGTGCTTCAATAAAGAGAAAAGAGAACAAAGCCCGCGCCTGCAAAACAACAAAACATATTTTACAAGAACATATACATAAAAATAAATGAGGGGTGACTTAATATTCAGATGTAAGGGGCAGTCTTGGCCACAGGGCTGAATGATATCCTCAAACGCAACATTTAGTTACTTGTTCATTTTCCAGGGTGAGGGTCTTAAGCCTCTGCGGGGAGAGAGGAGAGAGGCCTGGGGTGGGGATAAAAGGAAACAAAAAAAGCAAGAGACATGATGTGGGCAGGGCAGTAACGTGCGGTGGATCCAGGCGTAGGACGGGATCACACTATACACCTGTTCCTGCTCTCGTTTGTTTTCCCATTGCCGCAGAGCTGCGGACCTCTGGCCTGCTGAAGATTCCTTTCCGGGTTTCACCATCATGGGGGTCTCTCTCTATTTTTAAATTAACTTGTTACTTCCTTCACGAACGTACATGTGGTCTGAGATTGTAGATAAGCCATTAAGTTACCTTTCATAGTTTCTAAATTTGGCATATTTGAAAACCTACTTTGCATTTTGCATGACACATTGTACAACTACAGTTGTAAAAATATGTCCCAGAAAACGGACCAAGAGGGAACGGAGATGAAAATTGCCACAGCCTCTCGGTTCATCCCTTCTTGTGTCACCGGTTTTTACTCTGAATTCCTCCCTGATTGCTTTTAACATATAAGTATAGCCATTCACGGCCACTAGATGGCTCTCTGCTCAAAAACACTGGCTTTGTTCCTTTTTTTTCCTTCCACGGTGCTTAATATTTTTTTTTTTAAAGATTTTATTTATTTATTTGAGAGAGAGAGAATGAGAGATAGAGAGCACGAGAGGGAAGAGGGTCAGAAGGAGGAGAAGACTCCCTGCCGAGCAGGGAGCCCGATGTGGGACTCGATCCCGAGACTCGATCCCGGTTCTCCAGGATCATGACCTGAGCCGAAGGCAGTCGCTTAACCAACTGAGCCACCCAGGCGCCCCCACGGTGCTTAATATTTACATTATTTGGACCCGTTCTCTCCCTTCCAAATTATGTGTGTTGAGTTTTCCTCTTTATGGACTTTCTAAGAACAAACGTAACAATCCTAAGCACCTAAAAACTGGAACAAAATATTTATAATTCCAAACAAAGGGAACATTTGTGACAGCAAGAATACTCCACTGGGTCAGGCAGAGGAAGGTACTACTGCCCTGAGTTCTGTGAGACCTGCAATCCCTCCCTCCCTGACTCCCTGCCTCCCCTGCCTCCCTCCCCTCCTCCCTCCCTCCCCACCCTCCTCCCCTCCTCCCCTCCCTCCATTCCTTCTTTTTTTTCATCTTTTTTTTTTATCTTTTTACCCTCCCGTCTTTCTCTCCCCTTCTTCATATTTTGTTTCTTTGTTTCTCTGGTGCTGCCGGGTTCTGCCTCCTACTTCATCTGGTTTTTGAGTCATGGATGAGTAGAGTGCTTGGACCCATACCTGAGACATAGTATATGATCAATGAATCCTAATAATACTAATGATACTGCTAATGATGACTATTAACACAAGCAGACATAAAGTTACAAGAGAGTCAGGATTAGCAAGTAGCAGATGAGATGATTTATAGGTGTTTTGTTTTGTTTTTTATCTTGAGGCTTTGTCTTGAAATCTCTTTGGACTGGGGACCAAGGTGTTTCCCTAGGTTACAAGGGCCTGCTTTCCAGCAGCTACATGAGCATTTCAAGTGACTCATAGCAAGTGTTTCCTTGGGCTGTGGGGGGGTTGCTGAGATATCACTAAATATTGGCAAGCTTCTTGGGGACTGGAACATAAACTCAGGATTGTCACCTAGAGAGAGATACATTTGGAGTTGTGGGCCTCGATCTTATAAAAACATAAAGTTTCCCAAAATTACACCACTGCTGCAGAGAAAACGTGTTCAGAGGAGGAGGAGAGCAGCGTTGACCCTGCTTTGCTTGGTTTCAGGACCTCACAATCTGAACGGTAAGGACCTTATTATTCTACTTCCAGATGGTATGTAATTGTCTTAAGATTCAAAGAGCTTTTCCACCTAGAATAACATTCTTTACGTGTGGGGAGAATTGACCCTTATTTCCCACAGACGGGGTTTCCGCACATGAAGAAATCGTAGCCTGGTCCTGGGATTGGCCTTATGTTTTACACTTCCAGAATAAGAAAACAAGTGAACTTAAAATAGTTTAAGGACGCAACACCATAGTTTGTCATAAACTGTGATTATACATAAGGCTTCTTAATTAACATTCTCTCTCATGATGAGAGATTTCTTGTAAGATGTGGCAATGTCTGAAGAGAAAAGGGGGACAAGCGTGGGTTATTTTTATCACTTAAGGGGCCATGTTGGGAAATCAGAGCTAATATTCTAGGCCGTCACACTGTATTATTTCCGATAATTAGTTTCATTGCTCAAGGCTTTCTTGTCAGATTTTCAGAAATCATACGCTTAAATTTGCATAAGACATCCTGCTTTGTTCCCAAACCCTGAGGACATTTAACTGTTCTCACAGGGCTTATAACAACTTTCTTATTGTTTGACCTAATGGAGAGAGCTCAGTCTCGAACCTACACAATGTATCTGAAGTTTTCTACGTGAATGGACACCTTTTAAAACAATTTATTTTGCCTTCTAGTTTTCTGACTTGTTTTCTGGGTCCTGCTTCAGATGGCTCTTTCTCAGTCAGGTCACAGAATTTAGGGCACTGAGGGATTCTGCCATGGACTTTCTACTTACCCTACGGTCTCCCGTCAACCCCTGTCCTTACCACCAGAGGCAGTCCCTGTTCTGCTCTTTTTCTACCGTAGATTGGTTGTTCTTAGTGTAGAGCTTCATGAAAATAAAATCAGACAGTATGTACTTTTCATTTGCAGGGAGGTAAGTGACCTGCAGTTAACAAAATGTTCTATTTCTATTATCTTATTAGAGCAAAATGAAATTAATGACTAAAGAGAATATGGAGTGCCAATATTGAAGAAGAACAAGATTAAAAGACTCATGCTTTGGAGTGCCTGAGGGGCTCAGTTGGTTAAGCATCTGACTCTTGATTTCAGCTCAGGTCATGATGTCGCAGGTTGTGAGATGGAGGCTCCCCCCTCCCGGCACCAATTGGGCTCTGCACTCAGTGGGGAGTCTGCTTGAAGATCCTCTCCCTCTGCCCCTCCCCTGACTCGAGCACATGCACTTGCTCTTTCTCACTCTCTCTCAAATAAGTAGGTAAACCTTTAAGAAAAATGAGCTAAAAATGGATCACAAAACTTTGTGTAAAACAGAAAACTATAAAGCTTCTAGAAGAAAACAGGAGAAAGTCTATGTAAACTTATTTTTGGTAATAGGTTTAGAGACACCACCAAAAGCACAGTTCATGAAAGAAAAATTGATAAGTTTAATTTCTTTAAAATTAAGAAAATAACTGTTTACAATAGCATCAAAGAATAAAATATCTAGGAGTAAATTTAACCAAGAAAGTGAAAGATTCATACACTGAAAAGCACAACACTATAAAAATTGCTGAAAAAAACTTGAAGACCTAAATAAATGGAATGATGTCGCATATTCAGAGATTGAAAGAATTTTAAGATTGCTATCTTAACAATGTTGATTTTGATACAGTCCCTATCAAAATCCCAACATCTTTTTTTTTTTCAGAAGTGGAAAAGCCAATCCTCAAATTCATATGGAAGTATAAGGGGTTCCAAATAGTCACAACAATATTGAAAAAGCAAAACAAAGCTGGATGACTCAAACTTCCCAATTTCAAAAATTGAAAGCCTACTGCAAAAAGCTACAGTTTGAAACTGGCCCAAGGATAAACATAGACAACAATGGAACAGAATTGAGACTCTTAAAAAAAACCCTAAATGTCTACAGCCAATTGCGTTTCAACAGTTTAATGTGTCTTCAACAAATGCTAGAACAACTAGATTTCCACATGCAAAAGAATGAAGTTGGACACCAAAGGTCACAACACTTGGAAGAAAGCATGGGGGTAAATCTTCATGACCTAGGAATTAACAATAAGTTCTTAGATTTGGTAGCATTATTCTCGATAGCCAAATCGCCATAATAGCCAAAATGTCCAAAAACTGATGAATGGATTAAAAAAATATGATATATCCATAAGATAGGATATTGTTTGGCCATAAGAAGGAATGAAGTACTGATATATATGCTCCAACATGTATAAAACTTGAAAACATCATTCTAAGTGAAAGAAAACAGACTTGAAAAACCACATACTGTAAAATTCCATTTATATGGAATGTTCAGACTAGGCAAATCTTTAGACACAGAAAGTAGATTGGTGGTTGCCAGGTGCTGGGACCAGGAGGGGATGGGGAGCGACTGCTAATAGCTATGGGGTTTCTTTGGGGCACAATGAGAATGTTTTGGAATTAGAGAATGGTGGTGCACAACTCTGTGAACACATTAAAACCTATTGTATGCTTTAAAAGCATGAATTTTGTGATACACGAATAATATATCAATAAAGCTTTTATTTTTAAAAATGGCCAAGAGATAGGGGTGCCTCAGTGGCTCAGTTGGTTAAGCATTTGCCTTCGACTCAGGTCATGATCCTGGGGTCCTGGGATCAAACCCTGCATCCGGGCTCCCTGCTCAGCGGGGAGTCTGTTTCTTCCTCTGCCCTTCCCCCACATTGTGTGTGTGTGTGCGTCCCCTGTGCTTTCTCTCTCTCTTTCAAATAAGTACATGAAAACAATGGCCAAGAGATATAAATAGATACCTCACCAAAAAACATATCAGATGACAAATAAGCAAGTGAAAAGATGCTTAACATAATTTTGCATAAAGGAAATGCAAATAAAAGAATAATGAGATACCACCGTACACTTATTTCAATGGTTACTATCCAAAAATGGACAATACCAATTGCTGGTGAGGATGCAAAGTAACAGAAACTCTCATTTATTATTGTTGGGAATGCAAAATAGTACAGCCATTTTGGAGTACAGTTTGGCAGTTCTTACTAAGTTAAACATAACCTTACCATAGGATCCAACAATCAGACCACTGGATTTTTACCCAAGTATATGAAAACTTATGACCACACAAAATCCTGTACATGAATGTTGATAAGAGTTTTATTCATAATTTCCCAAAACTGGAAACAACTAAGATATCATTCAATCAGCAAATGCATAAGCAAACTGTGGCCCATCTGTGCAGGGAAATATTAGCTGTAAAAAGAAATGAACTATCAAGCTACACAGGACATGGATGAATCTTTTAAATGTATATTTATAGGTGCAAAAAGCCAGTCTGAAAAGGCTGTATACTATAATATTCCATTTATGACATTCTGGAAAAGACAAAACTATAGAGACAGTTGTTGCCGGGGGCTCAGGGAAGGGAAGGAGAGTTGAATAAGTAAAGCACAGGGATATTTTTAGGCTGGTGAAAATGTGCGGTACGATACTGTAATGTTAAA
Organism: Zalophus californianus; assembly: GCF_009762305.2. Taxonomy (NCBI): domain Eukaryota; kingdom Metazoa; phylum Chordata; class Mammalia; order Carnivora; family Otariidae; genus Zalophus; species Zalophus californianus. The sequence goes on along the minus strand of NC_045603.1, from coordinate 116,611,241 downwards.
TAAATAACACTACGCAACTTTACAGTACTCAGAATGAACCTTAATGTTTGCAAATTAAATCATTTAGGTCAAGGGGGTCCTAGGAGGGAATGCAGAAAGTGACAAAAAAAATCTCACTCTATTAAAAATATATGAAACAACCATCGGTGGATGCAATAGGGGAAAGATCCTGACCTAAGTTACTTTGGAAATTAGTGGAGTCTGTAACTCTAAAGGCAAACAAAACAAAACGAACAACAACAAAAACCATACATAAACATTGTGCTCTAGTTAATGAAATGGTTTCCCATGGGCATACAAGTTCACAATTCTGAAACCACCATATCTCTACACTGGAATTGAGCAATGCAGTAATGAAGTAAATAAATAGTGGATGGTAGGAAACAAGCTTCTCATCACTGGGAGGTTAGAGATTCATAAGTGCCCAATAATTAGAGTTGGTGAGGTCAATATGAACTCATGTTCAACTTAATATAGATGGTTACCATGTACTCCATGGCTTCGTAGAGTTCATGAAAGGCAGGTTTATAATATGGAGATAATTCTTCACAGCAATTGAGATACAAATTGTTATCGAGATGGGAAAATGAACATAACATATAGAATTTGTAGGTTGGAGAGTTATAAAAGGAATCATCTCAAAAGTTTCTGAAAAAAACACTTGAACAATGGTGATGGATCACAAACCTCATTTTAAGGAAAAAAAATCTGTAAAAATGAGGTCCTTTGTAATGGTCCCTTTATTCTCCACCACAGTGATTTCCATACATTTCTAGAGTGGGAACTTCGTATTCAGTGTAGATGGTTAAGTACATATGGTAGGAATGTCAGTGTTCCACTAGGAGAACATCAACTGCAAGAGACAAATTTTCCAAAGGTGAACCTTTTGAATAAATAACTGTCTACACAAAGCCACCAGTTTGTTTAGTTTGAGTGTGCTTGGGACTTCCCAAGCACACCCCTCAATACACAAACAATGAAATGAGATTTTACTTATTTTTTTGAAATGATATTTTAGTATTTTACAGAATAGCATCAACAGGGTTTTTCTGTTTCTCAGTCAATCCTGACACAGAATTGAGATAATGATGTTAAAGTCGGATTGACAAAGAAGTAATGAAAATTCAAACATTCTTATTTATAAGGATGAGCATGATATTGAGTTATGAAAAGTGATTTAATTTCAAATCACTCCTGCTACTTCAGATCATATCGGATTTATATTTTATGAACATTAGCATTAGGATTTTTCAAAAAGATATTATGGTGCTATAACCCTATTTCAGAACTACATTCTTTCCATCTAAATTTGATTTGAACTGTCTGAATACATAAATGCTATTTATGTTTCTCTAATAACTCTATCGGAGTTTGATGACTTGCCTTCCTATTAATATGGAAGCAAATACAACTTTTTTTGAGAGAGAGAGAGAGAGAGTACAAGCAGGGGGAACTGCAGGCAGAGGGAGAGGGAGAAGCAGCTGGCCCCCCTCTGCTGATCAGGGAGCCTGGCGCTGGGCTCAATTCCAGGACCCTGGGATCATGACCTGAGCCAAAGGCAGATGCTTAATGACTGAGCCACCCAAGCGCCCAGGCGCCCCAAGTAGTTCTTTCAATACCTATTTTTTGAGAACTGGGTCAGGCACTGGGGATACAAGTGGTAAATCAAAACATCTATTGGTGGAATATCAGAGTTTCTCAAAGATAATTAGTATTAACTGAAGACCAATGTGGTAGCTAGTCCCAAATGATGGCCCGGGCAAGCCAGCCCTCCTGGCGTCCATGACCTTCTGGATTCCCCTCCCACACTGAATGTGGTCTGGCCCTGTGAGATGCCACCAGTCCCAGGTCTAACACATAAAAAGACCTGACAGTTGATCTTTGCCTGTTGGGTAACCCCTAACCCACTATGTAAGGACTGCCGGCTCTGCTGGAAACAGCCTATGGAGAGGAATAGGCCCTGAGACTAGATGGAGACAGAGGGGCCCAGCTGTTCCAAGGCCCCAGCTGAAACAGCTTTCCAGTCATCCCCACATAGGTGCCAGGTACATGAGTGAATCATCATGGAGGGTTTAGACCCACCTGCCCTCTGATTGCAGCAGCATGAAAGACCTCAAGCAAGACCAGCAGAAGAACTGTCCGGCTGAGCCCAGTCAACCATAGAGTCAGGAAAGATAATGAAATGTCTGTGTTTTTTTTTTATTCAAGTATGATTAACACACAATATTACACTGGTTTCCGGTATACAACATATTGATTTAACAATTCTGTACATTACTCAGTGCTCACCTCAGTAAGTGTAGGCACGATCTGTCATCACACAATGTTATTACAATATTATTGACTATATTTCCTATACTCTTCATCTCTGTGACCTATTTATTTTACAACTGGAAGTCTCTACTCCTTAATTCCCTTTACCTATTTTACCCATCCCCTTACCCACCTCCCCTCTGGCGGCCACCAGTTTGTTCTCTCTTTATGAGTGTCTATTCATTTGTTTGTTCATTGGTCTTGTTTTTTAGATTCCACATATAAATGAAATCATGTGGTATTTGTCCTTCTCTCTCTGACTTATTTTACTTAGTGTAATACCCTCTAGGTCCACCCAGAAATGCCTATGGTTTTAAGCCATTAGGTTTGGGGGTGGTTTGTTATACAGCAAGAGTCTACTTTGAGCTGAAGGTTATACATATACTAGCACTAATTCTCACAATAACCTTGCAAGCTCTCCTCAGTTTACATAGGACACAATTAAGACTCTGGAAAATTAAGTGAGGTGCCAGGTGATGCCAGGATTTGAACCTGGTCTGTTAGCCCCAAATGCCTGTCCTGCTTCCCATTGCCTTTGAGGAGCTCTCAGTCCAGCTGAATAAGTAAGGTTTCTGCCTCCAGCTCTCCTAAGGGCCCTTCCGTGGTGAGGGGCATCAGGGAGCAAGAGCAGAGCCCTGTGTGGGCTCTATCACCTTTACCCCACATCCCCTCTCCATCCTTCTCAGCCATGCTCCATGTCTTGGGAGGTTTCACACCATAGACGATCTGGTCTGGGCTCTGCTGTCCTCTGGTGGTTGGTTGGGTTTGGCCAGCAGTGTGAGGCGCCCATCGATGAGAGGATGGAGGAGAGAGAAGTAAGGCTATTTTTTCTCTGCTTCTGTCCGGCATCTCCCTGACTCCTGTGGAGGAGCTCTGTCCCTCCTGGCTACGGTCTGGTGGCCCCAGTCACTCTGGCTCTCACTGGGCTCCAGTAACATGGCTTTCTCTCCCTGTCCCTCCAGCCCTAGCCATGGTGTGACTTCCCATTGCTAGTCTCTGTGTCCCTAACATCCCCAGTGTGTTCCTTCAACCTTGCACACACCGCTCGACATCTTCCTTCCTGGGAACAACCTGAGGTAGTATCTCGAGCTTGCTGCCAGGACTTCCACTGATGCAAATGTTTCCAAAAGGTTGATAGCAGCCATGTTTACTCCTGTTAGTTAAAGGATAAGTAATATTGATGCAATGCTTTACCCCCCTGCCTTCCCACAGGTATATGCTTGTCCTCTGCCTTAATTCCTAGAACCAATCCTGAGCTCAGGTTAGTAGGATTTAAAAAGCTTCAGACCAAACCAGCAGGGCAGACCACAGTCCATTCTTTTTTTTTTTTTTAAAGATTTTATTTATTCATCTGAGGCACAGAGATACAGAGAGAGAGAGAGAGAGAGAGCATGAGCAGGGAGAGAGGCAGAGGGAGAGGGAGAAGCAGGCTCCTTGCTGAGCCAGGAGCCTGATGTGGGGACTCAATCCCAGGACTCTGAGATCATGACCTGAGCCGAAGGCAGACGCTTAACCATCGGAGCCACCCAGGCGTCCCAGACCACAATGCATTCTTGCCAAGGGATCGGCTCTCATCCCTTGACTCCCAACTGAGCCCTGACCACAGTGCCTTAGTCACTGCCTTGGTCACCTGCTGAGTACCCACCACTTCCCACCCCACCAGTTAGGAGCCTGACTCTTCCCTGCCAGGCCCTTGCTCCACCTGAGGACTAGAGTGGGGGCTGTGAAACACCATTGGCCAATGAATGAGTGGGGGCTTCACCTGCTGAAATGTTGTTTGTTACAATTTCAGAGTAATTCCTGGGGCGCCTGGGTGGCTCAGTCAGTGAAGTGTCTGCCTTTGGCTCAGGTCATGATCCCGGGGTCCTGGGATTGAGCCCCGCATCAGGCTCCCTGCTCAGCGGGGAGTCTGCTTCTCCCTCTCCCTCTGTGATCTCCCTTGCTCTCTCTTAAATAAATAAAATCTTTTAAAAAAATAATAAAACAAAATTTCTGAGTAATTCCTGATCATCTACTCTCAGGAGCCCTAGTTCATGTTGAATTTCCATGAAATCACATGATTACCAAGATTTCTTCCTGCTTCCATTGCTATATGCCATGCCTCTTCTCCTCATGAGACCTGGATCTCCTCACCATCTGTGGTGGGCTACCTCTGAGTTCCGTTCTTAACACGGAGAGCCCACACAGTCCCGCTCCTGGTCACCACAGCTCACACATCACTTCCTGCAAGCTAACAGTTCTGCCGCACCACATTGAAAAGAGTCTTCCTGTAACTGTGTAAACCAAAAACATTTTGTAGATGCCATTTATAGCAGTTTGACAGTTGTGAATCAAGTAAAAAAGGATCAATAAGAGTAATCAATTCATTTTAATCAGAATGGTGGTTAGAAGCCACAGAGTCACCATCTGGTCACTTAGGTACTTGAAGAGGGTATGACTGTTTGGCAAGAAGGGGGGCAAGAACGACCGGAATGTATCCGAGAGAGCCCGGGAAGTGAGGAAGTCTGGAGACCTGGAAAAGACAAATCTCCTAGGGAATTTCTCTTTAAAATGAGACAAAGACAGGGAGCAGCTTGAGGGGCGTGGAAAGAAGGGAGCCCTTTCAAGATTTGTTTGTAGAAGCATTATCCTTAGGAGGGGAGAGACACTTAGAGATGGGGCTCAGCGCTCAAGGGAAAGGGCTGCCCAGAGCTACGGGCAGTTTATCCATTGTCATCGGAGGGAAGGCAGGATTATGGGCAGAGATGCAGACAGATTGGGAAATGTAAAGATAAGAAGTGGACGTTCTTTTTTGATCACGTCCATCATCTCAGACAAACAGGAAACAGGAACCAGCTGAGAGTGAGGAAGAAGAGTTGGGGAAGAGTGGAGCCATGAAGAGTCCTCTGGGAGGGTGAGCGAAGTGGCCAGGGTGGGTGGACAATGCCGAGTTCCTCAAGAAGTTTAGCTTCCTAAGTTCACAACCACACAGCCAGACTGGTTGTGTTTTTCTCCAACTATATTCAGCTCCTTGGATACCAGAGTGGAATAAGCAGAGAAGGGGGTGGAATCCGGGTGAGAACAATGGAGGGAAAGGGGCAAGAGACTGTGTAACACACGCAGGGGAGTTAAAATGATGGGCCATGCAATCTAATCTGAGGAAGAAGAGTGAGCAGCGAGGGACAGAAAATGGGAAAAAAATGGGATAAAAAGAGTAAAATGAATAGATTAGAAATCTCATATTGGAATTTCGCAGATTACACAGGGAATTCTGAATGCAAGTAGGGAGTATTAAGATTGCATGCTTCTTTAGGCTGAGAGTATAATGTCAGAGAAATTTCTCCTCCCCCTCCCTCTCCCCTCCCCTCCTCCTCCTTCTTCGAAGTTCTTCCTCTCCTTCTGCTGCTTCTTCTTTTAGAAATTTCCTATAAGCTAAAAAGTGCTCTTTGAATACACTCTTTACTGATGAAAAGGCATGATTTGAAAACCTCTGATAAAGAGGCATAAATACCAGTGGGTAGAATGTGAAAGAGACATAAATACCCTCAGCTAGAGTGTGAAAAACTCTTAATGGGGTTATTTCCAAAATTAAAAAAAAAAAAGTATTTTAAAGAGGAAGGCATACATTCGGGCAAATAACACTAGAATGACATTGGGCCTATGGGTTTCTGCAATTTTCAGCAAAAGGGAAGTTTCACTGGGGCAGAAAGAGCCCCACGAAGTCAAGAGCAGATGACCAAACAGCTTAGGTTCATTTCCATCTCCCCATGCAGGCACAGCCTCAGTCACAGCTCACTCTAAGCTGGGTACTTAGCAAAGCAAATTAACTATTTCAAGTCAGCAGGGAAATCACACTTACAGCAACAGTAATCGCAGAAGTTCTGACATTATGTAGCACTGACAAAAAGCCTTCTAAGGGGACTTTGCCATGATGCAGAATAGGGCCTAGTGGCCCACAGGGCCCTGTGACATCAACAGCATCTTAAAAAATATTTGAGCAAAGCAGAACAAAGTGGTAATCTGGGTTTCCCCAGATGTGACCTAATTTTATATATGGTAATGAGTGGCTTAGGTAGGCTCATAAGTAAGCTATAAATCGGATCTAAGAAGACTTTGTTAATTTTTCTTTTTATCTTTTATGGCTATCTTCTGTGTTTTCCTCAGCTACATTCCCAGGAGTATAGGAATTAGATCAGAGACATTTGTGGAAGGAAACTAGTACATTCTAGGCTGGTGTTTGAAAGTATGCATTGCATAATCTATAAAATTATGGCATCCCCAGTAGCCTGGACGTGTTATAAAAATTCCCTTCGGTGAGATTCCAGGTTCTGAAGTCCCATCTTCGTCTGGATTCGATGGCCTTGAACCACTGGGTCCAAGACTTCTACTCATCTTCCATGATGTAAGCTGCCCCACCAAGGTCCTGACATTTCTCACATATTTCTGATGCATAGTAGGGATGGTATTATTATATCCTCATCTGAGAGAAAAGGAAACTGGGTTTAAGAAGTGAAGTAAGTGCCTGAGCTGGGATTCAAACCCAGACTTAGAATCCAGATCTAACTGATTAAAAACCTCTTGCTCCTTTGACTGAACCAAACAGGGCTATGGACTTCCTTTTAAAAGCTGGTGCCTCCCTGACTCCTTACTTCTTTCATTTTAAAGTTTCCTGACCCCATGGGGCCACCTCTACTTGCATAAAAGCTACCTTCCCTAGCATCCTGTGACCTTAAAGCATCTCAGGTGTGAACAAAGGCTTTTGGGGCCAGGAAAGCAAAGGCAGCTCCTACCACATCACTGCTGGGTAATCCTGCTCTCAAGTAAAAGCCTCAGTTTCATTCAGGGGAAAAAATTGAAAGATAACACTATTACTGGGGCACCTGAGTGGCTCACTCAGTTGAGCGTGCCCAGCTCTTGGTTTCAGCTCAGGTCATGAGCTCGAGGTTGTGGGTTCAAGCCCTACATGTGGCTCCAGGCTCAGTGCGGAGTCAGCTTCAGATTCTTTCGCCCTCTAACTCTTCCACTGTCCCTCCCGGCTTGCACGCTCTCTCTCTCTTTCTCTCAAATGAATAAATAAAATCTTTTTTAAAAAAAGATACACTATTACCCTTTTCACAGGGTTACTGTACAGAAACAGCAAATTCAAAGGATTTCACAGTGCCTAAAAACGGTACTGTATGTATTATATTTTTAAAAATCAGTTACACAGATTAGACTGTTTTACGGTTATCTCTGGTGACATCTATTAGTCGTTTCTATTCAGTCGGTTAAGCGGCTGCCTTCGGCTCAGGTCCATGATCCCAGGGCCCTGGGATCGAGCCCCGCATCGGGCTCCCTGCTCAGAGGAGAGCCTGCTTCTCCCTCTCCCTCTGTCTGCCGCTCTGCCTACTTGTGCTCTCTCTCTCTCTCTGTTAAATAAATAAATAAAAATCTTTATTTAACCTTTAATCCACTCTTGCCTTTCTAACTTGTTTAAAAGCCTTTAAAGGCTTGGATCATATTATATTTCTTTGTATCCTCTACACATGGCACAGGGCTTTGCACAGAGAAGGTTCTCCAAAGATATTTGTCGAGGTGATTTCATTTCATAAAGTATTCTCTTTAAATAGCAGCAGGAAGGACAATTCAAGATATACTGTGGATTTTGATAGTGTTTCTTCCCCACCCCCCCCACCCCCCGCCGCCAGTGGCTCTTTGTTTTGCTTTTTCCCTTCTGTGCCCATGTTTTGAAATGCCACTTGGGGGCAGCATTGAGTCAGTTTGCACTTCGCAGTTCTGAAGGAGAAGGAAATAAAAAACTCCAGAGGTAGGAACTGACAGATAGGAAGTGAATAATTCTCAAAATACGTCACTGGCTTTAAAATGACTACGCACTTTGCTACAGAAATCTACTTAAAAGCAGCACACCCTTCTTCATGCCTCATGGGAGCTTTTGAGGATAAATGATTTGTTTTCCTTCTCACTCTGGGTGGCAAAGCAAACTGCAAGACATTTAACCGTTTACTCACACAGCAAAACAGAGCAAATGTGCTTGCCTCACCATAAAGGAAGATACATTTAGCGTACATTTATGAAGTGAAAAAGGCACATCTACGCTCTGGTTAAATACTACCTCAGTAATTGGAATCAATTAAATCAGTTCAGTGAAACATTGACATAAAATGCTCCATTAGTCAGATTCTTGCCCTGAATCACTAAAGAGAAAAAGTTAAGGGTAGTGGCACGAGTTAATAGCAGAGGTTTATTTAGCCAAGCAGCCTTCTAAAATGCTCTATGCCCAGGGCGGAGTCTCTCCAATCTCCTATAGTTATATTTATGTCACTGCAAATATGCTTAGACGCTCTATCAATGCCCAGAACTTTTACCCCTGGGTAGTACAAGATCCTTACCAGACAAAACCAGTGTGTTGATAGTTTGATAAAACAAAGTAGACTTAGGCATTTCAGGCTTTTTTCTTTTTTTTTTTAGTTCGAAAAAAAGGTACAAAAAGAAGCTCATAGAGTAACTCCTCTGCCCAGCAACCTGGCCCTGTCTGTACTCCTCACCAGAATCTGAGGAAATAACATATACTTTTACACCAATAAGGTTTCCATGAAAACCAAATAGAAAAGTGCAATAGGATACACCAGTTTCTCCACAGGCTCACAACCTAATTTCCATTATATCTATTCCCTGATTTATTACAGAGGCATTTATCCTTCATTTATTCATTCAACAGTCACAAAACACCCACTATGTGTCTAGTACTAGGAATATAAAGATGAAAGGCAAATCTGTATTTTAAAGAAGTTCATAGTCTAGGGAGAAACACACACACACACACACACACACACACACGCCTGTAAATAATTGCAATCACACGGATTTCTTTTAGGCTTGGAATCTATGATTCTTCTCATAGTGAAACAAAATTACCCTTCAGAGTATAGTTCTAGAGATCACAGATCTCACTGGACAGATGAGGAGAGTGAGTCCGGGGATGTTAAAAGTTGTCAATGGGTATCTGTGTCCTCCTAAAATGCATATGTTGAAACCCTAACTCCAAAGGTGATGGTTTTAGGAGGTGGGGCCTGTCAAGGGAAAGAAAGCCAACTTCAAAGTAGGTTAGTTAGTAAACACCTAATTCATTGTTTTAATCCCAGACTATAGCCTGGGAGACTGTCTTTCAGATTGTTCTAGAGAACTGCTCCAAAGCTTGTTAGCTAGGCGGGATTACATATATACAAAAAGGGAAAGGGGGATACCTGCTGGCAAGCCACTCTCCAGATACTTGCACAGGACAAGGTGTAATTTGTTAAGGTTGTAAAAATTCAGGTTTAACGATTTCCACACAGACACAAGAAAGACCCTTAAGTCACCTTAATACATTATGTTTCTATATCTGATTGTTCAAAACTATTGCTTGCATACCTCAGCTTACCTGGTCTTCCATTTCTTCTTGTTTTTTATTTCTCCTTGAGGTCACTTGAGATGGTCACAGAAGGCTGACATCAGTTGCCTATGTTATGCATTGCGGTTTGAGCTCATAGGCCTTAACAGAAGGATTAGGTCATGAGGCTGGAGCCCTTGGGAAAGGGACACAGGACAGCCTGTTCTCTCTCTCTGCCAGGTGAGTACCTGGCAAGAAGCAGCTGTCTGCAAATCAGGAGGCCATTCTCAGCAGAACCAAATCTACCGGCATCTTGACCGAGGACTTCCCAGATGCCAGAACAGCTAGAAATAAATGTTTGTTAGTCAAGCCACCCCAGTCTATCTATGGTAATTTGTTATAGTTCACCCTGAGTAAGACAATGGGTATTTATTGAAAATCCATTTTTGTGTTTCTGTGACTTTGCATATGTAGAAGAAGATTTCAAGTCATGTAGACAAAGGAAAGAATTTCCACTAAGATATTCATTTTGATGAAAATTATGCAAATATGATGCCCATCCTGTCAGTGGGAAAGCCACAGTCCCCAAAAGTTCTCAAACATCAAGTTGGGTTTAGGTATTCATTCAAAACCAGAAAATAACCTTTATTTATTTATTTCCTTTCCTGACTCCTCCCAGGTCCCCACCTGCTTTGGGGTAGTTTTTTCTTACAGTGTCATCTAGCTGGAGACACATCAGGCCTTGTGTTGAGTCGCTTTCCTACAGTGTTCCCTTATTATGGGCAGTTTTGAGTGTCCTGGTATCGTGTGTGGTAGTAATCCCAAAGAGGCTAATTTTCTTCCAAATAGGAGCAAACTCATAAATGCACTGTGCTCAAAGCTATGTAACGACTCATCTGTTTGGTTTCCATTATTTTTTTAAGATTTTATTTATTTATTTGAGAGAGAGACCGAGAGTACAAGCAAGGAGAGCAGCAGGCAGAGGGAGAAGCAGCCTCCCCGCTGAGCTGGGAGCCTAACTCCACTTGGGCTCCAACCCAGGACCCTGAGATCATGACCTGAGCTGAAGGCAGACTCTTAACCGACTGAGCCACCCAGGCGCCCCTGGTTTCTGGTATAACTTTATAAAAATCTACCTTTAGATTACATCTCTAAGCAGATGTGCCTGGTTTTTTCATTGTCCTTATATTTTTCACTCTACTTTTGGAATTTAGATTATAAAATGCATGTGTTATCAAAATACATGTTAATATATTTTATCACAATATGGGGCCTCATGCTTTTAATCCTCAATAGCATATATGAACAATACTACGTGCTCTGATGGAACATGGAAAGGTGTGCCTTTTCTCTAGTCCCCCAACCCCCCTCCCCCTGCCATGGGTGAATACCCCTCCACTTGACAGCTAAACCACAGAACACCCAGGGTTGTAGAGACTGTTCCACATGCTTCGCCTTTGTAAGCCGATACTTCTGGCACGAGACAAGAAAACCTGAAACAAGGGAGGGAGATTTTATCGAAGAAATCCTCTCTTCCACCCAACCCCCCTCCAGTTGTTCTGGGGACAGGAGACAGGAGGGAAAGTGCTCTACCAGTTGAAGAAACTAGTGAGAGAATTGGTGTCTCTTCAGCTCCTTCTCTGGGAGTTGGCATCTTACAGAGATATTGGTGAGGGGATTTGGGGGGCAATGTTATGCCCACTGACAGACAACCTTGAGTTTCCCACAGGCTCAGAGGTGAGGTCAGGGCAGAGCCTCCACCAGAAGGATCACCATCTATAATGGACGATGTGTGCAGTCCCTCTGCACTGATAGAAAAAGTTCTCCTGGACCTGGATTCCTCCCTCTCTCCACCCTCCAGGAACAGGTGTGATAGGAGCAGAACTTTCACCTGACTCTGTGTGAGAATTGTATGATTAAACCATGGATCAGAATACAGAACAGTGAAATAAGATGCAGAGATGGAAGGACAGAAAAATTGCTGGATTTGATAGAAGAAACATCTCAGAGATGACTAGATTATATTATCTGCCAAGAACAGAATTGGACACTGAGAATCAAAAATCAAATTGAGTCATAGAGGTTTTCTTTTAAAGCAGTATTTTCAGATACCTGGAGCCTTGTCAATGATTATGACCATAAAAATGTATGTCTAGCATGCAAATAATCCATCATAAATATAAATTAGTTATTTAGCACTGTGTCACCCAAAATACTTGCTCCCCACTATCCTACCGCCTAGGATGAATGTGGCCCATTGAATCTTGAATCTGTTTTTATCACTTAAAGTCCAGAGGTGTTGGTACTGCTTAGACACAGACTTAATTGTTCTGTTAGTATCACCTCTGATTCTTTCCAGTAGATGGGTATTTGTCCTGAGTCTAAAAGTAGAAAAGAAAAACTTACTGAAATATATTCATCTTTAGTGGTGAGAGAGGTTAACAAGGCATTTTATATTATTATTATTAGCAAATATGCATTTAAATTCTTTACCCATTAGGAATTCTCAATTCTCCATATAGATTATCTTCTGAAGTTGATAAAAGCACCCAGGAAGGAGGTTGGATGCAACTTGGTGAGCCTGAGTAATACTAGGGAGTTCTTCTTTAAGAGGTCTTGTATTTCCTGAGTTCCAAAGAGAAGGGAGAAGAGAGAGATGGCAGGGTGGGGGTGGGGATGAAATTAAAGGGGAAAAATTCCATTTGCTACATCAGTGGCAGCTTTTTAAAAAAATCCAATGTGATCATCAAAGTAGAAGGACTGACTGCTTCAATATCCTTGCTTCTGTTGGCAAAGGTGGGACAATACACCCAGATGAAGTTCAATCATCCCCAAGTAGTGTCTGAGGGAACGAAGTCATGAGACAAGAAAGGCACAAAACTCTTTGTTTTTCAAATCTTCAGATATTCCCCGCAAATTGGCCACGTCAACCATATGCCTAAATCTGAAATATTTGCTACTTACAAATAATTTAAGACAACGTTAAAAATATCTCTGGTTTGAAAATCTTTGTCCTGCTTGTCTGTAGCCTACAGAATATCTGTTTTAGGGTTCAAGCATTTAAAATTGTATCCCCACTCCACCCACCCTAAAATGCATGCCCAACTCGCCTTTCTGTTTAAGTGGAGTGTCACCTGCCCTTTGGTGCCTTAATACAACACCCACGCTGTTATTTACATTCCAGAGGCTCAGCTGCCAGCGCTAGCATTTCGGTACCCATTTATTTACATCACAACTAAATCATATTTATTATCAACTACCCCCCTTCGTTCATCTTTCTTTTATAAAGGGTGAAGCCAAGGATAGTCAGGAATTACAGATCCTCTCCCTAGAATATGACAAAATTCCATCTCTCGCGTCCCAGTTTCTTCTTCTTCTTCCTCTTTTTTTTTTTCCCAAAGAGGAAAGACACGGTGCGCTTGGGAGGAACGTCACTCACTGTGGGAACACCGCCCCTTCTGTAGACCTCCCCACTGTGCCTCTCAAAGTGCTGTCTGTAACCAGTTGTTCCTGTTGAATAACCATGCTAGCTGCAGGGCCCTTTCCGCCTGCCTGCAAATAGATTAGGCTGCGCGCTTCTCTGTGCGGGGGGCGGGGAACAGCACCCGCGGGCCCCCAGGAGGCCACTATCAGCCGCCAACAGATGGAGCCTATCAGCGCGCTGTCAGTCAGCCGCACCTGTGGATGGCGCGCCCCAGCCAAAAAATTAATTGCTTAGAAATTTAAAATCGGTAGACGCAGATCGGAAAGGATTAAGGGGGAAAAAAAATAGTTAAGCAAAGGAAAGAGGAAAAACCGTGCTCCGCTAGGAAACCTTATCAACGTCCGCATATCTAAGTGTGCGACGCGTTCAGCATTCGATTTGGTTTTCAAGCACCAGCGGAACAACAGGATTAGAACTGAAATGTTGGAAAAGAAAAAAAAAAAAAAGGCAACTTAAAAGAAGGCATAATGCCCATTGCTTCAAATTGGGTCATCCACATGCATTCTGAAGAAAACAACCCCCCCCAATTTTTTATCTTCTGTTTTTATATTTTGCTAGTGAATTTCACATTTAACCCGCTAGGTTTCGTCATTCTCATTTCTCGTTTGCCATGTTTTTCCGTTTTTCATATTTTACTGCTTCTAAGATTTCAGTACCAGCAGGGAGCTGTTTTCAGTTTTCTTTTGTTTTCCACAATGGTTTCATGGGCCTTTTTTTTTTTTAAGATTTTATTTATTTATTTTATAGAGAAAGAGAGAGAGCGGAAGCAGGGGGAGCAGGAGAGGGAGAAGCAGGCTTCCCGCTGAGCAGGGAGCTGGACTGGGACTCCACCCCAGGACCCTGGAATCATGACCTGAGCTGAAGGCAGACGCTTTTAACCCACTGAGCCACCCAGGCAACACATCATGGGCCTAATTTTATAACTCATATTTTCTAGCTTCCCTTAAAGAATTTTTTTATTAGAAAAATGTAGTCTTGATTCCATTCCAAAAATCTTTGTCACTGTGTGGCCTTTGGTTCTTTATCTTTTTTGATCTCAGTTACCTGCAAAATGAAGCTTGATTGCAAAGATTCCTTGCAGCTCTGAAATTGTAGGACTCTATAAAATCAATTTCCTCCAGTATTTTGAAACAGCTTAGACAACATATCGGGAATGGAAATAAGGGATATGGGGTGGGGGTGGGGAACAACCCTAGGAGGAGTGTATGTTACATTGCGGAGCACAGCACTCTTCTTTAAAAATCTCTCCAATGAAACAACACATCATTATTACCAGGGTCATATGAGGAAGTATCATTTAGTAATTATGGTGTAGTAGTTGGGGTTATCTTAATTGAAAAATTAAACACAGTTTTTACCTGTCGACATTTTGCCTTATTTGAGTTTTAAAGGGAACGTTAATCTTTGATCCTGGTACAGCAAAGCAGTGTATAGTCTACATTTTGAATTGAAATAATTTTTTTTCTCTGCAAATAGACTTTTAGGGGCAATTTAATTCAATTAACAAGAAATTAATTCGACAAACCTTTTTCATTTATCACATTTCAACTTCTAGTGTATGTTGGAAATAAAATATCTTTCCTCAAGGAATTTGAAATCTAGAAGTTTGAATAAAAAGTCCACAAATAAAAATGATAGAAATAATACTAGCCATCACGTATTGAGCCCTTAGGATGTGTATTTAGTCACTTGATGTATGTCCACTGCATCTAGTCCTCAGAACAATGCTGCAAAATATCATTATCCTGTGTTTTTTTTTAAGACTTCAGTTTTTAGTGCAGTTTTAGATTCACAGCAAAACTAAGAGAAGGTACAGAGATTTCCCTTATGTTCCCTACCTCCACACATACCTAGCCTCCTCTGTTACCAACACCCCCTATCATAGAGCTACATTTGTTACAACCGATCGACCTACGTGGATACATCATCACCCAAGTCCATGGTTTACATAAGGGTTCACTCTTGGGGTTGTACACTCTCTAGGTTTGGACAAATCTATGATGACACTCATCCATCATTAGAGTATCATATAGAGTAGTTTTATTGCCCTAAATATTCTGTGCTCCACTTACTCATCCCTTCCTCTACCGCATCCCTGCCACTACTGACCTTTTTTAATATCTATAGTTTTGCCTTTTCTAGAATGGCAAATATTTGGAAATCATACAGTACGTAACCTTTTCAGAGTCCACATTTAATAATGTGTAGTTAAGGTTCCTCCATGTCTTTTCATGGATTGGTAGCTCATTTCTTCTTAGCATGGAGCAATATTTCATCTTCTGGATTCTGTTGGTCATAGTTTATTAATCCAGTCACCAACTGAGGAACATCTTGGTTGCTTCCAAGTTTTGGCAATTATGAATAAGGCTGCTGTAAATATTCATGTACGGGTTTTTGTGTAGACATAAGTTACCTCCTGGGGGTAAAAACCAAGGACAGTGATTGCTGAATCATATTGGAAGAGTACGTTTAGTTTTGTAAGAAACGGCCAAACAGTCGTCGCAAGTAGCTGTACAATTTTGCATTCCTACCATCAATGAGTGAGATTTCCTATTGTTCCACATCTTCACCAGCATTAGATGTTGTCGGTATTCTGGATTTTGGCCATTCTAAAAGGTGTGTAGTAGTATCTCATTATTGTTTTAATTTGCATTTCCCTGACAACATGGTGTGGAGAATCTTTTCATATGCTTATTTGCATTCTGTATATAGCGTTTGGTGAGGTGTCCATGAAAGTCTTTGGCCCATTTTTTAATCAGGTTTTTGTTTACTTATCATTTAGTTTTAAGCGTTCCTTGTATGTTTTGTCTAACAGTCCTTTATCAGATGTATCTTTTGCAAATATTTTTTTTGCAGTCTCTAGCTTGTCTTCTTATTTTCTCAACATTGTCTTTTGCAGAGCAGAAGTTTGTAAATTTTAATGAACTCGAGCTTATCAATTGTTTCTTTAATGGATCATGCCTTTTAAGTTATATCTAAATAGTCATCAACTTACCCAGGGCCATTTAGCTTTTCCCCCATGTTACCTTCTATGAATTGTATAGTTTTGTAATTTATATTTAGGTCTGTGATCCATTTTGAGTTAAGTTTTGTGAAGGGCATAAGGTCTGTGTCTAGATTCATTTTTTCACATGTGGATATCCAGTTGTTCCTGTACCATTTATTGTAGAGACTATCTTTGCTCCATTGTATTGTCTTTCTTCCTTTGTCAAAGATCAGTTGACTTTATTTACGTGGCTCAATTTCTGGGCTCTCTATTCTGTTCCATTGATCTACTTATTTATTCTTCATCAATACCACATGGTCTTGAGTATTGTAGCTTTTTTTTTTTAAGGTTTTATTTATTTATTTGTCAGAGAGAAAGAGAGAGCACAAGCAGGGAGAGTGGCAGGCAGAGGGAGAAGCAGGCTTCCCGCTGAGCAAGGAGACCAATGTGGGGCTCGATCCCAGGACCCTGAGATCATGACATGAGCCGAAGGCAGACACTTAACTGCCTGAGCCACCCAGGCACCCTGAGTTCTGTAACTTTATAGTATTCTAGAAGTTGGGTAGTATCAGTCCTCCAGCTTTGTTCTTTTCCTTCAATATTGTGTTGGCCATACTAGGTCTGTTGCCTTTCTTAGAAACTTTTGATTTTATTTCAAATGCCCATAAAATAACTTGCTGGGATTTTTATTGGGATTGAATGTATAGATCAAGTTGGTAAGAACTGACATTTTGACATTATTGAGTTTTCTTATCCAGCAGCATGGAATATATCTGCATGTATTTAGTTCTTCTTTTTATTTTATTCAACAGAGTTTTATAGTTTTCCTCGTAGAGATCTTGTACATATTTTGTTACATTTATACCTAAATATTTTATTTTGGGGGAGCTAATGTAAATGGTAGTGTGTTTTTTTATTTCAAATTCCACTTGTTAATTGCTAATATATAGGAAAGCAGCTGACGTTTGTATATTAACCTTATATCATGCAACTTTGCTATAATCACCTATTAGTTCCAGGAGATCTTTTTTTTTTTTTCTACATGGACAATCATGTCATCTGTGAACAAAGGTGGTTTTATTTCTGCCTTCCCAATCTTTTATTTTCTCCTCTTGTCTTATTGCATTAGCTAGGACTTCCAATAGGATGTTGAAAAGGAGTGGTAAGAGGTGACATCCTTGCCTTGTTCCCCTGACCTTAGTGGGAAAGCTTCTCATTTCTTGCCATTAAGCATAATGTTAGTTGTTGGTTTTTTGTAGATGTTCTTTGTCACCTTGAGAAAGTTCTCTTCTATTCCTAGTTCATGGGAGTTTTTATCATGAATGGCTTTTGGGATTTTGTCATTTGCTTTTTCTGTATCTTTGGTATGATCATGTGATTTTTCTTTTTCAGCCTGTTGAGGGGATGGATTACCTTAATTGATTTTTAAATGTTGAACCAGCCTTGTATACCAGGGATAAATTCTACTCAGTCATAGTATACATTTATTTTTACACATTGTTGGATTTGATTTTCTAATATTTCTTGAGGATTTTTGCATCTATGTTAATAAGAGATTTGTCTGTACATTTCTTTTTCTTGTAATGTCTTTGTCTCATTTTGGTATTAGGATAATGCTGGCCTCACTAATAAATTGGAAAATATTCCCTCTGTGTCTATCCTCTGAGAGAGATTGTAGACAGCTAGAATAATTTTTCCCTTAAATGTTTGGTAGAATTTATCAGTGAACCCATCTGGACCTGATACTTTCTGTTTTGGAAGGTTATTAGTTATTTACTTAGTTTCTTCAATAGATATAGCTCTATTTAGATCTCTAATTCTTCTTGTGTGAGTCTTGGCAAATTACATCTTTCAAGAAATTGGTCCGTGTCATCTAGGTTGTTAAATTTGTGGGCTTAGAGTTTAGAATTATTCACAGCATTCCTTCAATGTCCATAGAATCTGTAGTGATGTCCCCTCTCTCATTTTTGATATTAGCAATCAGTATCCTGTGTTTACAAATAAAAAACACTGAGTTGAGTAAGATTCAGTGCCTTGTGCAGAGACAAACCACCTGGCAAGTGTGGGAGCTGCACTTTGAGTTCAGATGTCTTTGTAGACCACACCCTGCTTATAACACCAAGTAGTATATTATTTCACTAGAGAGATAAAATGGGCTTAGAAGTGGGATACAGATCAGTGCTGAGAACACATTAAGAAAGAATGTAGCTGAGTTTTACTTCTAAGCATCCCTGAGATAAGCTAGATCATCTTGCCATCACTCTTACTGCACCCTGTACTTCAACTTTGCTGCTGCTCATCACACTTCTAATTATGTTATATGTTATTATAATATGTTATGGTTATACTATAAATTCCTTTCCCACTAGAGTGTAAGTCTTACAAACTACAGGAATCACTAACGTGCTGGTAAATGTCAAACAACCAGCCCTCCAAGTTTGCCCATCTCTGTGGTTAAATACTCACAACCTACCAACATGTTGGCTACCAGTTGGTGAAGTTCCTGAAAATGTAACAGATCAGCTGCAGCACATCCCTGATGGGAACTGTCCATATTGCTTATTGGTATATCCCCAGTGCTGGCACTTGGTAGACATTTGACATTTCTGTTAAATGAATGGGATCCCTTCCAAGCTGAAGTTTCTAGAAGGCCATATTTCTCTTGTGATCTTGTCTTTTGTTAGGAAATCACAGTCCCTGTCTGCCCAGTGCTAACAGTCTGGACCCGGGGAAAGCTGTGAAGGAATTCCAGGAGCCATAACCACATCATGACAAGCACATTCACACAACTGTTGCGGAAAACACTCACCAGTGTGATGGACCTGTTACTGAACTCATGGGTGCAGCAAGGCCATGTCTGAGACACCAATTTTGAAGCAAAGGAAGCTTTATTGTCAGAAAACTGCCTTGCCCTGTTAAGCCCAGGGACAGCTTATATATGTTTGGAGAAGAAGGCGAATACATGAGAGGAGAGTAAGGGGTTTCTTGAAACCTTGAGGTGGGGGGCTTGAAACAATCTGGAGGTATGCATTCTTCCAGAAAATGAGGTGCCACTGGGGACCTGGTACAATCACGTACATCAGATAATTTCAAGACAAATGTTACCATCCAGTCCCCATTAGGTTTCCACAGTCAGTGGGTAAACAGGGAGTAGGGGTGAAAAAGGCAAAGTTAATGATTGAGCATGAGATTAAGAGGTGCATAAAACCTAATTAAGTAGGGAACAAAACAGAAGGCGGAGCTAAGTTAATAATGCAACTAATCTAACTACGGTTCTGCTTTATGCTTTCCAAACAGGTCCAGGAACCAAGCATCCAGCCTCAGACCTCTTAGGTCTGGTTGGATGGGAGGGAATGAGAAAAACATAGCTATTATTTATGATCTTCAGGAAAAAACTAATATGCTGGATTTATGAGGGTTTAGTCATAACCACTGCAAATGATGATATTTAGATTGACTACTCTTAAATTTCATAGGCCTGGCCAGCACAATTCCAAAGAACTCAGCTCGCACCTTTTTTGGAGACATTATCGTTCTCGCTCAATCTTCAAAATGCATAGGATTAGAAACAACGACATAAAGCACCCAAGACAGGCATTGCACTTCAACCATTTCTCCTCTTGATTATAACAGCGACTTTTGTTGTCCTTGTTATCACCAGAGTCATATGTGTGCATCTCCTCCATGGGATTATGAGGCCCTGGAGAAAAAAAAACAAACTGTGAAGATCCTTCTGTGTGTTCCCTTATGTCTTTCCTGTATGGTTTCGTCAAGAAGCCCTCAAATTAAATATACCTTCCTATAGTGATTTGACTATGCTAACAATCTTATTAAGGCATATGGCCGGGGCGCCTGAGTGGCTCAGTCGTTAAGCATCTGCTTTCGGCTCAGGTCATGATCCCAGGGTCCTGGGATCGAGCCCCGCATCGGGCTCCCTGCTCAGCGGGAAGCCTGCTTCTCCCTCTCCCGCTCTCCCTGCTTGTGTTCCCTCTCTCGCTGTCAAATACATAAATAAAATGTTAAAAAGAAAAAAAAAGGCGTATGGCCTCACAGTGTCCAGGAAATGGCTAACAAAATCTACCTTTTGGAATCTGTTTGTTATAAGTGGGTTTAACTGTTTATACCTCCAGGCTTATAGATAAAAAGATCAGGGCTTATATTCAGACTTTCCTCTTAAAATTCTCTTTTCTCTCTCATTTCGTAAGTCATATTTCTCCTCATTGTTATTAAGAACATGGACTGGTGTGCCTAGGCGACTCTGTCAGTTGAGCATCTGGCTATTGGTTTCAGAGGCTCAGGTTGATTGATCTCAGGGTCCTGGGATCGATCCCCGTGCTGGGCTCTGCGCTGAGCAAAGAGTCTGCTTGTCCCTCTCCCTCCCCCTGTCCTCCCTCTCTCTCTCAAATAAATAAATAAAATTAAAAAAAAAAAAAAAAAACATGGACTACAGAACCAAACTGTCTTGGTTAAAATCCTGGATCTGCCTTGGTCTACCTAACTTAAACTCTCTATGCCTCAGTTTCCTTATCTGGAAAGTGTGGAAAATAATTGTACCCACCTCATTGGGCTACTGTGAAGATTTAATGTCATGATGTGTATCAAGTGCTAACACAGTGAATATGCTCAGTAAATGCTAGCTATTTTTATACATATTTTATTCTTATATCTGCCCTCCCACCTTAAAAAATATTTCTAGATTTTTTTTTTTTTTGAAATGTGCTCAATTTACTACCTGGATGTGTCTGAGCTTTTGTGTATATTTATGATCTCTCACATGAGGCTATGAAAATCCCATTTAAGCAACATTTTATATCTGTGAAAACCCTGTGACTTTTTCCTGGAAAAAGTCACTACCCTTCTGTAAAATATATCAGAACTCTGATGGCACAGGTCATGCTGGAAAATGATGATCTTTAAGTTCATTAGAATTAACTTTAAAGGGTGTTTTATAATGCCCAAAGTGAAAATGACCTATCAAAGTAGATAAAAATACATCGCACAGAAAGATGGCATTTTCAGAGAACGTGTTACTTACTATAACTGCCACCCAGGCTCATTTGCTATGGTGGTGGGGACATCCCATGACTACATACATGAATGAAACAGATCAAATGAGACATTTCTCACTGCAAACCAGGGTGTTGTCGTGGAATGAGGGTGGCCTAGAAGTGAGAAGATCAGAATTCTCATGTTGATTTCTATTAAATTGTTGTGTGATCTTGTACAAGGCTCTTCACCTCTGCAGGGTCTGTTCTTTCCTCTATAAAAGATGATGATAGAGCGAGACAGTTTGTGAAGTCTTTCCAGTTCTAGGATGCTATGGTTTATTTCTATTCAGCATTGTCAGCCTTAGGATTATCTGGATTTAATGAAACTGGGAAGGCAGGACAACCTGATCTTTGATTAACTGATGATGCGCTCAAGGTTTATTTCTATCTCTCTCCTTTCTCGAACTCACTCATTTGATGGAAGCAAAGGCTTTCCATGGGCAGTTTTCATGAACTCGAGATCAGATAAATTAGGATAAATAAGTATATGATGAGTGAACATTTTTTTCATTACCTAAATCAAATTGATTATTTCAAAGCCCGTCTCCAGGTTCTGCACCAGTAGACCATACGGAAGAGAGGACTCTGTTGTTTCCTGGTGCCACAGGCTTCAAATTTTCAGATATGATAGAGCATTCTCCTTCTGAGGTAAACATTCACTCATTATTTGTTTGCATCTCCAAATGGCATTGACCTTTGATTGTTTCAAGGACCCAAAGAGCATACTTCTCAACCAATTCAATGCAAGCTGCAAAGAATTGGCCCTTCTTGCTTGCATCATGCTCCTGTCCAATGTAGGTAACTTGACATTCTGTGAGACCCCAGGGGTAGAGCCCCTTGTGACATTTCTCTCTTATCCCCTAAGGGATCACATACTTAGACATTATGAGGGAATATCTCCCTATTTCAGCTCCTTTAGGAAACAATGTTTACTGTCTTTCTGATTAGAAAAATATTTTAAGTAACATTTATTGTCTCTGATTATAAAAGTAACACCTGATGCATAAGATTCATGCCATATACAGTTTTCTGACCTGATCTTTTCATCTAAAATTATAGATAGTATTTTCCAACATCCTTAGGTATTAATAAAGGCGCCTTTTGAAATGGTGGCATAGTGTTGCAATATATAAATTTATCATAATTTGTTTAATTAACCTTCTATTGTTAAATACTTAGGCTTTTTCTGTTTCTCACTCATAAATAAAACTATGGTATACATCATTGTATATAAATTATAGTACACATCTATGATTATTTCCTTAGAACAATTTAATACCAATGGAATCACCAGGTAAGGGATATTTCTTCTTTCCCTCCAGCAATCACTGGGAGGACCTATTTTATTGCATGCTCACCAAGACTCCAAATTATCATTTCAATTATCATTGAAAAAACACCTCTCAACTTGATAAAACAAAAATGAAAATATGCATTTCTATGATTAATAACATACTAATTTTTATCATGTGTATATGGATCTTTTTTTCTCTTGGTACCTGAATTATCTACACGGGTCCTTTTGTATTTCCGATGAATCTACTAAAAGAGTTTCGAAGAACCTATGAGTTGCCGCATGTTGTAACCACTATGTGAGTGGTAGCTTCTAGCTCCATGAAGAAGTTCCAACTGTGAGAAACTCCTACAGCAAACCCCTTATATCACTGTCCTGGGAAAGGTAGGAAATAAGACAATGTATCAGATGGGCAGTTGATAGACAGTGCTTTGGACTGACTGTGTCCTCCCAAAATACATACGTTGAAACCTAATCCCCAGTGTGGTGATGCTTGGAGGTGGGGCCTTTGGGCCATAATTACGTCATGAGGGTGGGAGCCTTCATGAGTAGGATTCGTGCCCTTACAAAAGAGACTCCAAAGAGCTCCCTTGCCCCTTCCATCATGTGAGGTTATAGCAAAAAGACGGCTATCGATGAAACAGGAAGGGGGCCCTCACCAGACAATGAATCTGCCAGCGCCTTGATCTTGGACTAGAGATAAATTTCTAAGACAGATTAACAGGAGGGGAAAAAAAAACCCAAAGTTTTATTATGTGCACACGGAGGCCCAATAATGAAGTTGAGACCTTGGAGAAATGGCCAAGGCAGGCAGTTTTTATACATTTTAGACAAAGAGACAATATTTTTGCGAGGCATTTACAAGATAAGGAAAACAGGTGTTCGGGAGTTTCAGTTAAGGAATTTGAAGCAGAATTTGGTCTGAGGCAGTAGATTAGGAAAAGGTAACAAGGTTAGAGGTCCCCGCCTTCCCTAGGGGGGCATCTCTGTTCTCTGTCCAGGTCACCTTACTCACCTTGCTCTCTCTCGAAGTGCGCTCCCTTCTCTCTGATCACCCCAAGTCCTACTGCTCTGACTGGTGAACGCCCCCCCACCCCGGGCAAGAGGAGAGAAGAACCAGAGATCAGGTGATGGGGTCCACAAAAGAGGTGCCAGACAGGTCAGGTCTTACCAAGATTTTTCAATTTCATTTCAGGTAACTGTTAGTATAAATGGCTTTGACTCACAATGGCATTGTTTTTGTTTTTGTTTTTTTAGTTTGAGCTTCTGTGTCTGTGTTGGGCCAAGGGCAGACCACCCCAAGACAGGCCGCGTTGGCATGAAGATGATTTTGAGTGAAAAAGTAATCAAAACCCAGCAGATTCAGGAAAAGATCTTTACCTCCCCCAGTACTGCCTAGAAGAATTTAGATAGAGGACCTGCTCCGGCAAGGAGCTAACACCAGAGAGAACCACACTATATTATTATAAATGAGGTGTGGTAGATAGGGAGGAACCTAACACCTGTTTAATTGATCGAAGTCCTTCATGTCCCATTGTTTCTGAGGGCTCAGCAAACACTTGTTTACCAAATATTTACTCTTTTTCATCTTCCTGTGAATTGCATTCCTTCCCTTTTGAAGTCCCAGACCTCTACACCCTTCTCCTTATTTCAGGATGACGTATATACTTCATTTTGCCTGACTATCCCAGGAATTTCCGTGGCTGTGTGGATTCCTGGTACCTACAAAATTAAATTTGATTGTCTCCCGCTTACCTGTCTCTTGTCAATTTGATTCAGTCCAGCTAGGACCTAAAAGGGGACAGGAAATTCTTGCTCCCCGACAGATGCATTCCTGATATTATATTTTGAACGAAGCCATTGCGGATTTTGCAGGTCCGGATACAATATCTGCCTAATAACGGGTGATGACATTCGCCATAAGAGAGTGGACAGTAAACCACTCAACATCAGTGCCATAACAGAGAATTGGATATTTTCAGAATCAACTCTGAATCAGTTCTCACTGCCATTTATTACATAATGGATAAAAACCATCGGATTAATTAAGCGAACAGGCATTCTGCGTGTGTGGCTAACGTTAAGGAGTATGCCAATTTATTGAATGCACTTACTTGACAGCCATCTGTTTATCCTTTGATGCATTGCATCTTAAAGGAAGACTTAGACTAATTAAACAACTTAAACTACCAATAAAAGTTATGCTAGTATATCCCCACATGCTCTGTTGAACTTCTGTGTGTCATCTTTAAGGTCTGTTTAAATGACCCGAATTGGATTAATTTGAACAAGCCGCTCCTCCTGCTCTCTGTTCCAGCATCTGACCTTTATATGAACAATTTACAGTTGAACCTCAAGTTTCCTTCTCTCTGGTGATAACGCCGGGAAGAGCAACGTAACTGCAGAAACACCTGGATATTAACCAACTGTTTGGTTCGTTTCCATTTGGTTTCAGATCAAGCCTTGGCACCACATATTGTGAGGCTGTGTCTATCCCAGAACAGATCCTGACAAACAGTCTGTGAAAAACAGACAGCAGCTGACTGACTGGGAAGGGAGCTCTGTCTCCCTGCCAATGGCCACACCGGCCCCGGCAGCGGGTATTCAGTAAGTGCCCGATCAATGCAGATTCCGAAACATTTAAAATGTGGTACTTGCCCATACGACTGGCCTAGGGCTCTGCACCATGCAGCTCATGGCTGGTAGAGCTGCCTGTCGCTTCAGTCTCTGGAGGTGGCCTTGGTGACCAGGGGCAGATTATGGGTTGTTCTTTCTCCTTGTCCTCAACTCATGACAAGGAAGCCATTGTTAAGGAGGGTTCATCTCCATTCTGTGGATTCGATTCTAAAGTCTTATAAACCTGAACCATGTGAATTCACATGGGGTTTGTATGACAAGACATGCTTCTTTTCTGGGCGCCTGGGTGGCTCAGTTGGTTAAGTATCTGCCTTTGGCTCAGGTCATGATTCCAGGGTCCTGGGATTGAGCCCCGCATCGGGCTCCCTGCTCAGTGGGAAGCCTGCTTCTCCCTCTGCCTCTGCTTGTGCTCTCTCGCACTCTCTCAAATAAATAAATAAGATTTTTTTAAAATTAAGAAAAGAGGAAATGCCTCTTTTCATTTTTTAAAAGACAAGGCTGCTTCCTTTCCTCCTGGGGTTTCTGCTAGCGAGTGGTGGGCAGTGCACCCCGTCAAAAGGAAAACCACAGGCCCAGAATGGCAATGGCGTCACTTAGGCTACAGCCCCAAGTCAGTAAACCAAGACTTAACACCTAACCTGACTGCAGTTTCAACCCCCCAGACATGCGATCTGTAACTAGTCAACGTGGTGATTTCCTGGTCAACACCAGGGAGTTTACTAGTAGACCCCTTCCCTTCCATTCTCTTCAGGAGGGCGACCTGGCCTAAAACAACAGATTTGTTGCTAATCATTTCCTTTTTTCCACTTTTTCTCTATCTTTAAAAACCTTCCCTTTTCTGTAGTCCTTGGGAGCTCCCCTCTGTTTGCTGGAAAGGATGCTGCCTGATTCAGGAATCAATGAATAAAACCAGTTAGATCTTTAAAAATGTACTTGGTTGCATTTTTGTTACGTAACAAACCTGTCCTCCCACTGTCTCTGCTGCCGCTGAGAGTCCTCAGTGCTCCTTGAGAGCAGGGCCAGGTCGTGGGGACAATCAGGGATTTCTTAGTGAAATGAGAATCTTTGCAGTGCAATTTCTGCTATCTGCGTACTTAGGAGAGGACTAGTTTGGGGCCTTGGGTCGCTTCACGAGGGCCACTGTTTACACGCTCTCTACCAAGCTGGTTTTACTTACTCTTGTCTTGCGGCCGTGTTGATTTCTGAAGTCTTCCCAGAGAATACCCACAGGTCTCGCAAACAAATCCATCCTATCCAAAGTGATACTAAGTCAGGAAGCATAGATTCTCCCTCCTCTGTGAAACGGTAACACTCTCTGGAACAAAAGGCTTTTGACCATTAAAATGACAAATTAGGGCATGGGAATAGTCTCATTTCAGATATCGATGGCCATGAGTCGGCTGTGGGGGCTGCTGGCTGCCCTTGTCCTCAGAAATGGGTTTGCTCTTTGCATGCACTTTCCTGGGGACTTAAGGAAGACAGAGCATCTTCTGATGCCTCCTGCCTTGTAAGAAACAAAAAAACCAAGGGCAATTTCTCAAGAAGAGCTGTCTCTTTGACAAACACCCTGAGGCCATATAAATAAGTGCCATCTAATTAAAATGCAGATTCTCAAACACCACCGCAGCGATGATTAATTTATCATTTATCTGGGGTGAGGCTCAGGACCCCATTTTATCAAGCACCTGGCAGCACCAATGCAGGCAGTCCTCAAGCCTTGCTTTGAGAAACCCTGATCAAGTTTCAAGTTCTATGTGTGGCATTCCAAAAACGTACTTTATATTTTAAGAAGAGAAAAATGTCTACTTAAATTAGACCAAGGCAGAGGCCTCATAGATTTAAGGTCATTGAAATAGAGGAGAAATAAATATGCTCATCTGTTTCACTTCTGCTGCTTCACAAAACCATTTTTTCCAGCCCTCATTTTTACTCCTAATGAATTACCATCTGATCCCAGGAAGATGTGAGGCAATGGACTCGGCATCAAACATTCTGACAAACAGGACGCGGTTATGTGCAGAGCTGATTGAAACAAGCGGGCAAGGTGTTACCCTGACCCTTCTCCGGAGAAAGGAGTCTGAGCTTATCGTGAACGGCATCTATGCTGCATCTCCCTGGGCTCCAAGACAGACACGTCCTGAAAACTGTTCCCTCCTTGTGATTCCTTGTGTAACCCTGGTTACACATTAGGATCACCTGCCACTCTCTTCGAACTGACTAATTCCTCAGGTCTCCCCGGAGACTCCGGTGGAAAGGACTTACTAGGTTTCTGAAGAGAACAATGTCTGAGCTGCTTTGAATGCTGAACTGCCCCCCTGGGGCCGAAAGAGCATGCTGGATGGGAAGAACACGTCTGCGCTGGAATGGAAGCATTCACTGATTTAACAGATGTTTGTTGGAGGCCGACTCTCCACAGGGCCGTGTGCTAGGAGCTGGAGAGAAATATGGGAAAATGAGACACAGAGCCTGCCTCTGAGAAGCTTGGAGCCCAGGAGCCATGGAAGAACATCTCTGGTCTAGACAATGGCACTCACTCTGGTTTCTGGGCTTCTGCACCCACCCCACCCTGCAGGCTCTTCTTGCGACAGCAGCAACATGAACCTGCTAAACCCGATCAGATAATGACGCTCCTCACTCAACACTTGCCTGTGGCTTTGTGAGTACAAAATCCAAAGTCCTCCCGGTGGTCAAGGAAGCCCTGAATTATCTGGCCCTTTCTTGCATCACTGACCTCCTCTCCTGGGTTCTTCCCTTGGCTACCCAAGGCTCAGCCCCCGCCGCTCCCTTTCTCAGTCTCAAACCCGGCAGGCAACCTCCTACTTCTGACTTCTCTTGCTGCGCTCTGCTCTTGCCTCGGCCCTGGAGACTCTGCAGGACTGCCCACCTCCCCACGTGTCTGCTGCAGGTCTCTGCTCCTATTTAACCTCATGGGCAGGTGCCACTGACCCATCCAATATGAAAGAATAAATGCCTTCCGAGCATGCGGAGAAAGGGGAACCCTCCTACACTGCTGGTGGGAATGCAAGCTGGTGCAGCCACTCTGGAAAACGGTACGGAGGTTCCTCAAAAAGTTGAAAATAGAGCTACCCTACAACCCAGCAATTGCACTACTGGGTATTTACCCCAAAGATACAAATGTAGTGATCCGAAGGGGAACATGCACCCCAATGTTTATACAGCAACGTCCACAATAGCCAAACTATGGGAGGACCTAGATGTCCATCAACAGATGAATGGATAAAGAAGATGTGGTATATATATATATACAATGGAATATTAAGCAGCCATCAAAAAAAATGAAATCTTGCCATTTGCAACGATGTGGATGGAACTAGAGGGTATTATGCTGAGCGAAATAAGTCAATCAGAGAAAGATAATTACCATATGATCTCATTGATACGTGGAATTTGAGGCAGAGGACCATAGGGGAAGGGAGGGAAAAATGAAACAAGATGAAACCAGAGAAGGAGACAAACCATAAGAGACTCTTACTCCTAGGAAACAAACTGAGGGTTGCTAGAGTGGTGGGGGGGGGTGGGAGGGATGGGGTGGCTGGGTGATGGACATTGGGGAGGGTATGTGCTATGGTGAGCACCGTGAATTGTGTGAGACTGATGAATCACAGACCTGTTCCCCTGAAACAAATAATACATTATATATTAATTAAAAAAAAAAAAAACAGGCAGTGCCTGAATTTGGCTTTGGATTGTGGTTGACGAAACCCTGGACCAATATCTCCATTTCCTTAACATGGAGTATAACATAGCTTCTTATCATACATATTCTCAAACAGAATTTGAAAAAGCTCACCCCAAATTCTTTCCCTTTCTCCTTGTCTCTAGAACAAGGAAGACATTTACAGCCCCATCATGCCTGATCTCTAATTCATCTTTTTAAAAAGGCTTTGATTTTTTTTTGTTTTCTCTTTCTTCAATCTTTTTCGGGGGCCTTCCTTCTCTCTCTGCTTTCCCCACTTAAGGCTCCTTTTTTTTTTTTTATTGTGCAAGTTTGTTTTTTCTCACTAATAAATTTTGCTTTTACTACGAGAAAAAAATAAAGAATAAATGTCTTCCTACCTTGCCAGCCTCTCTTTCTTTACCCACTTTCTTGTCCTAGAGCACTGCTTGTGTAACATACTGTATCTTTCTGTTTTGACTTCTGTGTTTCTCCTACACCGGTCAGGACTCTTTGCGTGGATACAATCCAAAGGGCCCCTGCCACCCGGCATAGCTACATGCCACCTGCTGTGCTGAGAAATCCCTGGGCAGGACAAGGCCCATTTTGGCATGCAATACATATTCATTGAATGGATGAATACTTGGGAATCCACACACGGGCTGGGGTTGGGGCAGGAAACAGGGTTGGAAGGGAGCCAAAGGAAGCTCAAGAAGGACCATTTTGCCTTGTGGAGGAACTGATTCTTTTTGTTTTAAAGGAAGAGACAGAATCAGATCTGTGATTTAGAAAGTCCTTGGTCAGAGTGGAAGATGAGTGCAGTTATTTCCCCATTTTATGGATGAAGACACTGAGACACAGAGGTTAAGCAACGTGCCCAAGGTCGCAAAGCTTGTAAGATTCAGGCTCTGGAAGTGGCCTCTAGAGTCTGTCTTCATCACCAGGCTCTACTCCCATCGGATTAAAACATTTTTTTTCCTGACCAGTTGTCTTTGATTGTGTACTTTAAACCAGTCACAACACCTAAGCTGAAACACAGTAGGTGTGCATTTAATCCCCCTTTTCCGAAGGGAAGAGAATCACACATGTTCTGTTCATGACCCCCCAGCCTGGTGCGTCCTTCTCTGTCCTCTCAGCTGAAGTACGGTCTTCAGGAGTGGTTGCCACATAAGGCCCTGCTCCAGGTGTGTACGGGCATTGCATTAAGCTCTAGGATGCGTCAGCAAGGGAGGAACGTTTCCCCCTGGGGCCAGTGCCCTAGGGAAACTGTCAGTTCACAAAGAATGATTACAGTTTTGAAAATGATGCTATCAGAGAGCAGGAGAGTATAGGGGAGGTGGGGGGGGGGGTGCTGACCTTGAGAGATGAGGCGTTTGTCCCAAGGCAGTGAAGGCCAAGAGTGAAAGAGGTGGGGAATTTGAGGGAGAATGTTCTAGAACAGACAGAACCAGAACAAGGAGATAAAACAAACTGATAGGTCTTATTAAAAGCAAGAGTTAAACTAATTCATGGAGGCGGCTTCTGCTCCTCAGTATGAGATTTTCAAGGAATTCTAGCATTAGATAGAAATAAGTACTTTTAGAGAGTCTGTTGTAGGCCTCACTTAAATGTATTTGACCTCCGCTGAAATTCATTTTCTTTTGTCTGGCTTTGAAAATAATGGAGTTTTCTCATAGAATGAGCTGTGTGATTGTGTGATTTTGAAAAGAGTCTGAGTACAGCTCCTCAGAAGTGCTGGACAGTTACTGGAGATTATGGTCAGGTTTTTCTCCCAGGCAATTCTGCTTATATCCATCTGCATGCTTTTGGAAAAACTGAAAAACTGGGCTAATTTTATATCTACTTAAGAAATACCTGTACTTTTTTTCTTCTTTAGAGATTTCCAAAAAAAAATCAACTAGTGTATATAAAGACTTCACCATGTTGGACATTAAAAGCCTTAAAATGAGATGACTAAAACAACACAGAAAACTTGATCTCCAACCATGGTTTTTTTTTTTTTAAGATTTTTTTCTTTATTTGAGAGAGAGAGTGTGAGTGAGTGAGAGAGCATGAGCCAGGAGAGGGTCAGGGAAACAGACTCCCTGCTGAGCAGGGAGCCTGATGCAGGACTCGATCCCAGGACCCTGGGGTCATGACCTGAGCTGAAGGCAGATGCTTAACCAGCTGAGCCACCCAGGCGCCCTCCAAACATGTTTTAAAAGCAATAGAGTGGAAAACACTCATTTGGAAAGATATATGTACCACTGTATTTATTGCTGCATTATTTACAATAGGAAAGACATGAAATTAACCCAAGTGTCCATCCATAGATGAATGGATAAAGATGTGGTGTATAGATTATAGATAGATAGATCTACGATGGAATATTACTCAGCCATAAAGAGGAATGAGATCTTGCCATTTACAACAACATGGTTGGACCTAGAAGGTATTATGCTAAGTGAAATAAGTCAGATGGAGAAAGACAAATGCCATATGATTTCACTTATATGTGCAATCTAAAAAAACAAAACCAATGAGTAAACAAATTAACTAAAAGCAGAAACAGAGCCATTAATACAAAGAACAAACTAATGGCTGCCAGAGGGGTGGGAGCTGGTGGGATGGGCCAAATGGAAGCAGGGGAGTGGGAGGATCAGACTTCCAGGAATGGAATGAATAAATCACAAGGATGAAAGACACAAGATGGGGAGCAGAGGCAGCGATGCGGTCTATGGTAACAGACGGTAGCTGCACGTGTGGCAAGCATAGCCTAACACAGAGTTGTTGAGTCACGACGTCGTCCTCCTGAAACTAATGTAACATTGCGCATCAACTAGACTTCAATAAAAAATACAGGAAATAATAAATAGACAAATAAGTAAATAAATACAAGCAACATGACCGGGGAGGGGATGCAGCAGGGCACAGTCAGATTTTTCCCTCAAATCCAAGACGTCTTTCCTTAGAAACCTTTAGAGAAGTAATAATAAGTGTTATCATTGCACATCCAGAAAATCTAAGCTTTTACCCTCTGTGAGGATGTACCACAGATATTATGTGGCCCCATCTGAGATGAGAAAACTGAGGAAGTGTGTTGAACTGATTTTTGCCTGAATTTACATGTTTCGCCGGTAAAGGGTCAACCTGGGGTCAGGGCCTGCTTTCCTTAGATTCCAAGCGTCTTTCTTCCACAACTTAGATTACGTCTCATGACAAATAAGCATACTTAGGTTGAGAGAAGGCATTTTTACAATGTCATCATTTCCTTGGTGTCTCCAATTTGACCCTAAAATATGACTTAATGTGTCAGAATTTAACACTATCTTCTCTTGAGCAACGAAGAAGATAAAAATAAAATGGTTTTCCCCCCACAGCACAGAGTCCGCCTCATAGCAGATCTTCAGTAAGTACTTAGTGAAAATGAGTGAATAAATGACGGGACAAAGATAACGGGAAGCCTGAATTCACTACAGTTTCCATTTCTTGAGACACATCCACTGTGGTAGGAGCAGGGACTTTGACCTCTAAGACCTTGAACCATTGGTGCGTGTGGTAAGGCGGAGCTTCTCCAAGCCGCCTTCTCCATCAATACCCCCCAGCCCCAGCCCAGGCAAGAGGGCTCATATTTTATGTAGTTTTAACCAGGTGGACCAGGGATGGGTGCCTGACCTCAAAAAAATCGAGTAGTTTGGATAGTCAGACCATCATACTCTCTGATTATCAATAATTTGACTGAGAGACCAGAAGTTGTAGCCAGAAAGTAAAGGTCACCATGGCGAGCCACAACCACCGCTTCCAGTAAAAGGGAATCTAAGTAAGAGGGAGCAGAGGAAGTCAACGTGCCATGATGAAACTATAGGCGAGGTACAGGGACTGAAAAGGCAGAGGAGAGACCATGTGACCAGAGAACCCCACCCACAGAGAAGAAGAGGGAGCCCAGGAGGAGTGAAGGGTGGGACATGATTCCTGGCTTCCCAGAATTGAAGCATAGTTTTCATAAAACTCAACTTTATTTCATTTTCTTGAGACTTCCTTATATTGTTTCAATAACTCTTCTTCCTCCTATTATATTTCATTCCACCATTTCTTTTCTTTTTTTTTTTGGCAACCAAGAACTTTCATTAGAATAACATATGTTCATCATCATTAGCCATCAGGGAAATTCAAATCAAAACCACATTGAGATACCACCTTACACCAGTTAGAATGGCAAAATTGGACAAGGCAAGAAACAACAAATGTTGGAGAGGTTGTGGAGAAAGGGGAACCCTCTTACACTGTTGGTGGGAATGCAAGTTGGTACAGCCACTTTGGAAAACAGTGTGGAGGTGCCTCAAAAAGTTAAAAATAGAGCTACCCTATGACCCAGCAATTGAACTACAGGGTATTTACCCCAAAGACACAGATGTAGTGATCCAAAGGGGCACATGCACACCAATGTTCATAGCAGCAATGTCCACAATAGCCAAACTGTGGAAAGAGCTGAGATGCCCTTCAACAGATGGATGGATAAAGAAGATGTGGTCCATATATACAATGGAATATTACTCAGCCATCAAAAAAGGATGAATACCCAACTTTTACATCCACATGGATGGGACTGGAGGGGATTATGCTAAGTGAAATAAGTCAAGCAGAGAAAGTCAATTATCATACGGTTTCACTTATTTGTGGAACATAAGGAATAGCAGGGAGGACATTAGGAGAAGGAAGGGAAAAATGAAGGGGGGGAAATCGGAGGGGAGATGATCCACGAGAGACTCTGGACTCCGAGAAACAAACAGGATTTTAGAGGGGAGCGGGGTGGGGGGATGGGTTAGCCCGGTGATGGCTATTAAGGAGGGTGCATATTGCATGGAGCACTGGGTGTTATATGCAACCAATGAATCATGGAACACGACATCAAAAACTAGTGATGTACTGAATGGTGACCAATATAATATTTTAAAAAAAGAATAGCATATTTTCAAGCTAAAAACCAAAACTTTTAATAAAGCTGAATATGAAAAGTAATATATTCATCAATTTTGTTTTAGGTAGACTCCTTTAATTAGGAATTTTGTGCCAGTGGCTTTAGCAATGCCGTTGCTAGCTGACATTGGTATCTAGGGCATTTGAGCAAGTAAATGTGTTCTGTCACCTTGCTGACGGGCAAGGTTATTTGAATTGGTTTCCAGAGAATTCTGGCACTCCAAACTAATGAGTATTTTTACAGATTCAAAGCATTCATGGAAGGAAGTTTATTGTCCAATCTTTGGGAATATAAGAAAATATTTGGTTTCCTTGAATGTGACAAATAACTAATTTGCTAATAAATGGATAATGTCACCCTGACACCTATGTGGATAAATGATTACCTCTCTTAGCCATTCAGATATACTATTTGCGTTCTTGCTAGTGCAACAATGATTTATCATAGCAATACCTCCTACATAGTAACTCTTTATTCAGTTAATGTGGTTGATATGTGCCATGATAAACTGTTGTTTACCTATAGTATATATATCACATACTTTTTTTGTTTTAACAAATTTTTGTGGAGGGTCTGCTACATATGTAACCCTAGGTTTTGGTTGGGGAAAAGGAACACAGGTTCCTTTTCTTAATGTTATATCTAAAAAGCAGAATGGGGGAGCGTGGTTGGCTCAGTAGGTTAAGTGTCTGCCTTTGGCTCAGGTCATGATCTCGGGGTCCTGGGATCAAGCCCAACATGGGGCTCCCTGCTCAGTGGGGAGTCTGCTTCTCCCTCCCTTTTTCCCTCCTCCTGCTCATGCTCCTTCTCTCTCTCTCTCTCTCAAATAAATAATAAAAACTTAAAAAAAATAAAAAGCAGAATGATTATTGATTTTATAAAATGTTCTGTTAAAACATGGGTATATTGTATTGTTCCTTAGAGGCTGGTTTGGAGAATTAAGGTTGTTTTCAAATCTGGAAGCCCATATTCAATAGGAGAAGTTGATTTGGATGAAAATTCTCCTCTGCTCTTTCATTGGTAATAATCTACCGGGCTTAGCCCCAAAACTGTTTGATGAATAAATAAGTGAATGGGTGAAGAAATGAACTGGTAAGACTATAATCAGAAAAATGTTACATGGGAAATTTGGCACACTGAAAACAGCAACCAAACCCAGTGTGACTAAATTAGGTAAGAGTTGTTTTTCCTGGTGCCTCCTCAGAGCATCGAAATTTTGACTCTACTTGGTTTTTCTCAGTATTGATCCTTGTTTGTGTGCCCCATACAGCCTTTCTAGTAAACTGTATACACCTGGGACCACTGATCTTACCCCTTGACCAACCCCAGAGACTTAATTAGTAAGGGAGTCTTACTTCCCTCCAGGATGTTCTGGAAACTTCTGTAACTTCCTCCCCCCTTAAAGGTTAACACCAGGGAGAGATGTAGGGAGCCACTGGCCACTTTTTCTCCAGCTCCATCCATTTCCTACTGTGGGTCATTTTAAACTCCTGACAGTGGGAAGAGTAATGGCCTGAAAGTAGAGTTAGCTGAAAAAGACTCTCCCACTGCAGACCTTAATGATCTTTTCCATGGGACAAATTTAAAACATTCAGGCTATTGTGTTTGGTGATCTCCACCTGATCTGCCTATTGTGGAGATGATTTAGCCCCATTAATGCATAAAACCTTTGGTATTACTGGCCAACATTGTGATTTCAAGAAATCTAAGGTTATTAAGTCTTTAGATTGGATATGTATCATTAGTGAATTTAATCTTAAAAATAAACCCAAAATTTCACCTTTAAGATGGCAGACTGAAAACAGTGTTGCCTCCTCTCCTTTTTTAAATCATTCTTAAAATCACGGAGAATTGAATGGACAAATAGAAATTTTCATCTTGGAGACAGCTGTAGTCCCAAACAATAACATAGAAAGGTGGTCTTTATGAGACAAAGTTGAATTTGGGTTGGAGGAAACACAGGGCAAAAATGCCTACAGCTGTGTCTCTCCGGCAAAGGATGCAGGGGCTCTAATATATTGGCACATCTCTCGAGACAAGACCTTCATCCACTGTCTGAAGCAATGGGAACAGATGCTAGTGCTGGGCGCTTGTCTGGATTGGGTTTGGCACCCAGGAGAAGCAAGGGAATTGAAATTGAATGAAGAATTGCATGGATGGCTGTCAAAGATAAACAAAGGGGGGCACTAGTTAAAATAGCAAGGACTGATTTCAGTCAGTAATAACTATTGTAATAGGGACAAGAACCTAGCATGAACCAAACTCAACTTTGATTTGTACAGAGTGACTGGGCATTTTTCAGAGAGAATGAGGGTGAAGGGAGGGGGAGAGCAGGGGTTCAGTAGAGTCAGAGAAGTGACAAATTACAAGTGGGAAGAGAGGGTTTGGTCTATGGGAACCTATCTGGGTTTCCTGACTGGTGCTGATCAAAGTTAGGCTCCCACCCTCCAGTAGAGCCTGGGAGGTACGGCCCTATCCTTATGTGTTGGCTGGAACCGTCAGTTCATCTGGCAGCTTTGAGTTTTCTCAGGCAGGCACCCTAAGGAAGGCTAGGGTCATCCTAGGGATATAGCGTTGAGCTGTTAAAAACTACACATTAGTGTCTGTTCAAGACTTCAGAGGCCAAGGGTAAGGCCTAGTTGAGGAGAGGGCTCAGAGGAAAGAGTCTTTGTTGCCACCAAATCCAAGAGGGAGAATGTGCTATATTAATGAAGGAAGAGGATTCTAGAGCTTGCTTGTCTGGGTTTGATTTCTGGCTCTGCCACTTACCAGCTGTGTGTTCTTGGAGGCAAATCACTATGCCTTGGTCTCTCCATTTCACAATCTATAAAATGGAGTTCCATGCAGTATCTACTTCATAAGGATTTCATGAGAATTACACAAATTTGTGTTTGTGAAGCACATAGAACAATGCCCAGCACAAAATATATGCTGTATAAGTAGCTATCATAATTGCATTTTATAAGCAATCTTTCTACAATGCAGGTGGGATAAGAGACTCTGTACAGCAAGTGGGCTTGCGCTTGCTGATCTTGGCTGACTTGGGAGAAAGAAAGGCTAAAACACCCACTTGCATGCACAATTCTGTATTATAGAAAAACTGCACTGTAAATCAGAGAGAATCTCTGTCTGCCTGGAAAATGGCCTGACCAAGCAAGGGCCTTGTCCATGAAAAACTCAACCTTATTCAAAGTTGAGCACTAATCTGAAGGAAGCATCCATAA
Source organism: Zalophus californianus (assembly GCF_009762305.2). Classification (NCBI taxonomy): domain Eukaryota; kingdom Metazoa; phylum Chordata; class Mammalia; order Carnivora; family Otariidae; genus Zalophus; species Zalophus californianus. Next base: position 116,574,274 of record NC_045603.1, on the reverse strand, counting down.
AGTCCTATTTATGAAAATGAGAAGTGAAGAAAAGAATGAAAAAGAAATAGAAGATGAGAAACATCGACCAGAAAAAATGTCAGAAAAGAGAAGAAAACTTAAGCCAAAGAAATAACAAAATAAAACAAAAGAAAGCAAAGCAGAGCAAAACTGTGTTAATCAGTATGGACCGAATTATTCTGCAATGACAACATGCTCCTCAATCTTGGTGGCTTAAAACAATTGATTTCAGGGGCACGTGGGTGGCTCAGTTGGTTAAGTGTCTAACTCTTGATCTCAGCTCAGGTCTTGATCTCAGGGTCGTGTGTTTGGGCCCCATGTTGGGTGTGGAGCTTACTCAATAAAACAAAACAAAACAAAAAATAAATTTTAATCTCTCACTCAGGCTATGTGTCTTTTTGGGTTGACTGAGGCTGCTCCATGACATCCCTAGTTAGGAACCCAAGCTGAAAGAACCACTGTTATCTGGAATGTCCCAAGTCTCCAAAGCCAGAAGCAAAGAAGACATACCACAATGGCTCTTAAAATTTCCAATAGAAATACCACATGACACTTCCAGGAACATTCCCTTGGCCACTTGCAAGTCAGAGAGCCACAGTTAATTTCAAATAGGAAGGGAAGTTCAATGCTCCTATGTACCTATGCATGTACTATGAATGGGAACTGCAATATTTGTGAATATCTCTAAGGACTATTACAAGCACTTTAAGATATAGCTTAAGAAAACTTCCCATAAGTAAAACTAGATCTGAGTCTATAATAAAGGACATATTTCATTCCACAAGAAATTAATCCAGAAAGATAAACAATGCAATCCCAGAAAAATTGGGGGCATGAATCCTTAGAATTCAGATAGGATATACAGACACATGCACACACAGACACACACACACACACACACACACACACACAAGTTGGGCTTATGTAATTCTTTAGCAATATCCAATGCTATGAAAAAGTAGAAAATAGATCATGTGTTTTCTTTTTTTTAAAGATGTATTTATTTATTTTAGAGACAGAGAGAGCACAAGTAGGAGGGGCAGAGGGAGAGGGAGAGAGAATCTCAAGAAGACTTCATGCTCAACACAGAGCCTGACTAGAGTCTCCATCCCAGGACCCTGAGATCATGACCTGAGAGGAAACCAAGACTCAGATGCTTAACTGATTATGCCACCCAGGCACCCCTGGATTATGTGTTTTCTAATAGAAGGATAGTAAGATACTTTTTCAATTTCCAATGTTTACTTCAATTTTTGACAAAACTATATTGAAACTGTATATACTTTGAAAACAATTGCATTTTATTTTTTAATATTTTAGAAAGGGTACAAATAGCAACCTTGATAGAATTTGAAAACACAACAGTACAGATCATTAAAGAAAGCTGAAAAGAAAACAGAAAATTTCAGAAAGAAATTCTGTTCAAATTTTTGAAAACTCTAAACAAAGAGAGTAAACTTCTTTTAAGCATAACCCACACAAAACTCTCAAACAGGACTTTATAAAGTATGTATTTCATGAAGATTTAATTATTGATTAAAACAATGAAAAAGAAATGAGATATCACCCCACAGCTGTCAGAATGGTAAAATCAAAAACACAAGAAACAAGTGTTGGTGAGGATGTGGGGAAAAAGGAACCCTCATGCACCATTGGTGGGAATGCAAACTGGTGCAGCCACTGTGGAAAAACAGTATGGTTTTTCCTCAAAAAATTAAAAATAGAATTACCATATGATCCAGTAATCCCACTATGAGGCATTTACCCAGAGAATACAAAGACACTAATTTGAAAGGATATATGCATCCCTCTGTTTACTGCAGCATTATTTACAATAGCCAAATTATGGAAGCAGCCCAAGTGTCCTTCAGTAGATGAATGGATAAAGATGTGAAATATATCCATATATACATATATGGATATAAATGAATAAAGAAGATGGATGGATAAAGAAGGGATTAAGAAGATGTGAGATACACACACACATAATGGAATATTTTTCAGCTATAAAAAAGAATGAAATCTTGCCATTTGCAACAACATGCATGGATCTAGAGAGTCTAATGTTAAGTGAAATAAGACAGTCAGCAAAAGACAAATACCATATGATTTCACTCATGTAGAACTTAAGGAACAAAATAAACGAACAAAGAAAAAACAGACACATCAAAAAACAGACTCTTAACTCTAGAGAACAAACAGATGGTTACCAGAGGGAAGGTGGGTGGGGGAATGGGTGAAATAGGTGACGGGGATTAAGAGCGCACTCATCACGATGAGCACTGAGTAATGTATAGAAGTGTTGAATCACTATATTGTGCACCTGAAACTAATATAGCACGTCATGTTAACTCTACTGGAATTTAAATGAATGAATCAATCAATCAATGAATTTTTTTAAAAAGAAAGGAAAGAAAACAAACAAACAAACAAACAAAAAAACAATGAAAAAGAGCAAGACAATCTTTTTGAATCCAGAATTTGAACAAATCAAATCTCTGCGATTTCGTCTTCTTTATTAAATGAATATTTAATTATTGATCAAAACAATGAGAATGAAAAAGAATTATTCCTATGAAAATCACAAGTCTGAAACAACAAAAAGTCACTCTGGTCTGCCCATTAGAAGATGAAAAAAATGACATTCATGACCTATGGCATGTGCACCTATATTCATACTCTTGCACCAGACCCCTCAAATATTAGGAGTAGGCCTGCAGATATTTACTATGTCAAGAAATACAAATAAACTAAACTCCCCAATAAAAGAAAATAAAAGGATTCTAAGTTTGAATCACAAAGCAACATTTAGCAAAATGATGCATACAAAACACATACCTTTATAAAAACGGATTCAGAATGTTTGAAAATAAAGTTTGTCAAAGATATACCAGAAAAATTCGAATAAAAAGAAAGCAAAAGTTGCAATCTAAAGGAACAGGGTTGAATCAGGGTAAACAGGCATTAAATGAATCAAAGTGCTCTATATAATGGCAAGTGGTTCCATCAGCAGGAATACTTAATATTTGGGATTAAGCACCAAATATCATGGCATCAATATTCATAAAGCCAAAATATAAGACATCTAGGGAAAGATAGAAAAAAAATAGTAGGATGAAACTTCACTTCTCTTGAAGTGATCACATGGAAAAAATGCGACTGAATTGTATTTGTAAAAATAACCTGAAAATGAATGGAGATAATTTAACTGATAAAATAATATAGAAGACAGATGCAATAAGGTATATCTAATTGGTATACATCCAACTCTATACTCTGAAAAGACAAAACATATTTTCCTTTTATTTATCCATGGAATGATGTCAAGAATGATCACATACAGTCCACAAATCACAGACAACATTCGGCTCAATGCAATGCAATGCAGTGAAAATAGCACAGAAAGTGGTAAAAACAACCACAACCATATCAAATCCACTCCCACCTGGAGTAAAACATCTCTTCACTCTTGGGACACTGCAGAAATGAACATTGAAGTTGCAATATTTCTAGAAAAATAAATATGAATCTACCTATCTATCTATCTATCAGAGGAAAATACATTATCCCAAATACTTGGAAAATATGTAGCATTAAATACTTACATGCAAAAAAAGAAAGATATCACCTCACGTCTGTTAGGATGGCTATTATCAGAACAAGAGATGACATGTGTTGGAGAACATGTGGAGAAAAGGGAACCCTTATGCAGTCTTGGTGGGAACGTAAATTGGTGCAGCCATTATGGAAAACAGTATGGACATTCCTCAAAAAACTAAAACTGAAACTACCACACGATCCAGTAGTTCCACTTCTAGGCATATATCTGATAGAAACCAAATCAGCATATCAAACAGACCTTTGCACCCCCATGTTCATTGCAGCATCATTCACAATAGCCAAGATGTGGAAATAATATTCACTGACAGATGAATGGATAATGAAAACGTGGTGTATATTTATGTAAACATATGTTATTCAGCCATAACAAAGAAAGAAATCTTCCCATTTGGGATACCATGGATGAATCTTGAGGGCTTTCTCTTAAGTGAAATAAGTTAGACACAGACAAATACTGTACGATCTCACACATATATGTGGAATCTAAAAAATCGAATTCCTAGAAACAGAGTGAATGGTGGTTGCCAGGACCTGGGAGGTGGCAGAAACAGGGAGGTGTTGGTCAAAGAGTACAAATTTTCCATTATAAAATAAGTTCTGCAGATCTAAAGTATAAGACAGTGACTATACTTAACAATACTATATTGTTTACTCAAAATTTGCTAATAGAGCAGATCTCAAATGTTCTCACCACACACACACACATACACACACACACACACACACACAGTCACTATGTGAGGTTACAGATGTGTTAACTAACTTCATTGTGATAATCATATATCAAATCATCCCCTTCATCTTAAATGTATCAATTTTATTTGTCAACTATGCTTCAGTAAAGCTGGGGGGGGGAATGAATACACATCAGCAATTGTTTCCAATTCAAAATGTTTGAGAAAAATTTTTAAGGATATGTTTAAAGAAAGCAGAAGGAAGGAAGAAATGGTGATTATAACAAAAATTAAAGACTATGAAAAATTTATTCATTGTTTCATTTCATTGGAAACAATCATAAAATATATAAATGGTTAAGTACCTAAAAAAGAAAAAAGTGACAAAGGTGAGGGATGCCTGGGTGGCTCAGTCAGTTAAGCATCTGCCTTCCACTCAGGTCATGATCCCAGGGTCCTGGAATCGAGTCCCACATGGGGCTCTTTGCTCAGCTTGGAGCCTGCTTCTCGTTCTCCACCGCCCCCCGCCCCGCTCATGTGCTCTCTCTCTCTCTTTCTCTCTCTGACAAATAAATAAAATCTTTAAAAAAAAAGTGACAAAGTTGAATTATACAAATTAAATGAAAACAGAAAGATTGCTACAGATAGGGGAGAAATTAAGAAAAATATGAGATTACATCGTCAATGCTATGTAAATAAATTTGAAAAACTAGATGTAATGTATAAATTTCTTTTGGAAACTATAAATTATTAACATTGACTACATATAAGACAGAAAGGCTTAATAGTATGATCACCATAAAAGAATACATAAAACTTGTCCACAATTTACAAAGTTGTTTGTTTATTCTTAGAAAGAATGAAGCAACTCTATAAGCGTTGGTGCGGAAAGTTCTCTAAGACCTATCATTAAATAAGAAAAGTAAGGTTCAGAGCAGTGTGGGATCTTTGTTGTTATTTTCTTGTTTTGTATGAAAAAAGATTAAGAATATTTATATACACAGGCTAATTGGGTACGCATATAACATTTCTGGAAGGATAGAGGAAAAACTTTCTGGGGAGGGCAAATTGGTTCCTGGAATAGGAGGGTGATAAGTTACCTGGCTCTAGCCTCCTCATCTTAATGAGATGATACACCTGGAGAAAGCAGAGAGTGAAATGAAAAAGGTAGAGTCCCACTAGACACAAGGAAGTCCACTTAGCTGTGTGACCGAAGAAACTCAAATGCAATAGCAAAGTGGGGGAAATAAATAGATTTTCCAGGAGAACAATAAGCAGTTAGAAAACATGGTGTGTGGGGGGGAATATATTTTTACAAAGATATGACGTTAAGTATGGGAAACTTAGCAAGCCCTGTTGCTCAGATTCCTCTTTGTCTTCAAAGACAAGGATGCATCTTTACTCTGGGGGTAGACAGAGCATCTCTCACTTGAGTGGTTTACTTCTCACTTTTCCCCTGCTTTGGGGAAAAATCAGAAAGTCCTTCCAGCACATGTCATTTCTCAAATTCCTTCAGCTTGAAATATTCGCTATGCCAAGGTGCCATATTTTGAGGTAGTGTGTCCTGAACTCCATCAACATGAACCCTCCATTTTTGAAAGGATCATTAGATTTCTAGGCCCCTGTGGAAAAGAATTTTTATCTCTGTTGGTTATTATTACTGTTGATTTCTCCTGAGAGAACTGATAATACCAAAATATGTTAATTGTGTTGTCTAATATTTATAATTCATTGTTTGAAACTGTAAGTATATACTGTCAATACCAAGGCCTATTTCCTATTAATTAACTTGTTTTTGGTCTCTTCAATACAAAATTCTTATTTAATGCACAACTATACTTGATTAAGGGATCTTGGTTTTCTCAAGCTTTAATTACACACTATATCTAATAACATCCTAGATTTAGTCTTTTTTTTAAGATCTTTTATTTATTCATTTGAGAGAGAGAGCATGAGCAGGGGTTGGGGGACAGACGGAGAGGAAGGAGCTGACTGAGCCACCCAGGTGCCCTATCCTAGATTTTGTCTTAATAATTAATTCATAAAATATCCTAAATTTAGCTTTTCAAAATCCAAAGTATTCTTTATGATAAAAGGTTACCTCTAGGGGTGCTGGATGGCTCAGTCGACTAAGCGTCTGTGTTCGGCTCAGGTCATGATTTCAGAGTCCTGGAATCGAGCCCCGCGTTGGGCTCCCTGCTCAGCAGGGAGTCTGCTTCTCCCTCTGTCCCTTACCCAACTCATGCTCTCTCTCTCTCACTCTCTCAGGCTCTCTCACAAATAAATAAATTTTACAAAAGTTTACCTCTAAAGGTAAAGATTCATAATGGAACATGTATCATAGCAAAAAGCATATTTGAAACAAAAAAGTGGTCATAATATGTATCAAAAGAAAATGCATCGTGTATTTTATTGTAATATCACGCCACTTATTAGGGTCCTATGTGATCCATAGATTGTCCCTGAAATGGAAATGGTTATGTAACACTATGCGCTGGAACTATAATCTCTACTCTTCAAAAAAAAAAAAAAAAAAAATGTCTAATTGCGTTTGATTTGTTTCTCCCCCACAGGAAACTCAACACTCCAGGTTGGCACTAACTGCTCTTGCCACTTCTCTTGAGCTATGCAGCAGAAAAATAATTTGCCGAAACATCTGCCAAATGGGAAGGGGGTTCCAGTTGCCTGCAATGTTGCTTAGAGCTATAAACATTCGCAGCAGAAGGAAGGAGCTGCGCAGAGTCACCAGTAAATTTCTAGCCCACAGGTCCCACTCACCCCAATCTGCCAGCAGGAGAATTACCCACTCCTCTTTGTCAGTTCTGGAAAATAAAGGTTGCTGCTAAGGCACCTGGGCCATCTCGCGGCCGGCAGCGACAACGCAAGGGTTCCCAGGAACAGCGAGGCTGCGTTCGCATACGTGACAATCGTGCTCCCCTAGAAAAGGGGTCTGACCCATGAAAGGCGGACACTGAGGGACTTGCGGAGGCCAGTGTCTGGGCCACATGTTATCTTTCTGTTAAAGAGATTAACAAGCATATTCTCCTAATTGAAAAGTTCATTTGCCGTGTAAAAGCACCTCTTACAAAGCAGTTTTCTGCTCACTACTAGTTGATTTCCCGTTCCCACCCACAACACTTTTCATTGACTATTAAAATGCACTCACCAGATGAATTAGAGAAATTAAGTCCCCTCACAAGGAATTTTCTACTTAATTTAGAACAGGTCGTTGGAGGGGCGCCTGGGTGGCGCAGTCGGTTGAGCGACTGACTCTTGGTTTCAGCTCCGGTCTTGATCTCAGGGTCCCGCGACCCAGCTCTGCACTCAGTGCAGAGTCTGGTTGAGATTCTCTCTCCCTCTCCCTTGCCCCTCCTGCTCGTGCTCACTCTCTCTAAAATAAATAAATGTTAAAAAAAAAAAAAAGAAGAAAGAACAAGTCGGGGGAGGTAAGGTTGGTTTTGTTACTTCTCTCTGCTCTTGTTTTTCCTACTGGATTTCTGCTTTTTTCTTTGTTGTGCTCTTCTTTATAATTTATCAGGTTTACTATGTTTAGTTTACCCTAGTTTATAAGTTGACTGTATTGCTAACATATTTGCAAATTTTCTTCTATTGTTTTAAAGCAAATGCCCTTGGGGACTATAAATTTACCTTCACATTCTAGTTAAGTACATCTTACTTATTTTTTAAGGTAATGTCAGTGCAGTGGGATCTCGAAGCACAGACACGTAACACAGAAGGTAATGTGAATCTGGGCTGTTTGCAAGACCCAGCTTGTGTCATTTGTATTTAATTGAGTTTGTGTGAGTGTGTGGCAGTCAATCAACATACTCTACAGTGACTTGTCTGTCAGCCTTGGGGTGTAGCATAGACTATTGCTCCTGTTGGATTGAAGGGCACTCGAGGAGACTTATTGTTCGTGTGCTTCCATTCGATTTTTTCAGAAGCTGGAGGTTGAATTGCTATGACAACCAAAAATTGCTATTGAGATTCCATTTGGAGCTGAGTCATTATTTCTGCCAATCATCCCCTCCCTTCTGAGTAAGGTAAGCATCCAGACATGGAATGCATGGAATTTGGAGTTGGAAGGACTTTAATTATCATCTAGTGTGATTTCTCACTAATTGGCAGAATTTATTACTTCCCACATAGAAAGTTTGAAAATAAGACCATCTAACTCAGTCTCCCTTCTAGCTCTCTTTTTATTTTCCTGTCTCCTCAGTCTCTTTCTCTCTGCCTCTATCTCTGTTTCTGTCTCTCTCGCTCTCTGTCTCTCTCTCTCACACACACACGTTTATGCATTTCTTTGCCTCTGTAATGCAATTCATTTATTGACTCTACTTTCACTTAAATAGCAAAGAGAGACATTTTTTGTCTCTTTCTTTTGCGAGACAGTTCTTCAAAATTCATGGCATTTGGATCTACTTCCTTCTAGTGAACTCAACACTGCTTGATAGCTTGGTCAGTCAATCCTCCCTGGACACTCTTTTGAGAGAAGGAAAACTTTCTCTAGTCGATGCTATTTCAAGATATTTAGAGGTTTAGAATAAAATTTATTTTGGCACCAAAAGTGACCAAAATTGTGAATATTCTATTAAATACAAACTTGGATTCTTCTGTATTTGGCCATGTTTTAACCACAATTCAGTTCTTCCCTGTGTATTTCACGAAGCACTGAGGTCTCACCCGTTTGTGGCATTGGGTGCTCCAAATTGAGCTAGACCTTCTTGGTCTGAAACTTAGGATCTGTATGTGATGACCAGGCTAGTGTTCCATGCTTACAGTCCCTTGTCACCACTAATGTTGAGAACATTAATAGTGTTAGTCATTTCCTTTATGTGCTGCACAGGACACAAGATGTATTAGACACAGTTCTGCTTCAAATAACTTACCATCTATTCTGGGAGGAAGGCAAAGAAGTAAATAGAGGACACATTTATAATAAGGCAAAATCAAAAGCCGCACCATGTAATTATTTTATTTTATTTTTTAAAAGATGTATTTATTTATTTTAAAGATTTTATTTCTTTATTTGAGAGAGAGAGAGAGCACACACGGACAGGGGCAGAGGGAGAGGGAGAAGCAGGCTCCCGCTGAGCAGGGAGCCCAACGTGGGGCTTGATCGCAGGACCCCGAGATCATGACCTGAGCCGAAGGCAGATGCTTAACTGACTGAGCCACCAGGTGCTTATTTATTTATTTTAGAGAGAGAGAAAGAGAGAGCATTGTGGGGGGACAGGCAGGAGAGAGAGAGAATCTCAGACTCCCCACTGAGCATGGAGCCAGACTCAGGGCTCCATCCCTCGACCCTGAGATCATGACCTGAGCTGAAATCAAGAGTCAGAGCTTAACCCACTGAACCTCCCAGGCACCCCTATGTAATTATTTTAAATGGGTTGCATTTTTTTCAGTGTTTGTTTTTGAGTATATATAATAGTCCATGTCTACCACTTACCTCTCACAAAGGTGAATAAAATGCTATTCAAAACCATTTATGCTTAAAAATGAACTGCAGGTGTGTTATTGGCTTGGAGCTGGTCTAATGGTACAATAAATACCTCGACTGGTTTTGCGTGGGTAGGAAAAGAAATGAGCTAATTGACGAAAAGCAAATTACCAGGCAATGGCAGTTTATTCCTTTAAGCACAAGACTCTTAAAATTTTACCATTTAGGGGAAATCCCTCCTAAAACTTTCCGTACTCATCTGGCTTTTTAAATAGATAGCGGAGCATAATTTACCTTTTCACTGATGACTCATTGTCAACACTGAACTTTAGTCCTTGTCCTGGGTGAGAACATGGGCAGGCTGAGAGGGCCACTGAGAGGTTAAAACTGTTCTATCTGAGCCTCGTGCTCCTCAAGGGGTCAGCTTTTGGCTTTCTGTTGTGACCTGGAGTGTATTGATTCATTATCGATACAGTGCAATTTCATGTACAATGCTCTCTGGCCCCTCCTTTCAAATGAGGAAGAGCCTCTGAGAAGAGCAAGGTTCATGGTTGCTGATGTGGCCAAGAACTCTTTTTTTTTTTTTAAGATTTTATTTATTTTATATTTTATTTTATTTGACAGAGAGATAGAGCACAAGCAGGTGGAGTGGCAGGCAGAGGGAGAGGGAGAAATAGACTCCCTGCTGAGCGGGGCACCCCATGTGGGGCTCGATCCCAGGATCCTGGGAACGTGACCTGAGCCGAAGGCAGATGCCCAACCAAATGAGCCACACAGGCGCCCCAAGAACTCTTTTTAATCAGGAAAGGAACAATACGAATGACCCTTAGAAAATCACCCCAAATTGTACCTCCCACTCAAACTAACATTGAGGGATTCTAGATTCAGGAGAAAGTATTGGGTACAGAAAAATGTTTTGGAAAAGACAAGATGAAGTCTGAGCAGTGCCTATGGATTGACTTGTCCCTGTGTTTCCCCCAATACGGGAGTCACAGTCCACGGGTTAGCCAGACAGCACTGCCAACCCCAGGGTTATGTCCCTTTTCTTATCTGTAATTCTGCTATTCAGAAGACAAGGTTCACCCGGGAATTCTGCTGCCAGAAATTGAACTAGCCAACATCTGATTGCTACGTGGAAGATGTGTTATTATCATAAAGATGAAAAAAGTCTTCAGAGTAGAATTATTGTCATATGAGAAAAGTGAAAAAAAAAGAAAAATAAAAAAATAATTTTTAAAAAATTATTTATGCCTTATTTAAAAAGAAAAATAGAAGATCAAGTTAGAATATCCAATGCGACCATCGATGGCCACTCAATTCAACATGTATTCCTTAGGAGTGTGTGAGCTGCTGGGTACAGAGACACAGGGATGACTGAACAACAGTTTCTGCCCGCCAGGGGCTGACGGACCAGAAACGGAAACATATCCATCAGCCAACAACCACCATCCAGTGTGCTAAGTGCTATAATAGGCATGGAAATTGAGCTTGGAAAGCAAAGCAAGCAGAAAAAAATCAAATGGAGAAAGTGTTAAGTAAGGTTAACTTATTTAAGGGATGGAATAGAATTTAAACAAAGAAGATGGGACTTAAGGTTGTTTCTAAATGACGCGTGACAGTGGAGGAGAGGGGGAAGGGACCCCAGAAGCAAAGTGCTGAGCATCTTTACACTGTGAGGAGGGCAGGAGGTTGGGGGGGGTGGGGTTTAGAGACTGAGTGCTGAGGATTGATAATCAAATCCCTTGAAAAGGAATTTGGAGAATTTCCCGGGGGGGGGGGGGGCGTAATTATGTATTTTAAATCAGGAGAATGACAAGGTAATTTTTCGTGTTTAGATTTTTTAAAAAAAGTAAAAGCGGTGTGGAAAATGGCCTGGAATTGAAGAAACTGGTAATGAAGAGACTTAAGAGATTGTTGGAATAGATTGTGCAAGGGACGTAGCGAGCCTGTAGTGATTTGCAGCAGGCAGAGGTGGACATTTATTCCAGAGAGCAAAACAGAATTGGCTGGGTTTGGCTTGGATGTGAAGTGGAAGATGGATTATAGGACAACCACAGTTGACCCTTGACAATGCAAGGATTAGGGGTGCTGAGCCCCCCACCCCCATGCAGCCTGAAATATGCGCATAACTTTTGACTCCCCACGAACTTTACTACTAGCCTACTGCTGGATGGAACACTTCTGATAGCGTAAGCAGCTGATTAATATACCCAATATGTGATAGATATATATAATATGCTGTATTCTTAGAATAAAGTAAGCGACAGGAAAGAAAATGTTATTAAGAAAATCATAAGGAAGAGGAGCGCCTGGGTGGCTTAGTGGGTTGAGTGTCTGACTCTTGGTTTCGGCTCAGGTCATGATCTCAGGTCGTGAGATCAAGCCCCAAGTCAGGCTCATGCTCAGTGTGGAGTCTGCTTGAGGATTCTCTCCCTTTCCCTCTGCCCCTTCCCCCCTCCCCCCACACTGGCATGCTAGCTCTCTTTAATAAATAAATAAATAAATAAATATCTTAAGAAAGAAAATCATAAGAAAAAAGAGAAAATCTTAAGGAAGAGAAAATACATTTACAGTACCGTCCTGTAAAATATCTGCATAGAAGTAATCCTGCATGCTTCAAACCCATGTTGTTCAAGGGTCAACTGTACTAGTTTTCTGATTTGTGACATTTAATGGACTATAACACTAGTCTGAGAAGGAAAATGTCAAGTTCATTGTTCTGGATGAAATACCTTTGAGATGTCCATGGGGCATGTAGGCTGCCAGTTTTCACTGGCAGGTGGAAATGTGCATGCTCTTGGGAGTCAGGTGAAGGGACCGGCCGTAGGCACCAGGCAGGATAGGGAGAGATGACAGTGAGTGACATCTGAATGCGGCACATTTCCCCAAGCGTACATCGGGATGCTTACTCTGAAAAGCATATATATTTTTTTAAGTAGGATGAACAAATCATTTCAAGTCAAGACTGCCCCAGAAAGTAATGGTCATGTGGTTGCTTTTTAGGTCAACAAAAAATAGTCCAAACAACCAGAGATGCAGTGCAGGCCGGCAGAGATTGTCCTGGGTTGCAAAGGAGCCTATTGAATTGCTCACCACTCCCTTTGCACATAAATGCACGGTGCTAATATTCCTAGGTCTTTATCTCTACAGTGCTTTCACTCATTTCATTTCATTTTCATGAGTCGGCAGTTCTGCATGGGGGTGGGAGGGTGGGGGAGTGAGGGAGTGGGGGTGGGGGGAGCATGGCAGACACAGCTTGCCTGGAGTGGCTCCTGCAGCTACCTTTCTGAGGTCTTGGCTAATGTCTTGGCTCCTGTTACTGGGCTGCCCAGCACAGCGGCCATCTGAACTATAATGACCTACTTTCCCTGACACAGTTTTTAAAATCTTCATTAAAAACAAATTCCTCAGCTCTATTTTTTTGGAAGAAAACAAAGTTCTGCTTTCTTACCATTCTCCCTTTGGCTTGGGCTTTTCATTTTTTGAGGTCTGATCTAGCTTTTGTTGGATAGAAAAACACATGTAACAAACAGTTTGTCACCCCCCTCCTCAGAAAGGACGAGGCGCAGGTGTACTCATGTTGTTGCCTCAACATATTCGTCGAATTGGCTCTCACGTGCGTTGGGTTTTACTGTGTCATCCATATCTTCAAAGGAGCATTGTCTGAACTATAAAAATCTGAGACAGAGCTTGATAAAGCCACAGAGATGGAGCCCACACACCAGCAATCACCTCCGCCTGCCCATTCTGAGCACGCTATCAGTACCCGCGTTATCAGATGAAAGACAGCATTCACAACGGGGCGGGGGAGCGGGGCGGGAGGGAACCGGGGGCAGCATTTTTGGTTTGCATGTAAAGTATCTCTGCATTCATCAGGCTTTCTAAGGCAGGTATTCATTTTCACAAAACGAAAAATGTCAGAAATGTGATGGCCAAGTACACATGTTTAAGGAACCAGCCACAAATGCAAGGAGGAAATTAACATTCTAGCCATGGACTGCTAAGCAGTGTATTCTGGAGTTCATTCTGAGGAGGTAATGACTAGGAAAATGACAAAGAAAACTGTTATTGACCATTAGTGAGCAATCACTCTGTCGTATTACTGAGATAATTTAGATAAATGTGGGGTTTTGCTGTCTCCCAGGGAGACGGGCTGCTGATGTCTTTGATGATGGCAGCCCACTTAAAGGTTGCTTCTGACAAATATGTTTTTTTGTCAGGCCCACGTAAAATGGTCATGTCCGTGCCCGTTTGTGGGCTGGTAACAGCTCATTTTTAAAGTTTGTCAAAAAATAGTCTGTCGATTCTTTGTGTTCGGGGCCCAGGGAAACTTGCTGAAATGCCCCTCGAAGGCTTTTCAGCCACTGTGGAAAGCAGTGTTTGGAAACATAAGGTATTTAATAAATGAAAGCAGAGCATGCCATATTTTTGTTCAATTGACTTCTATTATTTTAGCAGCTGCTAATTATGCACTGTTGATATTTGGAGGCCGGTAACAGATTTCTCTGTTCCATCTGGGTAATCAGGCTTTTCGAGAATGGACTTTTCCTCACCCGAGTATTAGAGGAGGATTTTGGCTGCTATATTTTGAGGGCAATGATCAGATCAGTTCAAAATGAGGAGGTAGGGAATTTTCTCCCTAGGTTCCTAGGGAGAAGATGAAATTTACTTAGTGTTGTTTGCGAAGTATTTCATTTTGTCTTTGATGTCCCAGCACACTCTCGGGGTCATCTATGCCATTTAGTGCCAAGAGAAAACAGGGTGACAACACCCATTTTCAAAGCAAATAATAGACATGTAAATTCTGAGAATGTCTTACCTTAGGAAAATACTGAGGAAAAACGGCCACGGCATCTATTCTATGTATCAAGCATTGGCTGCCTGGGCTGTGGAATTGGCCTTTGTTTGCAGTAGAATGCAGGAGGGCAGGGCAGGGGGCTGAGGCTGGGGCTCAAAGCCAAGTACTGCAATCGATGCACTAGTCATGTGAGCGGGAGTGCTTCTCGGATTTTCTAAAGTTTGGTTTCCTCATATAGAAAAAGGGGTGAAAATAGCATCTCATTTTTAGGACTGCTATGAGAATGGCATCAGATAATGACTATATAGTTATGATGATGAGAACAATGACCGTGATGCTTTAAAAATGCCAAGGGGCGCCTGGGTGGGGCATTCAGTTAAGTGCCCGATTCTTGGTTTCAGCTCAGGTCCTGATTTCAGGGTCGTGAGATCGAGCCCAGCAACAGGCTCTGTGCTCAGCGCAGTCTGTTTAAGACTCTTGCTCCCTCTGCCCCTTCCCCCGGCTTGCTTCTCTCTCTGTCTCAACTAAATAAATCCAAAGAGAAAACAAGAAAACAAACGTCCAAGCCACCTTGGAATAGCTGAGGTTGATTTTACTTACCACAATGCAATGTCTTTGGGACTAACAGGTGGGTGCCCCCTTACTTACCTGCCATAACAGACAGGAAGATGAGGGGTTATGGAGAAATTCCAATTATTAGCCCTCATTCTCTTTATCGACTATTTTGCTTTTTATTTTGTCCTTGTACAGGCTGTATGCATACTTGTTACTTGCCCATAGGTGTCTTGTTTTTATTTTAATGCAGTGAATTAATTGAAATGCTAGCTAAGGTAAATGCTGCCTCAGTCCAGAAGCCTGGACAGTGCAGCCTTCTGCCAAGGACAGGGGACTAGGAATCAACCATGCATTTAGGCTGTCCAATCCACCACAGAGGTGGGCTCAGGCATCATATTAAGTCTGCTAGGGCTGTCATAACAAAATACTGTAGACTAGGTGGCTTGAAAAACAGAAATTCATTTTCTTACAATCCTGGAGACTAGAAGTCCCGGATCAAGGTTCTAGCTAATTCGATTTCTTGTGAGAGCTCTCTTCCTGGCTTGCAGATGACCACCTTCTCACTAGCTGCTCACATGGCCCTTCCTTGGGGCATGGACACAGAGAGATCTCTCTCTCCCCCTCTTCTTATAAGGCCACGAGTCCTATCGGATTAGGACCCACACTTCTGACCCCATTCAACCTTAATGACCTCCTAAAGACCTTATCTACCTCCAAACATCCCACTGAGGGTTATGTCTTCCACCTAGGAACGGGAGGGGGGGGCACACAATTCAGTCCATAGATCTCACATCAAAGAAAAGTACATTTTCAGAGATCTCAAATCCCTACACTTGAAAACTGTAAGTAAAATAAAATGTGGGGAGTTCCTATAGCCTTACATGTTGTTAAGTGAAGTTTTCATTCACAAAGAGAGAACATATTATAAAAAAAAAAAAGTCTAATTGCATTATTCCTTTTAGGCATAATATCTGAGGATATCTTTTGAGGATTTCATATATATTCTTAAAATGTGGTTCTTTTTAATCCTAAATAAACACATGGTCTGCTGGATTCAGTTCATTGAGCTAAAGATCTTCTTCAAGACATTTCATGTAGAATTGCTCAATCCAATAGTCATGTTAGAATCACCTGGAAAGTTTGTTTCTTGGTTCTGGTTTTTGTGTGGTTTTGGAAAACACTGATTCATAGGCTCACTCCTAGGTTATACTTAAATCAGAATTTCTCAGTCAGGAGGCTGTAACAGCTCTCCAGTGCGTTCTAATTCACTACCAGGGTTGAGAATGACAGATAACGATTTCCAGCTTTGTCTCAATTGTGTTAGGGCCAGAACTTAATTTTTATGAAAACAAGAAATCAACATGCAATAGAATAAAACAAATAATTGCGCCAACATTCTGGGCAGACAGCAACGCTGCTGAAATTGGACTGTTGACCTGCATGGTAATCACCTAGAATATTCTTCTGTCAGCTGATGGATGAACGTTTTATTCACTATATAAAGGGCTCCACAGCCCCCAGGGGCTCGCATGGCCCTCAGAGTAAAAGCCCCGGTTCCTACTGTCACCTGCGAGAGCCACGCCCACTTCCCTTACAGCTCTGGAGTCCTCTTTCCTCCTCTGCCTTGCTCAGCTGGGCGCCAGCAGACTCACCTCTTACTCTGCCTACCTTGTGGCCTTTGTATTAACCATTCCCTCCTCCTGGAATGCTCGGCCCAGAAATCCACATGGCTGAGATCCTTAGGCCCTCCTAGTCTTTTATTCAAGGGACATCTTTCTCATGAGAGCTCCCCTGACTACCCCCATTTAAAACATGAAACCCACACTCCACATGCATCCACGGCACCTCTGATCCCTATGGCTCCAGGCTTTTTGCCATTAGCATTTCTCAGCTTCCAACGCACTACAGTACTTAACTCAGTTACTGTGATTTTGCGTACCACTCATATCTCACTAGCTCCATAAGGACACGGATCTTTTTCTCTTCCACTGATGCGCCCAACTGTCTAGAAAAGCACCTGGTATATAGGAGCCACTCAGCCTGTCACTGTTGAGTGAATGAATGAATGAATGAATGAAATGTCTGCCTGGGCTTCTGACCCTGGAGTCCTGCTCTGTTCCCCAGACAGGACCCATGGCCAGACCTGTCACTATTTCAGGCTTCCAGGTGTCCGCCTTCCAGCCCTCATAGGAAGGGATGAAGAACAAATCCTACCTCACAGCCCTCTAACTGTTTCTCATATTCCATCACCAATGGGGAGATAAAACTAAATCCAACTACTCCCAATAGAAGGGAAGTAGCAATTATACAATTTGGGAAGATATGCCACAATATCCTAGTGGCTTGATTATAATCTGTTTTGTATCATGGATTTTGCTCTTTGAAAATATTTTAACTGTTAGTGGAAGGAACAGAGCTAATGACTGGATATTGCCTCTGCTTACCAGTTAGAGCTCTCAATTCAATATTATTCACTGGGCAAAATCCCCACCAAAAGATGCATTACTTAGCTTGATTTTAATACTAGTGAAAAATGTTACAGAGGTAGATCAATCTAAGCATTAATCTTAATTTCCTATCACTTTGAATTAATAGCTTTTTCCTCACCTCCTGCTTCTGACTCACATTCATCTCAAGGATTTACTCCACGGAAACCCCGGGCTCAAAGCAGCAAAATCTGCTCCCTCGGGGAAACAAAAAGTCTGAGTTGAGAGGTTTTTTTTTTTTCTTTTTTTTTCTTCTTTTTCCATCATCATAAAGACAAGCATGAGGGCTCATCTTTAGAGAATACAACAATGTCAGAAACTCTAATTGGATCTTACTGGGGTTTTCCAATTTCAAGACTGTGGGTTTAGGAGGAAAAGGTTATCACATAAACTCATCTTTAGCACTATGAGTAATAGAGGGGAAAATTGCAGTCAAAGGTAAATGGCTTTGAGAACGCATTCTTTTCACTGCCCCAGGTTTGACACATTATAGAATAACCTTTTAGTGAAATTAGGAAGCTTTCATGTTGCCCTCTCTTCCTTCTTTGTGGATAGCTGGTGAGAGAAGAAAATTGTATGTAGCTACAAAGCATTGAATTTTAGTCCATGGATTTTTTTTCCTTTCATATAGCTGTATTTGCCCATAGCTCTTATGTTTTTCATCCTTCACCTAATTTGTTGGAAGTGGCCTTGCGGGGCATGGTGGGGAAGGCTGAAGAGGAAGAAAACACTCTTATTATTAAGGCAATGAAAATTGAAACTGAAAAATGAAGATGAGTTAGCATTATCTGTACAATAGCCCCTGGAAGTTTCTGGCTCCTGATGAGCTCAGAACAGCAGAGCAGGCAGCAATAACAAGGAACCAGAGGTCACCCCATGTGTGTCTCTAAAACTCTGGCATACAAGTGAGCAATGAGGGTCTTCAGCGGTTGCCTCAGTGCAGGAACCGAAAATTTAGGTTGCCAAGCGAACCTGAAATTAGTAAATTAATATGTGCAGATGGTAGGGGAGCTTTTTCTATGGGAGGAGGGAATAGGGCTAGCCCTTCCTCTTCAACCATTGGTGACTGCAAGTCTTTCCAGTTCTAGGGGAATTGCAAAATGTGGGGAGGCTGGGTTCGGGAGCTTTCTTGTTTCCCCTTTCAGGAGCCCCCAGTCCCTTCAGTAGCTGCCCTACTTATGTCAGGGTGGGACCCTTATTATGTCGGAACTGAATCTTACCTAAACCAAGAGGTCCTGAATCCCATGTGCCTCCCTCACCCCAGCCCTCCTCGGGGCATTCTGAAAGACCGGTTTCCAAGGTTTCCAAAGCCCAGACTCTTCTGGTATCACTACAGGGCAGTGAGGGATATCATAGGTAAAGAGGCTTTTGTATAAGTGCCTCTGGAGTCACTGCAGGTAAGCTGTCACCTTTCCATCCAGCAACTGGAGCCATAAATAGGTCTGCACGTGAGTCTAGAAGGTCTCCTGCCATTCTTCAAAGCTGTGCCAGCGACTTGTGCTTCCATGTGCGACCTCAGTATCTGATCCGATCCCATGGACCCAATAACAAATACAACCATGGCTGAAGTTGTTAATTCAAAGTGAGAGGAACATCCAGGTGCCTGGCTGGTCTCACCTCTGGCTGGCTCAAACGTCTCTGGAGAATGAGGTACTACAGAAAACAAAGTGCTTACATCATATAATATTTACAACAGGAATGGCGAACTGATTTTATTGAATCAGAGTTGAGAAATAAGATGATGTATGAAGAGAAGAGGAAGAGAGAGCTTAAATAGTTTTCCCAGCCATCCACGTGGTGGGTACTGGATTCAGGTAGGAATGCAGATTCCCGGGGCCCCTCGCTCTGCTTTCTTCCCACTGAATGGTGAGAACTGTCTTCTAGCATGTACTAATCCTTTCAGAGAACCAACTTTATCGTTCATGCATGGGGGTGCTCTCCACTTGATGCTGCGAGAGACGAACCCGACCGTGTGTGAAGGCCTGGTAGCGTGAGCCAGCCAAAGATTTCTTTAACACCAAGAACCAAGGACTTTGCAAAATAAGTCATCCAAAGGAGGAGCAAATTAAGCACCATAACAGAATAATAAGAATGTGTTATGTTCTAAGCGAAAGAGTGATTTTTTTCTATCAGTGAACAACTTCCAACTCAATCCCTATTTAATAACACCTGAGTTCTAGGGAGGAAACTGTATTCTCAGAAGAATCTACTTAAGGGCAAACGTCAGGATACAGCTGTCTTCCTACTTTAACTCCTGGTGTCAGTGGCAGGGGGACATGTCCAGGGTGGGAGGTGGCACTATCCATTCTCCTGTTTCTTAGTCTATATGATGCCACCACCTGGAGTTGTGCAGTGCACAACCTGTGCAACTAAATACAAAGGTCCTTATGTAGAATCTTAAATTCTACTTACTGCTGGACTAGGAGACAGAGAGATAGAGAGAAAAGGCTCGAAACCCAGAAATCTGGTTCTGAAACTTCATTTAGTCACTAAAAACTGAGAAACCCTTTCTTTTTTTTTAATTCTTTTTTTAGTTTTTAATTTTTTTTAATTTTATGTTTTTTTTTTAATTTAAATTCAAGTTAGTTAACATATAGTGTAGTATTGGTTTCAGGAGTAGAATTTAGTGATTCATCACTTACATACAACACCCAGTGCTCATCCCAAAAGTGGTTCCTTAATGCCCATCACTCAGTTCCCCCATCCCTTTCACCCACCTCCCCTCCAGCAACCCTCAGTTTGTTCTCTCTCGTTATGAGCCTCTTATGGTTTACCTCCCTCTCTATTTTTATCTTATAAAAACTGAGAAACCTTAAGAAAAACATTTCAACTTTCCAGACCTCAGTTTCCTCGTTGGTGAAATGGATGGATTTGTAGTAAATTCTCTGGGGGTTGAAACTATGTGACTGATTGTACCCTTCAATGTGTTTCACCATTATACAATGAGAAAGAGCTGTGTCCAAGGAACCAGGTTTTTTGTGCTTCCGTCTAGCCCATTTGAGAACTTTTCTGCACAATCTGGGGATCATTTCTCAGGAAGAGCCCTCCCAGAACAGGCATCATTTCGTACATAAGCCAGAGTTGCCCAAGTGATGGCTCAGCCACCGCACCTCACAATAGACCTTTGATTAGCACCCGGGAGTCACGAGCAAGAGTTGAGTCAGCTGTACCTCCTGCTAAATACAGGACGGGTCGTGCTTGCGCATGGCAGGACCCCCTCCCATTGACTTCAGAGAAGTGAGCACCAGGCAGCTGTGTGGTTGATCACAGGCTGTATCCCAGAGTCAGGAGACAGCCCACTGAACACAATGTTCTGATTCTCAGTCCTCTGCCGTCTTGTCAGATGGTGTGTTCAATTCTGTGTTCTAACAGCATGGCTACTGGAAAGGGAATATCATGTGAGACTGTTCCAGTGACCTGCCTGTCCCCTTGTAAACTGTGTTCACAGGCACATCTCTTAAGGTAGTAGGAGGGGGAAAGAAGACCATGGGAGTCTTTTCATACATTCAACAGCAACAACACAAATACTTTTGCCTCCATTTAAAATGCTCTAGAGCAGAATGACAGAAAGCTTTCAAATTCTTTTTTATGAGCCAGAATCACAATAATATCCAAATCAGACAAAGGTAGTACCAAAAAAAGACTGAAAACAATTCTCACTTCTGAATAAACACCAATGGGAAGAGTTTAAATAAAATAATATTAAAAATTTATCCATAAACTAAAAGAATGATTAGACAAATGGAATTCAGCATGGAGACTGAGCCCTGACTCTGGAGCCAGATTAGCCACGTGAACGAATGCTGGCCCTGCCATTTCATAGCCATAGGATCTTGGGTAACAACTTACTAAACCTTTCTGTGCCTCCATTTATTAATCTGCAGGATGGGGATAATTATCTACCTGGTGAGTTGTGGTGGGGATCTACTTAGTTACTCTATAAAAAGTGATTAGAATAGGGCCTGGCTCATAGCAAGTTAGCTTTTATGTTTGTTTCTGTTTTTATAGGAATACAAGGTATGAAGCAGGTGTCAAACTGTTTTTCAGAAATAAAATGATCATTTTGTTTCAGGAAAATATATTGAGTAAGAGTTTATTCTCTGACTTATTTGAAATAATGCGCTTTGCCATGTCCTAAATATCAGGGTCTATTCTTGAACCTTCCATTCTGTCATGTTTATTTGAAAGTCTATTCTTGGGGTGCCTGGATGGTTCAGTCATTAAGCGTCTGCCTTTGGCTCAGGTCATGATCCTGGGGTCCTGGGATCGAGTCCCGCATGGGGCTCCCTGCTCAGTGGGAAGCCTGCTTCTCCCTCTCCCACTCCCCCTGCTTGTGTTCCTCTTGCTGTGTTTCTCTCTGTCAAATAAATTAAATAAATAAATAAATAAATAAATAAATGTCTATTCTTGAATCAGTAGCGTGCTGTTTATATTTTTAAAATCGGTTTTCATAATTTGTATAATTGTTCCCTCACTACTGCCTTATTTATTCTAAATTATTTTAGTCATTTGCCTTTATTATTTTTCTTTGTTTTTTTAAAGATTTTATTTATTCACTTCAGAGAGAGAGAACACATGTGTGAGCGGGGGAAGGGGCAGAGGGAGAGAGAGAATCCCAAGCAGACTCCCCGCTGAGTATGGAGCCTGACTCAGGGCTCGATCCCAGGACTCTGAGATCATAACCTGAGCCAAAACCACGAGTGGATGCTCAACCGACTGTGCCACCCAGGGGGCCCTGCCCTTATTATTTTTCTAATAGTACAGAAAGGAAAACTACAAATCAATTTCACATATGAATATTGATGCAAACACTTTCAATAAAATAATAGCAAAAACCTCTTGGGTATTATTAGAATTTCTTTGACCTTAAAAATTATTTTAATAATATTTGTTATCTATTATATTCCAGGAAAATGATGTGTTTTTCAGCTGCTCAAAGTTTTCTTTTAATTATCTAAGTATGTATTAAATTTTTTTATAATGAATCTTCTCCCTTTGTTGTTAAATTGATTTATTGTTGGTTTTGTCATTATAGTTGAATTGGTATTTTCTCCATGTTGCATGTTCTAACTAGTTATTATCCGCTTATAGGGAGGTTGTCCATCAGTGCTATAAATTTATATTTTAAATAAGTGAGTTTCTCTTTTCTTAATCTAGTATGTTTTTCCCTTTATTTTATGTTCTTGAGCTTTCTAGATAATCATACTATCTGTAAATAATGAAAATTTGGTGTCTGAATTCCAGCTTGTATATTACTGTCACTCCTGATTAGCCAATTCTAGAATTTATGGAACAATCTTAAATAAGAGTAGCGCCCCCAGACATCTTTCTTCCCCTGACTTTAATGATTATGTGCCTGTGTTGTTTCACCATTGAAGATGTTAAGTTTGTGTTGAGATATATTTGATTAAACTTATACAATATAAATATTTTTCAAAATTTAGCTTAATGCAACAATTCAAAATTCAAGTACAGAGGTTATCTTTCTAAATGCCTTTTTATTGTTTGATAATTTTCTCCTTTTTAATCATTTTATGAAATGTGACATATTTCCTGACATTAAATTATCCTGGGGATGCCTGGGTGGCTCAGTGGATTAAGCGTCTGCCTTTGGCTCAGGCCATGATCCCAGGGACCTGGGATGAGCCCCGCATTGGGCTCCCTACTCAGTGGGGAGCCTGCTTCTCCCTCTGCTACTCCCCCTGCTTGTGGTCTCTCTTTCTTTCTCTGACAAATAAATAATAAGATATTGAAAAAAAAAGTGATCCTGACATTCTGAGAAGAAATAGTCATGACATCATATTATTTTGTTATATTGATGAATGAGATGTATTAATTTTAACTTGGAAATTTTTACATTTATGATAATATGTATCACTGAACTTTAAACAAATTTATGCTGGCTATCTCAGATTTATAATTCACTCTTGTGAGAGAATCATGAATGAATTTTTTAAAGATCCCTTTCTCTCTCTCTTCATGCTCTTGGTCACTTTGTATAGCAAAACAGTTATTTGTTTTTGAAAATATCTTAAGAATGAACCGGTAAACTTATATGGAGTCAGTCTTTTTGGAGATAATATTTTTTTTAAAGATTTTATTTATTTATTCATGAGAGACAGAGAGAGAGAGAGAGAAGCAGAGGGAGAAGCAGGCTCCCAAGGAGCAGGGAGCCCGATGCGGGACTCGATCCCAGGACCCTGGGATCATGACCTGAGCCGAAGGCAGACGCTTAACCATCTGAGCCACTCAGGCGCCCTGGAGATAATATTTTTGAGAATATTTAAATTTTCCTCCATTATCATTGGTCAGTTAAGGCTAGCTATTTCTTGAGTTGGTACTTTATATTTTTTAAAGGATATTTTCAAGTCTGATATATTCAATTTATTATACATAATGACTTTCTACATAATATTTTGTTATAATCATAACTGTCATTCCACCGATATTACATTATTTCGGTTCCACATTTGCAATATTTGTGTTCTCCCTTCCTTTAAAAGCACAACTATGTCTGCCATCCTCACCCCAACTAAAAACAAGAAAATCCTTTGATTTATTTATATTCTTTTTGCCTGTTTTCCTTTTCAATAATTTCTGCTTTTATCTCAGTTTTTTCAAGTTTCCCTATATTTTTGTTGGTATTATTTTTCTAGGGTAAAACATTTAACACTAAGAATTTGTCTCTGAGTGCAGACAGCTCTAGTCTCATGATATAGGCTTGATTTGTAATATTCATGTCATCTTCTTAATACCCTCCATTTATGTTTGTTTGGTTTTCTGGCCCCGCTTATGTAGACACAACTTATTCCAAGTTGTCAAATTATATTGAAAAGTATAATGGAAGCATGACATAAAGGAGAAGATAGAGTCATCATTTTGCACATTCGTAAGCTGGTGAGGGGAGAAAACAGTTTTGCAGAGAGATTTAAGGAATCAAATCAGAAATCTACATAAAAAAATAAAAAACGATCTCCAAGTATCTCTGATGTAATGGAAGGAGGGACTGCTATTTAAGAACCATCAGACTAAACCACAGTACCTCTTACTGGAGCAAAACAACAGATTAAACCTTGTGCTTTTGACCTCTCCACTACTTCATCTCTCAACATCTCCAGGCCATACTGATAATTTAACACTCCACCATGTTAATAAAATCAAGCAATGACTACCACTTACTAGGTGCTTATTCTTGACTTTAAGGTTACATAATTTGTACAATGACAGAAAGCAAGTAGATGGCCGAGCCAAGATTAAAAACCCAATTGGGTTGACTCTCACCAATGCTTTAAACCAGGATACTTGGATGTCTCCCTAAGACTTGGATTCAGATTCCAATGCTCCCTGAAGAGCGATGTCTGGTTGATGAAATGTCTAGTTATGTCAACATAAATGCTAGGTATGGTCAACCAAAAACTTGGAATTGCTGTTCAGACTTCTGATAACGCCCACAAAGTCCAGGAAAGAACAACTCCCAAATCAGCTATTTACACATTACAGACAGGGAGGGGTGGGGGAAAATGTATTTTCATCATCTTCATAAAAATGAATGCACCCAAAAGACTTCTTAAAAAATTTCTGGCTCATCATGTCTTTCAAAATCCTCTCTATGTGGGGTGCCTGGGTGGCTCAGGCGGTTAAGCACCTGCCTTTGGCTCAGGTTTGATCCCAGGGTCCTGGGAGTGAGCCCCACGTCAGGCTCCCTGCTCAGCAGAGAGCATGCTTCTTCCTCTCCCTCTCCCTGCTGTTCTGCCTACTTGTGCTCTCTCTCTCTCTCTGTCAAATAAATAAATAAAATCTTTAAAAAAAAATCCTCTCTATGTATCTAGTTATATTCCGGTATAAGCTGACAGTAATTTTTACATTTTCAATACCCTTTTGCCTCCAATAGGACAGATAATACTTTGTACTTATATAAGCAAAATCATCTCTATCATGACTTCAACTGTAATAACCCAGCAGCAGTGAATATTAACTAAACACTTTACTCCTCTGCCTCCCACAGATACTACTTACCTCAAAGCAAAGGCTAAGCCACGAGACTTGCTATGTGAATTCTTGCCTTATGATGGATTTTACATATTTGAAAACCCTTTCACATAACAACTGATAAAT
Source organism: Zalophus californianus (assembly GCF_009762305.2). NCBI lineage: Eukaryota > Metazoa > Chordata > Mammalia > Carnivora > Otariidae > Zalophus > Zalophus californianus. The sequence continues at coordinate 116,548,582 of NC_045603.1, read as the reverse complement.
GCATCTCCTGACAACCATCCTACACATTTACCAATCATGTTAAAACCAATAATTAAAGATAATAAAGAATGAGACATTGACCACATGACATTAGAGGTCAAGCCCTTGGAAAGTGCTAAGGATTCTGCTGACTCCAGGGTTTGTTTTCTATTTTCCCTGATCAGTTCACATCTTGGGTGTGCACCAAGCTTGTTGCAGATTTTCATTCTGAAAAGTCAATATCCAAGGGCATATTTTAAATTAATCAAACCTGTTTCTGGAGATAAGCTAAATTAGTTCTTTAAAAGGAGAATGTGAAATGCAAACTTATGTATTCGTCATTATATTTAGCTTCAAGAAGTAGCCTTACATAACCCCAAAGTGGATTTAAATGATGACTAAAACCCAATGTCAAGTTTGAAGCTGATATTAAATTTCTTAAAAAAAACATGCTGTTATAATTTTCCAAAGTCATAGATTGCACTCAATATGTTTCCAATTGTTTCATGCATTTACATCATAATTTAAATTATGAGAGGGATGTTAAGTCAATAAACATGTATTAAACACCCATATGTACTATGGATAAAGATAAGGAATATAAGATATAGTTTGTCAACCCAGGGAGTAAAGTTTTGCTGAGGATGAAAGACTTAGTCACATGGAAACAGTCATGGATAAAAGAAAATTATATGGAAATGACTCAAAATTCATACTTTCTAGAAGTTCTGCTATGTCCTTACAATCTCTGAGATATCTGTTTGCCTCTGCCCCTCCTTTTTTTTTTATTTATTTAAAAAAAATTTTTTTATTATTATGTTATGTTAATCACCATACATTACATCATTAGTTTCTGATGTAGTGTTCCATGATTCATTGTTTGCGTATAACACCCAGTGCTCCACGCAGAACGTGCCCTCCTTAATACCCATCACCAGACTAACCCATCCGCCCCCCCTGGAACCCTCAGTTGGTTTTTCAGAGTCCATAGTCTCTCATGGTTCGTCTCCCCCCCAATTTCCCCCCTTCATTCTTCCCCCCCGCTATCTTCTTCTTCTTCTTCTTTTTTTTTTTAACATATAATGTATTATTTGTTACAGAGGTACAGGTCTGTGATTCAACAGTCTTGTACAATTCACAGCGCTCACCATAGCACATACCCTCCCCAATGTCTATCACCCAGCCACCCCATCCCCTCCTTTTGATCATGGCCTGAAGCCTAGCTCTTTTTGGTCTATCTGCAGCCTACAGAAATGTTAAATCGAGGAACATTTTCTTTTCTTTTCTTTTCTTTAAGATCTTATTTATTTATTTGAGAGAGAGAGAGAGACACAGCACATGAGGTGGGGGAGGGTCAGAGGGAGAAGCAGCCTCCCTGCTGATCAGGGAGCCCGATGCGCCCCTTGAGGAACATTTTCATTACCAAATGGGAGACTTCCATTATCCCTGGAGAATAGTTTTAATGAAAGATTAACACAGAGGAGCGTTTGGGAGGCTCAGTCGTTGAGCGTCTGCCTTCAGCTCCAGTCATGATCCCAGGGTCCTGGGATCGAGCCCCGCATCAGCCTCCCTTCTCGGTGGGAAGCCTGCTTCTCCCTCTCCCACTCCCCCTGCTTGTGTTCCCTCTCACGCTGTGTCTCTTTCTGTCAAATAAATAAAAAATCTTAAAAAAAAAGATTAACACAGAAGCCTAAGCAGCCTATAAAAAAGAGCTTCAGGGGCGCCTGAATGGCTCAGTTGGTTGAGCATCTGACTCTCGATTTCAGCTCAGGTCATGATCTCAGGGTCATGAGATCGAGCCCCACCACCTCTCCATCAGGTGGAGATTCTCTCTCCCTCTCCCTCTGCACTCCCCACCTAAATAAATAAATTAATTAGTCTCTAAAAAGAAAACAAGAAAGGTATCTGGAGCCATTTCAATTGGCAGCAAACTTCCCTCAGCAAATACCCTAAAATCTTCAGCTAGCCATTGATCTATTAACCAGTAGGAACTTGAGGATTTCTAGGTTCCATTTCCCTTAAAGGAAGATCATTTTTATCTTGGTTGTCCCAGTGCCCACCAAAGTATTTAACACATGCTAGACTTTCAATATTCTCTGCTTGCTTTATAAAAAAAAAAATGAATGAATGAATGAATGAATGAAAAGTGTCTTTTTTATAACAGTATTAAAATATAAAACTAATTAGTACAGTCTAAGTTTGGATAAAGTGTCTTTTGATTCTTCTAAATAAGCAAAAGACTGCATTTAAGGCTGGAATCTATGAAGTTATTTCAATGTTTGCCTTTGATAGTGGGTTGTACCATAGAAAAACAAATTCTTAAATATCAAAGCAATGATGTCAAAAGACTACTGTCTTCTTTGGGCTTTGTACGTACAAATATGGGGATTCGATAATTTTTGCAAATGTAGTAAGAAAGGTGTTTCCAATTGGTGACAAAAATCTCCTAATTTAAGTAAAGAAATGCTATTATTTCTGGCCTTTCCCTCTGGTTTCCAGGTATTATACTCCTATTACAGTTATCATGTCCAGAGCTGCAATCTCTCATCTTCCGAATTTAGGGTTGGCAATAAAATAGATGTCTTCATAAATATAAAAATATAAGACACCCCTGGTCAATTCCAATATTCTTGCTCTTTGATAACAACAGTAGTCCCTGATGAGAGAGGTGTCTCACAAAATAGAAGTGACTTTTCAGTTTGAAATGAAACTAACTTCTAGTTGATCGAGGGAAATTAAAACATCGATTAATGATTGCAGATATGCCATAGGCTGAATGTTTGTCTCCTCCAAAATTCCTACATTGAAACCTAATCCCCAGTGTGACAGCATTTGGAGGTGGGGCCTTTGGGAGGTGATTAGGTCATGAGGGTGAAGCTCTCATGAGTGCCCTTATAAAAGAGAACCCAGAAAGCTCCCTTGTGAGGAATCAGTGAGAAAATGGCCTTCACCAGATACCGAACCTGCTGGTGCCTCGATCTGGCACTTTCTACTCTCCAGACTGTGAGAAGTAAAGGTCTGACATTTAAGCCACCCAGTACAGTATCTATGGTTATTTGTTATAACAACCTGAACAGATGGATACATACGATACATAAAGCAGTGAGGTGAGTATAAATAATACCTCCTTGCTGATACAATACATCTGAAGCGAGTTCTTCTGTTGCTCCGTCTCAGCAGCCTGGGTGAGCTTCCCCTCCATAATCAGAATGGCCGTCACATGCGAGTCCGGGGCAGCACCAACCGGCAAATTTGTGAGCAATTGCCACCTGGAAACCGGGACATTCTGAAATCGTATCATTACAGCAATCATTTTCATGGAGGTTGCTATGGTTTTTGTGCTACACTTTCTCCTTTCTCTAGAGTTGGATGATTTTAGTTAATCAATGGCAAGCCACAGTATAATCATTTTCTCTTCAGAGAACACGAGGGAAAAGCACCAAGCCTGGAGTCTCCAGCACAATGTCACTGCTGACAGTTACTTTTTTTGGCTACAAGAGAAGGGCATGTTCTTATTCTAAATGAAGAGCATCAAAGGAAAGCTGAGAGAAAATGGAAATCACTTTCCAATCCAGGCTAGGTACCTTTTGAGAGGTACCAGAAAAGCTGTTCTCTGAAATGATCTCCCTAGGATATATATATTTTTTTAATTAGGTTGCTCATCCAGGAGGATTGAGGAAGAAATAGTCCCTCCCCACAAAAAAGTTTGGAATTTTCTTATTGCCTCGACAGGGTATCTGGGTAGTGAGAAGCCGTAGTGAGGGCTCATTGTGGCTTTACCTAGAGTCAATAACTGCTTCAGGTTTTAACACTTTGTTGGGTATTATTCGGAAAGCCACTACTCCACATGGTGGCAAACACAAATAAATATGGGAAAGTATCCTATTAAGGGAAGCAGAGAAATAGAAAATCATCACAAGGAAAACCACAAAAGAGGCTTAGGAGATCATTAGAAAGGTTAGTGCAAAAACTGGCACAAAATTCCCTTTCTAGTCCCAAGAGTGGATTGGGTGTAGTTTAAGCCTGTCACACTCATTAGATCGCTGGCGTGTTTAATACATTTAAAATTTCGGGGAGATGTTGGCAAAAGGCCCGACAAGACACAAACTTTTGCCATCTTCATACAGAGTCCATCCCATTCCCTCTCCCGTCAGACAGTGGGAACATCATGGAAGGTCACAGGTCATGGGGTCTTTCCGGAAGTAGTTCCAGACTTCTAGATTGCAGTGTCAGAGCAGATGAGCCATGGGAATTATGAAGAAGGAAGGCAAGGCTCACATTTGGAAAAACTTTGCTTTTGCATGAGGAATGATTTAGGAAATTTTCCTAATTGTGAAAAACACAGAAACCTAAAGCTTAGTCAGTTTCCATTTTACATTTGGTAAGAAGCAGTCAAAGCCAGAGTTCTGTGGGCACATCACTCCCGACGGTTCTGAGTTGAAAGGAGGTGTTCAATTCAATCTGTAGGAGTTTAGTTCAGTTTTGTTTTCACATTTAGTTCACATTTGAAAACAGGCCCATTTTGAGGTAGATATAGCTCCCCACAATAGGGCTGTGTTCCTTGCCTACGAGAAGAGAAATTCAGAGACTTGGCAGACACTGTCACACACATAACGGAAACAAGACACTTACAATTTCAAAAGACAATGTGGATTTAGTGTGAACATTACTTTCTCCTTAATTTCTCGTATTTTATTACTTTTTTTAAAGATTGTATTTATTAATTTAAGATGGGGGCAGAGAAGCAGGCTCTCCGCTGAGCAGGGAGCCCAATGCGGGGCTCAATCCCAGAACCCTGGGATCATGACCTGAGCCAAAGGCAGGTGCTTAATCGACTGAGCCACCCAGGTGCCCCTAATTTCTCTTATCTTAAAATAAAAATAAAACATAGATAATTGAAAACTTTATTACTTCAGGAAAGTATATTAATCTGTTAGGAATAAAGGCTGCCTTTGGCTTTAGTTGTTACCATTACATCCATAAACCTACAACAGTATTACTTTTAGGTTTGCAAATATGGTATGAATCCTTGATTTATATAAGAAAATGGGATTTTCTCCTTCTTGGCTCATCGGGCAGGCTGAGAACTCATTAGGCTTTGCGGAAGTGGGTTTCTGTTCACAATACTTGGCTTTCTTTGAGCACTACAACTCTTCCAATTGAGATTCTCTTCAAAAGTGTGCAGAGTTCTTTTCTAGAACACGTGGTCCATTCATTTTGAGCTCTGCACTCTTTCGAGCACTTTTGATGAAAATACACAGGATGCACCGAAAGTTCAAGTTCACTTGTGAAATTCAAATTTAACCATTTTTTCTGTAATAAAAGTCAGTTGGCATGTGTTTCTTTCCAATGTGTGCACCTCAAAAGGCTGCACACTCAAGTGATTTCTCCCAAACGAATGTAAAGTGGTGACTATTGTTCACACTTCTGCTTGGGTTTTTTTGTTTTTGTTTTTGGGGGTTTTTTTTGGTCATATCTTTGAGACTACTGCCATTAAATTTTAGTTTTTGGTCTGTTTAGAAGAACAATACCTAATTATTATAGAACATTTAGAAAATATAAAAAATTTTCAAAATGAACACTAAATGTTACCTATAATCACACCATTGAGTAATCACTCAGGTTAACATGTGGTGTATTTCCTTTACAATTTTATACACTCACACACATACATATATCCAAAACACACACATATACAATGAACTCTATTCATGACTGTATATATAAACTATATATATGACTATATGTCCCCTTTTCACACTTATTTAATACCATGAACATTTACCCATATCATTAAATATCCTCTGATATGTTTTTAACAGCCACATAATATTCCAACATGTGATTGTGCCAAAATGTAATCATGCCCCATTTGTAACATTTAAAATTTTTCATTTTTTCCTATTATTGTAAATAAATGCTCTAGTGAACATCCTGATACACAACCATCTAGTCACATCTCTAATCCACTCAATAAAAGTTATAATAAGTGGTATGAAAGGATCAAAAGAAAGAACATTCTGGAGACTCTTTTTACATTCATCTGTATAATCTTGCTTTATTCGTTTTGAGAGATATTATAATTGTCAATCTGGCCAACAGTTTGTGAATGCCCCCTCACCCATCTTCACTAGCAATGAGTAGTATTGAAACATTTTTACAGCTTGACTTTTGAAAAATCTATCTAACTGGCACTGAAATGTCCTTTTCTTGGATTATTGGCATAGTTGAACAGTCTTTGCAATTTTTTTAGAAGATTTTATTTATTTATGTGAAAAAGAGAGAGACCACCAGCAGGGGGACGGGCAGAAGAACAAGAAGACTTCCCTCTAAGTGCTAAACAGGGAGCCAGAGGGCAGGGGGGGTCGATCCCAGGACCCTGAGATCATAATCTGAGGTGAAATCAGGAGTCAGCGCTTAACTGACTGAAGTACACAGGTGCCCCTCTTTGCAATTTTATTAATTATTTTTACATCTTTTTCCTTTGTGAACTATTTGGCCATAACACCTCACTTTTTGCTGTTTGACTTGTTCTAACTATAAGACACTTTCTAGTGAGGATATTAATCTTTTGTCTGCCATAGTTATTGCAACTGTTTTATTCTTATTTGACATTAACCCTTTAGTTTTTAAGAATATTGATGTCAATTATTTTATATTAGTTTCAAAAAGTTTGTCCTTTATGATTTCTCTAATCACTTTTATGCTAAGAAAGCACACACCAATATCCAATAGAGTTTGAGCCTGACATTATTTCATTTTATATTTTTCTCTTGAATACATCTAGACTTTTTTATTATAAGATGAAAAGAAATACTTAATCTAACTTGCTGACTAAATACTTACTAATGTAATGGTCTCAACAGTATTTCTTGACTATTCCCTTCTTTATCCATTGAGTTATGATATCACTTTTATCATATATTATTTATATCCTGAGATTTCTTTCTGAGTGAAGTATTATGCTATGTCTATGTTCTCTGTGTCCTTATAAGTCCATTCATTTAACAGATGATTCTGCAAGGCTGTTATGTGCCAGATATCACTTTAGGTAATGGAGATAAAGCAGTAAGTAACACACGAGAATCTCTCCCCTTGTGACGCTTCCATTCTGGCAGGGGGCGGGGAGGACATTAACAAATGCAAGATGGATAAGCAAAATATATATTATGCAAGGTACTAATGAATGCTATGAAGAGAAAAATAAAGCAAAGAGAAAGGGCAGGAGATTTGTGTGTGAAGGAAGATAGCCCTTACTAGGTTGCTGTCAGACTTTAGTTGTAACAGCCTCCCTGACTGAAAGACATAAAATAATCTTGAAACATGAGACAGTCATGTCTGCGGTAATATCAGAGAATGCTCTAGTGGTGAAGGCAGTGCCCAGACTAGTTCTATAGTAAAATAGGAGTGATTTGTGCATTAACATACTATTTGATTCTTATTTGACATTACGGGCAGGTAGTCTTTTCCCCTAGGACTGACTACGCAACCATTTCAAGAGCTGCTGGGTTTTATTACCACTTGGACAGTGCCTATAAACAGCTCTTGACTGACCAGAAAAACGCTGCTTGGTTTATGGGTAGCAGTTCCCAGGTGATCAGACAGATCAGGCTTGGAAGCCTGCCACTCTGATCAATGAAGGCAAAAATAAGCTCAGCGGGGCGACTTGCATGATGTTTTCTCTATGTTCGGGTTTTTAATCAACTCATGGGCAGTGGTAAATGGTCTGTCTATATGGTTAGCAGAAGGGCAGTGAAACACTGGCCTATTAAAGGATGCCTATGTGAGGAACAGCTCTATGGAGCTCACTATGAGAATTTGAGAGCCGCATTAAAGTAAGACATGTTGACACCCATCAGAAGAACCCCCTTTCAGGATTGAAAGTAATTTGAGCTGGTCTGTGGATGTCCCGTTGTGCTCACTTGAGTGAGCCCTCCGCATGGTCCCGACTCACTTATTCTGTCTTCACTCAGATACCAGAGTGCAGCATGCAGATGGCTATTCCAGCTCTGGCCCTTTCATTCAATTACTCCTCAAGGGAAGATCTTCTCACGGTCCCATTGTGGGGAGGAACTGATGACACTGGATGGACTACCCCTGATCATTAATGACTATTTTGTTTTGTTTTGAAGAATGGAGACGTTGGGGACGAACACGCACACAAAATGAAATACAAAATACATTATAGCTGTAGTGTAAAAAAAACAAATCCCCAGGAAGAGCACTTGGGTTATTGGACCACTAAGATCAATTTCTGCCACCACATTATTGCTTCAGCGGGGGGAGGAGGGGGAGGACCAGGGAACTAGAAACTGTCTTTAGTCATTTAACAGTGACCTGCCTGCAGAAAACCCAATGCTTTATCATGATTTGATCAGGGTTAATAAAATATTGGTAATTAGTTCATTTAAAATATTTATAGCCACAATACTTGCAATAAATATATGGATTAATTAATTAATGACAACTGAAAAAAATTGTCAGAAGTTTCCTGAATTACTTTCCACATTGTTGTTTAAGCTCATAGAAAATGGTACAAATTGTAGCTGTCCATAAAACACTGCATTATCCTTTTATGTCTAATTATCATGAAGGACAATTGCAAAGATGAATGCTATTTAAAATGTTTCTTGGTTTGTAAGTTTAATTTGGTTTCCACATCTAGGACATTGATCTTACACAGGAAACATTAATTAAAAAGAGCTATAATCATTACAATCTATGATGAGTAAAGCAAAGCAAAGCAATTTTTTAATTTTTTAATAATTCATGACATTTCTCTATTTTCTATGCATGAAAAATTGGTCAGTATGGGGGGGGGGCACCTGGGTGGCCCAGTTGGTTGAGCATCTGACTGTGGGTTTCGGTTCAGATTGTGGTGTCAAGGTTCTGGGATTGAGCCTGGTGTCGGGCTCTGCACTCAATGTGGAGTCTGCTTGAGATTCTCCCTTTCCGGCTCCCACTGCCCCTCCTCACCCACTCGTGCTCGCTCACTCTCTTTCTCTCTCAAATAAATAAATCTTTAAAAAAAAAAGAAAGGAAGGAAATCAGTTGATATGTTGTCACTGGAATACTCTGGACACCCCGGAATAGTTTCAGGTGATGCATAACAAGACAGATCCTGCAGCTCTGAGGGGAAATTATACCAAAGCCGCCAAACTAGCAGTTTGCCATGCTAATCACTTTTCTTGGAAGCATTCACTTCCCTGCCTTCAAGGATAAGTCCCTATTACCTTCCTTCAAGTTCTGTAGTTGTTCCAGAAAGCTTGCTCCTTCGTTTCTAGAGGCCTTGTCTTAGACCTCATCTCTACTCATTCTTAACTGTAGTGATTTGTTCAAATACAATGCAAATTGCATATGCACTTTTAAATTTTCTAGTAGCCATATTAAAAAGAAGCATGAAGATTCTGGGTGTTATACGCAAACAATGAATCATGGAACACTACATCAAAAACCAATGATGTGATGTATGGTGATTAACATAACCAAATAAAAAAATGTTTAAAAAAAGATTCAGGTGAAATTAATTTTCCTAATATATTTTTGTAACCAATATATCCAAAATGTTATCATTTCAATATTTAATCAAACTATAAATTACCAAGGTATTTTACATTCTTTCTTTCCGTACTGTCTTCAAACTCCAGTATATATTTTACACTTAGAGCACATCTCAATTTAGACCATTCTTATTTCAAGTGCTCAATAGCTACACATGGTTCGTGGTCACTCTATTACACAGTGTGGGTCTGTAACACCATTCTAGGTGATCTCATCTGTTACTATAAACTCCCACATATTTGTCTTAAGCATAGACATTTCTTTAGAGCTCCAAGCTCACATATAGGATGGCCAAAATAACGTGCCATACGGACAGCGAGAATTTTTTTTAAAGTTAATGTAAAGATGGTATCATTCATGCTGCTCAATGATATTTTAGTTTTCTTCTTTCTGGCATGTGGTAGGATTGTACTTTCCCTCCCCTTTGAGGTTAGGTATAGATCTGTGACTTTCTTTGGCTAAGGAAATTTGAGCCAAAGCAATGTGTATCATTTCAAGACAAAAGCCTTTAAGGAGCAGGGCTGATTTCACCATGATCCTTTGCTCTGAAAAGACCATAGGTGCAGCGGAGGGTGGGGTCTCCAGCCAGCAACATCCCTTAGCCTGGAGCAGAGACCCCAGCCAGTACTGGTAGTGTTAGCGTGTACTATGATCGAGAAATAAAGCTCAACTTTAAATCAATGAAATTTAAGAATCCTATGGTCCTGTGGCATAACCTAATCTACACTGATTAATACAGTTAGCAACATTACATCTAGACCTAGTGATCTCTGACTTCACTTGTGATAACTGAGTGACCACACAGGGGAACATAAGTAAAGGGCACCGACAATGCAATTTACAAAATAAACCTAAGGTACTAAAGGGCCATCAAAAAAACATGAATTGTGTGTTTGGGGGGAGGAGGGACCGCTCCTCAAGGAAGTCAAGAGAGAAACTAGCTTGCCTTACAGTTACCGTGATAGAGGGAGCAGGTGAAATCTCACATAATTCAGTTTTCACATGATATTCACAATCTTAAGCTAGCCACTATCTGGTAGTACTTAGCTCTATCCCTGCCTTACTGAGCTCTCCTTTGGCTGGCCTGGAACTATAACCCTGAAAATTACATTTCCCAGATTCTGTTGCCACTTGGTTAATGATTGGGTTCCACCAAAAGGAAGGGCTGGTAGAAGATTGGAAGGTAGGAGAAAAGAAGTTTTGTTCCTGGCTTGAGCAGTAATAGTGTGTGGCTTCAGGAAACTTCATGACGTACTTCAGGAAGAAAAGGGAGGATCCCAGGATGAAAGTCAGAAATAACAAGAGAAAGAACATGGTAAACAAGTGGATAAATATGTTTTTTTTTAAGATTTTTTATTTATTTATTTGAGAGAGAGAGAGAGCAAGAACACGAGCAGAGGGGGAGGGTCAAAGGGAGAGGAAGTAGCGGACTCCCTGCTGAGCAGAGAGCCCAACTCAGGCTCGAACCCAGGACCCGGGGATCATGACCTGAGCCACAGGCAGAGGTTTAACCAACTGAGCTACCCAGGCGCCCCAACAAGTGGATAAATATTGACTCTAAGACAATAATAATGTCTAATTTGTTTTGTAAGATAAAACTGAAATACTTAAGAGCAATAGTATAGAAGTGGGAAGTAGGCTTGTGGATGTTAAAGCATTATAAAGTCTTTGTATGGCTTGGAGAAAGTTAAAGGAAAAGACCCTGATTACTTTTAGAGTTAGGGTACATGTTAAAATTTCCAGGGTAACCATTAGCAAACGAGAAAGGGGATTCATAATTTTCAACCTGATAAGGGAAAAAGTGGAGTGAGAAAAATAGCAATAAAACCAATGTTTTAAAAAGCAGAGTGGGCACATCCTGCTAAGTAAGATAAATCAGAGGAAGACAAGCGCTGTCATGATACCACTTAAATGTGGAGGCTAAAAGAGCCAAACTCTTTTTTTTAATCTATTTAAAATATTTTTTATTATGTTATGTTAGTCATCATACATTACATCATTAGTTTTTGATGTAGTGTTCCATGATTCATTGTTTGCGTGTAACACCCAGTGCTCCATGCAGACTGTGCCCTCTTTAATACCCATCACCAGGCAAACCCATCCCCCCACCCCCTCCTCTCTAGAACCCTCGATTTGTTTCTCAGAGTCCATAGTCTCTTACGGTTCGTCTCCCCCTCCGATTTCCACCCCTTCACTTTTCCCTTCCTACTATCTTCTTTTAACATATAATATATTATTTGTTTCAGAGGTACAGGTCTGTGATTCAACAGTCTTGCACAATTCACAGCACTCACCATAGCACATACCCTCCCCAATGTCCATCACCCAGCCACCCCATCCCTCCCATCCCCACCACTCCAGCACCCTCAGTTTGTTTCCTGAGATTAAGAATTCCTCATATTGGGCGCCTGGGTGGCTCAGTTGGTTAAGCGACCGCCTTCGGCTCAGGTCATGATCCTGGAGTCCTGGGATCGAGTCCCATGTCGGGCTCCCTGCTCAGCAGGGAGTCTGCCTCTCCCTCTGACCCTCTTCCCTCTTGTGCTCTCTATCTCTCATTCTTTCTCTCTCAAATAAATAAAATCTTAAAAAAAAAGAATTCCTCATATCAGTGAGATCATATGATACATGTCTTTCTCTGATTGACTTATTTCGCTCAGCATAATAACCTCCAGTTCCATCCACGTCGTTGCAAATGGCAAGATTTCATTCTTTTTGATGGCTGCATAATATTCCATTGTATATATAAACCACATCTTCTTTATCCATTCATCTGTCAGTGGACATCTTGGCTCTTTCCACAGTTTGGCTATTGGGACATTGCTGCTATAAACATTGGGGTGCATGTACCCCTTCAGATCCCTACATTTGTATCTTTGGGGTAAGTACCCAGTAGTGCAATTGCTAGATGGTATGGTAGCTCTATTTTCAACTTTTTGAAGAACCTCCATATTGTTTTCCAGAGTAAGAGCCAAACTCTTAAAAACAGAGAGTAAAATAGTGTTTACTATGGGATAAACTATGTGGAGGAGGGTGAGACAGAAGTTTAGAGGTACAAACTTGCAACAAGTAATAAATAAGCCCTAGAGATCTAATGCACAGTATAATGAATACAGACTATAATATATTCCTATACTCATCATGCTTGCTAAGAGAGTATAACTTAATTATTCCAACCACTAAAAAGAAAGGATAATTATGTAATGTGATGCAGGTGCTATCACGGCAATCATATTACCACGTATGAATGTATCAAATAAACATGTTGTATACCTTAAATTTACATAATGATATATGTCAAAAAATATTTACTAAATTAAAAAAAAAGAAAAAGGCAGAGGGGGCAGATGTCAAGACCAAAAAAAAAAGAAAAAGGCAGAGGGGGCAGATGTCAAGACCAAATAGAAAATCAGAAGAAATCGAAAACACAAAGTAAAATGGAAGAAATAAGACTAACTATATCAATAAATACAATTAATGCACATAGACTAAATTCTACTATTAAAAAGCAAAAATTGTCAGATGGGATAAAAATGACCTAACTATAGGCTATTTACAAGAGATATCTCTAAAACAAAAGGCAAAATTGGAAAAAAAAAAAGATATAACTGGAAAAACACTAACAAAAAATCTGGAGTTCCTTTTAATCAGATAGAATAGACTTTAGGGCAAAAGATCTATAACAATAAGGAGAGCCACTAATAATGACAAATGCTTACATTCACCAGGAAAACTAACAGATCTAAACATGTATACACTTATTAACATAGAGTCAACATCTGTAAAGTAAAAAAGAAAAATTCACATAATAGAGATTAAAACATCTCTTTCAGTAATGATAGAGTAAGCCATCTAAAATTTAGCAAATATATAGACTATCTGAGCATATAATTAGCAAGCTTGAACCAATGAACCTATATAAAATCTCACATGCAATATTTAATGTGCCTACCTGCTAAAATTTCTCGTGAATTGGCCACTAAGTTTCCATAAATTTAAAGAACTGATCTTGTATAGCTCTTGCTTGAGAAACACAATGCAATTAAACTAGAACTTGAAAAAAAAAACATAACTGGAGAAAATCCACACATGTGAGAATTTTAAAACTCATGTACTTCTAAAGGAGTTTAAAAAGAAATCAAACAAATATGAAAAAAACATTTAGATATTATCGTGTCTACAAAATTGCGCCAAACCTCCTCTCCTGTCCAAATAATACAATTCACCATGCAGCATAAATCATTATACGGCTATTTAACTTTGGACCCCTTTCAATAGAATCTGATTATCTCATTAAAAGCTGGGCCTGAAAGCTCACGGACCATAAGTGTGTGCATGCTCATACATCTGTGTGTGTGTGTGTGTGTACGCGCACACGTACATGAACGCGTGTGTGAGGTCCATTATTATAACAGAATGAAAATTTTATACATATATGAAAAGAATCTCGTTAGTGTCTGTAAACTAGTATCAAGATTTGTAGAAGAGAGCTTAAAGATAACTTGGCTTTATTTTATTTCCTCTAATTTTCAAGTTTAGCTATTTCTATTATGTGAGATCCGTTCCCCCATTTCTGTCAAAGCTCTTCTGACTAACAAACATCTAGTGTGTCCATACCAATAAAGATTATAATTTGACTTATGTGAGCAGAGTAAATGAGTAAAATTTTAAAACAGATCTGGTAAGAAGCAGTCTGTACCTCTGAAACAAATAATACATTATATGTTAAAAAAAAGAAGAAGAAGAAGAAGATAGCAGGAAGGGAAAAATAAAGGGGGGGAAATCAGAGGGGGAGACGAACCATGAGAGACTATGGACTCTGAGAAACAAACTGAGGGTTTCAGAGGGGAGAGGAGAGGGGGATGGGTTAGCCTGGTGATGGGTATTAAAGAGGACACAGTCTGCATGGAGCACTGGGTGTTACACGCAAACAATGAATCATGGAACACTACATCAAAAACTAATGATGTAATGTATGGTGACTAACATAACATAATAAAAAAAAGCAAAAAAAAAACACCACAAAACATAATAAAATAAAATTTAAAAAAAAGAAGCAGTTTGAAATGTTCAAAGATCTTTATGGAACCACAGAGAATACCCTCAAAACAAGAGCAGTCCTTCATGGTCACTGGTCAGCTGTGACTTCCCCACATATGCACAAAAGGAGTTCGCTCGGGCACAAATCAGGGATGTTGACTTCCCCACAGCCATGCTGTGTCCACTAGCCCAAGGGCTTGCACAAAGCATTTATGCCCTCATTTCAGATTGAAAAGTACATACATCTGGCACTGTTATGCTTGACTGGTGCTAGCTTGTGGCATATGAACGGCCGAGGAATAAATTTAAGGACATTATTAACCAAGACCAAAATGTGCCACTCTATTTCACTGGCTTAAAATAACAGCTCCTGTTTTTCTAAAGTGTGGCTGCCTTAATATTCGAATATATGTATTTCAATATCAGTTAAAGATACAAGAAAGGTAACAATAACACTTCAACAGCAGATTGATGTAAAACATGAAAGCAATGACTAAATAGAGAAATAAATCAAATTTATTTGTGAATAATGTGAACTTTATAACCAAATAACTCCCATAAACCAGTTCTTTGTAATATGTGTGTATCTGTTTTCTAGCAAACTGAGAAAATGAATTCAGGAATTTTAAATGGATGATTTAAAAGACATACAAGGACATTTGAATTTGAGAGAGAGCCATTTTTGAGCAGCAGTTTCATGATGCAAAGTAAAAACTCTCTAATGAATATCTTGAGGGTCTTTGTGAGCAGATACTATCCTACCTGCTAGGGGATATAAACAGACACAAAATATGATGTGTGCTTCCAAAGACCATACAATCCAGAAAAAGAAATTATAAATGAGGTGAAGGCTTGCACTAGGGTTAAATAAGCAAGAATGAAGAGAAGACAATGGATGCAAGAAATATTTTTATAGGCAGAATTCGAAAGACTTGGGGACTCATCAGATGTGGAAGAAGGTAAGTGTAATAAACAGATTATGTATGACATCATTAACAGGACGAGGACCAAGGAGGATCAAGTTTGGGTGGAAGGCGTGATGTTTGTGCTTTGGTGCTTAAATAGTTTAGGTCCTCCTACCGCAAGTAAAATATCTGAAGTTATGGGGGCAAAGTAGGGCTTTATAACAATGGCTAATCAGAGCAAGGATTGGGAACAAGAGTGACTGTTTCTAAACTCTTGGTAGCCCAGCTGGTGAGAAAAAGAAAGAAGGTGCCTCTGCCATGCCTCAGCCCTGGTAAGCCCAGAGCAGCGGGAGCATGAGTGGGGGAAGGCATCATAGTTACTGTGCCTCCAAAAAGGGAGCCATTTGGACTGAATTCTGAACACTAATTTATATTGTCTCTAGTTATGTTGGTGCATATCACACTAAATATTTGATCAACAAATTTGGAGTTGAAAGTTCCTATTTTTCTTCATCTCCAGAAATGTAAAAAAATATCTGAGCTTTGTCTTGGAAAAAAATTAGTTTAACTGAGTATACAGTGGTCATGAAATGGTTGAAGGTGCAATTTCAAATCAATGAAGAAGCAAATGGTTCAAATGATCAAATCCTACTGACTTGTTATATACTATGCATAGAATTATATGATCAAAAAGGTAAACTTTGTCTTTGCATGGAAAACTATATTTGATTTGTTGTAGATGGCCATGTCAGTTACCAACTACTAATTACTAAGAATCAAGGATTATATCTGATGAAATTTATCTTCACAGAGCTTAATCTAGAATCAAGGGCATGAGGACTTATAAACATTTATTGCTAAATGAGAAATAGTTTTATAAGTCATGTAATATCATAAAAGCTTTCCATCAAATTAAGATTTGAGCAAATGTAAGTCATCAGGACAATAGGTTCTACTTATCTGTTCTAAGTCACAACTTTGTCCACTTAGACATTATCACCCATAGTCTGAAATACAGCGTGCAAATCAAAGAGAGGGAAAGTCTGGGCCATTAGGTCACTATTAACATTCATTGTTTTAACTTCTGGGCTCACATCTCTCATCCTTTTACATATGTCCTGAATTTCAAAGTGCCAAGAAGGGGATCAGGTGTTCCAAAACCCTCCATGAATGGATTCATCCCCATTTATAGATTGAGCTAGTGCCAGGGACTGATGGACTTCCATGTAGATCCAAAGTCATGACGAGATTTGTCTTGCTCCCCTGGCCATCATGAAGCAACAGAATGCCCAAAATGTGAAGCCTCTCAAGATTGAGACTAAAGCCAAACTGCTCTGTTGACCATTTCCCTGTCCGCACAGGCGTGGCGAAGAGTTTGGTCCAGTGTTTCCCCCACTGACAGGTATAAGAAGAGACATTTTTAAACTGGTATGGTATATTTCCCATCACCAGGATCCTGAGTTAACATTTTGAGGATTTTGGTGTATGTCCATGTTCTGAAGTCAAAGAGTTTAATTTGAGCAAATTATAATCTGGAATGACAAGTAAATGTATTCAATTATGAATTCATCCATAATGATGTCATTTTCATCTTGTCAATTCCATGAAATCTATACTGGTTTTTTTTTTTAATTGTCTCCTGGGCCTGCAACTCACCAGAAAATAGAAAAATAGTAAAAAAAAAAAAAATACATTTTCAAACACTGGGCCACAGTTAACCTCCTATTCACTCTAAATCAAACTGATGAACTACCCAAATGGAAAGATGCTCAGATGTTGGTCTCACATCATGTTCTACTGTTTGAGCTAACCACATTTCTAATTGTTTTATCTCCTAAGTCCAGTATATGAGGAAAGAAGAATATGAATCAAACTAAAAAAATTAAACCTCCCAAATAGCAGTAACAAACTGGGTAAAGATTTGATCAGGAAAAGCCACCCATTCTAAGAAAGAGGTGCAACATGTGTGGTCCATTCAAGAATCACGTGGGTATTACCCACCACTTCTTGGCCATTGTGCCTGCCTCCCACTCTCACCCGCAGTGGGGGTAGAATTTTGTTACCCATTAATTTTAATGCTTCTTCAAAAGCTACTGCACAGGAAGAATACTTTAAAGAATTGCAGAAGTGCCTTGACTTTTTCCAAATTCCACAATTTTTGTGAATAGTCCACAACTAAATCCATGGCCCTAGAAGTAGAAATTCTGTCTTCAAGAGATTCTCAATAGCATTGCTCAGAATGGAGACTTAGGAGTCTGGGATGTCTGTATAATTTTTTTTCTGGAAGAATGTATGCAGACCAGTAAAGGGAGAATTAGTAAGAGCAGTCGTAAATGTGGTAGTAACAGTAGTAGTAATATTGAGCCTTTGCTGAGTGCTTACTCTGGACAGGCACTGTTGGAAGCACTTTATATATTACTTTATTTGATCTCACAGCAACCCCGTGAAGTGTGAACTGTTTTTTTTTTTTAAAGATTTTATTTATTTATTTGAGAGAGAGAGAATGAGAAATACAGAGCACGAGAAGGAAGAGGGTCAGAGGGAGAAGCAGACTCCCCGCTGAGCGGGGAGCCCGATGCGGGACTCAATCCAGGGACTCCAGGATCATGACCTGAGCCGAAGGCAGTTGCTTAACCAACTGAGCCACCCAGGCGCCCAAGTGTGAACTGTTTTTATCACCATTTTACTGAGGGGCAAAGAGCTTAATTCACGTACACAGGGCCACATAGTTTGGAAGCAGCAGAGCATAATGCTATCTCTCACCATTATCAACCCATAGTACTAAGTTATTCTCTGGGATGTTTTCAAAATACGTTGTTTACCCTTAATGTTACAACTCCATTGGTCTTTAATCATAACATCCTACATCTCATCTGTGCTTTTCACTGGATTACTCTACTGTTTAATGTTTATGGGCTATATGCAAATCTTCCAATAGTCATATTTCTGAAGTCATCTGTTATTGTATACTTTCCAGTTAAACATTTGGTCTTGTGTTGAGTCTTGTATTTAATAGTAAAAGAAATTAAACTATGGAAATACTGACCTTAAAACAAAAATTATGCAGGGCACTTGGGTGGCTCAGTCGGTTAAGCACCTGACTCTTGATTTTGACTCAGGTGAAGATCTCAGGGTGGTGAGATTGAGCCCTGCATCAGGCCACGTGCTGGGGCTGGGTGTGGAGACTGCTTAGGATTCTCTCTCTCCCTCTGCCTCCCACCCCTTGTTCTTGATCACTCTCTCTCTAAAAAAAAAAGAAAGAAAGAAAAGAAAAAACAAAAACACCCAACAACTATGATCTGCAGCTCCTATCTCTGCTTATTCAAAGTTTTAAGTGGATGACTAGATATCTATGCCTCGTTTTTCTTTTAAAAGATTTTATTTATTTATTTGACAGAGAGAGAGACAGTGAGAGAGGGAACATGAGCAGGGGGAGTGGGAGAGGGAGAAACAGGCTTCCCGCGGAGCAGGAGCCTGATTGCGGGGCTCGATCCCGGGACCCTGGGATCATGACCTGAGCCGAAGGCAGATGCTCAATGACTCAGCCACCCAGGTGCCCTGATATCTATGCCTTTTCTGACCACATTGCAATGAATGAAAAACCCATTTGTTTGCAATGCAATACATTTAGTTTCCATTTCTTTTGGATATCTTAAGGACCCTCATGCCCTTCTTCCAGCACATCAAGCTCACGGACTTCAAATAGAAATGTCAAAAGGCTACAGCCGTCCCTGGCAGTCTATCTTCAGAGTCCAGAGATTAAGCTCAATTGATATCTTTGAGTCTGCTAACCTCCTACAATAATAATCTAGAGAGATTCAGCTTAAAGTTTAGCCTTTTCACCAGAAACTGTTTGGAATTCAGTCACTTAAACTTTACTCCCCACCCCCACTTCCTCTTAAATATTGAAAAGCAATATAAATCCATTTTAAATCAGGTCGAACGTTTCTTCGGGAAATGAGAAACGCTCCCCGGAGGCTATTCTTTCTTCCTAGAATGTGGACAATGTATCAGGAGAGATCCTTAGCTCTAAAATGCACTGGACACCGTTACAGGATTTCCGACGTAATAAATTGTGCTAATTTGTATGCCATTAATGGAGCAGTAGGAACAAAGGCAAGCGTATTAATGGAAATAGGGCTCCAACAATTAAGGCATTTGAGGTTAGCAGCTGCTCTTGTGAAGCTGGCTGTGGATATTTACATATGGGCGGGCTCTGGAGAAATTAGACTGGCTTCTCGCCAGCAAACAGGACCCAGACACATGACCCAAGTGGCTAGGCTTATTTGTACGATTCCTTTTAGTATCAGCCTGGGTTGAAGAGAGTGGCAAGGGATAAAACTGGAGTTCTGGGACCCACAGTCTGATGCCGACCCTTTCTCTCTCTCGCCCATCCAAAGCTCCAGATCCGAAGAAGCCATAGAGCTACACTGGCGTTGGGTCCCTTTTCTGCCCTGAGCCGCAAGGGACTGATCTGAGAACACCCCAGAATAAGTGGCAGAGAAAAGCCATTTGATTCTAGTCCACTTCCATTAAGAAATATTTGATGAGGAGGAGAAAGGTAAGGAAGGATAATAAAACCACATCAACAGCCACAACAACAAAAATGAAAATGCAACATATTGTAGTGCGTCGTTCTTCAGTTTTACCCCATGAGAAAGAAAATTCTATTCCGTAAGTCGTTAATATGAACTTAATGAATAGAGCCCACACAGTTACCTTAACAACCATCTGGAATAAGTTAAAAAGATAAATAAATCACGCTTTACATTTATTAATTCCATCATCTCTAATGGAGAGAGTCCAAGTTAACCTATATTTGAGTGCATCTTGCGTTTCTCAGTCTTATACATCTCAGCCATTTTGTTCTTTCCCACCCTTCCTGTGTGATCCGACCTCACCTTTACAGCAACTTGGTGAGTCAGACACCAAGAGATCACTTGCGTTCCTCTATTTCATATATGGAGATTGAAACAAGAAGAGGTTTGGTGACTTGCTCAAGGTCAGGCAGGCAGAGGTTGGGGTCTTGGGTCTCCTAAAACCAAGGCCAGCACCCTCCTGGACTTACCAAGCTATTCCAGTATTTCTAATATAGGTTAGAAATTTCAAGGCTATATTCCCATGATAAGAAAAAATCACTGAGAAAGCCTAAACATCCATAATTATGGTTTGTTGAACCCTCAGCACTCTGATCTTCTGAATTAATTCAACTCCTTCTGAACTTGACAAAGGCACAAACCACACTTCCCTCAAATTGGCCTTCCTGGGCCCCAGTCTGTATTTCCTGGGAGCATGACTGAGGGCACAGTGCTCAGATCTTGTCCCATAGACCCCGATGACTCCCATGCTCTTATTCTGACTCATATTTACAATCTACCCAGGCTTTTGTAATAAAAATCTTCAGAGTCATTATTCTGAGCCTTCAAATAGGTCTTGTCTTTTTCTTTATCAATGATTAATGATCCACATGAGTTTGCCTTTGGCTTTTCTTTCTTTCTTTTTTTTTTTTTTTTTTGGTTCTTCATATTTTATAATGCACATAGCCTTGAGTAATCCAGGCTTATCCAAGGAAAAATTATTGGCCATTCATCTCCTGACCATCTATAAATCTTCTTCATCATCCCAGCTGCCTTTGTGTTTACCCCTAAATGTGCTTTCTGCTCTCTAACAAATATTCTTCACCTCATTTCACCCCCACTTCGGCCTTGGTTTTATTGGCCAAATCTCAGCTTAGCAACTGTTGCTTATCTCACCTTTCCTGGGCATATGTTCAGGACCTAAGGCAACACATGAAAAAAAAATGTGTTTTGGTCAGAGAACCATTGCTATTTTTAGCATACAACTAAGCATATGCATGTATATATTATTTCTTCAGAACACTTTCTGTCAGAGATGCTAGTGGCATGAAAGCTTGAATAATATTTCAAAAGTGATGCAATTTAGCAGTATGAGCTCCTATCCAGAAACCTGGGGGAATCTCTCCAATGGATTAAACTAGTGGTTTGATTTCTCGTTCATTACATTGTGCTAAAAGAAACTATATGTTGGCTAATTGAACATAATTTTAAAAACTATAAATAAGTAGATAAATTAAAATATTAAAATAAATCCACAAAGTAGCAGCTAAGTGGTAAAACTATCGGCTCCTGATCTGTTCTATGGTAACAATAGGACTGGCAGATTCTGAGAAGGCTGTCCCATTGTTGGCTGAACAGAGCTGAGCCACAAGGCTTCCAACATCTCCTTCCTGGTAATGTGTGTTGGTCTGACCTCCTTGCCTCTGAGTCAGTGCCACCCCGTGCATGGCCCCTTATGAGGTAAGCTCAGAAATTGAATGTAAGCATTTAGAAACCGTAAAGCAATTTTATGTCTATTCATCTAATGGCAAAAAAAAAGTTATTCTAATGATATGTTTTTAATTTTTAAAATTCTTTTTCTGGTAATTCATGATCTATTCTGTTCTATAAAAGCATTCACCTATGATGGCTTAGAATTTTGTTAATGATCTTTTCCATGGTTTGAGAAACACAATTCTGACAGGCCACAGGCAGGGCCCCTGTTTGCCCATTAAATTATCAAATTTGATCTAGAACGGTAACACCCACGTGGGCAAGCATATATAGAAACCCGCTCTTTCCTATGCTTGGGTATAATGTCGTATGTATTCACAGCATTTGCAAACGTGCCATGTCAGAGAAGAAAGTGGCTTGTTTGAGGAACTAAAAATGGTCCTGTCTGGGGCGCCTGGGTGGCTCAGTCGGTTAAGCATCTGCCCTTGGCTCAGGTCATGACCTCAGGGTGCTGGGATCAAGCCCTGGGCATCAGGCTCTGTGCTCAGCAGGGAGTCTGGTTGTCCCTCTGCCCTTCCCCCTGCTCGGCGTGCTCTCTCTCTCCAACAAATAAATAAACTCTTTTAAAAATAAATAAATAAATAAAAATCCTCCTGTCTGGCAAACACAGTTCAGGCAGGGCTCAAGGAGGTGAGTGGGGAAGAGAGACAGCAAGGATGATGGTTGCCTACACCAAGCTAATATTACAGTGGTTATGGAGACATATTGTGGAGATAAACAGACAGGACCTGGTTATTGACAGAGGATGGGGATGAAGGAAAAGGAAAAAAGTCAAAGGGAGACTTCCAGGTTCTTCCACGAGCACGGGTTGCACTACTGAGGAATACTCAATGGTAGTACAGTGTGCTTCTTATCAGCCGTATTGTTCACCTCTGCCCACCCAGCCAAGACAATGTCGAGCTTTGTATTCGACAGTGTGCATATGAAAACCATATGTTCCCATTTTCCAAATATAAAATTGCATTGTAAGACCCGCCATCCTTTTTCAAACCTTACAGAGTGATGCTCCTCTTTGGTTGGGGCGCCATCTCTCTGCCCGACCAAAAACGGCTGGAGGAAACGAAAGGAAAGTAAGTGCTGGAAGCTTGAAGGGAGGCTGACCAGGGTAGATTCCTTTCAGGTAACAGTAAAATTGGCCAGGTCACTTCTACTACCTCAGTTTTCATTTCTTTCTCTTAAAATGAGGATAAATATATATATAAGACTTAGTCTGCATCTCTATGGGCCAAACACTGCATCACACGGAGCATTTATCAGTGAACCAGACAGACATGGCAGACAGCTGATAGTCTAGAGTAATAATAATAAAAACAAACAAGTAACCTAACAATGATTTCCTTACATATATGGTGAACGAACGCCTCAAAGGAAATAGCAGGATGCTCTGAGAGAAAATGACTAAGCTGGGTAAGCGGGGGAGCCTGTTGAGAGGGTGGGGCATAGACCCACACAGGTAGGTCTCACCGTGGAGTGACATTTTCTTTAAGATTTTATTTATTTATTTATTTGAGAGAGAGTGAGTGAGCGAGAAAAAGCAGGGGGAGCGGCAGAGGGAGAAGCAGACTCTCCACTGAGCAGGGAGCCCAATGCGGGGCTCAGTCCAGGACTCCAGGATCATGACCTGAGCCGAAGGTAGATGCGTGGTCAACTGAACCACCCAGGCGCTCCTGGAGGTGACATTTAAGATGAGGCCTGAAGAATAAGAAGCCGACAATGCTCCAATGACTGAAAGAAACAGTGCTCCAGGAAGAAGGATCAGCAGGGACGAAGACTGAGGGAAAGGAACCACATGTTGAAGCTGAAGGAGGCTTCAGAGGCAAGCGAGAGAGTAGCATGAGATAAGGATGAAAAACAATAGGAGAGTTAGAGATCATTTCTCCAGTTTTGACAACCACCTAGAAGATTTTATACCTTCTTATTTTACACTTGAGAAAAGTAAGGCTGAGACATTAAACAATTTGACTAAAGACCTGGAGCCACCAATTGGTGAGTCTAAGCGTGGAGCCGGGGCTGGTGGGCTCTGATGTCCTTCCTGTTCCCCGTGCCCTGCTGCCTCACAAGCGCCAACGATATGCAGTCTGTACCGTGGGAGATGTTCTTGTTATAATAGACAAGACCAGATGCTCGAGGGCTGGCTCCCCAGAGGAGTGTGTTCTTTGAGTTCATGCAAAGAAATGCACAGGTAGAGCCCTACTCTTGCTGTCAGGAGCTTATGTAGCGGGAAGAGGAAATGAGGTCAGTGGTTCACAAAGAACCTCTGGCATAAGAGAAAGGAGAATTAGAAAAGTACCTTTGGGAAATGCAGAGTGAGCTGGACTGCCAAGGTATAGCTTTATCTGGAAGGGCTAGTATTTCTCACTTGGGAACGCTCCAGTATGAGCTATGACTGACTTTGTTTACCTGGCACCAGGGACAAAACCCACCATGTTGATTATTCAGGATACTTTAAATTAGAGATAAATTATTGTCACATTGACCCCAACTTTATAAAACATCTAATTTAGTCTACAGTTGAGGCTGTGGCCTGATGTCTCTCCTCGTCTGGCAGACACTGGCTTTCAGGAAAGTGATGTCTGGGGCCCGGGTTGCTCTCAAAGTCTGACAGACAAAGTTGGTGGGCACTGAACAGCACAAACACGGCAGGTTTGAATCCGGCTTCATTTGGTTCCTTGGAGGGAGCGCCTCCTGATTTGGTGACCTTGAGGCATGGGAAATCTGTCATGAGGCCTAAAACAAAAAGAAACATACACACTGAAGCTCAATAATTTCCCCAGAAAGGAGGTAGGGAAATGGCATGCAAACACAGTAAGAAAAAAATATGATGAGTGACGTCATCATGGTCAGCGCCTTGATTTATAATATTGGTTCCTTGCGTATGCCTGATAAATTAAGTCCAAATGGGGCACAGAAAACCAATTCCTTCCCCAGAGCCTTATCTTAAAACATCTTGATAAAGTGCACGCTGTCACCAGGAAGGAGAAATGCGTGCCACTGAAGTACACTTCTGAACATCTCAAAAACTACCGTCTTATCAGGGAGAATTTGTTTCTCAAACAGAAAATCAAATATGCCTTTGCAGGAACTCATTTTCTTTTCCTCTAATGACATGTAATCATTCTGCTTTTATTTTGCCACGTTTCTCTTCCACGGATTTCCATGATGCCAGTTTCAAAATGTCTATTGTTGCTTTAGCACACCAAAATAGAAATATGTTACTCCTAGTAAAAGGCCCATTGCAATCATTTATATTCCTGCTAATGGAGTAGAAACTTATATAAATAAATACTTTAAAAAAAAAAAAAACCCTCCATATCGCTCATCCCACAAGGTTCTTTGGGCCCTTATTTCTATACTGGATATAACTAACTTCCCGGGCATCTGTTCTTAAAGAGAATGTTTCTCATGATAGCAGTAAAGGGCTCTATCAGAAGACAAATGGGCCAGTATCTTGTGGCCTCAAGTCCATTGTTTCCTGACGACCTGAAAAAGTCTGCGTTTTGATCACCCATCTGATTGATGGGGACTTTCTCCAAATAGGGACAGCAATTGAACACATAGTTCTAAGGTTTACTAGCATAACGAAAAGAGGAAATGCGAGAAATTGTTTCGTAAAACAAAGTAAGTGATCCAGGTGTTTCTATCTTTCTGTGAAAGGCTGTTTGCTTGTCCCTAGTTCCCTGATGTCATGAGGAACCCAGGACACCAGCCTGAGCAGGTGGCAGGAGTGTTGGAGCCTCCGTGCCCTGGCCTTTCCAAAGGAAGATGATGGCCGGCTCTGCTCCCCACTTGTCAGGACCCCAGCCGACCCCACCCAAAAGAAGAAGGTAATGATCTCAAGTCCCTTTGAGCGCTTCAAGATAAATCTACGATCTACACTGAGATGTAAGATTAATGAAGATAAGGACTTTATCATATTCACATATCCTATTATATTCATATCCTATTGAGTACTGGAGTAGTACTCAGCACATGGTAAACACTAAAATATTTAATGATAGGAGGGAGGGAGGGAGGAAGGAAAGAGGAAGGAAGGAAGGAAAGAAGGAAGGAAGGAAGGAAGAAAACTCTGCAGGGAGAAATCTAGCACGAAATTCAGATTTCCTGGGTTGACATGTGTAATAACTGCTGCTGCTTGAGTGACATGTGCTGATACAATGTCTACAAAGGGGAGTAAAAAGGTTAGGATATTTATCAGCACCCCCACAGTTTCAGCTTAGAACCAGGGGTTGGGAGGACTTAAACTTTAAGGATGGTCTGACTTGGAGGCCGTGAGAAGAAGACATGAGGCATGGGTCTCCTCTACTCCTTGTGCGGAGAGAACAAAGGCCGTTGCTCAGAGGAGGTGCCTTAGCCAGACAGCCCCACAGAACCTGCTCTGAAGGAGCTCACAGACTAGTAAGAGATCTAAGGCCTGTACATAAGGCGCTGCAACACAGCTATAAAGGGGGACAAGCCCTAAGAGAGATTCCCATAGAAAGGGCTGTGGGTTGATGGTCACCCAAAAAGGGGACATCTGAGCCAGACCTGGAACGATGACAGTGATTCAAGTTTAGATACCACACCTTGGCCCTTTCAGAGGCAGTCAGGTTGTCAGAGAGACGAACCTCATCTTCCTCCACCCAGGAGATGGCCTGAGTCATGGGGTAGACAGCACCGGAAACTGCCCCAGAACCCCTGCCTGCTCGAGCTCCTCTATGTTCCCCAGCAGAGCTAGAAATGGTCATCCAATTCCTGAATCGGAGCACAGCCTCCATCAACATTTTACACCTTTACCGCAAAGAGCCCCCAAACCTCACCATCGCCTTGGTTTGGGCTCCAGAGCAGACATCAATGGCTTGGATGGGAGGAAGCACAGAAGAGAAGCAGTCCAACTCATCCCAGTATCTCAGCCAGCATCTTATGAGATCAAGTCTATCGTTTCCTGATGACCTGAAAAGTTCTGTGTTTTAATCACACTCCAGATTAACAGGGGCTTTCTCCAAATAGGGGTGGCAATTTGATACATAGTGATAAGGGTCACTGGGGTAATAAAAATAGGAAAGACAAGACTGCTTTGCAAAATGAAGTAAGTCGATTTGTCACCATCAAAGATCTGATAAGCTCTGGTATCTTCGTGACCCTTTGGAAGGCATGTTAATGGAAAAAGATGTTGCATTTGTGTTCTACCAGGCTCCTAAGATTTCAAACGTCAAGCACACTGTGTAGGGAAGCGATGAATGGAGGAATGGAAAGTGGGTTTTTTCTTCTGAGAAGGATGATGTGATGAGTCACTATTTAAATGAATCTGCAGAGCATTGCCAAGTCTTAAAATGGACCATTTAATTGTGAATATGGAGTCCTTAACGTTAGAGTGTCTGGAAGAAGAGAGTCTCTGTGAAGTAATGGGAGGGAGAAGCTGCCATGTGACACTGGGGTGAGAACAAGAGCTCAAGATGTGAGGAGGAAATCGATATGTTGAATTCTGAAATAAATTGCAGCCGTCAGGAGCTCTTCACTATGCCAGGGAATGATGTGTCAGCGAGAAAGGCTCTGCAAGTGCTTTCCTGAGAATGGTGGGTGGATTCTTTTCACTTTTAGGAAAATACCTTGACCAAAAGAATGTCCTAAATGCAAAATCAGATGGAATGGATCATCCTAAGCCTCTTGCTTCTTGGGAACGGTTTTCTCCAGTGTTCGTTGACCTGCTTCAGTAGATTAAATATAGTGTGGATTTAAGGCTGTGATTCTCAACCAGGGTGATTTTGCGCTACCCCACCACTGCCCCAGGGGACATCTGGCAATGTCTGGAGGCATTTCTGGTTGTCGCAAGTGAGAAGGTGCTACCAGCACCGAGAGAGTAGAAGCCAATACGCTGCCCGACATCCTACAACGCACAGGACAGTCCCCCCCAGCAAAGAATTTCCGACCCCAAATGACCATATACTGAGGTTGAGAAACCCTTGTTCAAGGCCAATTCTTTTTATGTTTTTAAAATTGCCCAGGTAAATCATATTTGTAATGACTCCCGAGGCCAAAGAGGAAGTTTCTAATTGTAGGTAATCCACACCCGTGATGTCTATTTCTTGTACATTAACGGAAAAATATATTTGTTCCCCTAAATCAGGAATCACACCACGCTGTTGTTGCTATCTGTCTCATGTAATTTCATGAGAAGCCAGGCAATTACACTTAAATAAAATCATGATAATGTATCATATAGTTGGATACAACTCCCCCCTGAAGAGCAACATAACAAAACACATAGCACAGCAAAACACATCATAAAGGTAATACCCATATATTCAGGATTATTTCGGATAATCTTGGACATATATCAGGTGTCTGCGAGGCAAATGTATTTCAGGATCCCGGAATACTAATAACTATACGGAAATATTTCCAGAGCCTCAGAGAAAACTGCTTTAATTCACAAAAGACTCTTGGTTAGGTAAACTAAGAATACCTACCATTTTCTCAGTGCTTGTTTTTTTTGGGGGGGGGGTGCTTGTTTTGTCTTGTTGTACTAGGTTTTATCCTCAGTGTTAGACCTGATTTATTTTATCTCATACTCACGGGAGTATGAGCCCTTATTTTAAGGCTGTGTTTTCTCAGGCCTAGAGCAGTAAAGAAACTCACCTAATTATAGTGAATTCCAGTGAATCATCATGTCTTCTCTCCCCCCCCACCCCCTTTCCAGGGACTGACAGGTATTAAGTAGGACCTAACTGAGGGGACTTTTGGGACCAGAATTCAACACAGAAAAACAGGTTCATCGTAGAAGATGGGTGGATATTTCTGCACAGTGAAGGACTATTTTTCTCCACTAACTTTGGTCCGCGAGGTGAGAAGCCTCCCTTCCACTGGCCCCAAATACAAGCTGTATTGAAAGGAACTGATATGACCACAACCCGTGCTGTAGGAGACAAGGAGAGGCAGGTCCTGGGAGGCAACTAAGAAGGGCAAGGAGCCAAAAAGGCATCAGAGACAGAGTCCAAGGAAAACTACTGGGAAGCTCGCTACCAAGTGGGAGGGAATGGCCACAGGTGGCGTCCTGAGAGACAAAAACAGGGATGGTAAACTCAAATTCCCTTGGCCATCTGGTCTTGGGGAAGCAATAGAGTAGAATGGTTAGCGTCAGGGACATGCTCCAGCCACTTGGGTGGAGTTTCACCGCTTACTGGCTGTGTGACATTGGGCAAGATACTTGGCCTTTCTGTGCCTCAGATGGTGTTTACTTTCCTTTAACCCTTTACTGAGGTTAATTGAAATTAACCTTAAAAAGTCACCCATTATTTAACAGAACCAAGAATTAATCCCAGGTCTTCTAACTCAGTATTTGCATGTTTATTCCATGCCACAAAAATGCTCCCAACAGGGATAGGTTCCTCACTGCTGCTATGGACAATGGTATGGTAAAGGCAGGTGGGGAAAAAGGAGGAGAGAGGTGACACAATTAGATGCAAAATGAGAAGAAGTAATAAAATGAGTGTCAGATATGGACAGAATGAGAGAACGGTTGGTGATTAAAAGACACACTTAGGCATTTTAGTGATGGGTGAAATGAGCCTTCTGCATTAAAGTATTTCTAATTTGAAAAACAATTTGTAGGCTATAAATGTTTATAATGAGTGTAATTTGTTCAACTTATGTTAATAAAGTAAGACATAGTATTAGCCATTAAGAGATATTCTACAGATTAACACAGTGATAATTAATTTTTTGTTGGACCATAATCCATTCAAACATAAGTCATTTTTTTGCTATTACAAATCAGAGACATTGAAGCGTCAGATAAAGCTAAAACATAATCCTATCTACACCTGCACTATAATCTGAGTTTGAAATATAAAAGCAGAGTAACTCTTCCAGATTAAAGGAGACTAGAGAAAAATACTAACCAAATGCAGTACCTGATCCTTGATTAGAGCCTAGGTCGAAAAAATAGCTAGAAATATATTATTGGAACAATTGGATAAATTTGACTAGAGAGACTGGGTATCAGATAATATTATCAGATGATATCATTCTATCAATGTGACTGAATTTTTTAGTAGAGTGTTGGTATTGTCATTATATTAGAGGATGAGCTTGCTCTGGGAAGTACACACTAAAGTATTTAAAAGTAAAGTGTCATGAAGTTTGCAATTTCTACACCTTTCAGGTGGTTCAGCAAAAGCAAAACAATAATTGCACCTGTACACAAAGACGTGGCAAAAAGTTAATCATTGGTGATTCTAGATTAAGGATATTTGGGTGTTCGTTGTAATATGCTTTTTCCACTTCTCTGTAGGTTTTTAATTGTTCAAAATAAAAAGTATGGAAACATGCAGTTTTAATATTTACATGAAGTCAGAAATCCAGATGAAACATGGCTGAGATGGCTGAGGAAGTCCTAGTGAGAGTAGTCTAGCTGCCCCTGGATTCCAGGAGAGAGAGAGATGTAGGTAATCTAGTCATCATCCTCTATTCAACCAAAGAGATGACCCTTCTACAATCTGGCTGATTCAATTTCGTAAATGACAACTTTTCCAGGGGACAATAGAAGTAGAAACCAGGAAAAAGTTTTTTTCTTTTCTAAATAGAGCAATTATATGAAATAAAGGAATTCAGCAATCTCCAGGAAACATACTCTATGTTACATAAATGATACAAAAGTCCTTAAAATCACGGAGGAAGCCAAAAGGAAATATGCAAACACAGAATCCCAGGTTATCAGTGCAGAATACTACCAGAGACTTCTCCCAATTTCCCATGAAAAGCATCACATAGGTAGGTAAATAACAACAAAACCCAATCACACCACTTGAATCAAAAAGTAAGAACAGATGTGGAGAAATTCCCACTAACAGCAATTGTGGGGTATAAAAGAGAAATGCATTCCTCAACATCTTACACTTGGTTTTCAGAAGCAGAACAAGATGAAAATTGTTAGAGAAAATAAGAAGTCTTAAGTTAACTCTGTCAGAACCTAACGCAGGTATGTAAGGACACGTAGTTAGGTTAGCAATTCTGAACTGGACAGGAACAGTTTTCTAAGCTGGTCCTTTCTTTACTTTTTCTTTTCTTCTCTTTTTTAAACCGTTTTCTGAGGTGCACCTTCTGCCTTCATCATAACCTCATCAATTCACTATGGTAACTCCTCCATGGAAAGCACAATGTGCTCTGAAATGTACAGCCACCCACAAAGAAACATTGTCGACAAGCAGAGACAGGAGGAGCCGGGACCGCAGTGCTACTTACGGAAAAAGCTTTCAGGGTCCACAGCCAAACCAAGGAAATTACAGACTGCACCTTACTCTGGCATAGTCAAAGAATATAATGGGCAAAGCAGAATCTTCTAAGACAGTGAAGCTTACTAAGTGTTGCTGAAGCGTTTGCTAATCACATAAACTTTTATACCCGATCTCCACCTAAAAATAAAAACCAGTTAACACCCAAATGTATACAATGCTCCTCTCCCTATCTGTTGCCTTCCTATCAGCAGATCCTTAGCTAAAACGCATCACTTCACCATGAACAGAATCCACATTTAATACAGAGAGGGAGCATTTTGAAGAAGATTCAAAAGCAAAGCATGCAATAGTTCCACAGACAATTTTAGAACAGACTCTTCACTATAGAGAACAAACTGAGGGTTACCAGAGGGGAGGTGGGTGGGAGGATGGGGGAAATAAATGACGGGGGTTAAGGAGGGCACTTGTCGTGATGAGCACCGGGTGATGTATGGAAGTGCTGAGTCACTACATTGTACACCTGTGTACACAGTATATAACACGGTATGTTAACTAACTGGAATCAAAATAAAAACAACAAAAAATTTACATTTCTATTTTAAAGATGTTATTTGAAATTAGTAAAATATACATTGCTGTTCATGCTCTGTTTTATTGTTTTAGAGCTTTTTCGGTATCTTCACTTAATAAACTTCTATTGCTTTACACACACACACACACACACACACACACACACACACACACACACACACAGAAAACCCACAAATTAAAACTCAAAGTGGTCACACAGAATGGGAGAATTGAAATAACTCATGTTCCGTTTCTTTGTCTTTACAGTCACTGTGTTATCATTGCTCATGAATCTACTGCTTAAATGCAGGAGTTGGAGACAAAAATTGTGCTGGAATGACTTCCAACTCTCATGAACTTATTCTCAAAAAAGATACATGTGTTGAGAGTCAACTGGGTAACTGAGAGTTCTCAGAATTAATATATGGGTAGAATTCAATGTTGACTAAAGGATAGGTAATAAAAACACAATAATATAAAGCTTATATATAATGTATATGTATAATGTGTGTATATTTATATTTACATATATATATATATGTTATTAAAACTCAACAGTAACCATAGCAACCAAATCACTAAGATTGGTGGGGAGGGAAGTAGTTTATCACTGATAGTCAATAATTACCAGCATATGGCAAAAATAAAAATCAAGCTGACTTTTCACCAGTTTGGTTATTGATTTTAAGTTCTCTGCAGTGGAGGTACCCCTTATCACCTGCACCTAGTAGACCACTTTTCACCATCCTTTCCTTGGTAGAAAGTTTGAAAAATCTGAAAGGATCAGAGATGCGCTAGGGGATTTTACATTGAAAAAAGACAAGACAAGTGTCCAGCAAGTTGAAAAACTGGCCAGAGACAGTAAGAGCAAGGTGGGCTGGCTTCTGGGAGAGGATCTAGGTGGGAAGTTAAGAGTGGAGATAAGCAATAATTGAGGGAAAATAACTGCTATCTTTTTTTTTTTTTTTTTAATTTATTTTGTTAATCACCATACATTAGTTTTTTTTTTTTTAAAGATTTATTTATTTGAGAGAGAATGAGAGATAGAGAGCACAAGAGGGAAGAGGGTCAGAGGGAGAAGCAGACTCCCTGCTGAGCAGGGAGCCCGATGTGGGACTCGATCCCAGGACTCCAGGATCATGACCTGAGCCGAAGGCAGTCGCTTAACCAACTGAGCCACCCAGGCGCCCAAACTGCTATCTTTTTTGACAGTGACAGAGACTAAGAAGGATTTTCAATAACAATGAAATCAATAATAAATAATAAAAATAACTTACCATGGACCAGACTTTGTTGCAAATGCTGTACATGCTTCACTTGTGTTGAGTTATTTTATTCTCACAATAATCTTATGATGTCGGTACCATTATTCCCACTTTACAGATAAAGTCACTGAGGCAGATGAAGTAACTGCTAGGAATGGACAGAGCCAGTTCCCAACCCAGGCAGTCAGGTTTCAGACTCTCACTCTTAACAACTACACTGTGCATTTCTTGAGAGACTAAGTAAAGACTTGAATTGTCATCAATTTTGTTTTTTAGTCCAACTGCTGTTCCTCTAAATTGACATAGCATGTGAACTCAAGGGCACAAGGAGCACTTGAGCTACACAAGGACAAGGTGATGAGCTCATGAAAAGAAGAAAAGAAATGGAATCCAGAGATATTTTGCAAAACAATTATATAGGATTTCATGGTGACTAAAAATCAGAAGATAAGAAAAATGAGTCAACCAACGATGACTCAAAAAATTAAGCTTTAATAATGCAGAAAATGGTGGTGGTACCACCGACAGAGAGTGGGAAATGAACAAGTGGGTGGATTGGTGAGTGGAAGGTGATAGAGAACTTGGCTTTGATAATTCAAGGAGAAAAGTTTAATAAGCATTTAGAAATACTGCAACACTATCAAGAAGAGAACAAAAATGGAAAAGAAGATTTCAGAAAATAGCACAGATGACACAGGACACTGTTGAAATTGTGCCTTGGGATGCATAGATTGAATACTTTATACCCTGCTTCATTCCACAGAGGATTTGAGGCAGTTTATACTAAAATGAACAAGATATCATTTATGAAATATTAATTTTGTATATAAAGGCATTTATTTTTAACTTCATCTTTTTCTTTTCTAAATAAAATAGCTTAATTTTTTTCCTCAGCCCTTATTCTAGATCCAAATTTTTATAGATCAAATGATATTCATTTCTAAACAAGTTGTTTATAGTCCTTTGAGTTGGAACGCTAACACTATTGATCAGTTGTGGTATTTTATATGTATGTTCTGTCTTGTCTCATTTTGCTGTGTTTTATATCATATAAGGTATTTGCAGTCTAAATGGTAAGATCGTAGTAACAGCATGTTACTATGATCAGTAACAATCATGATTGAAATTATGTGTGTACATAGATATTTTCCCCATGATGTATTCATACTTTTGCTCTTCCTTGGCTCTCCTCTGCTATTTTCTCAACAATGGCTAATTTTTACAGATTTTTAGTAGAAAGTTTTGAAGTCAGTCTTCCTCCTCCAGGGTCTAATAAACTAAGTACATGGATGTGGTTGTGACTTATATAGAATTAATAATAGTGATGTGTCAAGTAAGAGAATTAGTGGATGGAATTGAGCAAGAATTTTGAGTTCTTTTCAGTTCAATTTTAGTTTTAGAAGCTTTATGTTGAACTGGGATTTTTGTTGCTGTTGTTTACTAAAATGAGTATTGAGTTGGTAATAAGTATTTATTGGGTTTTGTCCACTTACTGCCATTGATGATCCCTATATCCTTAAGCAAGCCTATTTTCATCATAACATGTGGGGGATGTAGAGTTTTAGCAATGGCATTCATTATGCATTCTAAGGAATCCATGAGGATCCACTGTCTTGATAAGAGTAGAGTGGAATCAGAGATAAAGGGAGATTGTGATAATGGGGGAGTAAAAAGAAGAAGGACTAGGAGCTGGTGACCAATGTATCATAGTCATGTAACGTGACATTAACAATCGGGGAAACTAAGTGTGGACAATATGCGAACTCTCTAACATCTTTTCACCTTTTTTTTTTTTTGTAAATCTAAAACTGTTCTAAAATAGTCAAAGTTTATTTTTAAAAAGCTATGATTAATAAATTTTTAAAAATATGAAAATTAAGGAAATAATGGAGCATTTCATAAGAATATCTGAATCATTAAAAAAAAAATTGGGGGCACCTGGGAGGCTCAGTTGGTTAAGTTGGTTAAGTGTCTGCCTTCAGCTCAGGTCATGATCCTTGAGTCTTGGAATCAAACCCCACATTGGGCTCCCTGCCCATTTGGAAGTCTGCTTCTCTCTGCCCCTCTGTCCCTCTCCCCACTCGTGCTCTCTCTCTCTCTCCCCCTCTCTCAAATAAATAAATAAAATCTTTAAAAATAAATAAATAAAAATAAATAATATTAAAAAAATAACCAAACGGCTAGAACAGTTTAGATAAACACAGCAATTTCAACACAGCAGTAATCAATATTTGCAAACAGAAAGGCAAATCAACTGAAAACAACCAAAATGGAGCACGGAGAAAAAGAACATATGAAATACAGATATGTGAGACATGTTTAATATGTCTGTATATATACAGCTGGAGTCCCAGAAAGAGATGACAGAGGAAAATGGGGGGAAAAAATGTTCTAAGAGAAAATGGCTATTTTCCAAAATTGATAAAAACAAAACAAAACACCAACCCGCAAATTAAAAAAGCCCAGAGAAACTGAACTAGGGTAAATACACAAGCAAAAGAAAATCATTCCTAAATAATATCAAATCAAACTGTCAAAATCCAAAGAAAAGAGAACATCTTAAAAGAACCCAGAAAAAAGTAACATTACCGTAATATATAAAGAACTCTACAATTCAAATAATAAGAAAACAAACTACCTAATTTTACAAAAGAGGAGGCAAAATACATGAAGAGGCATTTCTGAAAGAAAGATATACAAATGGTATGTAAGCCCATGAAAATATTCAACATCACTAGTCATTAGGAAAACTAAAACCATAATTAATAACCAGGACACACACATTAGAATGTTCAAAACAAAAAAGAATGGCAATGGTACATGCTCGTAAGGAAGTGGGACCACTGAAACCCTCATGCCTTGCTGGTAACAAATGCAAATGGGTACAGCCATTTTGGAGGACGGTTTTTCACAAAGTGAAGCAGACACTTACCATCTGACCATAAGGAAGTGCAACTCTATGTCCACACAAAGATTTATTATACATGACTGTCCAGAGAACTTTTATTCATTGGAAAACCTAACACTGGAAACCAATTAAACGTCTATCAGCTAATGAATAGCTGACTAAGCTGTGGTAAATCCATACAATTGAATACTACTTGGCAACAGAAAGAAACTACTGAAACATACATCAAAAAGATAGATCTCAAAGCATTATGTTCAGTGAAAGAAGTTAGCCATAAAATGCTACATACTTTACTGTTCCATGTATACAAAATGCTAGAAAAGGCAAAACTATAGTCACATAAATTAGATCAAGTGGTTGAACAGGGTCAGATGTGGAGAGAGGGTGTTGATTGCAGAGATGCATGAGAAATTCTTTGAAGTAATGGACATGACTGTATCCATTTGAAAAATCTCTAAATCATATATTTTTATTGTATGTAAGCTAGACTTCAATAATGTGGGGTTTTTTTTAAGTATCATCTTCAGAGAGCAACAATAACGACAGCTGACTGCTCAAAAGAAATGGGAGAAACAAGAACCAATAGGATATTTTTAAATTACCAGAAGAAAATAACTCTCAACCTAGAATTTTATACTCAGCTAAAGTACCCTTCAAAACTAAAGGTGAAATAGACTCTTTTAGACAAAGAACAACTGGAAGAATTTTTCATCAGTAGAACTGCATTAGAAGTAAAACTAAAAAGATTATTCAGGCAGAAGGAAAGTGATCCCATGTGGAAAAGTGGAAATAGCGTATGGAATAAAGAATACCAGAAAAGGTAATTGGGTGGGTAAATGTACATTATTAGTACTGACTATACAAATCAATAATTGCATTAAAACGCATGACAACAAAGATGCACAAGAAGGGATGGAGGTGTAAATGGAATCAAAGGGTTCAAAGGTTCTAGAAGTATTAGAGAAATGGTAAAATTAAAAATTTTAAGACTAGGGGCACCTGGTTGGCTCAGTTGGTAGAGCATGTGATTCTTGATCTCCAGGTCATGAGTTCAAGTCCCACACTGGGTGTAGAGCTTACTAAAAAATAAAAAATTAAATTAAAATTTTAGCAGACTGAAGGCAAATGAATGTTGTTGAACTCTAGGATAAACACTAAAACTATAGTAAAAGTATGCATAATTTATATGTTAAAAGAAGTGAAATGGGTTAATAAGAAATTATTTTGACTAAAAGAAGACAAGAAAAAGGAACATACATTGATGGGCCAAATTAAAAAATGAATAGGAAGATGGTATAAATCTATATTAGTAATTGCATTAAATATAAATGGGTTTAATACTCTGAGTAAAACTAAGATTATCTGATCAGGGTAGGCAGGGATGTGCAGGATAAATTAGAGGACACAGAGATTGACGGCAATTGATGTAGTCCCAGCTGTAAGGGGAAAAGGATTCATTCTAGTTTGTAGGATCACCAACTCCTGGCAGCTTCATCACTCATACCAGATAAAATGATCTACTCAGGCCTCTGGGATGGTAGGCCAAGTGGGGGTTTCTACTAGGGCTAGATGGAATAGGAATGTTGATGGATAGCAATGGAGTGAGAAGATCTCTCCAGCATAAGTTTTTTTTATTTTTTATTTTTTTTAATATATTTTTTTAAGATTTTATTTATTTGAGAGAGAGAGAATGAGAGAGAGAGAGAACGCGCGCACATGAGGGGGGGAGGGCCAGAGGGAGAAGCAGACTCCCCGCTGAGCGGGGAGCCCGATGCGGGACTCGATCCAGGGACTCCAGGATCATGACCCGAGCCGAAGGCAGTCGCTTAACCAACTGAGCCACCCAGGCGTCCCGCCAGCATAAGTTTCTTGTCAATACTTACTTTCTGCTTGGGGATCCATCTTAGGGCCAAGACTTGTCCTTGGATACCTCTCTTTCAGGGACAGAAGAGAGTCAACAGACTTAAATGTGAGGGGAGGGGGAAGCACACAGATGGAAACGCCCATACTGGTGATATCTGAGCTGGGGGCAGTTAGGTGCAAATGCTGATTATACCATTTTGTTTGTGTCTGCTTCACGTGTCTGTATTAGGAGATCCAATGCAAAAGGGTTTGTTCTACAAATCTTCCTTGTATAAGTTACCTGTTTATTGTGTCCCCAGTGAACCACAAACATCAAGGTCACCAGGGTTCTCTCCCCTACTTGCTTTTATTCTTATTCAGCAAACGTAGAAGGTCAAGCAAACTTGGATGTTTACAGCTGCTATTCTTGGATATATTGATTCTGTGTTAGACTAGGTCACCTAAAAGACAAAGCAAATTCCCTAAAGACTAAGCCCTCAAGACTGAGCCTTGGCTTCTGCCATCATAATCCCCTGCCACTCTGTAAACTACACATATCTTCTGTGGTTATTATGCCATTTTTTTTTTCCCAGAAGTTTTCTGGAGAACCCAATCTAGCACTCTCTGCTCCTTGATTGATTACATAAAACCTACATGTGTAATGCTTAAATACATGCCTGAATTAAGAGTTTGACAGAAAGATGGATACCCACAACACAGTAATTTGACCCCTCTTGAGTTTCACTCCCAATTGTGGGTTGTTGTGATGTCATAAACCCACACAAGTACCTGATAAAAAAAAAAAAAAAAAAAACCCTAAATGCCTTGTTAAGGTGATGTAATCTGTGTTATACATTGCCTCTTTAATGGAGAATCCTGGAGAAATTCCTGTCTGATTTTAGAATCAAAAATAGCTGTAGTCCACAATAGCCAAACTGTGGAAAGAGCCAAGATGTCCATCGACAGATGAATGGATAAAGAAGATGTGGTATATATACACAATGGAATATTATGCAGCCATCAAAAGGAATGAGATCTTGCCATTTGCAACGACGTGGATGGAACTGGAGGGTCTTATGCTTAGTGAAAAAAGTCAATCAGAGAAAGACATGTATCATATGACCTCACTGATATGAGGAATTCTTAATCTCAGGAAACAAACTGAGTGTTACTGGAGTGGTTGGGGGTGGGGGGGATGGGGTGGCTGGGTGATAGACATTGGGGAGGGTATGTGCTACGGTGAGCGCTGTGAATTGTGCAAGACTGTTGAATCACAGATCTGTATCTCTGAAACAAATAATGCAACATACTTTAAGAAAAAAGAAAAAGAAGAAGATAGCAGGAGGGGAAGAATGAAGGGGAGTAAGTCAGAGGGGGAGACAAACCATGAAAGATGATGGACTCTGAAAAACAAACTGAGGGTTCTAGAGGGGAGGGGGGTGGGGGCATGGGTTAGCCTGGTGATGGGTATTAAAGAGGGCACATTCTGCATGGAGTACTGGGTGTTATGAACAAACAATGAATCATGGAACCCTACATCAAAAACTAATGATGTAATATATGGTGATTAACATAACAATAAAAAATTTAAAAAAAATAGCTGTAGTTTTCCTGAGCTGTTACATTCATTTTTATTTCATGAACACTTCAGTGTGCTGTCCTAATTTCCTTTTTCACCCTGACCGTGAGAACACTGTAGTGGGCACTGGTTGCCGACAGATACCCGGCTTTTCTTCTTCCACATGGAACACTAGGCTTTTCAGCTCTCTTGTGGGTGGGCTCATGAGAGGACTTCTGGCCAATGAGAGAGTAGAAGCAACATAACCGAAGCATTTGATTGCTAGTGCAAGAGCTTCCAAAGCTTTTTCCCTTTGCCACAGTGAAGGGCAGTATGAGTGTCACGGTGGCTCCATTGTTTTACAAATTAGAGACAAGAGTGGGGAGCAGGACTCCAGGTCACCAGCAGTGGGTCTGTAGCGTAAAAGAGACACTAAAGCATAGTTATGATGAGCTCCTGAGATTTGGGGATTCCTTTAACCATAGCATAACCTAGTCTACCCAGATTAATGTAAACATGTACAGCCAACTCTACAGTCCATCAGTGGTAGGATGGTTGATTGTTATTTTATGTATTCCTTGATTGTTTTTGCCTCACCCTTGTTTGCGTTTTATCTTTGAACACAGTTTAACATATCCAATCTCGTCATATTTTATGCATCCTCGTAAGCCATTTTTGAGAATAGGTTGGGGATAAATAAACAAGGTAAAATAATGGTTTGTAAGAACACTGGAAAAGACACCAATACAAGTTGGCTATGCAGGATAAACAGATTTTAAGCAGGCAGATCTGGAAATTCTCTTCTAGAAGAGCAAATACTTTCCATAAGCTTAGCCCCAGCAGCTGTATTTCCAGAGGGATACACTAGAGGGCGTGTGGAGTTTGGCGTGCAGTGAGGACACTGCCGGTAAGCGTGCACTAGGAAAGGCTATTGTCCAGGAATTTTGGTGACAGTCTTTGTCTATTTTTCCATATTTGAAATTTAAGAAATCCGGATTGATTGACTTACATATTGTGCAAAGTCGGTTGTAGGCAAATTGATTTAAAAAATTGAAGCTTGCCTGTCTGTTTTATTGTTTTATTATAAAATTCAGAATTGAAGGGCATCTTACTTAAGAGTTTTATAGAGCCTGTTCACACAGGAATTTTCTTCCAGTGCAGAATTTTACCCAGACTTGCTCAATGTTTTGGGTTGCTGCTTTTGGTTTTGGTTTGTTTGTTTTCTCTTCCCTCAAAACCAACAAGCCTTGGCTCCCACTTCCTAGGACAAGTGTGCTAAATGGCAAGTTCATTAATCTGGCAATCTAGTTTGAGATAAAGTATAATGGCTAATGATACCTTATTACTAACCACACCTACCTATCCAGATAGAATTATGGTTGTTGGTGTGTGTGTGTGTGTGTGTGTGTGTGTGTGTGTGTGTGTGTGTGTTTAGAGAGAGAGAGAGAGACAGAGAACAGGGAGGAGGAGTGGTGTGCAGAGGGGGAGGGAGAGAAAAGAGAGAATCTTAAGCAGGCTCCATGCCCAGTGCAGAGCACCCCACCCCCACCCCCAACAGGGCTCAATCTCCTGATCCTGAGATCATAACCTGAGCCAGAATCAAGAGTTGGACGCTTAACCAACTGAGCCACCCAGGTGCCCCTAGAATTATGTTTTGAACTGGCTGTAACTCCAAAATCAAAACCCCCTTTGACTACTGAGATAAGTGTGGGAGTTGCTTTAGGGCAGAAGGGCTTCCAAGTGTGAGTAACATAACCTACTTCCCATATGTACTCATGTGCCTAAAATCGTAGCAATTTATCCATCACCCAAGGTAACAGTTCCATTCTCAGGAGAATTACTACTCACAGAGCAAGCTGAATATTTTATGGGAGAATTTTGGTATTCAGATCCCCAGTGTGAGGATAATGCTTCTGGAATTTGGGTATGTTATGAACTATTGTGGGGTTGTTTAAATCTTTGATAATAGTAATAGGAATTGGATACAGGTTTGAAATGCATTTGATCCTCTCCAAATATTCTTTCAGTCAATAGTTTCAACCTTCTGTCTTTTGGGAAAGAGTATGGGAAAAATGAAAGGATACAGATTTTGGAGTGAATAAATCTGGAATTAGACCCAGACTACCACATTATCCTGAATTTTATTTT
This sequence comes from Zalophus californianus, assembly GCF_009762305.2. Classification (NCBI taxonomy): domain Eukaryota; kingdom Metazoa; phylum Chordata; class Mammalia; order Carnivora; family Otariidae; genus Zalophus; species Zalophus californianus. Next base: position 116,507,247 of record NC_045603.1, on the reverse strand, counting down.
CCTCACCTGTAAAATGGGAATATCAACACACATCTCAAGGATTTGGGGGAAGCTTTATGTCTTATGAAAAGTACCTAGAAATAAGGGAGCCCCGGTGGTCCATTTAGTGTAGCTTCTGACTCTTGATCTCAAGCTCAGGATTTCATCTCGGGGTTGTGAGTTCAAGTCTCATGTTGGACTCCATGCCCAGCATGGAGTTTACTTAAAAAAAAAGAAAAGTAACTGGAATATGTCAAGTAAATGTTCACTTTATCTTTTCCATCAAATCTTTTGTCAGATATAGGAATCATGAACAAAATTAATTTATTTAAATTACATTTCTAAGATACAGGGTCAAAATGACATTTCTGGTTAATACTTGTAAAGCAAAACAGCTGGTGGAGAATACTAATGGTGAAATGCCCAAATTGACAGAATGGATGTGGGTTTGGTGTGACCCAGTGAACAATCAACACTTGTGACATCTGTCCACTATCTCAGATCTCAGCATCTGGTCCCCCAGGAGGAATGGGTCACTACAGAACACTCTGGCTAGCAGCCTTCAGCCTCTCACATAAGTCATCATTCTTATCTCAATTTTATCATTGCCTACATGATTCCACATGAAAAGGAATGAAAATTTAGACTAGAATAGACAATATAGTTAAAACTCTTGTGTTACTTGGACATGATCTAAGTTTCATTTTTTTTTAAGATTTTATTTATTCATTTGAGAGAGAGCGAATGGTAGAGAGAGAGCACGAGAGGGAGGAGGGTCAGAGGGAGAAGACTCCCCGCTGAGCAGGGAGCCCGATGTGGGACTCGATCCTGGGACTCCAGGATCATGACCTGAGCCGAAGGCAGTCGCTTAACCAACTGAGCCACCCAGGCGCCCCTCATTTTTTTTTTTTAAGTTAGTCTTTTTAGGGGCTCCTGGGTGGCCGACTCTTGGATTTGGCTCCAGTTGTGATCTCTGGGTTGTGATCTCGGGGTCATGGGATTGATCCCAAATCAGGCTCTGCGCTCAGCATGCAGTCTGCTGGAGATTCTCTCCCTCTTCCTCTCCCTCCCCATTTGCTCCTCCCCCAACTCATGCTTGCACACGTGCTCTCTCTCTCTCTCTCAAATAAATAAACAAAATCTTTAAAAAATATTAGTCTTTTCAACAGAATAACAAACTGAAGAAATGTTCACTTTTAGGGACATTTCCCAGGTTATATATTATTTCAGTTTTAGCCAAAAAAAAAACCTATCTGATTATATTCAATTATCATAAACCATCATTTTCAAATTAACTAGTTAAGTTTAACATGTTATTTTTTAACTAATTAGAGTATGTAGAATATGTAGCCAGAACCAATAAAATGGCAATAGGTATATGCGATGAAAAAATATATATATGAAGAACAGTTTCTATTACAAGTGCCTGCTATAGGATGTGCCTTTTAGAGAAAGTTATTATTCTAGAAAATGATAACGGAACTGTCAGCAATTATAGCAATCTAGACCGGAGTGATTACAAAGGGAAATATAAAATTCCATGAAATCCCTGATTATCTATACCTAATTCTGATTGAGTTGTGGCTTGAGCGTTGATACTCTTTGCTACAAATCTTTTCATTCATTTCCTGGAGCCTACACGGATTGGATTCCTGGGGCTGGGTGCTGGGTGATACATTCTCTCAGGAGTTTCTGTCCTGGGTCTCAAAATCATTCTGAAAGAAGAATGACTTTCATCTTCCTTTCTTTAGAGGGACACACAGCTCTGGCCAAAGTAGTAATTTCCATGACCATCCTAGTAAGCCGCCCTGTTTGAACCAGAGATAATGGTCAAAACTGATTAAAATACAACACTTCACGTGCATTCCCTTGGGTTTCACTGTAAAATATAATTCTGTGCATTTCAAATTTATTTAGTTAAGTTTTTATAGCTAAATTTTCTGAGATGTTTTTCTTTTGCTAACTTGTATCATTTTTAAATCACAAATATATTATTAAATAAGGTTAAACAAAGCTATTTCAGAGTGTAATCCATTCTGTTTTTCTAGTTTGTCATCCTGATATTATCAAATAAGGTTAAACAAAGCTATTTCAGAGTGTGATCCATTCTGTTTTTCTAGTTTGTCATCCTTTTTAATTTCTCCAAAGAACTGGAAGGCTGAACTGGCCCTACTCTGAGGACAAGCCCCCTGGACCTTGTCCTAAATTCGCACTGTCCCCTTTACCCCCCTCCGACTCCTCTCCCCCATGCCTCCTGGATATTTTGTTCCTTTGTCTTTTTAACCCTGGGAGATTAGCAGAAATTGCATGAAAACCTCAGCTATTCTGAGCAAAGGAAATAGGTAAGCTGCACAATATGGGGAATGAGGGGAAGAACCTTGGAGAAAGAGAATACAGTTGTACGGGTGGGAGAAAGTGGCTAAGCCTGGAACAAGCCAGAAGAAGGGCCAGTTCAGCTACCACACGGAAATAAGCACACAGGGGAGCTAGAAGGTGAAAAACAAACTTCCTTTAGGACTAAAGAGAGGGAGAGCCCAGCAGGCTGGTCAGGGCCCCAGGCACCACTTTGAGAAAAGGGCCACAGTGTGGGAGTTAGGGTTTGGGGTGAGCCGAAGGAAGGAGTAACCCAGGATCAGTATTCTCAGGTTGTCAGTTGGCTTTATTATCATGAAAGACAAGAATAAAACTAGTAAGGGGCGCCTGGGTGGCTCAGTTGGTTAAGCGACTGCCTTCAGCTCAGGTCATGGTCCTGGAGTCCTGGGATTGAGTCCCGCATCAGACTCCCTGCTCAGCGGGGAGCCTGCTTCTCCCTCTGACCCTTCCCCCTCTCATGCTCTCTCTCTCTCTCTCAAATAAATAAATAAATAAAATCTTAAAAAAAAAAAAAGAATAAAACTAGTAAGGCCGATGAGGCCAATTCTGAGATACCTGGACTCCCTCGGTATGGTAAGATTACAGGAACATCTTGTAAACCCCCAACAGCCTTGTCCCCCGCCCCAAAAGTGTTCTCAATATCAAAGCCCATTTTGCTATATTTTAGGAGGTGAGATCAGGGCTCTCTAGACAAGGAATTTACTACTCTACCTCCCAGTCATCTCCATAAAAGGGGAGGGACCAGAGGAAGAAGGGGAAGGAGAGCCTCAAGAGCTAGTTGATGGGACCCAAGGACTGGGAATAATGGGCACCTAGTCAATAAAGACAAGAGTGACAGCACTTACGTGAAGGAGAGGACTATGCGGAGAGGTGGTGCAGGGACAAATCTCCACGCATGGCACCCATATGTGTTTTTCAGGAAAGCAGAAATCAAGGTCCTCTGTTGAGAATAAGGGGAGAGGGGTTCAGGGGGGCTGAGTAGACCAATGATGGTTCATTATTATCAATATTGTTCATCAGTTAAAATCTTAAAGTATTTTGTAAGTAAAAACTAAATATTTAATTTATCCTGACCTGGTGGGTCATTAGCATGGAGACAAAATAAAAACGTTATCTCTACATCCGTTCATCTAACTAGGCTGAAAGATTCCAGGGACTACTGAGAGTATGGTTTGCGGGGGGAAGCAGGAAAAGCGCTGGAACATTTATAAGAAAAACAAAGGAGGTTAAAATTAGGGCTGAATGAAATGGTTGCAGTTTTTTGGTTTTTGGTTTTTTTGATTGTTTCACTCGTGTGTAACACAAACCTAGTATCACCTAATCTAGTTCATAGAGAAACAAATAAAACACTGTATAAATATTTACCAAAATCACACCAGAAAGAAATGAAATGTTATTGAGATGATATATATATTTCTAGAAAACGCATATTTGCTGCTTTTTATTTTCATCTTCTATAAGCAATGGCAGCATTGAGAGACTTTGAACATACAGTCTCAACCGACTCATATTCTATTCTCATTGGATATTCCTGGATCACAGAGATATTGTTAAACTCATCTGGTACATTTTGATTTAGGAAAACAAAACAAAAATACTCACCACCATCACACTACTCTGTACCCTCAAAACCTCTTCTTCCTTTTGTGTTACCCTTTTTTGCCGTATTTCATTATGATGGAGAGCCCCACGCTTGAGGTTTTAGGTTCCCCAAACACCAAAATCTAGGTATAGGATCTTGAGCCAGTGGCCCACCCAACCTGCTTGGGCTTCTATCTTCCTATTAACAAAAATTAAAAAGGCCCCAGGTCTAGTTCTCTGTCTAGGACATCGGGAAGATAGCCCTAAACCTCTGCCCTGCCTAGAGGCTTTGCTCTGACTCAAAGGAGAGCTGAGAATCATGAGACCGATCTTTACAGCTAAGAAGGCATCCTGGACTCTTGGACACTGCAGAGTAAAGATCCTGAGCTTAGGTCCTGGGAGACGAGACTTGCTGTCTGGAAGGACTTCTGGAGATTCAGAGTGATTTAATGGAAATATTAAAGCGAATGTGACCTTATCCTGTAGTCACCGGACTGGGACATCTGGGCCACATATGCCTTATCTCATTTAACTTTATCACAGACCAGTGAGAAAGGAATTATCACTCTCAAATTATAGACAAGGAAGCTGGGATGTGATGAGTGAAACGTCTTCTTCAAGATCATCCAGTCGAAAGTGCAGAGCTGAGGTTCTAATCCGCAATTTCTCAGAACCTTCTTTTTGTCCTGTAGGACCACTCTGCTTCATAGAGGCCCTCTGTCCAGGAATACTGAGCTAGCATATTGTTAAAATAGAAGATTCATATTTGCTATTGCTTTGGTTGGTTTTTAACACTTCAGGCACAACCGTATATCCCTTTGGATATTTACATAATTATTTATGTGTTTGCTTCCTGCTCTGAACTGTAAATTTTTCAAGGACAGGGGCTGTGTCATACTCATCATCAGCTCTCCAATAGCAAGGAGGATTTTTCCAACAAAGTGTTTGCTGAGTGACTTGCTGCATATATGAATGAATGAATGAACATGCAAGTGTGCATTTTATATCCCTTGTTAATATGTGCAATTCTGACAAGTTGTGGAGAGTAACCCTTTTTGATCTCTCATAGCCCCCAACATAGAGCTCAGTAAATGATGCTCGATGAAATGATTAAATTTTTTTGATTGAAATTTCTGGTATGATCTCAAGTTCACTGACTTTTGAATTGTTTCCTTTTAAGTGCATGTTGAACCATATTAGTTGATGTCAGTACACTACAAACCAAGAACAATATTAAGAAGACTCTATAAGAGAAGCCAATAGTTAGATAAGTAACATTGAATAAAATATAATTTCCTACATGGCCCAGCTGTTCCTATAAGAGCTTCTACTTTCTGTTACTTCAAATAGCAAGATATCTGGTCACTCACCAGAAATTAGGGATTCTGTACTAGTAATTGCATACAACTAATTTTTCATAATAATCCCTATTTCATAGAGTATGTATTTTCTTTATTCTCTTTATAGAAAATCACTATTCTCACTAATTCACAATTAACATTGCAAAAATTCATGTAAGGGGCCACACAAACATTTGCCCAGCCCCAAATTCCACATGGCCTCAGTTAGCTTCTCTACAGGAAGAGCATCCCCTGCCATTTTCCTCCCCGCCCACCCCCCCACCCCCCGGAGAGAAATAGAGAGCCCAGGGGTTTGGGGGTTTGGGCAGAGAGAGAAGGAGAGAATCTTAAGCAGGATCCACACCCAGCATGGAGCCCGAAGCAGGGCTCAATCCCATGACCCTAAAATCAAGACCTGAGCTGAAATAAAGAGTCGGAGGCTTAACCAGCTGAGCCACCCAGGCACCCCTCCTTTTGTTAAATTTAAACTTCTTTGTTAGGTTAATCCATCTGCAAACCTGCCTTGCTTCAGGACCTCATTGAAACCCTCCCAAAGCTCAAGGTCACTCCCAATCTGGGCTCACTCCAAAATCTCTCATCTCATGGTAGCCAGAACCAAACTGCTGTTGGTATGCCTAAGGGGCTTCCTCCAGCTTCTGGTCAGGATGTCAAGCCTTGAGGGCTCAGCTTTTATTCCTCTACTGTAGGCCCCAGGGATGGCAGGGCAGAGCCTACAGCTGGAATGGTTGCCACCCAGGCCATCAGACCTGGCTGCAAGGGCGCGGTACCTACCAGGTGAGCTCACTGGAGAGAGTAGTAGGACCATATTGGTGGCTGAGCTGCTCATGCTGTCCTGGGGACCGCTCTCACCTGAGCATACAGCTGTCTAGGTGCTCTGGCTTCCAGTGGGCATTGCAACTCCTCAATAATTTGGCTCCTAGAAGTGTGCAACTCCCCGTGTTCCTTTATTTTTCAACCTTCATCAAACTTCTATTGGGTACTCTGTGATATAAAGTCAACCCCCTATTTTTACTGCTTATAAAACCCATATCATAAAGACAGACTTTTCTTATATAATTATGATACAAAATCACTCAATGTTCCCTTCCTAGATTTTATTTAAAATATGAGTGTAGTCAGTTCAAATATGTCTCAAAACTGATTATTTCAAAAAATTTAAATGCAAGCTGTCCTTTAGAAGCAGTCATCATATCTTAAACCATTATATCTGAACTTCCAGTTTTATCAAAGAGCTTCTTTCCTTCAACAGTAAGGTAGGAACAGCTTACCAACGTCCTCAGCCTCCAGCCTTGCTAAGAAGATTAAGGGTTCTTTCATAAAATCTCCATCTCGATGTTTTCCTGAACTGTCAGCTACTCTATATCTCTTTGTTCATGTTTTCCAAGGATAACTCCTCTGTGTTCCAGATTCCTTCCCTCCAGCTGTCCCCAGACAGCCTTCAGCTTTTTCCCTTTTGTCTACAAATTGCCTCCGGTCTATTCTGTGCTGAAACAAAGTTTTCTTCTCCCTTTTTTTATGTTTCCATTTACTGGTATTTGTCTCCTTTCTGCTGCTGTTAAACTACTTGAAAAATTAGTATGAACTAAGCTCTTATCTTTACTTCCTTAACACCCACTCACTTTTTTTTTTAAGATTTCATTTATTTATTTGAGAGAGAGAGAATGAGAGATAGCACGAGAGGGAAGAGGGTCCGAGGGAGAAGCAGACTCCCTGCCGAGCAGGGAGCCCGATGCGGGACTCAATCCCGGGACTCCAGGATCATGACCTGAGCCAAAGGCGGTCGCTTAACCAGCTGAGCCACCCAGGCGCCCAACACCCACTCACTTCTTTAAAGTAATTTTTTATTGCTGTATAACACATATACATAAAAATGCACAAACAGGGGCAGCTAGGTGGCTCAGTTGGCTAAGCATCTGCCTTCGGCTCAGGTTATGATCCCAGGGTCCTGGGATCGAGTTCCGCATCGGGCTTCTTGCGCAGCGAGGAGCCTGCTTCTCCCTCTGCCTGCCTGTGTGTGCTCTCTCTGTCAAATAAATGAATAAAATATTTTTTAAAAATGCACAAACTGCCACTTCACTACTCAGTAGAATGGCTGCTATCCAAAAAAAAAAAAAAAAAAAATCAGAAACAATTATCGGCAAGTCTGTGAAGAAACTGGAATCATTGTACAGTTGGTGAGGATGCAAAATGGTATTGCTCCTATGGGAAATAATATGGAGGTTCCTAAAAAATTAAAAATAGAATTACCATATGATCCAACAATTCCACTTCTAGGTTTCTACCCAAAGAATTGAAAGCAGGGTCTTGAAGAGATATTTGTGCACCCAACCGCTAAAACATGGAAGCAAACAAAGTGTCCATCCACAGATGAATGGATAAGCAAATTGTGGTATACAGTGGACTATTCAGCCTTAGAAAGAAAGGAAATTTCTACAACATGGATGAACCTTGAGGACAATATGCTACATGAAATGAGCCCAGCCACAAAAGACAAATACTGTATGAGTCCACTCACATGAAGCACTTAGAATAGTCGAAAGCCTAAAGGCAGAAAGTAGAATGGTGGTTGTCAGGGGTTGGGGGGATGAGAGAATGGGGAGTTACGGTTTAATGCGTACAAGGAAATTTCTGTTTCGTAGTAGGTACTCAAGTCAATGAATGAATGAATGAATGGTGGGAGGGAGGGAGGGAGGGCAGGAGGGAATGAATGAAGGAAGGAAGGAAGGAAGGAAGGAAGGGAGGGAGGGAGGGAGGGAGGAAGGAAGGAAAGAAGATTAAAGAAGACTTACACACTTTTTGTTCAGCTTATTAAATAGTTTATGTTACTTCCTGCTACTGTGAATGAAACATTTCCATTACATTTTCCAAGTCGGTATTATTAATATATTTTTAGTGACAGATTTTTAATGTTGGTATCCTATTTGGCTATCTGACTAAACTGTTTTTATGATACATAATTATTTTTATTTTAAAGCTAAAGTGGTGTAATTTGTTGAGTATTTTTTTTATTATTTTATTTTTCATCGTAAGTGCACTCTTCAATTCCCATCACCTACTTCACCCATCCCCCACCCACCTCCCCACTGGTAACCATCAGTTTGTTCTCTGTAGTTAAGAGTCTGTTTCTTGGTTTGTCTCTCTCTCTTTTTTTCCTTTGCTCATTTGTTTTGTTTCTTAAATCCCATATCTGAGGGAAATCATATGGTATTTGTCTTTCTCTTACTGACTTATTTCACTTAGCATTGTACCCTGGAGATCTATCCATGTTGTTGCAAATGGCAAGATTTCCCTCTTTTTTATGGCTGAATAATATCCCATGTAATTATTTTTATTTGCTTGTATTTTATAGATAGACAATCCAAAAACTATGCAAATAATGACAGATTTCTCTCTCCCTTTCATATTTCTTTTGCATTTCTTTTTCTTGCCTTCTTGTAGCAGACTAGGAACTTCAGTAAAATATTGGTTGTAAAGGTGATGAAAGGTATGCTTGAATTTTTCTTGCCTTTTGGGTAAATTCTTTTAATGTTTCACCTTAATGATGACAAAGGAGTTATGGGTTTTAGACAGATTTCTATTTTTCAAGGTTTGGAAGCTTCCTCCTATTCCTAGCTTATTGAAACTCTTGATTCAGAATGAGTGTTGAAATCTAGCAAATGATTTTTTTTTTCATCTCTTTGGATGATCACATCTTCTTTTAATTTGTTGATGTAGGTTTTTGTTTTTTTTAAATCAACCCATCCTTGTATTTCTAAAAGTTATATTGTTTTAGGTCTTACATTTAAGGCTCTGATCCATTTTGAGATAACTTTGTGTTAACCAGTGTGAGGTGTGAGGTAAGGGTCTAAGTTCATCTTTTTGCATGTGGATATCCAGTTCTCCTAGCATCATTTGTTGAACAGACTCTTCTTTCCTCAGTAAATTACCTTAACATCTTTCTTAAAATCAGTTGTGTAGAGTATAAGGATTTCTTTCTTGGGTCTGTTCCATCATTTTGTAGTTCTGTGTCTATTCTTATTGCCAGTTCCATGTTTTCATGATAGCAATAGTTCTATGGTAAGTTTCAAAATCAGAAAGTGAAAGCTCTCCAGTTTTATTCTTCTTTTTAAAAGTTTTTTTTGGGGGCGCCTGGGTGGCTCAGTCATTAAGCGTCTGCCTTTGGCTCAGGTCGTGATCCCGGGGTCCTGGGATCGAGACCCGCATCGGGCTCCCTGCTCCGCGGGAAGCCTGCTTCTCCCTCTGATCCTCCCCCTGCTTGTGTTCCCACTCTCGCTGTGTCTCTCTCTGTCAAATAAATAAATAAAATCTTTAAAAAAAAAAAGTTTTGTTTTTTTTTTTGGTCAATCTAGGTATTTTCATATAGATGTTAAGACTGTCAATCTCTAAAACAAACAAACAAACAAAAAAAACCTGCTGGAATTTTCATAGGAGTTAAATTAAGTCTATAGCATCTTTTCATTTCTTTTTTTTTTTAAGATTTTATTTATTTATTCGAGAGAGAGAATGAGAGATAGAGAGCACGAGAGGGAAGAGGGTCAGAGGGAGAAGCAGACTCCCCGCCGAGCAGGGAGCCCGATGTGGGACTCGAGCCCGGGACTCCAGGATCATGACCTGAGCTGAAGGCAGTCACTTAACCAACTGAGCCACCCAGGCGCCCCTAGCATCTTTTCATTTCTGATATAAAACCTACTTGGTGTGATTCTTTCAATGTACTGCTGGTTTTATTTGCTATTATTTTACATATGATGCTAAAGGGCCACATAGTTTAAGTAAACTATCATTTTTTTCCTTCCTTCTTTTCAAATGAATCTTTGATCTATTATTGATCAGTATTATTATCTGTACTCGCTAGCTGAGAAATTTTCCATATTTTTGTATGTTAAGAACTCTTGGGGTCATTCTACTAAAACTACAATGAACTAAATTGTTTACTATCTTTTTGTTCTTGATCAGATGTATCAGGCATGATCATCTTATTAGGCTTTCCAAAATATTATCTATTTTGAAATTTTAAGTATACTGATACTGAATTTGCCCTCCAACTCATTGAATTCTGCTATTTTATATTTATCTCAAGAGTTATTGTGTAGTGTCCTCATCTTTATTCATTTCTTTGTTTCTAGTTTATAATTTTTATTTTGTTTTCCTCTTGAGCCTAATAGTTATCTTTTTGTTACTAATAGCACTGCATTCTCGCCAATGACTGGTCTGTAGAATCTGTGGGTTTTTTGTTTTGTTTTGTTTTGTTTTTTGAGAGAGAGAGAGAGAGAGAGAGAGTGCATGCAAGTGGGGATGGGGGAGGGGCAGAGGGAAAGGGAGAGAGAGTATCTCAAACAGGCTCCAGTGTGGAGCCTGACATGGGGCTTCATCTCATGACCCTGAGATCATGACCTGAGCTGAAATCAAGAGTTGAACGTTTAACCTACTGAGCCACCCAGGTGCCCCTAGAATCTGTGTTTTTAAGAATTTATTGCAATTTTGTTTATGTTTAATTTAATCTACTTTTTAACATTCTATGTAGGCTTAAAAAATTATTATGCATTGGGCCAAAAGTCTATTTAAATTCAAAAGATCAAACTTGTTAATTGTGCTATTCAAATTCTATACATCCTTACCTAATTTTTTTCTCTTTGATTCATTAGTTCATGAGATGTATTTTTTTTTAAAGATTTTATTTATTTATTTGACAGAGAGAGAGAGCGAGAGCAGGAACACAAGCAGGGGGAGTGGGAGAGGGAGAAGCAGGCTTCCCGCAGAGCAAGGAGCCCGACATGGGGCTTGATCCCAGGACCCTGGGATCATGACCTGAGCTGAAGGCAGACGCCTAACGACTGAGCCACCCAGGCGCCCCCCCCCCCTTTTGAAAGATTTTGTTTATGTATTTGACAGAGAGAGAGCAAGCAAGAGCAGGAACACAAGCAGGGGGAGTGGGAGAGGGAGTTCATGAGATGTATTGAGTTTCCCACAATAGCTGTGGGTATATCACGTTTTTAATCTCTATTATTTTTTGCCTCATTTAACTTAATGGTGTATAGTTAATTACATATTTATAGTAGATATATTCTTGATTGATTTCTCTCCCATTAGAGAATCAATTTTTGTCCCATTTAATACATCTTACATTGAATTCTATCTTGTGTGGTGCTGCTGTTACTACTCTTGCCCTTTATTTTTATTAATGCTTATCTGATATATTTTATCCATCCCTTTGATTTATACCTTGTTCCGTCATATTTCCAGGTGTGCTACTTGAAAACAACTTATAGCTGAACTCAGATTGCATACTGAACCTCTCTGTGTTTTATTAGGAAAACTTAACCATTTAATTCATAATGCTGTTATTAGTGATATTCCTGGACTTAATAATGTCATTTTATTACTTTTCTGTACTTACCGGTTATTTTTCTTTTTTTCTTTCTTTTTTTTTGGTTCTTTTTGTTTCCTTTTGTCTTCTGTTAGATTAATGGATGATTATTTGTTCCATATTTCCCTATTTTGTTGGGAAATTGTTCATCCTAAAGCCTTTCATTTCTTACATACATATTTTTCTAACATGCATTTTATCTTCTAAATTTAGAATATTCTTGTCATCTTCGTTGTAAAGCAAGAACATTTAAACACTTTCACCTCCCTCCAACCTGTGTACCTTGTTGTCTGAGAGGGAAGACTCCCTGTCACTCCCATTCATTGGCATCTTTCTGACATCCTGCCTATCCCTGGAGCTCAGCACCCACCCTGATGCTTTCCTTTGCGGACAAAAAGCTCTGTTGTCCATGGTTTTGTAGAAGGAGGGAAGGTCAAATTATCTTACAGCTCAAGATGCAATTCTCCAGGAGTTACCCTGAAAACTACCATAAGGCCCCCTTCTGTTCCCTGCGCTTTTTGCCTTTAGGGTTTTAGGCTTTTGACTTATCCATCTAGACAGCATATTTGATGAGCTGATGCCCCGCATTTATATTTCTCTATAGACTTGATTCTGATTGATATATATCAAAGATTCTTCAAAATTACTGGTGCATTGATTGGAATCTTCTTGTTTTCCCATACTATTATGGATTTTTTTCTTTTTTAACAGAATGTTTACATAAATAATTGTTGCGACTGAGGGAAGGCATAGGCACTTAGTCTGCCATTTTACCCATTCTCATTTCTCTCTGACGGTGTCCCCTGTGATACCCTGGGTATGCATTCACTGAATAACCCTTATGGGTATTTATCTTTTGTTTTTCTTCCTTCAAACCTTGCCTATTCTAGTGAGACTCTTGCTAGACTGTTCTTTGCTCAACTCGAGGACATTCTGTTCCTTGAAGACTTCCCTGATCTCCATGTCCAAATGTTAATATTCTTCTACAGTGAGTCCTTATGGTCCTTAATATGAATCTCTGTTATAACTAAGTTAAAAGATACAGCATAATTTATTATCTGAACTTATTTCTCCTTCACACCAAGTACAGTGTCTCTTATCTTTTTTTTTGTTTTGTTTTAAAGATTTTATTTATTTATTTGACACAGAGAGAGAGAGAGACAGTGAGAGACGGAACACGAGCAAGGGGAGCAGCAGAGGGAGAGGGAGAAGCAGGCTTCCCATGGAGCAGGGAGCCCAATGCGGGGCTCGATCCCAGGACCCTGAGATCATGACCTGAGCCGAAGGCAGACACTTAACAACTGAGCCACCCAGGCTCAGTGTCTCTTACCTTTGTATTTCCACTGCACATAATAATGCTTTCCACATAGTAGGGACCATCATCTGTGACTGAAATTGAATTAATCTGAATTTGTAGCCAGTTTCCACCAATTAGAGAAAGTTCATCTTTACACTGTGCTTGGGCTGACTGTTCTATGATACCTTTTTTTGAACTTGATTATGTAGTGTTCCTTAGAACATCAAACAGTATTTGTTGAGAGGCACAACAAAAAAGTAGGAAGGGAAAAATGAAGGGGGGAAATCGGAGGGGGAGACGAGCCATGAGAGACTATGGACTCTGAGAAACAAACTGAGGGCTCTAGAGTGGAGGGAGTGGGGGGATGGGTTAGCCTGGTGATGAGTGTTAAAGACAGCACATATTGAATAGAGCACTGGGTGTTATACGCAAACAATGAATCATGGAACACTACATCAAAAACTAATGATGTAATGTATGATGATTAACATTACATAATAAAATAAAATTTTAAAAAACATTATTCTTGTGATTAACTCATCTTAAAATTGTCTTTCTCATACCCCACATTTGTGTATTAAGAGCCCCAAAGAGAATATTAAAAAATTTTTTGACTTGCTCATTACTCATAGACATTAGCTGATATGATATTTCCTTAAACGATGCTATCTGTCTAGCACATATGTCTTAATCTCTTGCAGAGGATGCCACACTGACACATATTACTGTTTATCACAACACTGCCCCTAATCATCCATGCTGCTCAACCTCATCAGAAGTCCTTCCGTCAAAATGTGTCTCTATGGTAACACAAGCCAGATTTGGCCATTTGGACTCTGTTTGGAACACAAAGGTCACTTGAGTATTTATGACATTTGGATTTTGGAGTGTATTTCCAGAACTACAGATTCTGCATGGCTTTGACATTTGGATACACTCTTTATTAATAGTATTTTTCCTTGGTACACATGTATGCTTCATTTTGAAATTACATTTGTTAATTGGAAATGAAAGCAGCCAATGTAACCAATTTTAATGGGACTCACTCTTCTTTCTTCATTACGTTTCTTTCTAGAAAATTAGACTTTGTGTTATGTAAGAAAATCATTGTAAAATGTAAATCACTGAGATTGCTAAAAGTATCTCATACTAACAAAACTGAAAAATTGATTATTGATTATTTTATAATGTTCTCTTTTTCCTCAAAATACAATTGCATCTTGAATTTTATTGAAATGGGATAACAGAATTATTCAATTTAGCATACATTGTTATCTTTTTATATCCAAGAAGGATTTGATTTGTGGATGGGAAGAGCAAATATGTGTTCATTGAAATATAATCATTTGCATTGAAATTAGAAATTGTCTAAAAAAGAAAAAGCTAAATCTTTAATAAAAGGTTTAGAACTCTAGAATATTGCGAAAGGAAATCGGAATATAATAAAAAGTGTAGTTGTTTCTGGGTAATAAGATTCACTATCTCAGGGTGCCTGGGTGGCTCAGATGGTTAAGCGTCTGCCTTCGGCTCAGGTCATGATCCCAGAGTCCTGGGATCGAGTCCTGCATCGGGCTCCCTGCTCCTTGGGGGCCTGCTTCTCCCTCTGCCTCTCTGTCTGTCTCTCTCTCTCTGTCTCTCATGAATAAATAAAATCTTTAAATAAAAAAAAAGATTCAATATCTCAGAGCCAATACTTTCCAAATACATCTATTTAAAATAATAATAGCTAGGGGCGCCTGGGTGGCTCAGTCAGTTAAGTACCAGATTCTTGATTTTGGCTCAGGTCATGATCTCAGGGTCCTGGGATCAAGCCCTCATTGGGCTCCGCATTCAGCAGGGAGTTTGCTTAAGGATTCTCTCTTTCTCCCTCTCCCTCTGCCCCTCCCCCTTCTCACATGCTCTCTCTCTCTCTCCCCCTGAATTAAATAAATATAAAAAAATTAATTAAAATAAAAAATAAGAAAATAAAAAGTTAATACTTAAGCAAACATTTTCTCTGTGCCTGTGATTATATTCTAAATGCTTTAGACATATCAACTCATAGCAACCCTGAGAAGTTGTTGCTATAATATTCCCCATTTTACTAACGAAAAACTGATACCCAGAAGAGTAATAACTTGCCCGTAGTTATATAGCTACTAATTGGCATACTCTGGGTTTAAAGAAAGCCAGGCGGTCTGGGTCACAGACTAAGTCAAACTGCCCACGGCAATCTAAATGAGGGAGATTCTAATCAGAATCCAAATAAGATGATTTCCTGAGAATTTTTTTAATGTAGATTTTATCTAAAGGAATAAGCTTCTGAGAGTAGCTATAAAAAGTCTCCAAAAAGAACTTAGGAGATATTTAAGTGTTTTAAAAAAACAGAAAACTAGTTTAAGCAAAAGTTTGCAAAATTATGGATTTTATTTTTCTCAACAATTTTCTTAAGCAGGAACCTTTTAGGCAGTTGAAGACCAGTGTGGTGGTCCAATGATACCTTCAAGAGAAAACGGGCTCTCTCTAGATTTCCTCTGAGCCAACCTCAGTTAAGTATCTTAATTCTCAAGCTGATTCCTTTACATTTCAAGATGGCTGCTCTCCATCCCTTTTTTGTGAGGTTCCATATCACTTTTGGGTTCCAGTGAGCAAGAAGGGGATGAGCAAGAGTGAAAAAGACATAAGCCAGATGAGTTGACTCCTTCTAAAGAACTTTCTCAGAAACGACTCAGAGTCGTTTCACTTAGACTACAGCTGCCTAGACCTGACACATAACCAAATCTAACTGCAAGGAATGCTGGCTTTTTAATAAAAAAATTTTAAGCAGGTTTTTGACTGGACACATAGCAAAGAAATGATGCTGGAGAAGCTCTAGAATAGCTTTACTGCAGGGCTAGGTTAGCCCCGCTAATAAGGCTTAGTGTACCCTGGCCATTCAAGGAGGTTTGTCACTGGCTAGTCAGGACTCAACTGTTTGGAAATCTTCAGTTTACCTCTCCCTGGTAGTTCTTTGCTCTGCTTCATGAAGTTTCACCCCAAAGAGACACATTTCTGTGTAGCTCCCTCTTTTCCAGTGGTCCTTCTGGAAAATTAGCTGCATGAGCCTTCATGAACCTCACAGCCTCTGCCAGTGCAACTCAGGGAGTCCTATTCTGCTTGCATTCCCCCTCTATGATGCAGTCCTGAGGTACTTCCTGACAGAAATCTGGGGCAATTAAGGGCTCGTGTGACTTGTTTACTTTGTCTCAGGTATCCCAACCATGTGCTGTCTGTCAACCAATGTCTCAAAACCCTTTGTCAGGTTTTCCAGTTGTTTCCAAGGGAGGGCAAACCCAGTGTCACTTGCTACACTACAGAGGAAGCAGAAGCTCTCTGACTGTCCTTTTCATCATTCAGGTCATGCTACCTGACACTAAAAAGAGAAATAATTTCCCTCTTTTGAGTTCTATATAATTCTCCCTTTGTTGATAAGTTGCTTGGAAAACAACATACATTTATTATAGAAATCTCATTAAATATTTGCACATTTGCCAAAGATGTGGGTTCCATGGTCTAAGATTTTAAACACAATTTATAATACTGAGTTGGTAGGAAAATGCCTGAAGAATTCCAGATAACATCCAAATGTGACAAGATGACCTATATGCCACTAATCCTCTGTTGTCACAGAAGCCTTGCTTCCGAAAAACAGACCCCAATCACTGCAAATCTTTTGGAAATTATAATCATGTATAACTTTGAGGTTATAATTACATAAATCTGTCACATCTCATGGTAAATGTGCTATTGCATATTTGGTCTTCCACATTAGGTAAAATTTAGGTTGCATTTTGAGAACTTTGCAACAGACCTCAAGATGGAGGCCATGTGACCAGGATCCAGAAATATTGTCATGAGTATAGCTCTTTCATTCCTGATAGGCAGCAACAACTTTTGTGATTATATTAACTATATAATACATTAATATAGTAATGCATCTAATATGAGAATCTAGGGTTAATTATAAGTCAATGTGAAGTTCTCATGATTGTGTTCTTGTTTTTAATTTGTATTTGGTTTTGTTTTCTATTCAAAGGGCTTTTAAATGTCTCTCTAGATATGTCTAACTCCAGGAGTTGAAGATGTTAGTTCTCATAAAGGAGAAATAACTCTCTGCATAAAATGATTAGGTTTGTAGCAAAAAAGCTGGTTTGCACTACATCTCTTATCTTAGGATCATAGCTAAGAAAGATCCAGTTAAATCCATTGGGGGAAGATTGACTGGAGCTGTTTCTAGACATGATTTCTTGGGTTAGCCACACACTACAAAAGCAGGTTCCAGGGACACCTGGGTGGCTCTGTCGGTTGAGCATCTGACTCTTGATTTTGGCTCAGGTCATCATCTCAGGGTAATGAGATCGAGCCCCATGTGGGGCTCCATGCGGAGCAGGGAGTCTGCATGAGACTCTCTCTCTCTCTGTCCCTCCCCCACTCTCACTCTCTCTCAAAAAAAAAAAAAAAAAAGAAGAAAAGAAAAAAGAAAGAAAGAAAGAAAAAGAAAACAACAAGAACTACAACAACAGGTTCCAGAAGAGAGGTCAGTCAAGTAAAAAGTGTTTGGCATCCAGAACCTAGGGCACCAGACATGAAGCATGAAGTATTCTGTGTAGTTGACATGGTGGCAACAGAGGGGATTCTACACATGCAAGCAGAAAGGACCACATGTAATTCCAAAACAAAGGCATTTAGAATCAGGCAAGCAGAGAGAATTAGCATTGAGGGAAATCTATCAGAGCAGAGCAGGAACCCAGCAGAGTATCTAGGATTTGGGGCAATGGTGCAAGATTTTCGAAAGAGAAACACAGCCTTTATTTCTAGAAGAACCATAGTACTAGGAGAGCAGCAAGACAGAACATTTAGGGTTCAAGTCAAACAGGCAAAAGGACCCATTCAGAGTCTCAAAGTGTCAGACAAGAACTGTCCAAATCATTTGATCTCCTGTATCGGCTTATTTTTGCAACTTTTTATGAAGCTGAGCATGATGGTGGGAGGCAAGAGGCAAAGCTATGGGAAGAAAAAAGAAGACACTGGCTGGGGACACTGGCAGGCCAGAAACAACCAGCCTGCCTGCCCAGTGCTTAAATGTCTCATATTTAAAGTAATTTTGGGTTTGTTTTTTTTTTAAGAGGCTCTGTTAAGTTAAACATTACCGGAGAGATAACACTTTAAGCCCCTGAGAGACCAGCCTTTAGCATATATTGGTTTATCAGATTAGCTGTTAGTTTCAAATGGAGAGAGAAAGGTCCTGAGGGAATGAAATTCAGATATTAGATTTAAAGGATATTTGAAGGAAATAGAGTTCCAGAGCAGGTAATTTTATACATATTGAAAATTAGGGAGAAATTTGTCTTTTATGCCCCTCATTTCACATTTCCCTCTAGGCAACATGCACTGAGAATTTACTATGTGCCAGACACTTTCCAAAACCCTTCAAATATATTATTTCATTTAATCCTCCAACCCTATGGGTACGTCTTATCATTTCCATACTAGAACTAGGAAAACCAAAAAAATTCCCAATTCTAAACAGCTGGTAAGTTGTAGAACTGGAATTCAAACTCATCTGTGTTCAATGACCTAATTGTTCTTACAAGAGGGTCTTTCAAAGGTCCAAGTGAGAGGCTTTGACAATTTCACTAGGGAAGGTGTCATTAGGAATGACGGGATGGGACTGGGGCAAAAAAAAAAAACCAACAAAAAACCCACAAGTGGCATGGAGGACAGTTCAACAGTCAGTTGCTGGTTGTTGTGTGCCAACAATTATCAGAGGTCATGCTAGGTCCTAGGGATACTGTCATGAAAAACCAGACATGACCCAGACTTCATGGGGCTGTCTAGCGGGGAGAAAACATTCAACCAATAGTGGTAAATAACTGTAAATAAGTCTCAACTTTGCAGAGTTGAAAACAAAGGTGCTGGGTGATGGTTGCCATCAACAGCACTGAGACACCTGTTTTTGACAACTTATATTTAAACAAAAAGGAGAGAAGGAAAAATGATGCTGGAGGTGGGAGAAAATGGAGGTAGGAAACAAAAGGAAGAGTAGTTTTGTGGGGGAGAATGTGCTGAGATGGGTCTATGACGTACCCATTGAATTCAGGGTGAGTTTGAGACATCCAAGAATTGTCCACGAAGCACCTAGAGATAAGATCAGGGCCAGAAGCCAGGGAAAGAGATGCTGTCATGAGCCCCAGAGAAACACTTGGTACACAGCCAAGCTGGATACAATGAAGGGGCTCTGGGCTCTCCAGGGCATGATCTTCAATCCTATCTAAGTCTACAGCAGCACCTATGGAAGTGGGGGGGGGGGCTCACGAGGGGCAGGCAAACAAAGCTGGTAGCATTAGATACCTAAAACTTTGTAAGGATCCCCTAAGAAAGCCATAGCCTCTTTTTAAATAAAAATAATAGTTAAGAAGAAGAAGAACTAACACCACTTTGTGCTTCTGCTATGCTATCTGAGTTAGTCCTCCTAACACCAGGAAGAAACAGCAAGAAAACTGAGGCCCAGGGAGAGTAAGTAACTTCCCTGAATCCACCACTATGAAGTCTGGATCCAAGATTTAAACTCAGATCGGGCTTTATTTTTATTATTTTTTGTTTTTTTAAAAGATTTTATTTATTTATTTGACACAGAGAGAGACAGAGCAAGAGAGGGAACATGAGCAGGGGGAGCGGGAGAGGGAGAAGCAGGCTTCCCGCTGAGCAGGGAGCCCGACTCTGAGCTCGATCCCAGGACCCTGGGATCATGACCTGAGTCAAAGCCAGATACTTAATGACTGAGCCACTCAGGCGCCCCTCAGATAGGGCTTTGATCACGACTATAGATCAAGGGGAGAAGAAACAAAGGGACCCTTTCTTCCCTCAAGCCCTGGTGTAAATGGGAGAGAATGAAGTTCCCTGTTTTATCTTGTCAAGAAGACAAAATGTGTAACTTTATATCCCAGTGCTAAAGGGGAATTGATATTAGTCTGCATCTCTGAATCCCAAATATTTTAAATACATTTTATCCAGACCCTGATATTCTGAATTTCATCTCGTCGTCTCATACCTGATCCTTCCGAGGTGAGGCTGCTCCCATGAAAACTTGGCAGACGGGGGGGGGGGGGGGGGGGGGGGGGGAAGAGGTTAGGATACCAAAGGAGACATCAGAGGAGAGCAAATACTGGAAAAATTGGCTTAACAAGAAACTTCCAAAGTACCTTCTGAAGTCTATGGGAAGTTGGGCCAGGTTAACAAAATTCAGAAAGAACTGTCTCTTCTCTTAGCACTTGCTAGAAATGGAACATAACCATGGGAAATTACCCAACCTCTTTAACTTCTGTTCCCTCACTCATTTAATAGAGCTAATCTGAAAGTCACCCCATGTTTGCCTTTGTGAGGATTTAATGAGATAATGCTTCTATGCTCTCTGCATCGTGTCCAGTGCTGAACAAGGCCTCAATAAATGTTTGCCTTAAAAAAAAATGAGCTAATGTACGTGAAAACATTTTATGAGCCCAAAGTACTATATCAATGCAATTATTTTTTAGATGCAGAAAAGAGAAAATAGACTTAATAGTGTATTGTGAATATGTAGGCTGTACGAGACCTACTTCAAACTGAAATATTGATACTAGTGTTTCTCTTTAAGGCTCTTATTTGTCATGCTTAACATAATTTTATCTAAAAGTCACTTAGTATTTTCTGCGCAAACGAACCATTGCAGAACTGAATAATAAAAAAAAAAAACTTGCACGTCTGAAAACAATATGAAACATTTAAGCACCAATGACCTTGTATTCTCATCTAGCTTTGTGACTTGTTATCTTCCAACATCAATGTTTCCATTGTCACTCTGCTGTTTCAGATAACAATGCTTTCTGGAGACTTGCCTGCTAGCCATTTAAGAAATTAGGGGCTTTTTAAAAAGTCTTCCACTGTGTTGATTCCCAGCTATACAGTTACCATTTGTAAATCAGTGGAGCAAGAAATTAAGGACACACAAGCAGGCTTGCCTGTAGAATACCAATAACAATAAATGTACAAGATCACCTTGCTGTCTCTCTGGGGCTTATTGTATATCCAACTAAAACACTGCCCCTTCAAAGAAACATGATTGTCTTAATCACCAGGAGAAATAAACAAGGCACAGTGATAATCAGACTAGGATGTGATGAAATAAGTTGCCTACATTTTATAACCCAAAAATGAAGATCTGGTTTTGTTTGTTTGTTTGTTTTTAAGGATTTTATTTATTCATTTGAGAGAGAGAGAGAGAGTACAAGCAGGGAGAGGAGGAGGGGGAGAGGCAGAAGGAGAGGGAGAAGCAGACTCCCCACTGAGCAGGGAGCTTGATGCTCAGGACCTGGAGATCATGACCTGAGCCGAAAAGCAGGTGCTTAACCATCTGAGCCACCCAGGTGCCCCCCAAGAAAGAATTCTTGAGACATCTTTGGTGCAAAAAGGTGGTTTTATTAAAAAGCACAGGGACGGGACCCCTGGGCAGAAAGAACTGCTGCCTGAAGGTCTGTTTTTAATGCATCATTTTCTTTTCTTTTTCTTTTTCTTATATTCATAATGCATTGTTTTCATTGTAATTCTTAGGTCTTAACTCCTATGTTATCTGTAGTTGCTCCTTTGGTTCGCTTTGAAGTGCAAATTTTTCGGCTCCAATGATAGCTAATAAGGAGTAAACAAAAGAGAGGAGTAGAAGGTTGTTGAATAATATTACATCTGAGTGACCTTATTTTTTCTCTTTGGACCCAAATTGGCCTTCTCCCACCGTGTTGGTGATTCAAATCCTTGCAGATGCTCTGGACAACTCTCCAGTTAGGAGGGAGCCACCAGTGCGCCTGAATTCTGCCAGTATGTTATAGATGGCACCTATTCACTCAAGAATTCAGGGCAAGCAAAGGAAATAGCTACACTTGTAACAAAATTTGGGAAAGGACACAAAGTCCCCAAACTCCAGGTCATTTCCTCAGTTATTTGACAGTGCTGCCAAATGTTCTGGGAGGAACACAATATCAGTCCATTGGCATGCAAGATTTCTGGTGTAGGGAAATTACCCTAACAGATATTAAAATATAATATGTTACAATATGAAATAATGAGGGGCGCCTGGGTGGCTCAGTCCTTAAGCGTCTGCCTTCGGCTCAGGTCATGGTCCCAGGGTCCTGGGATGGAGCTCCGAGTCGGGCTCCCTGCTCGGCGGGAAGGCTGCTTCTCCCTCCCGCACTCACCCTGCTCGTGTTCCCTCTCTCGCTATGTCTCTCTCTCTGTCAAATAAATAAATAAAATCTTTTTTAAAAAAAGCAATATGAAATAATGAAATATTGCTACATTATGCTACAATAATGAAAACTAAATGTCTGAGGCAAAAGAATCAACAGACAGAATGGACATCCCTGAAACTCAAATATATAATAGATGACAATATATTTGAAAAGAGAATATTATTAATGAAGAAGGGATATATTACTCCATAAATTATACTGGAGATTGACTGATGACTTGAAACAATAAACAGGCAAGAGTTTCATCTTATAACATACTCCAAATAAATTCCAGGTGAGAAAATAAACATAATAAGGAAACCCATTAGAAAACTAGAACATGTAAACAAAGAATCAGTTGATGAGCAAGGACTTTAATGACATAAAAATAATGGGAGACATGATAAATTTTAAAATAATGATAGACTGCATAAGTATACAAAAACCGATGCTTTCAATATAGTAACAGAAATAAATATTGATGTGAATCTATACGTATTCTATCTCTTTTCTAGTTCTGTTTACCGAGAGGGCTTAGGAGCAATGATACCATACAAGCAATGAGCAAGTGTGGTATCCAGACCTGGTTTCTAAATACCAACTTCCACTAAAAGAAACGAGCACTCTTAGGAAGAAAAGGTTGATTCCAGGGCTGGGGTGGGAAAGTATGAAATGGGCCTAGAACATTTCCTTGTGCCTGAAGTAAGAAATTGCTCAGAGAATATTGGGGATAAATCAGAAGCTCATAGGAGCTCTCACTGGCCAAATCTGGGGTGATTTGTGCATCAAAATAAATGATAGTAACAGATTACAACCCACTGAACAAACAGGAATCCATGAGCCCATACTGACTTAAATTAATAATGAATCAATTGATGGGCCCCTGGGTGGCTCAGATGGTTAAGCGTCTGCCTTCGGCTCAGGTCTTGGTCCCAGGGTCCTGGGATCGTGTCCCGCATCGGGCTCCCTGCTCCTTGGGAGCTTGCTTCTCCCTCTGCTTCTCTCTCTCTCTCTCCCTCTCTCTCCCTCTGTCTCTCATGAATAAATAAATAAAATCTTTAAAAAAAATAAAAAAAAATGAATCAATTGAAAATTTGAGGTAAAAAATCCTTCCCCTCAAAATACTTATTAATGACAAAGGTGGAAGGAGTAACTTCATAGTAAAAAATCTTCCTAGACGCAATGTTAATCAAGTGTTTAAAGTGAATATCACTGGGGCTCCTGGGTGGCTCAGTCCCTTGGGCATCTGACTCTTGGTTTCGGCTGGGATCATGATCTCAGGGTCATGGGATCGATCCCTGCGTTGGGCTCTGCGCCAAGCACGGAGTCGGCTTGAGATTCTTTCTCTTCCTTTGCCCCACCCCCCCTTTCTCTAAAGTAAGTAGATAAATATTTTTTTTTAATTTTAGTAGATAAATATTTTTTTAAAAATAAAAATAAATTTGCCACCAATAATGGGACAAATCCAAGTAGTATTCTACCTGATAAAGTGTAATAAGAGCAGGGTTCCTGGGTGGCTCAGTTGGTTGGGCGACAGCCTTCGGCTCAGGTCATGATCCTGGAGTCCCGGGATCGAGTCCCACATCAGGCTCCCTGCTCGGCGGGGAGTCTTCTTCTCCCTCTGACCTTCTTCCCTCTCATGCTCTCTCTCTATCTCATTCTCTCTCTCAAATAAATAAATAAAATCTTAAAAAAAAGTGTAATAAGAGCATAACATCTTCTCTGTGATATTCCTGACAAAGCTGCATAACCTGAATCTAATCCCAAGGAAACATCAAACCCACTGGGGACATTCTACAAAATAACTGGTCTGTAATCTTCAAGAGCACCAAGGTCCTGAAAACCAAGGAAATACTAAGGAACTGTTCTACATAGAAGGAGGCTAAAGTGACATGGCAACTAAATGCAACGGGATCTGGATTAGATCTTTTTATATAAAGGACATTTTGGGGACAGTTGTTGAAACTGGAATGGGGACTGAGGATTAGGCAGTAGCCCGTAGCAATGTTAATTTCCTGAATTTGATGGTAGTATTATAATTATGTAGCAGAATACCTTTGCTCCTAGGAAATGCACACTGAAATTTTCCGAGGGCATCATGTAAGCAACTTGGTTTCAAATGGCTCCAGAATACATAAACATTCTTGCAACATTTTTGTAAGTTTGAGGTTGTTTCAGAATAACAACAACATGAATAAAAATGCAAGTGTACCTCTTCCAAATTCTCTTTTGTCTACTTCCAGTAGGATACATCTAAATATTGTGTTAGTATCATACATTTTTGGTGTATCACTTAGAGCGGTGTAATATTCCCTTGTGCAAATTTTAATGTCAAACATTAGGGAAATTATGAGGATATAGCTATATCCTAGAACATTATAAATATTTTTAAGTGTTTTTGTTTTGACAAATAGGCAAGAACATGGAAAAATTCTTGTAGCGTTATATTGTTTTAAAATAAAATTGAAGTAGTACATACAAAATTACGATCCATAGTCATTTATGACTTGAAGGAATGACAACATTTGAACTGCAGTTATATCTGGGTAATGTGAACATAGGTGATTTATTTTTATTTTTATTTTGGTAAAATGTCTCAATTCCCTACAATGACCATCCCTTTTAAGAACAAATATTGAAAAATATAAAAGTAATTAATATGAAGTGATGTGGAGGAGAAAGAAAAAGTAGTTGTTAAAGGAGAAAGTCTCCGAGGACGTTGCTGTTGGCCTGGTTTTCCTTCTCTGCAATTTGATGTTGAAGGTCAAAGACACCGTATGTGAAGGCCCCAGCACAGTGGCTGGCATTCAGAGGAACTCTGCTGGAAGCTGGTCACCACGCCCTGCAGTCAGGCACACAAGTGCCCCCTTTCCCACCCACCGGGGCTGGTGAGGGGGTCAATTGCTCAGCCTGCAATAAAGAAAGGGTAAGAGATGTTATCAGTAATCCACAAAATCCGAATATACAGTTCCCTGGCGTACACGGAATCATTCTTATTTTCAACTCAAAAGGTCTGTTCACTATCAAACAAAACTAACTGCCTTTAATGTTAATAGAAACTACAGACAGAAATCCTCTAGAAACACAACAGACATTATGGATTTGACAATTCGTCGTGCTCTCTCTTCTAGGCTCAGTTTCAACATATTTGAAATCAAGTAGGAGGCTTATGTTGATACAAAATATTTGCAGACTGATTTACTGATGCTAAACTGATCACATACAGATGGTGAAGAAGTATTAACTGGAACTCCCACATGACAGTATGAAGGAAATAGGTTTCTCTGCAGAGAAATGTTTGAATGTGTCATAAAAACTTTGAGAATTAACATCTCAAAAGCCTTAAATCCAGTATGTAGAAACACTGTGTCAGCTTTGGAGTCCAGCTTCCTGGGTTCAATGCCACATAGATAACATAATGTGACTTTGAACAAGTGACTTAAACTCTGTAGGCTTTGGTCGTCTACAGTCAACGGGTGTCATCTCTCAGGATTATAGTGAGAATGAATGAGATAAGGTATATTCAACACCTGGCATAGTCCCTGGTATATATGCAAAGCATGATAAAAGTCATTATCATTATTTTTATAATATTAACAGATTGGTGGTATTACATTTAATTAATATCTACATGCTGTGAAGGTATGCATAGGAATGCAGAAGGAGAAGGTGTGAGAAAGGAGGAAGAGAAAGAAGCAGAAAGTCAATGCTAATTCACTCTCCACCTTTAACACTCGCATCTTATTTCTGTTCCTGATCGTCTCCATCTCAGTAAATGGAACTACCATCTGCCCGGTTGCTTGAGGGGCGTATCTCAGAGTCCCTCTAACCACGCCCATTTCCCCCCCTCCCTAGCTGGCCCCGCCCACCCTCTGTGCAATCCCAAGTTATTCCAGTCCCTCCATGGTCCCTCCCTAGTGTTCTGTGCCCGCCTCCTAACCCTTCTCCGTGCTGTTGCTCAAAGGCCTCTCTGGTTCATTCTCCACACAAAACCAGAGCCATCTTCTTGAAACATACATCAGATACCTCTCCCCGCCGCTGGCAACACTTCAATGCCTTCTGGTTGTACTTTGAATAAAATCTAACCTCCTCTGAAACCCTATCTGACCTGCATCCTCTCAACCCTCCGAATGCCACCTCCTGTCATTCCCTCCCTCACTACACAACAGTCGTCAGTGCAGCCACGCTCCTTCCCACCTCAGAGCCTTCGCACATGCTGTTCTCCCTACCTGGGACCCTTCCTTTATAGCACGGATGTCCAGTCCCTTCCTGACCTTCAGGCCAGAGCTTCAAGGTCACCTCCCCAGAGAGGCCTTTTCCATCCTCCAATGAAAGTAGCTGTCCCCTTTACCTCAGTTATTCTCTAGACTGGCACACTGTCTTCTTAACAGCACATAAAACAATTTCTAATTATTTTATTTCGTTTTTTCTTTTTTCTTTTTCTTTCTTTCTTTCTTTTCTTTTTTTTTTTTTTTTTTTTGGTCTGGGTCATCCAAAGACTGTAAAGAACTGAGCTGGGGCCATATCTTTTTTTTAAAGCACTTCCAAGGCTTAGTTCACGCATTGTGCTGGGCATACAGAAGATGTTCAGTAAATATCTGTTGAAACCGATGGACAATTGAATAACTGAATCTTGTGAATGCCCATAGTTAAAATACATTAGATGTGTAATAATTTATTTTCGCTCTTTTTTTTAAAGATTTTATTTATTCATTTGAGACAGAGATGGTCAGAGAGGGAGAAAGATGAGGTACATATATTTTACATATTTCTATGTAACTACAAAGGTTAGAAATAGCTCACTATATACAGAGAAGTTCGTTACAAATTCTCTGTTAATCTAGAAAGCTGTCATGTTGAACAGGCAAATGTAAGTTCAGGAATCTTGCTGATTGTAGTTACTTAATTGGCATTTTTGGGGCCAATGGATTACATGAATCCATCTTTAAAATCTCTAATTTTAGAGGATACTGTGATTTGAAAACAACATTATGACCACATTTTATAGGGCTCACATCTTTTTTTTTAAAGATTTTATTTATTTATTTGAGAATGAGAGATAGAAAGCACAAGAGGGAAGAGGGTCAGAGGGAGAAGCAGACTCCCTGCTGAGCAGGAAGCCCGATGTGGGACTCGATCCCGGGACTCCAGGATCATGACCTGAGCCGAAGGCAGTCGCTTAACCAGCTGAGCCACCCAGGCGCCCTAGGATTCACATCTTTTTGATCAGGGATGATCAAAGACTAATTTCAAGTAAGTATTTGTTATTTGGGGACTTATCTTCTCATGGGCCCCTGAATGATGCTTTTCTGAATAATTCTCTCTCTCTCTCTCTCTCTCTCTCTCTCTATATATATATATAGATAGATAGATATAGATAAAACTGACTGCAAAGGATACTGTTATGAGACATCTGGATCTTCCCTCTGAGACTGAGGTTTTCGCCCTCCATTTGTTGGGGGTGTAGTTAAAGAGACCTGTATCTAAGATCATGCGCCATCCCTGGGGATGGTCCTTATCTAAAAACCAATCTTTGCTATAGGGGTTAGTGAGGTGGGGAGATCCAGCCTCTTATCTAATGGGGGCTCAACTTGATGTGGCCATCCCAGCTCCCGAGCTCTGGGATCAGCTCAGGCTGTTGTTGCACAGATGCTGCCAGGATGAGGTCCAATGCTTCCCTTTGCCCAACTCTGTTTTCTTCACAGGTATTGATCCAGAGAGCACTCCCTAGTAAACTCCCTGCACCCAATCCCTCCCGTCAAGATGGATATAGTGTCTCCTTCAAGAGACACTGACCGGGTTGATTGGGTACCATTCTTTTCTACCATTTTCCTGCTCCTTGGCTTGAAAGAACTACTCTCCCAAAAAGGCGGACAGATAGAATCTGCTACCCAGCTCTCCCCCAACGATAAATGGTATCTGACGGCAGGATTGGAAATGGGGATGACCAGAGTCTCCTACCAACCTGTGCCCTAGCCTAAACTGCCCTCAATTTCCTTTCTCTACTCTCTGGTGTCATACCAGTGTGGAGAGAATTATAATAGAGACTACTTCTTTACTAATTAATTAATAGGAAACTAACCATAAGTATACATACACTCTGATATAATTATTTTTAAAACATGTGATAGGCTGAACTGTGTCCCCCCCCCAAAATCCGGATGTTGAAGTCCCAACCCCCAGTGCCTCATAATGTAGTGGTATTTGGAGATGGGGTTTTTATAGAGACAATGAGGGTTAAATGAGGACATTTGTGTGGCCCCTGATCCAATAGGACTGGTGTCCTTATAAGAAGAGATTAGGACAGACTCACACGGAAGGAAGACTATATAAAGACACAGGGAGAAGTTGGCCATCTACAAGCCAAGGAGAGAGACCTCTGCTGAAACCAACTCTATCAACAACTTGATCTCAAACTTCTTTTTATTTTATTTTATTTATTTATTTATTTGAGAGAAAGAGAGCATGAGAGGGGGCAGGGCCAGGGGGAGAAGCAGACACCCCACTGAGCGGGGAGCCCGATGTGGGGCTCGATCCCGGGACTCCGGGATCATGACCTGAGCTGAAGGCAGATGTTTAACCGACTGAGCCACCCAGTGCCCCTCAAACTTCTAACTTCCAGAATTGTGAATTTCTGTCGTTTCAGCCACCTGGTTTACAGTATTTTATTATGGTGGGGCTCCAACAAACTACTCTAGCACATAATCGTAAAACCTGTGCATTTTGTTTCCTGCCCTTAAATGCGCGAAGCACACCTAAGAAGGCCAGAGAGGAGCATCTCTAGGAGAGCTCCAGGATATCTTGAGGCTGTGGGAATTTTTCATCTCTTGCCCTGCCCCATTTTGTTTCCATAGCTTTATTTCTGCTTGATGTGGGTACCTCAAGTGGACCACACGGTTTGGTCATGTTTCCTCCAGCCCCAAACTTACACTCTTGTATGTATCTTCTTTTGTTTTGATGCTATGGTTTGGTGGATTCTTTATGCTGTACCCTGAACCTCCAGCCCCAGGAAGCTATCCCGGCCAGCTTCCATGAATCTAGCCTTCCCTGAGAAAGCAGATGGGCTGGATATC
This sequence comes from Zalophus californianus, assembly GCF_009762305.2. NCBI lineage: Eukaryota > Metazoa > Chordata > Mammalia > Carnivora > Otariidae > Zalophus > Zalophus californianus. The sequence continues at coordinate 116,477,944 of NC_045603.1, read as the reverse complement.
ACAAGAGCTGCACACAAGCTCAGAGGGCCTGATTTACTAACTGGGGGTTAATCACATTGATTTTATCCTGACTCTCCATCCAGAAATTTAGGAATTAGATCTTATGGGCAGCATCGTAGCTTCCTAGATTTAAGGCATTTGACTATATTGTATCAAAATAATTAAGGGAAGGAAAAAGTTAATAAATATATATCCCACAAGAGAACATCATTGGGACAGTTCCCACTGTCCCCAGGAACGCTTCATGTGACACCCTTGTCTCTACCCAGTCTTCTCCAAGCTCTCCGATGATCAAATCATCTTAGATGACAGCCCGCTACACTACCATGCTTCTGTCATCCCACACCTGGACCACCACAGATGCTTAGGAGGCCCCGGGGACCTGAACTGTGTGGTGGTCTGTGGCAGAAGGGGCCTCTCGGTGTCCTTGCTTTAATTGTGCTTAAAGAGCATCAAATCTGTGCTGCCCACACGGAAACTCGGCTTCTGGTGTAACAGCTGTTCAATTGCTTCACTTACAGCTTCCATCCTTGCCCTTGGACTCAGTCAAGGTCCAGGGACTTGGTTGAGTGACAGCTTTTGTTCTGTGCTCCCCTCTGATGACTAAGGTTTTGTTTTGGGGTCAAGCTTGTCACGACTCCTTCCTCCCTTAGGGGAAGCTCTCTCCTCATTCACTCTCAGTCACTCGGGCAGAGACTTCTGGTAGGGCTGTCCAGCCAGCTCTCCACGCATGCCTGAGAGAGCCAAGTGCTAGCTTCTGGGCACATCAGGGGCTTCCTGTCTCCAGGACCTCTCCCCATAGCCCCCTTCACATCTGCCTACAGAGAGTGAGCTCCAGAGGAAAATAAAACTCGGCTGCTTCTTCAGGGACAAGCTGAAATGCTGGACGTATTCGCCTCGGAATAGTCTGTATTGCCCTTCTCCCTGTTGCCTGGTCTGAGGCAGGGCATCCAACTTCTGCATTATTATCACAGCAGATGAGTCTATTGCCTCAACTTGCTTCCGAGAGAATGACCATGACACATCCTAGTTCTGTCCCCTGAGTGCCTGGTGCCTGCAGATTTCCCATCACCTCTAGTCTTCCTTAAGAAGTCAGTGTTGCTGTAGTGTTCAAGGAATCATTATTTGCGTATAACACACAGTGCTCATCACAGCACGTGCCCTCCTCAATAGCCATCACCCAGTTATCTCCTCCCCCCAACCCCTTCCCCTGCTGAAACCCCCAGATTGTTTCTCGGGGCCCATCGTCTCTCATGGTTCATCTCCCTCTCTGATTTCTCCCCCTTTGGATTTCACTCCCTTCCCCTATGGGCCTCCGTGGGGAAAAAAAAAAAAAATTGTATTCAGGATATGCAAATATCTTCTACAAATCAACAGTTAAAAGATGAAAGACTGGGGGGAAAAAAAAAAGAAAGAAATCAGTGTCGCTGTTCCTGGTTAGCTCCCGAATTCCCTCAGTGCACCTTGATCCTTACAGGAGGAATTGGAGAGCCTTTTCAGAAACAATAGTCTCCTCTTGCTTAGAGCCTAAATGAAAAGGCAGCACTCCTGAAAGTTGTAGTTTGAAAATCTCATGTCCAATTGGATGTGGAAATTGACTGAAGGAAAATATGACGTGTAAGATGACATTGCATTCTATGTTAAAAAAAGAAGAAGAAGATAGCAGGAGGGGAAGAATGAAGGGGGGGAATCGGAGGGGGAGATGAACCATGAGAGATGATGGACTCTGAGAAACAAACTGAGGGTTCTAGAGGGGAGGGGAAGGGGGATGGGTTAGCCTGGTGATGGGTATTAAAGAGGGCACGTTCTGCATGGAGCACTGGGTGTTATACGCAAACAATGAATCATGGAACACTACATCAAAAACTGATGATGTAGGGCGCCTGGGTGGCTCAGATGGTTAAGTGTCTGCCTTCAGCTCAGGTCATGATCCCAGGGTCCTGGGATCCAGTCCCGCATCAGGCTCCCTGCTCAGTGGGGAGCCTGCTTCTCCCTCTGCTTCTCTCTCTCTCTCTCTGTCTCTCATGAATAAATAAATAAAATCTTAAAAAAAAACTGATGATGTAATGTATGGTGATTAACATAGTAAAAAAAAAACAACCAGAAAAAAAAAAAGATGACATTGCATTCTGGATCAGAGAGAGAATTATCTTGTGTAGGGTTATTCAAGGGTTTCCCATCACCTAGTCCTTCACATACGTTGTTTAGATCATCTGCCAGGCAGAAGTGACTTTGTTAAATAAACCCTTCCTTGAAATACGTGATATTTTCTTTGTTGACTTGTCTGCAGATCTGAAATGCTACTGTTAGTAAAACAGGAGGGTGAAGCTAAGGTGCAGTGGGGTTTTTTTGTTTGTTTGGTGGCTAGGTTTTCCATCTGGAAAAGGACATGCAAATCCAGCTTTTGAAAAGACTTAGGGAAGATGGAAAGCAAGAAGGTGGGTAGAAAAGAGTTCATTCTGCTATTGATGTGGAAGTGATGGCCCTTGACATTTTCCCATTGCCTTCATCCCACCCAGAGGTACCTGTGAGCTGGTGGGAGGACACTGCTTGGGGGACAGCTGCCCAAGGCCTGTCAAGATCTGGGTTCCTTTGGGGGCTCTTCTCTCTGCAGAGCACTAACAACCGAGAGGAGCAACCCTGCATGGGATCAAAGGTAAACACCAGAGCCAAAGGCAGAGCTGCAGGAGGCTATAAAGGAATGCAAACTTGAGAAAGCACTAGATGGAGGACATCACTTTGCTGCTTTAAAATCGACAATCTGTGATTGGGTCTTCATATGTGAGGGCAAATAACAAATTGATGGCTGAAAATAAAAAAAATTAATAGGAAAAAAATTCCTAAATTATTCAACTGAATTTCCTACATCTGAACTCTGCTATTAATCTTCTAAGCACACGTCCCTGGCTTTTAATTCTCCCGTTTACATTTATAATGTTTATTGCTAGGGCCCTTTAGAAAGAAATTGCTGGGGGCGCCTGGGTGGCTCAGTCGGTTAAGTGTCTGCCTTCGGCTCAGGTCATGATCCCAGAGTTCTGGGATCAAGTCCTGCATCGGGCTCCCTGCTCAGAGAGGAGCCTGCTTCTCCCTCTCCCTCTGCTGCTCCCCTTGCTTGTGCTCTCTCTCTGTCAAATAAAATAAATTAAAAAAAATAAAATAAAAGATAAAAAGAAATTGCTGGGTGAGAGTATAAGTGCAACGTGCACAGATCCCTCAAAATATAAATTATGCAAATACAGTAGCCTTCTCCCTTCTGTGTGGTTTTGCTTTCTGCAGTTTTAGTTACCTGTGGTCAACTGCAGCCCAGACGCAGATGATTCTCTCTCTGATGTATGGTCAGAAGGTCAGTCGTGGCCCAGTGCTCTGTCATAGTGCTGGTGTCATGCTCCTCACTTCATCTCATCACATAGGCATTTTATCATCACACTCATCACAAGAAGGGGGGGGTTACAGTAAGATATTTTGAGAGAGAGAGACCACATTCACATAACTTTTATTATAGTATATTGTCATAATTGTTCTATTTTATTGTTAGTTATTATTATTAATCTCTTATTTTACCTAATTTATAAATTAAATTTTATCATAGGTATATATGTAGAAGAAAAAAACACTGTATCTATACGGTTTGGTACTCTCTGCAGTTTCAAGCATCTGCTGGGGCTCTTGGAACGAATTCCTTGCAGATAAGGGGGCACTACTGTATATTGGATTTTCACGAGCCTATGTCAATTACTGCTTTATTTAAATTTTATGTGTTCTATATTCTTGTCCGCACCATCGCCTCCCCCATCTTAGATGGGACAGGGATCACATCGTTTGCAACTACCATGTCTTTCCATTACAGGCAGTTTTGCTGTGACTTCTGGGCAGTCCCAAAGGAGAGTCACTGTGGTGACATTACTGGTGAGATTTTTCCCAGTAGAGGAACTGGCCACAGTGGAAGAGGTGAACCCACTCTTCTTTCCTGGGAAAGCTGCAGAGCCAGGCCCTGAGCTAGGTATCCAGCCCGGTTAGGCTCTAAATGTCTAGGCTATGAACCAGATGTCAAAGATCATGGTGACCCTTTGATACATGATAGGGATCGGTGGCAGTGGCTTGTAAAAGTAAATCTTCTTGGGTTCCCTAAGGAATTAAAGTCTAGCAGTGGCCAAGGTTCTTGACATTCCAAATAATTGCGGAGTGTTTCCAAAAACAAGTTGCTCAATTTTTTTTTTTATGACAAAAACTAGTTATAGCAAGATGTAAATATGTTTGGACACTAGAGGTTGTAGACGACAATAGAGTACAAGGGAACAATGGTCTATTACCCATGACATTGAAAGGAAGCACAAGGGTTAAACAAATACTTCCGAGTTGGAATCTCAGCTTCGCTTTTTTGCAAATGGCAAAATCTCTCTGAGCTCTATATATTGCTCTGAGATGTAAAGGAGGTAATTTATGCAGAAATACCTAGGATGGTGCTTGGCACATGGTAATTATGGAAGACCCTAATTGAGGATAACAGGTATGGCCAAAAAAGACTTTCAGGTTTAATTCACTTAGAAATGAGGACCAAAACTTCATGGTTAATGATAAAAGCGAGGTACCCAACCAATAAACAAGTAAGACTGTAATTGGAATTTTATTTCAAAATGTAAAAATAAAAAAATTTTAAAGGCTGATTTTGGATATAATCAGGTTTAGACTATAATCGATAGCAAATTCCTGTTCCAATCTCCTCTGTGCAAGGCCATCCTGGGGGCAGGAAGCAGATATAAAGCAGCACATTGCCTGGGGCTGAGCTCCAAGGCAAACCATCCAGGGCAGCAGAAGGGGGGGTGGCCATCTTCTCCTAATTCAGCCTCCTTCTCCCAGCCATGCTGACAAATGGAACAGGATATGAATATGCATACCTCTGATTTGTTGCTTACACAGACATGATCCAAAAGCCACTAGAAGCTCTCTCAAATCCTTTCCCTCAGGACCTCAGTCTTTGCCCATGTCATAAATCTGTCCCAAATTCCTCCTCAGAGCTTCCCTTAAAATGGAACTGAACAGACTACACACAGTTCTGCCTCCAGTTATTTCTTATTTCCTCTCATGTGACTTTTCAATTTTAATGTAATTAGCATTGCTGAGAAGGAGCCCCATGGCCAGAGCAGTTTCACTGGGTGTACAGAGCTGAGCCTCGGTTCAATTTCCTATTCCATGTGGTCAGTCTCCACATGTGTTCTTAAAGATCCGGAACATCTGGTGTCAGCCTTGATGGAGGAAGCCAACTTATTGGGACAGCAGCTAAAACCTAAATACTGATCTGCAATAGAGGTGAGAATCCTTGTTTGTTTTTCCCTCCTTTGTAGCCCAGCCTTGACCTGCGGGCAGATCCATTGGCAGAAATGTGCTGCCGAAACTCAGAGAGAAACTCCCTAGTTCAGTCAGCGGACTAGGAGAAGGGCCCTCTGAGTGCCAGAGCACGGCAGAAATCCCCGGTGATTTTCCTTTTTCCTCTCCCTTTTACTTCCCAGCCCTGTCCTGAGGCCAACCCCTGCTGAGGAACTGCTTTGCTGTGGCAGCAACCCTGACATTTAAAACCCAAAAAGAAGAGAGAAAACCTCATGCTGTCCAGAGGAAGAGGGGAAAGGGGCCCCTGGAACCAGAAAGTGTGTGGGTTACCCCAGAGATAACAGTGCTAGAGAAGTGATCTCCTATTCATTTCATGAACTCGTAAGTCCTGGACTTATTACTGAGCTGAGCAAAAAAAAATCGAGTGCCCATAAAGGGATGTGTTCTGACTGTAGTTAAGACTGGTTGATAGGTAAACAGATACTTCTCAAATAATTGAGATTCTTAAAAAGAAGTAATTTGTCAACTTTTTAAGCATTAAAAGCCATTCTACAATTTATGGTTAGCAAAGAAAGGATCTGCTAATGTGAAATCAAATTTAGACTGATTGTATCAACAATTTCACAAAATCCTCAGTAGTGGGGTACAAACGAGTATCTATCATACCTCGGAACTAAAAGGTGGCAAAACAACTAAAGGAAAGAAGAGAGGACAGTTTTTCCTTAAAGATAAGGAAGAGGCATAGGTTCGTCTCTTTTCAGGGAGTATTTTGTTATGTACAATTTAATAAGCCTTAATAGATAAGAACTTCTCAGGAATTAATGTCTATCAAATTAAGTTACGATCTTTACCTAAGAAAATATCTAAGTGCTCTACAAATTCATTAACTAGTTATAGCAACGAATAATTTAGATAGAATAATTAATCCAAATTTGTCTTTTCAGATGAAAACCTTTTGCCTAAAAGTAATAATGCTCCTTTCATTTAAAAGTTCAAGTTAATTTTTGTTTAAAAGCTAAGTTTGGCAAGCTAATATGTGGACAATGCCTTTTTTTTAATTAAGATTTTATTTGTTTATTTCAGAGAGAGAGAGAGAGAGAGAGAGCGCACGGGGTTGGGGGGGGGAGGGAGAAGGGAAGCAGACTTCCCACTGAGCAGGAAGCCTGACTCAGGGCTCCATCCGAGGCCCTTGAGATCATGACCTGAGCCTAAGGGAGACGCTTAACTGACTGAGCCACTCAGGCACCCTGTGGACAGCGCTTCTATAGGGAATTTTGGAAACTGTGTTTTTACATAATAGTCAAATTGCAAAATATAGAGATTCCTGTTTCTTCAAAATAGTTGGAAAATAAATCATTTTGTCTACTTGTATTTAAATGCAGACTATGGGGTGCCTGGGTGGCTCAGTTGGTTAAGCGTCAGACTCCATTTTGGCTCAGGTCATGATCTCTGGGTTATGAGATGGAGCCCTGAGTCAGGCTCTGCACTGGGTATGGAAACCACTTAAGATTCTCTCTCTCCTTCTCCCTGTGCCTCTCCCCCTCCTCAAATAAATAAATAAATATTAATTAATTAATTAATGCAGGCTGATGCAGTAGAATAAGAATTTTGGAACATTAAGAAGATCTTTCCGAACATGTGTTATTAGTTATTTAGAAGAATAATATATTTGAAATTCTATTTGAAAATAGATTTATTCCTAGAATTTCTCTTACCTGGTGCTATTTCCCTAAGGCATTCACTAAGGTGTTTGATGCACCTTTGACATAAAGAGAAAAGGTGAGGGGCCCAGACAGATGAGGATGGGAACAGAAATCCCACATAGATCTGGGGACTCAGGCCGACTTATACCTCCCTATCCCGGATAGATATCAAAAGGTAGTGTGATCCCAGAAGAACAATGGCTGTTTGACAACTTCTCAGAATTCTCCCAGACCCCAGGATCAGGAGAGACAGCGTATTGACAGTAGAACCCAAGAGGGGCGTGGTAGTTACTAAGAGAACAAGAAAGACCCGAAACCTTAGAGTCACAAATGGAAAACAACTTAGCAATGACTGTGAGGTGAAGTGGGATCTTATAACAGTTTTATAGATGAGCCAAGTAAAGCAATAACTGCGGTTAAGTATAAAAGTCCACCACAAACAGGAAATAGGAAAGCCAGGATTTATACCCAAGTAGGCTCCTTCAAATTCTGCAGTAGCATTGGCACATAAGTGAAGAATAAACCCACTGAGTAGACTAAGCAACCTAGAAAAAAAAAAAAATCCATCTATTTAGAAACTTTATTTATGACATTTCACATCAGTCAGGGAAAAAATGGACTATTTGCCAAAGTTGGCCTGGGCAAATTTTCGTCAATATGGAAAAAAAAAATTGGAGTCTTTCCAAATCACACATAATAATCAGTTCCAAATGTGAATTACAAAATTATAAAATGTAGAACATGTAGGTGAATATCCTTATGACTGATATGGAGAAGGACTTCTTTTTTTTATTTGTTTGAAAGATTTTATTTATTTGACAGAGAGAGAGAAAGCACAAGCAGGTGGAGTGGCAGGGAGAGGGAGAGGGAGAAGCAGGCTTCCTGGGGAGCAAGGGAGCCTGACGAAGGGCTCGATTCCAGGACCCTGGGATCATGACCTGAGCCGAAGGCAGCCACTTAACTGACTGAGCCACCCAGGCGTCCCTGGAGAAGGACTTCTTAAACAAGATACAAAAATAGTAACTCATTATTGGAGAAATTACAATTATAATTTCCAATGTACCTAAAGACTTTATAAAGAAAGTAGGAAAAAAATACACAATCTGGAGGAAGAAATTTCAACACATGTAACTGACATCAGGTTTATATCCAAAATCTATAAAGAATTGTTAGAAAGCAATAAGATGACAAGGAAACATGTAGCAAAATGGGAAAGGACATGAAGAGACTTTTGGCAGAATTGTGTCACAACACGTATTATATTCAGAACATATAAAGAATTGCTGAAAATTCAGAGGAAAATAACAAACAACCATACAGAAAAATGCACAATGTGACACATACAACTATTAACTATTTGAAGGCAGGAGCCATTTCATTGACTTTTCTGTTCATTGGGGAATATAGCACAGTGCTACACAGATGGGTGATTTTTTTTTAATTTTTAAAAGATTTTTATTTATTTATTTGAGAGAGAGTGATTAAGTGAGAGAGAGAGAGAGAGAGAGAGAACATGAGCAGGGAGGGGGCAAAGGGAGAGGGAGAAGCAGGCTCCCCACTGAGCAGGGACCCCGATGTGGGACTTGATCCCAGGACCCTGAAATCGTGACCTGAGCTGAAAGCAGATGCTTAACCAACTGAGCCACCCAGGCGCCCCTATTTTAATAGGGAAGAAATAAACACTTGGTCACTGAGAGCAATCATAGTACTAATAAGATAACAAAACCTTTTAAGGAAAGACATGAATGCAAGTTAAAAAAGAGGAAAAAAGAAATGAGAGCCGGCGTCCTCAACATGGCGGCTCCCCAAGATGTCCACGTCCGTATCTGTAACCAAGAGATTGTCAAATTCGACCTGGAGGTGAAGGCGCTTATCCAGGATATTCGAGATTGTTCAGGACCATTAAGTGCACTTACTGAACTGAATACTAAAGTGAAAGGGAAGTTTCAGCAGTTGCGGCACAGAATACAGGAGCTTGAGCAGTCAGCGAAAGAGCAAGACAAAGAGTCGGAGAAGCAAGTTCTGCTCCAGGAAGTGGAGAATCACAAAAAGCAGATGCTCAGCAATCAGACCTCATGGAGGAAGGCTAATCTCACTTGCAAAATTGCTGTCGACAATCTACAGAAAGCAGAACTTCTCCAGGGAGGAGACCTCTTAAGACAAAGGAAAACCACCAAAGAGAGCCTGGCCCAGACGTCCAGTGCCATCACGGAGAGCCTCATGGGAATCAGCAGGATGATGTCCCAGCAGGTCCAGCAGAGCGAGGAAGCCATGCAGACTCTAGCCAATTCTTCCCGGACTATCCTGGATGCAAATGAAGAGTTTAAGTCCATGTCAGGGACCATCCAGTTGGGACGGAAGCTTATCACAAAATATAATCGCCGAGAGCTGACAAAAAAAAAAAAAAAAAAGAAATGAGAGATTGAGGGTGGTGGAAGGTGGATGACTAATGGAAAATGTCTGGCTCCTGATCAGATTCATTTTGCCTCTCTCAGATGCTTATTCACCAATAGCGTGATATCCAGCATCTTGAAGTTGGGTAGCCGGTGGCACAAATATGATTTTGAGAAAAGGAGGGTGGGGTGTCCTGGATCAAAGTGTCAAGTGTGGTCATTTCTTGTATTACTTTCAGAAAGACTCAGACGATTAGATACCAACTGTGGGAAGTGTTTAAGAATCAGAAAGATAGTTTGGAATCACAGAGGAAGAAATAATAGATTACCTGGATAAACATATGTTGCCTATTAAGGTTAATATATGGGGGGCACTCATGTTGGATCATCATGACCTGCAGTGCCCTCTCCATGGAAGTATTAGTGAGGTAAACAAGCAGTTGAAATTCTCTAGTGGGAGCCATGATAGATTTAGCTGAGCAGTCTTATTTGAACTTTAATGTTTTGCTATAGTTTTCTGGATAATTTACCCTACAGGGGAGGCCAGAAATTTCCTGACCATAAGCTTTTCCTAACTGACACCAAAGGAAACCTGGGGATCCCAGATCCATCAGAGTGAGGTGACAATGATTTGATGGTGGCCATATTGGTTGGCCACACACATTCCATGAGTCAGCCTCCCTCTCGCTGCTAAATTTGTTCGTCTCTGTGTAGCTTGTGGTTTGGGCTGAGGATAGCAGTTTCTGGGATCAAAGCTGACTCCCTGGGATAAAACACCCTCTGAAAATTAATCAGCCTAATTTTTGAGGAGGTTCTGGCTACATTTAGAAAAGGGCACAAGACTGGAAGTTTCTAGCCGTGGCTTATCCAGAAAAAATAAACGATCAGAAAGAGTGGGGCCACATTGAGTGACGTTCTATCCTGCCATCTTCCCAGACTAGATTTCTAGTACACTTGTTGCCATCCTGTAATGGCTTCCTTCCTTGACTTTCTGCACCATTCACCTTGCTAGTCCCCCTTCTTGAATTGCCAACCATTGTGGGAGAAAAGATTTTTAGCTCCTGTGATTGAATTTACTTCAACTACTTCCCCATCACCCTTTTTCTTGGGTACCCAGCAATGTCATCACTCTCTCCTTATAGTTTCCTTCTACCGAATCCTTCTCTTCTCTAGGAGACCCAGCTTCAACCCACACACATGCACATATACATACTCTAAGTATATACCCATTCACTCTACCAAATAACACTATAAGGCACTGGCACACTTTCCCTTTATGTTCATCTTTCTATTTCAAATTCTTTCCACGTATTTGCCCTCTAGGTCTTTTACCTATGTTCCTGAATACTAACATTACCTTTCCATGCCTAGCTGTGCCTGTGTGTGTGTGAGCCTGCCCTGTTTGCATTCTCCTGGATTCACTCCTTGCTTCTGCCTCTTCCCTCCTGTCTTCTCATCCAGTCACTTATTCAATTTGCCAAACAGAACTTCCATCCTGTGCTAAGCACTGAGGACACCAAAACGGATAAACAGTGGTCTCTGCCTTTGAGGAGACACATAAACAAAAATTTAATATAATGGGATCAGAGCTGTTTTAATGGTGCTGCAGGGGGAAAAAAAAGAAGGTCCATGCTTCAGAATTGTCTGAGAAAACTTAGGGCTAGCCATTCGCACAGGGCATGACATATGTGCTTAACATATGCTATATATTTTATTTTCCAAGATAGATTGGCACATGATCTTCAGTTGCTCCTTTTCTATTGACTCCTTTCTCTTGCTCTGATCTCCACTAGCCTAAAAAAAAAGAAAAGGCCTTTCCTACACTGCTATCTTTCTTTCCCTTATCATCAGACTTCTTAAGAGGGTCTCCCCTGGCTAATTTTTCTTCTTTGCTACCCGTTTATTCTAAAAATATTTGTGATCCTGATTGAAATAGGAATCATCCCAGATATGTACATATGTTTACATATACACAATGAAATTCATTTTATAGACAAAATCTTTGAGACTGTCTATATTTGTGTGTATGTGTGTACAATTTTAGAGATATTTGGTGAGGACAGTGGTCTGGTATTCTGGGGCTTTTCCGGACCTGCTTTGTAGAAGTACTTTAATCAAACTTTGTTCTTTTAGGATAACTTTTAGGGATGTTAAACTCTCCAGACTCGCCATTAATCAGAGTCTATCCTTTGGGGAATGATCAAAGTTTATATCCTAATTTCCAAAACTGTTCTAGAAATTAGATCTCCCTCCATGAGCCAGAGAGTCGAGTAACATTTGCTGAGGAGCCATGTGGCCAGGTAAGTATAATGAGCCTGGAAATAATCTTCCATATCACATTCATCAAAAGAGATAGGTAGTGTGTCTGCTTTTATTTAAAGACTTTTAAGTAAGGCTCCATTCTTGATATTTTCTGTTGCCTAATTCACAATCTTTCTTGGAACAAATGCATATAGTGTCACTGGTGATGTGCAGCCCTGTAGATAGAGCATGATTCTGGAAGTTTGTTTATTTTTAAACTTAATACTTAGTGGTCACGGTGAATGTCTGAATTATAGTCACCACCGGCACACTTCAATGCAACTAGGAAATACTTTGAAACGGAGAAAGTACTATTAGAAAATGATTTTTATTAGGGATACCTGGTTGTATTATACCATTCTACAGCTTATTCCCACATCCTTCCCTATATTTTTTCTGTTTATTCATGTTTCTAATTTTGCCTTATTTCTGAATTCAACATATTACTGTTCCACTCTTCCAAATTATTTAAGTAATAAAGTTCGTGGGTTACTAAATGGTTGTCCATATTCTAAAGTTCTTAGTGTCGGGCCCCTGGGTGGCTCAGATGGTTAAGTGTCTGCCTTTGGCTCAGGTCATGATCCCAGGGTCCTGGGATGGAGTCCCACATCGGGCTCCCTGCTCTGCCGGGAGCCTGCTTCTCCCTCTCCCGCTCCCTCTGCCTCTCCCTCTCCCACTCCCTCTGCCTCTGCCTCTCTCTCTCTCTCTCTCTGACTCTCATGAATAAATAAATAAAACATTTAAAAAAAATAAAGTTCTTAGTGTCAGTTGATTAGATAATGAACAAGTGAATGGGATCATAATGTCTGATCTTTCTATTTCTTACTGTCCAACTTATCATAAAACACTAATCTTGAAGCCATTTTTAAAATTGCGTTATTAGATAGTGAAACATTACTAAAGGTTTATTTCTTAAATGAATGGTGTCCATAGTAATTTTGGAGGTATAATATAATAATTTCTGAAAGGGAATTTAACACTTCCATGTAGAGCATTTCATTCTAAATATTCAAGTTCTGTGTTAAACACAGAAAATGTTTAATTACCATTGTCATTTTCAGAGTGAAATCAAGTAAATAAAATTCAGCAAGCATTTTTCCCAAGAAGCTTAGAAAATGTTACAGATTCAAATGCTTTGGCTTTTCCTGTAAGGAAGAGAGTGGTCTCTGTTTTTCAGGTCAAAAACTGAGAGGGAGAGAAACAATCTTGCCCAGTGTTTCAAGGTGTGTCAGTAGCAAATCCACAAGAAGGCAAAGCCCTAACTCTGCAAAAGAGTAAAACTCGTTATGCAACATTCTTCTCCTCTGAGAGCTCCCCCACTTCAGATCATGGGATCCTTCACTTGAATTTAGTTTCACTTCAACCTAACCGTCAAATTTAGGAGTTCCAAATTCCACACTCCCTCAGGTCTTGCTCTCTACTCACCAATCCAATAATTTTTTTTTTTAATGGTTTAATTAGGGCCCCTGGGTGGCTCAGTTGGTTGAGTGACTGCCTTCGGCTCAGGTCATGATCCTGAAGTCCCGGGATCGAGTCCACATCGGGCTCCCTGCTCAGCAGGGAGTCTGCTTCTCCCTCTGACCCTCCCCCCTCTCCTGTGCTCTCTCTCTCTCTCATATTCTCTCTCTCAAATAAATAAATAAAATCTTTAAAAAAAATAAAATGGTTTGATTATTTTATTTTATTTTAGAGAAAGAGAGCATGTGAGTGGGGGGAAGGGAGGAGCAGAGGGAGAAGGAAAGAGTCCTCAAGCAGAGTCCCCACTGAGTGCGGAGCCTGATGCAGGGCTCAATCCCAGGATCCTGAGATCATGACCTGAGCCAAAATCAGGAGTCAGAGGTTTAACCGACTGAGCCACCCAGGTGCCCCATCAATCCAATAATTTTTAACCAGTGATAATAATTTCCTCTTTTAACACCCCTCCTAACTGCCTCCAGCCTCCAGCAGTGTGGGATTATCCAGGATTTGGAGCCAGAGGATCCGAGGTTGAGTCTCTGAGCTCTTGACCAGTTCAGACCTCGGTTTCCTCATGTGTATCATGGGGATAATAATATTGACCCCACAGAAATGTTGTAAGGATTAAACGTATGTGAAAACAATTTCACAAATGCTATTAATCATTAATAACTAATATCCATTTTATTGAGAGCCTTGAATGATTCACACAATGCAAAGAAATTTAGATTCAGTTGTTAGTAAATGGAGAGGCTATTTTGGGATATCTATGAAGTTTCCTACCTTTCTATGCAGAAGCAAACCTATACATTAAAAGGCTATCAATCTCACCCCCCACCCATGAAAATGGCTACTATCAAAAACAACATAACAAACGTTGAAGAGGATGTGGAGAAAGTGGAAACCCTGGGGTGCCTGGGTGGCTCAGTCAGTTAAGCATCAGGCTTCAGCTCAGGTCATGATCCCAGGGTCCTGGATTGAGCCCCTCATCGGGCTCCCTGTGGGGGAGTATGTGACATAATGTTTTCACATACATTTTGTGAAACGTATTGTTTTCGCATATGTTTAATCCTTACAACATTTCTGTGAGGTCAATATTATTATCCCCATGTTACACATGAGGAAATGCTCCCTCTCCCTCTGCTGCTCCCTATGCTTATGCTCTCTCTGTCAAATAAATAAATAAATAAAATTAAAAAAAAAAAGAAACTGGAAACCTTGTGCAGTGTTGGTGGGAATGTAAAATGGTACAACTTTTGTGGAAAATAGTAGTTTCCTCAAAAAATTAAAAATAGACATATAATTTGATCCAGCAACACCACTCTTGGGTATATACCCAAAAGGCTTGAAAGCAGAGACTTGAAGAGATGTTTGCACAAACATCCATGTTCATAGCAGCATTCTTCTTCTTCTTTTTAAAAAGATTTTATTTATTTATTTGAGAGAGAGAGAAAGAGAGCACGAGAGGGGGGAGGGTCAGAGGGAGAAGCGGACTCCCCGCTGAGAGACTCGATCCCAGGACCCTGGGATCATGACCTGAGCCAAAGGTAGATGCTTAACCAACTGAGCCACCCAGGTGTCCCCACAGCAGCATTCCTCTTAATAGGCAAAAGGTGAAAGCAATCCAAGTGTCCGTGGATGGGTGAATGGATAAACAAAATGTGGTGTACATGCACAATGGATTAGTATTCAATCTTAAAAAGCAAGGAAATTCTGACACATGCTACAACATGGATGAGCCTTGAAGACTTTATGCTCAGTGAAATAAGACAGTCACAAAAGGACAAATACTATGTGATTCACTTATGTGAGTTACCTAGATACTCAATTCATAGAGACAAAAAGTAGAATGGAGGGGTGAGCACTGAGAACTGTTGCTTCTTGTGGTGCTCAGGGCCCGGGGGAATGGAAAATGATAGTTATATTGTTAATGGGGACAGACTTTCAGGTTTACAAGATGAAAAGTTTTGTGGGTGGATGGTGGTGATGATGGTTGCACAACAGTGTGAATGTACTTAATGCCACTGAAATGTACACTTAAAAATAACTAAAATGTGGGGCGCCTGGGTGGCTCAGTTGGTTAAGCATCTGCCTTTGATTCAGGTCAGGATTCCAGGGTCCTGGGATCAAGCCCCACGTTGGGCTACTTGCCCAGCCTGCTTTCTCCCTCTCTCTCTGCCCCTCCCCCTGCTTGTGTTCTCCCCCCCCACTCTATCACACTTTCTCTCTGTTAAATAAATTAATTAAAAAAAAATAAAATGGTAAATGTTATATTATATGTATTTTGCCAGAATTTGTTTTAAAAGGCAGTCAACCAATTTGGCACATCAAATTCCCCCATTTCTTATCTGAACAATTGTCTGTAAACAAAGTATCTAAAAAAAAAAAAACTGAGGCACCTGGGTGGCTCAGTCCCTTAAGCATCTGCCTTCGGCTCAGGTCCTGATGTCAGGGTTCTGGGATGGAGCCCCACATTGGGCTCCCTGTTCCACGGGAAACCTGCTTCTCCCTCTCCTACTCCCCCTGCTGTGTTCCCTCTCTGCCAAAATAAATAAATAAAGTCTTTAAAAAAATTATTATTTTAGGCAAGTTTTTAAAATAAGAAAGTCTGCAATGTATCCCCTACTCTATAAAACTCAACTGTGTATAAACGAGCTTCTTATTACCTGAGGCCACCACTTAATACACAGTACTGCCTTGGGTTAGTTGCTCAGCCTCTCTCAGCCTTACTTCACTCTTCTGTAAAATGGAAATGCCAATTTCTTTCCAGTCCAGTCAGGGTCTTGTGAGGATTATAGTAAATGATATATGCAAAGAGCCTCTTGGGCATATGGCAGAGTCAGTTCTCGATATGTTACCTTGTATGTATAAATTCCTTGAAACGAGAATTAATGATACCATCAGGGTTACAATCAACAAAGAGGGCCCCAGATATATATGGAAGGAAGGATGGTGATCTCATTCTTTTTCTTGAAGGTAATGGGAACTCTGTGGCTTTGTAGCATCAAATGTACATTTAGGCATCGATTTCTTTTTGGCACCACAAAGAAGCATAGTTCTTAGTGCTCACCCCTCCAGTTAAGCAGCTCATCCACAGTCTGCACCAATGGGGATACCCACCCTCAGCAAGGGCTAGAATGATTTGCTCTAATTTGCTCTGCCTGAAAGATGTCCCTGCATATGTTTTTAAGCATCAAACCCTGTACCCTCAGAGGTATAAAAACCGCATATTTGGTGGACTTGGGCGGGGGGAAACATGTCTTGCATCTGTAAACATTTGAAAATGTATTTCCAAAGGTGGATCTTGTCCTTTCTTTTTATTTCTTTATGTTTTTTAACATTTGTTTTCCTGGGCGCCTGGGTGGCTCAGTCGTTAAGCGTCTGCCTTCGGCTCGGGTCATGATCCCAGGGTCCTGGGATCGAGTCCCGCATCGGGCTCCCTGCTCGGCGGGAAGCCTGCTTCTCCCTCTCCCACTCCCCCTGCTTGTGTTCCTGCTCTCGCTGTCTCTCTCTGTCCAATAAATAAATAAAATCTTTAAAAAAAAAAAAAAACATTTGTTTTCCTGGTTTTCCTCCTTTTCAGAGCTATCTTGTATAGAATCTACTGCTCCCATTACACTAATTAGCAATGTAAATATTTTAACAAACTCTGTGGGATTACTTTACCTTAGCTTTAAGCAAATGTATAATTTAACACCAGCAGGACAACTTGCATCACCCCATCATTTGATGCTTCCCAGCCTTGAATTCATACCATGATAGAGAATTTTACAGTTTTGGAATCAGAGATGAGTTCTTCATGTAAAAGATAAGGCTATGCCTTCATTTCAGCTTCAGGAACTTTCAGAAGAGAATGAGCATTGGAATTTTTATTGGTGTTGCTTAAATCAAAGAGAACAAAACATACACATCCTGAACCCTTGGCCTGTTAATTATAATCATAGCGAAGGCTAATTATATTGCTAATCCGGAAAAGTTCACCCTGAACCCTGTTTGCCTAAAAACTCTAGTTCACAGTTGTTAAATGACACTTATGTAGTCCTCCTGTGCCCTTCCCATTGTGTTGAAGGAGACTCATTTTGGAGTGGGATATGCAAAATTTATTTTTTCTGTTGACTTTTCCAACCCTCCTCTTTTTCTTCTCTTTCTGCTCTGGTGCTGACTGCCCCCAAAGTGCAGTGTTTTTGAAAGTCTCTGCCAAAGAAGGAAGTTTCAGCAATAATGAACTAACACATAAACATGGACAAAATACCATTGTTTCCTAAGAATGGTTGCTTCCGTTTGTTCTGTGATTCACCTGTACTTGCCCATATGATTCCTCACTAGAATGGGTGGATCTGGCTTCAGCTCTGGGGCTGTTCTTCTGGGGCTCCTTTCAGTTTGGATGAGATCAGTCAAAGGAAATGTGATGCAGGTGAGCAGCAGTACTCTGTCCTCCTCTGCGAGAACTCGAGCGAGGTTCTCTCTTGAGGGACAGAACCAGACCCCTGGGCAGGTTAGCCCTGAGAGGGAGCCAGGCAATTGCTACGTGTGTCTTTTTTTTTTTTTTTTTAAGATTTTATTTATTTGACAGAGAGAGAGTGAGATAGCGAGAAAGGGAACCCAAGCAGGGGGAGTGGGAGAGGGAGAAGCAGACTTCCTGCTGAGCAGGGAGCCCGATGTGGGGCTCAATCCCAGGACCCTGCGATCATGACCTGAGCTGAAGGCAGACGCTTAACACTGAGCCACCCAGGCGCACCTACGTTTGTCTTTTTATTTCAGTACATTCGATCACCTACCTGAAAGGAAGATAGGATTCATTTACACAATTCAGGGTCCTCATTCAATAAAGGAATATGATTAACATAAAATAGTAGGTTTTTGGAAGCCATGGTCACCTCTTTATTTAGATTTCTGCAGAAGACTTAATACTGGGCAGGAAAGAAGTAGGAAACATTCAATTCGTAAGGGGTACTTCTGGAGGGAAAAATCTCTGTTAGCCTTGACTTTGGCTACCTTGGTTTGAAGAAATACATAGTTTTAGTATCAGGGTTTTCCTGAAAAAAAAAAAAAAAACCGACAAAAAACAACTAAAAGCAGTAGTTACCATTTAATGAGTCAACGAAGTACCGGAACTTACGTATTATCTTTTTAGTCCTTAACATCTCTGAACTTGAGTATACGTTTCTCTGTGAAGGTGTTAATAATAGTTATTTTGCTATACAAAAGAGACAAATAAGGTTCAGAGAAATTAAAGAATTGTACAAAATTCATGCAGCTAGTACTAGAGTGAATCTCAATGATAATAAAGGCCACTTTCTTTCTATGAGATTATAAAGATGACTCTCCATGAAATTATCCGAGTTTCTTGATTCAAATAGCTGGCATATTGGAATATGAAGAAAAGAGTTTTGTAATAGGAGCCCTGAAATCCTTCTGTGAGTGGAAGATGCTAATTATAATACTGATATAATACTGATGTAATAATTAGAGCTAATATATGTTAATTGTGTATTATATGCCACTTATAGAGTTCCTATAGTGATAACTTCATTTAATCCTCAAAATAGCTCTATGATGTAGGTAATATTCTTATTTTTCACCATTTTCTAGATGAGTAAATTGAGGCACAGAAACTTTAAATAATGTACAAATTGCTTGGGCGCCTGGGTGGCTCAGTTGGTTAAGCGACTGCCTTCAGCTCAGGTCATGATCCTGGAGTCCCGGGATCGAGTCCCGCATCGGGCTCCCTGCTCGGCGGGGAGTCTGCTTCTCCCTCTGACCCTCTTCCTTCTCATGCTTTCTATCTCTCATTCTCTCTCTCAAATAAATAAATAAAATCTTTAAAAAAAAAAAAAAAAATAATGTACAAATTGCAAATACATAGTGTTCATTGTTCATAGCCAAGAGGTCAACTGATAATAAATTAATTAAATGTGTATGATGAACTCTAATTTTTTTACTGCTAAGCTAGAATAAGAGTTGAGATTTTTGTGGGAAAAATAAACCAAAGTAAGTGAAATAAACTCTATTGAAATGTAATGGTCTGGAAAGGTCTAGATAACTAAAACATGCTGGGTATTATAGAATACCATACCAAGAGTATTTTGGGGGGCGCCTGGGTGACGCAGTTGGTTAAGCGCCCGAGTCTTGGTTTTGGCTCAGGTCATGACCTCAGGGTCATGAGATTGGGCTCCGTGCTCAGCACAGAGTCTGCTTAAGTTTCTCTCTCCCTCTGCCCCTTCCCCCGCTCTCTCTATCTCTCTCTCAAATAAAATAAACCCTTTAAAAAACAGAATAGAGAGTATTTTTGAAGCACTCTCATAAATTGGCAGTACTTTTATGACTCTAGGATATTTTCATTCTCTTTACTCTCTTGTACTTACTGCCTGGCATGTTTAACCCCAAGGATTTTCTACACTTGTAACATCCTGAATATTTGTTTGCCTGCTTTTGCCTGAATATGTTCAGGATCTCCCGGAGGTTATCTCTAATATTACAATGTCAATAGGAGATACTAACACACATGCCTTTTGACCTGAAAATTCCTCACATCCCACTATCTGATCATACAAAAAGACTGAATGCTTTGTTAGTTCCATAATTTTTAAAGTCAGGCATAAGATTTCTAAAATCCCTGGTAACTGAGTGGAAAACAGGAACTTGATTCTATGTTTTTAGGTCATTTCCTTCCAAAATTGATTCTACTTGGAGCCTCCATCCATCTCTACCACATTGCGGCATGTGTATCTCCCCGGGAGCATCCAAATAACCACTCTACGGGATTACTGGACTCACTGTTAAGTTTCCTGAGTGGTGACAATTTGCATGATGCTGCTAAATTAGGAATATTCAACCCAAATATCTGTCAGCAGATGAGCAGATAAAGAAGATGTATATATACAATGGAATGTTATTCAACCATGAGAAGGAAGGAAATCCTGCCATTTGTGACAACTTGGATGAATCTTGAGGGCATCATGTTAAGTGTCAGACAAAGAATGACAAATACTCTATGATATCCCTCATAAGTAGAAAATAAAAAAGCTAAATTCCTAGAAATAGAGAGTAGAATGATGGTTGCCAGGGGCTACAGGGTGGGCAAATGGGGAGATGTTGGTCAAAGGGTACACACTTCCAGTTGTAAGATGAATACGTTCTGGGGATATAATGTATAGCATGGGGATGATAGCTAATAATTAATACTGTATTATATACATAAAAGTTGCTAAGATTGTAAATCTTAAATATCTGGCACAAGCCAAGCTACTCATGCTGTTTGACAAAGTTCAAGTATGGGGGATAATCCTGAAAATCAGGAGACTCCACAGCTGGCTCCTGCTACTTCCTTTCATTTTATTTGCGGCAATCTTTATAATCATGGGATTTTTTCTAGGGTTTCATGATAAAATGATTTATAAATTTAGTTATGCCTATGCAAGCAATCATAACGAAACTGATTCCAGGAAGGCTGACAATGGGCCAAGAAGTAAAATTACCCAATGTCCTCCAATCCGTAATTCATCTAACATGAGCAACGTGGAGTTCTTTTGATAAGCTTCGTTTAAGGGAGCTGTTGGATCCAGACCCAGTAAAAATTCCTATTGATGAGATCCCACAGGCACCTCAGAAGCACCAGTGTTCTAAGAGAAGAGCATCTCATGTCGTTCCCATAGTAAGGGACCTCCCTATGCTGCATACAAAATAGGAGGCCACCTCTGCTATGCCCCTCGAGGCAAGCCCTGGAGTAGGATTAACTTCCTTACCCCTACTCCTCCCGTTCCTTATACTGGAGTTGATGGTGAGGACATGAATAAATGGTACAAGATTAAGGGAAAAAGGGTGCGGGCATCATCTGACAGCCTCTGGGAAAGGATTAAGAGGAGTAATCCTCCGTGGTGTCTATGGAGCAAGGACAAGAGACAAAAACATATAGAAATGGAATAAGTACTTTGATAAGATAGGGTGCACACACTGTAAGCTGCCTTTGGAGAAAGAATAAACTGTAGATAACCTTTATAGGTCACACTTTGTCTCGCCCGGTCACGCTCTGTTTTTTAAATCTGAAATGATTGCGATAAAACGTAAAAAATAAAATCACATGTTATGAAAGAATGGAAAAACAAGGAAACATTCTAATGAATAAAAAAAGTCCCTCCGAGGCTATCGAGGGAGATGCTTACAACCTGATCCTGTGTCTGTGCCTCCTCACTCGCCGACATCGTCCTTTCCTTCGAGGAACCCTTTCCTGCTGGAGCTGGACTCTGGCAAATATTCTCACCACAAAAATGAAATGGACAAGCTAGAAGTATTAGCTATTGCTATGGTGGTAATCATTTTGCAATATATAAATGTATGAAATCAATACGTGGACTCCTTAAAACTTACACAGTGTATATGTCAATTATATCTCAATAGAGCTGGAAAAAGAACAGTTTGGATACTAATGTCAATTGTTTTGCACAGTCTCAGACTCACTGTGGGTTAGCTCCCAGCTCTTAGTTCCTTCTTCCTGTGCCGCCTCCTCGATGTCAAGGGCTCATCACCTTTTAAATTACTAAACACTTGGGATACTTTGGGGCAGAAAGTAAACTCACAGTGGCCTCACCCCCAGTGATATGAGTGAAGAGTGATTAAACAAGACACCCTAGAGATCTGGGTGCTTCAATAGAGACAACCCTGCCCCACAGGAGGACACTTCTCCATGGGGTAGAAAAAGCTTCTATGTTTCATGGGCTCCAGCCACCATGTTAATTCTTGGATCCTCATTCCCATAGGGCCTGAATGCCACCTTCTCAGTTGGCCCTGCCCCTCCCCACACTACTTTTGACAGCCTCTATGCCCAACCTTTTTATCCCCTTTCCCTGCTCTATTCTTTTCATATTTGTTACCATCAGAAGTGAAATATATTTGACTTATTTAGTCTTTACAACTAGAACGCAAGCTCCATTCAAGCAGGGATTTTGACCATGTCTTGGATTGTTATATCCCCTACACTGAGAATACACCTGGCATACAGGAAGCTTTTGATCCATATTTTTTAATGAAATTAAAAATTATTTTCTTAATTCTCTTTCTATACATGGATCCTTTACAACTAGGATTGTCAAATCCAAAACATTGACATAAGGAGATCTAAGGGTCTCCGTTTTCTGTAGGAACTCTGTTGGGGTCCACAACTATAAGCTTAAAAATAAAGATCATAATTTGTATCTCTTTGTATACCATGGGTACCTGCCCAAGTGAGTTCCCAGTAGCCCCAAACCCACCCTAAGATTAATCAGGCAGTGAGTGCAATGTTCTGGCAAGAATGTGGGCCAAAAGAAAGAAAGTCAGCGCTCTTCCCTTGGGGTGTGCTACCTACTTGATGTGTGCCCTCAGGCAAGTGAATTAACCCCCAGTGTCCTACTCTATAAAATAGGGGGTTGAAGTATATGATGTTGAAATTTCCCTTAAATTCCCTCCTACCCTGACCCTCTATCTTCCAACCCAAAATGCTCCATAAGGAAAAATGCACAATTATAAACAGTCTGCGATAATCCAGAGAGAGCTTAAAAAACAAACAGAAACAAAAAACAAAACCAAGAAATCTCTCAACACACTTCAAATTTTTAAAAAGCTATGTTAGCTATAAATATTCTGAAGGAAAGATATTAAATACCTTCCTCTACTTTCTAAGAAGTAAACCCTACTTCACACCCTCAATGCTTGTCCTTTTTCCCCACCAAGTGTTGGTCGCGCAACTGACTGCGCCACCCAAGCACCCCTAAATGAAACTGTTTTTAAACTATGGTTTAAATTCTGATTAAGAATCCAAACCAAACATTTCATTTTGATAATGATTATTTGATATTATCTTGCCAACTGATGAGCGTCGGTGGAAGTATCTGATACTAAATGAATGTAGGTCAAGGTAAAAAAAAATGATCACCAACAAAAACCATCATTCACCAAACAAGACATGTTCTTCCTTTCTATTCACTGTTTTACTGCCTGACGCATAAGGAGCAAGAGGGAAAGAAAGCCTATGCAATGCGTGCTATTTGAAGCAGCTTGCATACACTCTACAGCAGTGAACATTTCAATTAAATTACATAGTGATATTACACAGTTCCTCCCTCCCACACAACCTAATGCAAAGCAATGGCAAAAGTTCAAAATTCATAAAGAAAAATCAAGTCGGTGACCCCAATGACGTCTTAAAATGTGGAATTTTTTTTAAAGATTTTATTTATTTATTTGAGAGAGAAAGAATGAGAGAGAGAGAGAGAGAGCGCACATGAGAGGGGGGAGGGTCAGAGGGAGAAGCAGACTCCCTGCTGAGCAGGGAGCCCGATGTGGGACTTGATCCCACAGCGAGAGAGGGAACACAAGCAGGCGGAGTGGGAGAGGGAGAAGCAGGCTTCCCGCGGAGCAGGGAGCCTGATGCTGGGCTTGATCCCAGGACCCTGGGATCATGACCTGAGCCGAAGGCAGACGCTTAACCATCTGAGCCACCCAGGTGCCCAAAATGTGGAATATTTTACAGACACATATAAGTCAAATCTTGGACTCTGCCTGAATAGATGAAGTAAAAATGATAGTTTTGATATGCTTGCACTAGCGTAATTGCGTAATGCATATGTAAATGTTTACAGGTCCTTAGCGCTGAGAAACTGATAGCAAGGAGGCAACCAGCCAAAGGGCCCAAAGCTAAGATTAAGAAAACACCTGGACCAACTTTTTGAACCAGTTTTGAATCCAGACAAGTTAGATGATTTACATAAGGTTAGTGGTGAAAGGATGTGTTAGTCTCAACTATCTGAGTATCGTTTATATTAGTAATCTGATATTAGTAGTCCTCCACTTAGTTACAGAGTGTCAGCTCATATAGAGAGTGAGTAAATGCTGCGAATGTTTTACAGGTATATATGGCAAAGATTGGTTTCAAAGTCAATGCCTAGAACAGCTCTAGCCTATAGAAACACTGAGTAAATATTTATGGAGTGATGAATCAAGAATGAAGGGATGAAATTCTTAAAAAAAAAAAAGCCTACCATACCCGTCATACTGATTCTGGTAAAGGCTAAGCACCTGCCTTCGGCTCAGGTCATGATCCCAGGGTCCTGGGGTCAAGCCCAGCATCAGGCTCCCTGCTCCGCGGGAAGCCTGCTTCTCCCTCTCCCACTCCCCCTGCTTGTATTCCCTCTCTCGCTGTGTCTCTCTCTGTCAAATAAATAAATAAAACCTTTAAAAAAAAAAAAAGAACAATCAAGTGTATCACAACTGAGATTTTAACAGTTCAGTAAGTAGAGAGGAGAGTGGGTGCTCAGTTTGAATGGAGCTAGAGAAAGGTGCCAAGGAAGACTCACCCGGCCAAAGCCTTGCCCATCACTGGGAAGCCGTAAATGGTGTTTAGACAATTTGAAGCATCATGATTTCATCCTTGATCCCTCTGTGAAAATCAAACTCTATTTTGAACATTTACAGAGGTAGCAGCCTTTGGAATTTCTTATCTCGAAGTGATGAAACTTTAATAAGATTGTGACCTTTGAGAAGTCATTATTGAGTGCCTGCTTCAGTTTCCTTGTCGATAAATATAGACACCTACCTTACAGGACTTTCCATGAGACAGGAATATTGGGCACATAAAAGGAGATAATGCACTTGGAGAAAGCTTGCACATTTAAAAGAGAGACCCAGGGGTGCCTGGGTGGCTCAGTCAGTTAAGCGGCTGCCTTCGGCTCGGGTCTTGATCCCAGGGTCCTGGGATCGAGCCCCGCATCGGGCTCCCTGCTCGGCGGGAAGCCTGCTTCTCCCTCTCCCTCTGCCTGCCTCTCTGCCTACTTGTTCTCTCTCTGTATCTCTCTGCCAAATAAATAAAAATAAAATCTTTAAAAAAAAATAAAAGAGAAACCTGGTAGTAAGACCTACAGACTAGTCACTATATTTTCCTGCCTGGGAGGATCACCACACAGATGTGCTATCAATGCAAGGAAACTTCTTACCAAGGGTTTAAGGAATACCTTTAATAATTTAACTTATTATAAAGTTGAGAGCACAAGGCAGAGGCAAAAATCAGGAGAAAGGTGGAACGCACTAGGAGGGTGACGTCTAAATTAAGGCAATACCAGCGGAATAGAGATAAGGATACATTTGAGAACAAATGTAATTGGACTGGGGTTCATGTGCAGATCTGGCAGGGTGGAGCTTCTGAGGTTCAGAAAGCAGGACTGGGGGCTGCTCCTTCCCTTGCTTGCCCTCTAGATCTCTGCACGTGTTGGGCTGGGCTCACTCACAAGGTGCTGTGAGCTTCCCAGGTGGGGTCGGCTCCTGGCAAGTCCACTGAATTGTCTTTCTCTGAGCCTCTCTGCCTGACACTGGATGGGTGGCTTAAAACTAGGATGGGAGGTAAGAGGCCTGGGCTTACTCTTCAATTCTGTTTGAATGGTAATAAAGATGACATTGTACTCTGAGCCTCAGCTCTTTGTGGCTCATTTCTGATTTGTTAGAAATAATTCAGAATACGAGTGCGATTTACTCCCATCAACCTCTGATGGGGAGGATGAGCGTCTCCTAGATAAAAGGGAAAAAAAATAACAGTAGAAAAAAAATACTGTGAGAAGGCAGAGAACTAACCCAGTGAAGAGCTTAAGAGCAGAAAAAAGTGACACAGAAGACAAAAGAAAAGCAAACCCCACCCTTTCTGGAGCGACACACAGATATGGATCTACTCTAAAAGAGAGAGACTTTGAACACTCTCAAAAAGCTGTCTCTTATGCCTAATAATCATTTACACTTCAAACTCAATATGTAAAATTTAGAATTCATCGTTTCCCTCCCAAATCCCACTTTCTGCTGTTTTCGGTTTGGTTTCTGGGACCGCAGTTCTTTGTTTTATGGGACCACAGTTCTCTACCTAGTTCACGCAACTACAATACGTTGCATCTATCTGAGGTGTCTTGAGGCCAGACTTCATACTTCGTCTTATTTCCACCCCAAATCTACCTGATCCCTCCTACAGATTTTACTGGACTTTTCACGGAGAGGCAGAGGGTGGTTCCTTTCCCTCATGCTCCAGCAAAACATTATTAAATGGTTCCCGGGCCTCTCATTCTTTGCCCAGAATCTTTTCCTAAACTTTTCAGTTCTAATCAGCAGAACAAAGCCCTCAGATGGCTGAACCCAAATTTCCTGGAAGACAGTTCTGCAACCATTTGTTATAAATCAAGCACACTCCTTGGTGGGGGCAGGGAGGATAGTGTGTGTGTCCAAGTACACCTATCAAGCGATTCCTCCGTCAAAAATAGATATCTTGCGGGGGACAGGAGGAAGGGGGGAGTCTACTGATGACAAAAATAAGATTCCTTTCTCTGTCATGACAGCCAAGGCAACATTTCAGTGATTCTCAACTCCTTTGCCTCTCTTCCACATTCAGTTACCAAATCTGGCCGTCAGAAATCCTTGGGAGCCCCCAAAGTCACCTCTTTCTTTCTCCACTGTTAGACTGTGGTATTCACTACCAAATATTCTTTTTTTAAAAAATATTTTATTTATTTGTTTGACAGAGAGAGAGAGAGAGAGAGAGCGCACAAGCAGGGGGAGTAGCAGAGGGAGAGAGAGAGGAGGGCTCCCCACAGAGCAGGGAGCCCCTTGCAGGACTTGATCCCAGAACCCTGGGATCATGACCTGAGCCAAAGGCAGATGCTTAACCAGCTGAGCCACCCAGGCACCCCCAAATATTCTTTAATAACTCCCATGGTCAAATACATCTCCTTGGCTGGGCATGCGGGCCTTTTTGCCAAACTCACCCATTTTACAGCTTTATTTCCAATGCCTCTTCAGGCATATTGAAGCATTGTGTTTTCCTCCAGGTCTGTCTTTCTGCACGGGCTGCTCCGTCTGTCCGATGTGACCTTCTTTCTCCTACCAAGTGAGCTCCTACACTGCCTTATGCCTCAAACCAAACAACTCCTCTAAGAAGCCTTCCCTGACTGCGACCTTCTTCTCCTGGCCTTTATTCAACTTCTCAATCCAGACCCACATAGAATTAAGGTAACACTTCATGTGGCTACAGCTTCCTGCCCTCCCTCTCAATAGAGCATTTGTCATCTCTTTATTCTTTATCTGTTAAAGTCCTGGTGCTTTTCTTAACAATTTCATTGCACTTTTTAAGATATATTAAAGATATAAACCCTATTTTATCTGCTGCATTTATTTCTTCCAGAGTATTGTTCCCTTTTTTGTATCTGCTGTTTTTTGTTTGTTTTGGTTGATATTTTCAAGGGGAATACTAAATTATTTGGTTAATTTTGCCAGTTGTTTTCCTATATGATTGCTTTTAAGCGTAAAATATTTTTCCATCCAGATATTTTATAGATATTAATTTTATTTTTTCTAGACTTCTGGTTTGATTTTCTAAATCAAAATTTTTAATCCTTATCATATTTCTCTTGTGCATGGTTTGACACACTGATCTAATTATATATTTGCCTAAAAGCTAGCCAGTAGTCCTAAAATCATTTATTGAATAAAATTTTTCTCCTACATGGCTTTTTATGGCTTCACATCATATGTTAAGTTCTTGTATCTATTGGCAAACCATAAAGGAAAATAATTGGTAAATTTAACCCAAATCTATTTGGAACTATTTAATCAGTTTCTTTTGAAAAGCAAAACTAACAGACTGAGAAAGTAAAAATCCACCTGGCTATTTATCAGACTGGGACAGCCAGCTGCAAGATGAACAGGAAACCATATTTCTTCCAAGGGCACATTGCAGTTCTAAAGTGTCACTACAGACATCTTCTTTGAGTAACTACTACTTTCTTACTCATTGGAAAATCGTGTTCTCTAAAATCCTAGACGATCAGAAATTTTAATTTTTGAAATTATATCAGTAAGAATGAAACATCCCACTCTTGCTCAGAGGTCTAACTCACTTTGATACAGACAAATGGCCTTGATTTTACAACTCAGGAGCAGAGCTTCACATGAGGTGTTTCTGAATATGACATTCCAAGTTTATCCAAGGAAGCAAACCCTAGGTTCATTTTGCAGTCCAACCCTCATGTTGGCCCCTTTACTCCCAGCCCTGCTGGGCTTTGAGTTTATCAAAACTCTGCCTCATGGTGGACAGTTGCCATTGCTGCAATGAGTCGGTAAACTTGACAGTGAGACCACAGGTTTTGTCCTTGATGGTCTTAGGCTGATTGGATTGTACATACTATTCTATTCTTGTGTTGTGCCATACTCTTAATTATTATAGTTTACGAATATGTTTTTATTTCATTGTTATCGAAAGGTTCTCAAACTTTTTGGTCTTAGACCCTCTTTTACACTCCTAAAAATCATTTGAGGACACCAAAGCGCTTTTGTTTGTGTGTTATGTCTCCTGATATTTACCATATTAGAAATTTGAGAAATTTAAAAATATATTTACTTAAAAATTAATTTAAAAACACTAGTAAATTCATTGCATGTTAGTATAGACAACATTTTTTAATGAACAATAACTACAGTTTTCCAAAACAAAAGAAATTTAGTGGAAGAGATGGCATTCCTTTACATTCTTGCAAATTTGTTTCATGCTTGGCATGATAGAAGGTATATCTGCTTCAGCATCCAGCCTCTTGGTATAACACATAGGATGTAGCCAACTTGACTGTATACTTGTGAAAGAATGGATACTGAAAAAGGAGTGGAAAAAAAAAAGTCTTAATACTATCATGAAAGCAATTTTGATTTTGTGAACCCCTTGAATGACCTCAGATGCCCCAAGACCACAGTCTGAAAACCACTGGCCTTAGCTTTTCTAGTTTATGTAATTTCTCAGATGAATTCTAGAATATTTTTGTCTCTTAATTTAGGAGCTAATAATTGTGTATTCAAAATTTTGTTTTTTCACTTAAGGATATCCTCTGTCTCCCTAGTTAATAAAATATTTTTTAAATACTTTCTCAATAGTCCTGCATTTTTCTTCTTAGATCTACATTTCTCTTTTTTTTTTTATCATTCCTAGTTATTTCATATTCTTTGTTGCTATTGTAAATGGCATCCATTTTCCCATTGTATTTTAATTGGTTATTGTTGGCCTATTTTATTTTGTGTGTAGCCAGTTGGTTACTTCTTTTTTTTTTTTAAGATTTTATTTATTTATTTGAGAGAGAGAGAGAGAATGAGAGATAGAGAGCACGGGAGGGAAGAGGGTCAGAGGGAGAAGCAGACTCCCTGCTGAGCAGGGAGCCCGATGTGGGACTCGATCCCGGGTCCTCCAGGATCATGACCTGAGCGGAAGGCAGTCGCTTAACCAACTGAGCCACCCAGGTGCCCGGTTACTGCTTTTTATTATGTTAAATAATATATTTGATATGCTGGTTTTTAAAGAAGTAACTTAAAATTTTGAGTCTGTTTACATGTTAGTATTGATACGATATTCTCAATATACTGAGATATCCTCAGATACCAGATGTATCTGAGGCATAATATGATATTCTGAGAAAA
Organism: Zalophus californianus; assembly: GCF_009762305.2. NCBI lineage: Eukaryota > Metazoa > Chordata > Mammalia > Carnivora > Otariidae > Zalophus > Zalophus californianus. The sequence continues at coordinate 116,448,306 of NC_045603.1, read as the reverse complement.
ATTCATTGTTCAATTTCTAGAGTTCAAAGATCTTTCTGAGGAAGGATCTTGAATATGCTGAATGCCTTTTTGGCATCTATTCAAATGATCATGTTTTTGTTAAGGCAGATGCATTGATTAGGACTAGATGACCTCTGTTCTCTTCTAGAATTCTTCTCACTTAGATAACATCATGAATGTCAGACCCATTTAGATTATTAACAGAATCAAAGGACATCTTGACTGTGGTTCCCACCTGTTGAAGGGGAGGGTGGTGGGAGGAAGGCTTAACTGTGTGCCAATGTCCCTTGAAGTTGTTCAGGGGAATGTGGTCAGCATAGACCCATTCAGGGAGCTCAGAACCGTCAGGACAGGGAGGACAGACCTGGAGCCGCACGGGACCCACTAGAGGACTGGTAATTAACAGGAGTCTTCCTAGGGAGGCGCCTGGGTGGCGCAGATGGTTAAGCGTCTGCCTTCAGCCCAGGTCATGATCCCAGGGTCCTGGGATCAAGTCCCGCATCGGGCTCCCTGCTCTTTGGGAGCCTGCCTCTCCCTCCGCCTCTCTCTCTCTGTCTCTGTCTCTGTCTCTCATGAATAAATAAATAAAATCTTTAAAAAAACAAAACAAAACAAAAAAACAGGAGTCTTCCTGAAGCAGAGTTTCCAGCTTTCATTTAGCCTGAGCCCCAGGTTCCTTAAATCGCCAAAGTGAATTGGTACCTGTGGGTGACTTCTTTAGTCACTTTCCTTTCGCAGGTCTAAAACCGATGCTTATTTTCAGCCGGGGACTTGAGCCCCATAGATTGGGGAAGTTCATGGGGGGCGCGGGGGGAGGGGAGAAAGGCACCGCGCATTAAAATTAGGTGAATTTGCTCCAGGACCCTGGGCATGTCCGGGAGGTTCCAGGGATCTGGGGGGCGCCCCAGGGTGGGCGCTGCATCCCCCTTGCCCCGCGTCCCCGGCACCAGGCCAGGGAGGCGCGGGCCTGGTCCCGGAAAGACCCTCGCAGCCCCCGCCGCCAGCCCACCGCCCAGCGAGGTTCCGAGGCGCGGGTGGCGCGCCATCTCTCTCGGCGCGGGGCTGGGTGCGGCGGGGGCGCGGCGGGGAGGAAGCACGTTCCCGAGCCCCGGGAGGGGAGTAAGGAGGCGCCCGCTTCCCGCCCAGGTAGGGGTCAGGGCCGGGCGGGTGTGGCGAGGAGCCCGGGGAGGGGGCGGGGCCTGCGGGCCCTGGAGGCGGTGCCGCTTCCCCGCTCCGGGCCGGCCCGGAGACCTGGAGGGGGAGCGTGAAGAACGTGCGGGGAGAACCGGAGGGGAGGACGCACCTCGCCCCGGCGGTCCGCGGAGGGACTTGTGGCGCCGCGCCGCGTTGGTCCCCGGGAGCTCTTGCTCGGGGATGATTTCTCTAGGAGCAGGTCGGTGGGCCTGGGGTCCCTGCAACTCCATATTCCTCTGGAAAGTTTCCTAAGGAGAGAGAAAAGTGCAGACAAGAGCACTGTGATCCTTGTTGAGAAATAGGGGAATCCTACCAGAAACGATGTCATTGAAACTTGCTAACAGCCCCGTTCTGTTTTCCAGGAGTTTCTTCTGTTTGCACCTTGCTAACATTTTACTAAGAGAAATTTAAAACAAAAGCATTTTAAATGGTCATTTAATAGTACTAGGATGGTAATTGGACGTAAGCCTTGAAATAGCCCTTGTAACGGCACTAAAATTAAGAAGAAAAAACATTGTTTGAAAATCCGAAGACTCCTCATGGGTTTCGTTGTTTCTCCAGTTTTCGTGGTGATTGTAGGTGCTTAAGTAAAGCCTTAAGTTTTTTTTTTTATAATTCACATTGATCCAGGAACTTTAGATTTGTTTTATGCTGGTAAAGGAGATGAGGTGCTTTATGCTCCGTGTTGTATAAAAATGCTAAAACGGAGGAAAAAATTACAGTCCTTCCATACTACCTAAATGTTTATAAATTCAGCTTCTGATTACTTTCCCCAGATCCTGGATGCTTATCCCTGTAACACCATGACTTTGTTGTGTGTCACAGGCCCAGGATCACAGCTGCAGCCTGGACACTGTGTCTTGTATCTGAGCATTATGCTTTACTCTTCAGACTTTTTTAAAGGTAGGTGATCAAATTGACAACTTTTCTGCATTTGCTGGAGCCTAAGTTCCAAGTTTTGACAAATAAATGAGGGTCCGTGTTATTCATGCCATCTTGATTTTTATGACATTATAAAAGATAATTGTTTTCAAATTGGAGAATTTAGAGATGTATAAGATTTCAACGATAACTTTTTTTTATGAATGTACTGATGTGATGTCTAGCGTGTGTGAAAAATTACTCTCATTTGTCTTAGTCCTTTTTTATTATTATTGGTGGGGCAAAAAAGTGCAAAGTGAAAGGTTCAACTTGATGGTCTTATAATACCAGCCTGGTATATCTATTTGCAGAGATTGTGGTCACATCACAAAAGGGGATAGTATTGTTTTGCCTTCCTCTTCCATCTTCCTTTTACGACCCAATTTTCTTGTGCACATGTTTGAAAAAAACTTTATGTGCCAAATCCAAAATATTTGAAGGTCCATTAGTTGCTACTAATAGTTTGGTGAACAAACAAATATTTGTAAGTGAAAATCTACTTTAGAGTATATGAATGTAGATTATATAAAGTTGTGATTTTAAAATGTTTTATCATTTTAATGATTTCTGCAATGTCAGTACTCTAAACTTTTCATTTCCAACTTTTTTTTTTAAACAATGATCTCTTCATTAGTCTTTCCCCTGGATCCATAATTTGAAAAATTGTATCTAACAAACAAACTCCCTTTCCTTCGTAATAGGAAACAAACTCAGTTATCCATTAGAGGGTAAATAGAAGATTTCCATTAGACTTCCAAAATAATTCACAGAAAACTCTTTACCATTTTGGGGACCACAGAGAGTCACGACCCTCAAGTTGGGGAGCATTACTCTTCTGAACTGAAATCATCTATCATTGAACAACAACCTTCTACCATGTCCTTTGACCTCGTCTTTTTCTTGACTCTACCATTCACCAGCATTATGACCTTAAAAACTCTCCCTAATCCCAGTCTCTTTTCTGAAAATGCGGGTTACAGTAATGCCTTTCTGGAATGTTTCTTATGAGTCTTAAATGACACAATGCATATAAAACTGTAAGTACAGTAGGCACCTGGCATATGGCAGTCAGTCAGAAAAATGCTAGCCACTGTTAGTGTCCATTTTTCCTGAGCTCTGAGGATAATCACACCATGTGGTTAGGTTTATGTCTATTGTCTATTTCTTGACAAAGAACACAAATCCCATGTAGAAGTCATAAGGTGATAGCATAAAAGCTGAATTTGGTCTTTGGATATGTTGATTTGGGTGAGCTCATCACTTTAAAATAATTGAATTATTTACCAATATTTTAGAATTAGTACATTTTGCATTTTGCATAAATTCCCAGAGTCCTAGCTTTTCCTTTTTTTTTTTAAAGATTTTATTTATTTATTTGAGAGAGACTGAGAGATAGAGAGCACGAGAGGGAAGAGGGTCAGAGGGAGAAGCAGACTCCCCGCTGAGCAGGGAGCCCGATGTGGGACTCGATCCCGGGGCCTCCAGGATCATGACCTGAGCCGAAGGCAGTCGCTTAACCAACTGAGCCACCCAGGCGCCCAGTCCTAGCTTTTCCTGAGAAACAGGAGGGCCAGGCAAGGGGGAGCTTGCAACCGTTAGCAGCTGAAGCCAGCATATGGTTGCCCACTTTGGATGGAGTGCGTACACTCTCCAGTTTCCACAGGGTCTCCACTCCCTGCTCGTACTTTCTCCCACCTGCCTCACTCATGTATTTCACCTCCCTTGCCCTGCAGACATTTCAGGTTGTGATTTCTGACTCGGAAAATATACCTTACTAATTTGAATGGGTAATTGTGTGGCCAAAACCATAACCCAACTTTTATCCTTTAAAAAGGAGTACAGTAATCCTGTATTACAATTTATGAAGCATTTCCTTATTTGATACTTAAATCAACTCAGAATTAGTTCAGACATGCTTTATCATTGCATTTTGTAACTGTGGACATTGAAGCTTATGGGTTTGTACTAAAGCTTGAAATAGTGTTCCGATGACTTAAAGTTGTTTTGGGTTCTCACTAATGCCACTTTTTATTTTATTTTACTTTAGATTTTATTTATTTATTTATCAGAGAGAGAGCACAAGCAGGTGGAGTGGCAGAGGCAGAGAGAGGCAGGCTCCCCACTGACCAGGGATCCCAATGTGAGACTTGATCCCAATGTGGGACTCGATCCCAGGACCCTGGGATCATGACCTGAGCTGAAGGCAGAAGCTTAACCAACTGAACTACCCAGGCGCCCCACTAATGCCACTTTTTAACTATGGAGAAATTTGTTAGGAAATGATAGCCTTTCTTTTGGTTTCAGCACTTATTTTAAGCAAGTACTTTTATTTCCATAATTACAAACTGAGAAAATGAGTGGTAGAAAGAACACATGTATGGAAGTACATCAGTAGTCCTTGTTTGCCCTCTCTACAGAGCATCTTTAAGCAAATTGAAGGGAACAAAACATTGACTACGGCTCATTCAAAACAGACCATACATATAACTAGACAAGATCTGTTTTAAGCCATACTTTATTACCTATGTTATTGGAAAGCTGAAAGAGATAATTGTGTCCAGTTCATCTGGTCTGCAGTTACACTGGACCAGAGATTTCTGTGAGTGTGTTTTAAAGTTCTGAGAAAGGAGATAGCCAAAGCTTGTGTGGTGATTCAGCCTGGTGTCTCTGTGAAGTTGTTTTATATAGCAAACACACTTTTTAGTGGGCTTCTTTTAACCAGGGAGGCTTTATTCCTTTCACAATCATGCCAAGAGGATAATCTATGCAATAAGATAAAAGAAGGGGTAGTTCATTTGTGGGTGTGGTAACTGTGTGTGATCTTCATGGTACGTGTATGAGAGAAGGTCAAGCCAGCCGTGCAGAGGGTTCGAGGAAGCAGCTAAGCCAAGACAACAGGACATCCTTCAGCAGACAAGAGTTTCAGTGTCCAAACACCTGTCAGGAGAGAGTAGAGGCTGAAGACACAGGGAGTGGTGAAGAAAAACTTAGAGTGAGTTTAGGGGTGTCAGAAAGAGCCAGATCATTCAGGGTCTGGAGAATGCAGTAAGAATATGGATTTTGAAGGCTTGTTAGCAGGAAAATTATGTGATCTGATTTTCTGTGTTGAGATCATTCTGGCTGCCGTGTGGAGAGGGACAACTTAGGTAGCTGACCTGTTGACCTTCCAGTATGTCTTCTTCCATCACAGGCAGGAGGTCCTTTTGAATCTAACTTAAACTTTACATGGTGAAGTTGAAAGAGCTTAGCAGAAGTGGGTGCATTGAGGGAAGGATCCTCCATTAATGTTCTGCAAAAATATACGATGAGTATTTTTTAAAAGTAAGAATCGGGGTATTACAATAATGCTTGGCTTTGAGTAAAGCCATCTGCTACTTTCTTTATATAATGGTGTTTTGAGGTTCTCGTGTTTAATGTAAGTATTTAACATGTATATTTATCTTAAAAGTCTGAAGTTAGTGGGCTCCTGGGTGGCTCAGTCGTTAAGCATCTGCCTTTGGCTCAGGTCATGATCCCTGGGTCCTAGGATCGAGCCCCACATCAGGCTCCCTGCTCCTCCCTCTCCCACTCCCCTGGCTTGTGTTCCCTCTCACTCTCTCTCTCTCTTTGTGTCAAATAAATAAATAAAATCTTTAAAAAAAAAAGTCTGAAGTTAGTATTTCTAACTGCCTCTTTAACCATATAAGTAATTTAGGAACATTGAAATCCTATTACTACACTTTTCATTATTATTCATGTTATTCATTTCATTATTATTATCATTCATTATTATCTAGTATTGTGTCTTGCAGTCAGTGCTAGTTTAGATTTATACACATGCATAACAGTTTCTTTGCTGTTTTTTGGCAATTTAGACCTTTCTTGCGGATCGTTGTTGTTCCTGAAAGGTATCCTATAAATGTGCCCTTTCTCAGGGGTCATTATGGTTAAATGCAAATTTTTTTGGTGAAAAATGTCTTTATCTTGCCTTTGATCTCGAAAGATACTTTTGTGGATACTTTTGTTTATTTTAGGTTAACAATTATCATCTTTCATCTGAATACATACATGTTTTTTGAATTTATTATATTACTGCTTTCTATTTTAATATCCGCAGTCAAGGGGCGCCTGGGTGGCTCAGTCGGTTGAGCGTCTGACTCTTGATTTCTGCTCAGGTCATGATCTCAGGGTCCTGGGATCAAGCCCTGCGTGGGGCTCCCCACTCAGCAGGGAGTCTGCTTGTCTCCCTCCCCTCTGTCCCTCCCCCTGCTTGCTCGCTCTCTCTAAAATAAATAAATCTTAAAAGAAAAAAAGAAAGAAAATCAGCAGTCATTCTAATTGTTTTCCTCTACATGTAATATATCTTTTCTGGTTGGTTGGTTTTAAGAGGTGTTCTTTGTATTTGGTGTTCCATGGTTTTACTGTGGTGTGTATCTAACTGTGGATTTCTTTTTATCTACCCTACTTGAGCTTCCTAAATTTGAGTGTTCACACTTTTCACCTCTTTAGGAAAACTCTCAACCATTACCTGTTGCTTTTACTCCATTCTCTCTATTCTCGCCTTCTCAAATGGATTGGGTGTGTGTTGGACTGCATCGGTCTGGAAAACGGTTAATACCGGGTAGTTCAACAGGGAATTTCAGATGGTGCTCTGGTCTGAATGTTTGTGTCCTCCCAAAATTCCTGTGTTGAAATCCTAAGCACCAGGGTGATGGGAGGTGGGGCCTTTGGAGGTGATTAGGTCATGAGGGAGGAGCCTCATGAATAAGATTAATGTCCTTATAAAAGAGACCCCAGAGATCTAACTCATCTTCTCCACAATGTGAGGTTATTGTGAAAACCCAGCTGTCTAGAAAGTGGGCTCTCACTAGACATTGGGTCTACCAGCACATGACGTGGGACTTCCCAGCCTCTAGAACTGGGACAAATAAGTATTTTTTTGTTTCTAAGCCACCCAATTTATGGTATTTTTGTTACAGCAGGCTGAACAGACTAAGACATGTGAAAAATCAGTGAGAAATGTTTCGGGATATCTAAATGCCAAGCAGGGCATCGTGAGGCAGTTTATGTTCAGCAATAGCAAAAAAAAAAAAACTCTTGTCACTGCTTGGGCTGTAGGGTTGCCGTACGGAGGTAGTCTTACCAGAACCCAGAAACTGAGGCCATCTCGAACCATGGCAGGTTTTTCCTTATAGGAACAGGGACCGTGGAGACATAGCCACTGGTGGAGACATCATAAAACCCAGAGAAAGCAGAGGAGAAATAAGCTGGTATCCTTTCCTCCTCCCGTCCAGTCTCCTGCCCGAGACTCTCACGGACAGAATCTAGCAGAGGAGTAAGTGAAGGGAGCGAGTAGTGTGGGAAGTAACAGTTTTGAGATATCAGCTCCCCAGACTCAGGACATGGAAGGTTATGCGTGGATCTGAGGGCAGGCGGACCGTTCCATTCTCCTTTCCATATCTTTCGGTTTGGCTTTTGTGTTTTTCATTACTTTGTTTCCCTGTACCGCACCCCGAGTAACATCTTTATTTGTGGCGAAATGTGCATTACATACAATTTACCCTTTTAATCATTTTTAAATGTGCAGTTCCGTGACATTAAGTATGCTCACATTGTTTTACTGTTATCACCACCATCCATCTCCAGAATTTTTTTATCTTGCTGAACTAAAACTCTACCCATTAAACAATAATTTCCATTTATTCTCCTTCCCCCACGTCCCTAGTAACCACAATTCCTCTTTCCTTCTCTGAATTTGACTATTCTAGGTATGCTATATAAATGGAATCGTGCAATATTTGCCGTTTTGTGGCTGCCTTTTTCCACTAAGCGTAGTGTCTTCTAGGCTAATCCATATTGTAGCATGTATCAGAATGTCCTTTCCCCTCTAAGCCTGTGTAATATTCCATATTCTATGTCTGTACAACATTGTATTCATGTCCATTGATGGACATGTGGGTTGCTCCCACCTTTTAGCTACTGCGGATAATACTGCTATGAACATGGATATCCATGTATCTCTTTGAGAACTTGCTTTCACTTCTTTTGAATATGTACCCCAAAGTAGAAGTGTTGGTAATTCTGTGTTTTTCTGAGGAACCACTATCCCATTTTCCACAGCAGCTGCCCTAGTTACATTCCCACCAGTACTGCACAAGAGTTCCAATTTCTCCCAACCTCAACAACACTTGTTTTCTGTGTTTTTGATAATAGCCATCCTAATGGGGGTGAAGTAGTATCTCATTATGGTTTTGATTTGCATTTTCCCAATGATTAGTGGTGATGAGCGTCATTTCATTTGCTTATTGGCCATTTGTATATCTTTTTGGACAAGGATCTATTCAAGTCCTTTGCCCATATTTTAAATTGGGTTATTTTGTTGTTGTCTTGTAGGAGTTCTTTTTACATTCTGGTTAACCCTTTATAAGATACAGGACTTGGAGATATTTTCTTCTATTCTGCAGGTTGTCTTTTCACTCTGTTGATAATGTCCTTTGATGCACAAGAGTTTTTAATTTTTGTGAAATCCAGTTTATCTGTTTTTTCTGTTGCCTGGGTTTTAGTGTCACATCCAAGAAATCATTGCCAAATCCACTGTTATGAAGCTTTTCCCCCTATGTTTTCTTCTAAGTTCTGTAGTTTTTGCTCTTGTGTTTAAGTCTTTGATACTTAGGGGTTAATTTTTCAATCTTTTTTTTTTTAAAGATTTTATTTATTTATTTGACAGAGAGAGACACAGCGAGAGGGGGAACATAGCAGAGGGAGTGGGAGAGGGAGAAGCAGGCTTCCCGCGGAGCAGGGAGCCTGATGCGGGGCTCGATCCCATCATGATGTGAGCCAAAGGCAGACACTTAACAACTCAGCCACCCAGGCGCCCCATCTTTCTTTCTTTTTTTTTTAAGATTTATTTATTTGAGAGAGAGAGAGCGAGAGCAAGCATGGGGGGAAGGAGCACAGGGGGAGAGAGTCCCAAGTAGGCTCCCCGATGATCCCAGAGCCTGATGTGGGGGGGTTAATTTTTTGTATATAGTGTAACATAAGAATTCAACTTTGTTCTTTTACATATGGTTTTTCAGTTTTCTCAACACCAGTTGTTGAAAAGTTTGTTCTTTCCCTTATTAATGGTCTTGGCAGTCTTGTTGAAAATCATTTGACCATATATGTGAAGTTTTATTTCTGGGTTCTCTAATTTATTCTTTTGATCTATATATCTGTCTTTATGCCAGGATCACACTGTTTTGATTACTGTGACTTTGAAATAAGTTTTGAGATCAGGAAGTGTGAGACCTCCAACTTCATCCTGCTTTTTAGTATTGTTTGGGTTATTTGAGATTATTTGAGATTCCATATGAATTTTAGGATGGATTTTTTTTTTCTATTTCTTTTTGGGATTTTGATAGGGAATGCATCTGTAGATTGTTTGGGGGTAGTATTAACATCTTAACAATATCAAGTCTTCCAATGTGTGAACACAGGATGTCTCTATATTTCTTTGCGTCTTGTTTAATTTCTTTCAACAGTGTTTTATAGTTTTCACTGGAGCACTGGGTATTATGCACAAACAATGAATCATGGAACACTACATCAAAAACTAATGATGTAATGTATGGTGATTAACATAACAATAAAAAATTTAAAGAGAAAAAAATTTATTCCTAAGTATTATTCTTTTTGGTGCTATTGTAAATAGAATTGTTTTCTGAATTTCCTTCTCAGAGTCATTGTTAGTGTATAGAAATGAAACTGATTTTATATCTCACAGCTTTACTGAATTCATTGATTAGTTCTAACAGTCTTTTTGTGGCCTCTTTAGGGTTTTCTACATATAAGATCAAGTCCTCTATAAATAGAGAAATAAAGTTAATTTTAATCTTCCCTTCCAATTTGGATGTCTTTTTTTTTTTTTTTTACTTTTGATATGGGAAGGCTTTATTCTTTTAGTTTAACTTTATTTTATTTACATTCAATTAATTAACATATAGTATATTATTATTTTCAGAGGTAGAGTTTGGTGATTCATCAGTCTTATATAACATCCAGTGCTCATTACATCACGTGCCCTTCTTAATGCCCATCACCCAGTTACCTCCAGCAACCCTCAGTTTGTTTCCTACAGTTAAGCATCTCTTTTGGTTTGTCTCCTTCTCTGATTTCATCTTGTTTTATTTTTCCCTCCCTTCCTCTATGTTCCTCTGTTTTGTTTCTTAAATTCCACATATGAGTGAAATCATATGATAATTGTCTTTCTCTGATTGACTTATTTCACTTAGCCTGATACCCTCTAGTTCCATCCACATTGTTGCAAATGGCAAGATTTCATTTTTTTGATAGCTGACTGATAATTACATTTTATATATATATATATATATATACACACCACATCTTCTTTATCCACAGATGTCTTTTCTTTTTCTTGACTGCTTGCTCTGGGAAGGACTTCTGGTACTGTGTTGAATAGAAATGGCAAAAGTAGGCCTCCTTGGGCACCTGGGTTGCTCAGTCATTAGGCGTCTGCCTTCAGCTCAGGTCATGATCCTGGGGTCCTGGGATTGAGCCACATGTCAGACTCCCTGCTCAGCAGGAAACCTGCTTCTCCCTCTCCCACTCCCCCTGCTTGTGTTCCTGCTCTCACTATCTCTCTCTCTGTCAAATAAATAAATAAAATCTTAAAAAAAAAAAAAGTAGGCCTCCTTGCCTGTTTCTGTTCTTAGAGGGAAGGCTTTCAGTCTTTCACCAATGAGTGTGATGTTAGCTATGGGTTTTTCATACATGGCCTTTATTACGTCCAGGGAGTTTTCTTCTGTTCTTAGTTTGGGTGTTTTTTTTAAATCTTAAACAAGTATTAAATTTTATCAAATGCATTTCTGCATCAATTTAAATGATCATTATTTTACTCTTCATTTTGTTAATGCCATGTATTACATTGATTGATATTTATATATTGAACCATTCTTGCATTACAGGAATAAATCCCACCTGGTCATTGTATGTGACCCTTTGAATATGCTATTGCGTTCAGAGTGGTGGTATTTTATTTGAAGATTTTTGTATCAGTGTTTATTGGGATATTGGTCTGCAGTATTCGTTTCTCGTAGTGTCTTTGCCTGGCTTTGGTATCATGGTAAAGCTGGCCTCGTAGAATGAATTAGGCACTGCTCACTCTTAAATTTTTTAGAAGAGTTTAAGAATTCTTAGTCCTTGCTTTTTAAGAGTTGAAGGTGCTGGGCACCTGGGTGGCTCAGTTGTTAAGTGTCTGCCTTCGGCTCAGGTCATGATCCCAGGGTCCTGGGATCGAGCCTGCATCGGGCTCTCTGCTCAGCAGGAAACCTGCTTTTCCCTCTCCCACTCCCCCTGCTTGTGTTCCCTCTCTCGCTGTGTCTCTCTCTGTCAAGTAAATAAATAAAATCTTTAAAAAAAAAAAGAGTTGAAGGTGTTAATTTTTGTTTAAGGTGTTAATTTTTCTTTAATGTTTAGTAGAATTAACCAGTAAATCTATGTGTTCCTGGGCTTCTTTTGTTGTTGAGAGGTTTTTGATTACTGATTCAATTTCCTCACTACTTATAGGCCTATTCAAATTTTTAATTTTTTCATGATTCAGTCTTGGTGCTTGTGTGTTTTTAAGAATTTGTCCATTTCATCTAGTTTATCCATTGTGTGGGCATGTAATTGTTCCTAGTTCAGTCCTTTCTATTTTTATGGAATCAGTAGTAATGCCTCCTCTTTCATTTCGTTTTACTTATTTGTGTTTTCTCCATTTTTTTTCTTAGTCTAACTAAAGGTTTGTCAATTTTGTTTATCTCTTGGAGAACAAATGCTTGGTTTTGTTGATTTTTTTTTTCTATTGTTTTTCTCTTTTCTATTTTATTTATCACTGCTCTAGTATTTATTATTTCCTTTTATTACTTTTGGGTTTAATTTTTTCCTTTTCCTCTAATTCTAGTTTTAGGGTATAAAATTAGGTTTTGAGATTTTTCTTCTTTTTTAACATAAGTTTTTATACCTATAAATTTGCCTCTTAGCACTGCTTTTGCTGCATCCCTCAAATTCTGCTGTGTGGTAGTCTCATTTGCTTCAAGATATTTTCCAATTTTCCTTGTGATTTCTTGTAGGACTCATTATTTAATAGTGTGTTTAATTTTCCACATATATGTGGATTTTCCAGTTTTCTTTTGGCTATTGATTTCTAATTCCATTATGTTCTGATTGAAAAAGGTATTTTGGGGGCACCTGGGTGGCTCAGATGGTTAAGCATCTGCCTTCGGCTCAGGTCATGATCCCGGGGTCCTAGGATTGAGCCCCACATCGGGCTCCCTGCTCAGCAAGGAGCCTGCTTCTCCCTCGCCCTCTGATACTCCCTCTGTTTGTGCTCTCTGCCTCTCTCTGTCAAATAAATAAAATCTTAAGAAAAAAGAAAAAAGGTATTTTGTATGTTTTCAGTCTTTTAAATTTTACTAAGACTTGTTTTATGGTCTAACATATGGTTTATCTTGAAGAATATTCCATCTACACTTGAGAAAAATGTGTATTCTGCTATCGTTAGACGGAGCGTTCTGTATGTGTCTGTTAGATCCGATTGGTCCTTAGTGTTGTTCAAGTCCTATATTTCCTTCCTGATCTCTGTCTCATTGTTTTATCCACTACGGAAGGCAGGGTATTGAAGTTGCCTGCTATTATTGTAGAGCGATTTATTTGTCTTTGAATTACATCAGTGTTTGTTTTACATATTTTGGAGCTTTGGTGTTTTGTGCATATATATTTATAATTGTGATATCTTCTTGGTGAGTTAATGCTTTTATCGTTATATAATGTCTAGCATCCTTAATTTCAATCTGAAAGACTCTCTTTAGCAGTTCTTGTAGGACAGATCTAGTGGTAATGAACTCCCTCGGCTTTTATTTATTTGGGGAATGTTAATTTCTCTCCCATATTTGAAGGACAGTTTTGCTGTATATAAAATTCTCAGTTGACAAGTTTTTCTTTCAGCACATTAACTATATTGTCCCGCTGCCTTCTGACTTAACAAGGTTTCTGCTGGAAAGCCTTGTAAATGATGAGTTGCTTTTCTCTTGCTGCCTTCAAGATTTCTTCTTTGTCTTTGTCTTTTGACGGCTTCATAATAATGTGTCTCAGTGTGGGTTTCTTTGGATTTATCCTTGCAGTTTGTTGGGCCTCTTGGATTTGTAGATCCATCTATATGGATTTGTACATCCCTGTCTTTTCCTTAAATTTATGATGTTTTCAGCCATTATTTCTTCAAACAATCTCCCCTCATTCTTTCTTTTTCTTCTTCTAGTACTCATAATGCTTATGTTGGTTCTCTTGATGGTATCTCCTAAGTCCCTTAGGCTCTGTTCATTTTTGTACATTCTTTTTTCTTTTTGTTCCTCAGACTTGATAATTTCAAATGACTTGGGTTTAAGTTTGCTGGTTTTCTTCTGCCCATTCAAGTCTGTTATTAAACCCCTCTAGGGAATTTTTCAATTCAATTATTTTAATTTTCATATCCGGAATTTCTGTTTGGTTCTTTTTTTTAATAATTTCTATCTCTGTGTAGGTACTTTCAAGTGTTCCCTCTGTCTCTAGTCTCTGAAAAAAGATTGCCTAAGATGACATTCTTTCTTTCTTTATTAAATATTTTATTGAATTCATTGGTAAAATCACCTGAAATTTTTCTAGCTATTGTGTTCTATTCATTTCTATCCAGTATTCAACAAATCCTTATTGAGTACTTCCTCTGTGCCAGTCATGGTTTTAGAGTCTTTGGGATATATCCATGAACAACCTAAAATTTCAGTGCTCATGGGCTTACATTCTAGTAGTACAGAAAAACAATAAGTAAAACATAATAAACAGGAAGTGATGTAGCATGAAAGGAAGTAAAGAGTGTTACGAAAATAGAGCAGGGAAAGGGGACCAGGAGGTTGGAGGTAGGATAGAGTGGTGGAGGGCAGGGTGGCATTTTAAACAGGATGGTTAGGATAGGACTTACTGAGGAGGTGATGGCTGATGCAAGAATTAAAGGAAGTGAAGGAGTAGGCAATATGGATATCTGGAGAAAGAGCATTTCAGGCAGAGGGAAGACACAGCCCATTGGGAGATCAGCCCTGCTGTGTTTTAGAATGAGCATGAAGGCAGTTTGGTTATTTTAGTAAAGAAGAATGAAGGGGAGGTTTACAAAAGCAGTCAAATAAGTGTTGAGATGAATGATAAGATCCTGAAGTAAGATACTTTTTTCATTGTAATACGGTCTTTTTTCTATCATGAAAAAAAAAAAACAACCCTCAGCAGCTCAGTATATAATAAATCAATTCAAAAAAATAAGTCTTCATTTTTAAAATGTAGCTTTTAAAATGGAAGTACCTTTTTGGAATTATGGTAAATACATATGTTAAAATATAGTAAGTATATATGCCAAAAAGTTATTTAGCATAAATGATCATATAATTAAGAAGTTGGTTTTCATTTTATGAGCTAGAGAATTATTTTTTATTCTGTGAGTGCTGAAGGACTAGAAAAAAAAATATGAACATTCATTGCCATACAACCTACTGTAATCATTAAATAATTAGTTGTTTACTGACTGACATTTTATTTTATTCTTAAATAATAATCTATCAGTACTGGAAAAAGTATAGCTTAAGATTAAGAAGACTTGCTTATATTCTAAGGTTTTGAATTCTTTAATGTTTAATTTTGAGGAAGTCATTTTAGACTTCATCTTACCTACTTGTTGGGAGTTTTGTTTGTTTTGAATGAGATTTGACTAAGTATAGTCTGTTTCCAAAACACCTGTGCTTTTGTTATTCTGTGATTATTGTCTTGTGTTTTATGATATAACAATGAACTGCTTTAAATATTTGTTTTACTGAGAATTGTTAAAGAGGGAATTATGTTTTGGACAAACTTCTTTTCATGTTTAATGTCCAGCTCCAGTAATGCTTATTTTCTGTATCTTTTCATGATCACTTCAGAATTAATTGCTTCTTCACCTGGGCTACTGTAGCACTTTATGTTTGTTTCTATTATCTGTCACTTTTCATAATATTACTTACATATATCTACCCATGAGTTGCCTATCTTTGTATACCCAAGAGTCTAAAATACTCTGCACACATTAGGTGTTCATTCTTATGCCTGTATATTTAAATACCAATACTTAATTCCTAATAATTAATGTAGCAGAAATTAGAATTGTGTTCAATAACATTACCACTTGAAAAGCAGCATTCCATATAATGAATGTTTCTTGTGGTTAAAAATGCTTATTTCAGGCATTTAACAAGATTTAATTTGGTCTTTTGGTCTAACTTTTACATTATGTGGATGGCATAAATGCTTATTTGCATAACTCAAGTACATAGATATAAGAAGTAGTTATCTTGTCACTGATTGTGAAATCACTAAAGTGGATGATTATTACTGATTACCTCCTACTTATTCCATTGCGTTTTGGATCATAGGCACAAATTTTATAAAGATTAAGTATTCTAAGAACTATTCATAAGTGTGTTTTGTGTAGTGATGTAATTTTTAGCAGGCATTCATAGCCATTTATGAGATGCCGCACCCTTCAGTATAATGAATCGGAACATGATCCTTATTTTGTTTAGATTTTCGAATTCTTTTCAGCTCTCCCTAATCCTTATTTTTCTCCCTCATTTAAAAACGTCTTTTGAAGAACCATACTGATTAATTTATTCATCAGCTGTATATTTAACATCTACTATATGCCAGGCACAGAGTTAGGCATTATTAGATTTGGATGTGAACAAGATAGTTAAGGTCTGTGTTGTCAGAATTAACAGGTAAACAAACATTTGCCCATTTTGCCAGATTTATGAATTGCCTACCACGTACTAGGCATTGTTCTGGGAATTGCAGATACAGTAGTAAAAATAAAGTCTATACTCTTTTGTAGCTTACATTCTAAAGGAGAAATAAAATGTGTGGGAAAAGCTAACTTTATGTAGGTTGGTCAGGAAAGGCCCTTCTAAGAAAGTGATGTTTGAGCCGAGATCTGAAGGCTGAGAAGGAACTGAAGAAACAGACTGAGGCCAAACAGCAAAAACCGATGATAGACAATGAGAAAGAACTCACGTTTGATGCACATTTGTAGTTTTCAGGATGAGAAGTTTGTAGTTTTAAGGCGTTTATTGCTGCTTTTATGTTTTCAATTAATTATTAAGGAAGGGCATCAGTTGGGCAATTTTGTAGGAGGGGGTGGAGAACAAAGAAGAACAATTTGAGGACAAGAAAAATGTGAGGAGAAGGATCACTGTGAAATAATGAGAAAGGAATAGACAAACCAGAGAAGCACAGTAGGACTTCTAGGCAGTGTCGCAGGTCTACTTGTAGGTTTGTTATTCTGAATGTGAAGTGAAACCAATCAATACGGTTGTATGGTTTTTCCTCTAGCTACACGCACAGGTGTGAAGACATGTAGGGTTTTTAACCAGACTTGTTTTTTTCATTCTGGGAGACTGATGGTGGAGAAAGAGGAGCAAGAGTGTTGAGGGTATTTGCAAGGAAGTCATAATGATTCAGGCTGTAGAATTTATGCTGGGGAAGAAGCAAGTGAAGAAGGAATGAAGACTGAACGGGGTTGATGGCTATAAAGCAAGTGAGGGCTCAGTGGATTGGTGGTGTGGCTAAGACTGAAAATTGTGGTTAGACCAATGAATTTCATGGGCTAACATTATTCTATAGCATTACTACTTATTTATTAATACACACAAGCACAACTGCATGCAACTTTTGAACATCGAAGATTGTGAGGTTTTTGCACAGATAATTGAAAAAATGTAAGGGCCACCAGAAGTTCTGGGAGCTCCTTCTCTTACTTTTGTGTGGTTTTATACAAATGGTTGAATGTAATATAGGAAGAATATAGAAGGTTAAAAACACTACTGGGTAGTCAAGAAGCCTGGGATCTTATTTCAGGTTACATATAACATCTCCTTTTAAAAGTCACCTGACCCCATTGGCTGTACTCTCCTAATTGTTTCAGCACCGTGCCAGGTGTTGGGCATGTCGTAAGATCCGATAAGCGTGGGTAGAGTGCTCTGCAAGTACAGGGGTGGGGCTTGCAAGCCAAATGGGACAGAGAGTGGTGACATTCCGAGGAAATGACATCTAAGCTAAGATCTGAAAGAGAAGAAGGTGTTGGAATTCAATAAAGAAACCACTGTACCTCTGAAACAAATTATACATTATATGTTAAAAAAAAAAAAAGATAGTAGGAAGGGAAAAATGAAGGGGGCAAATTGGAGGGGGAGACGAACCATGAGAGACTATGGACTCTGAGAAACAAACTGAGGGTTACAGAGGGGAGGGGGTGGGGGGATGGGTTAGCCTGGTGATGGGTATTAAGGAGGGCACGTACTGAATGGAGCACTGGGTGTTATACGCAAACAATGAATCATGGAACGCTACATCAAAAACTAATGATGTAATGTGTGGTGATTAACATAACATAATAAATAAATAAATAAAAAGAAAGAAACCACAGGCAGAAAGTGGGAGGAATTCCTGTCTACTAAGACCCTTAAGCAAGAAAGAAATGACTTTAAAGGATCCCTAGTGACTGGTTTGTAATGGCTGAGAGAAGAAAAGTTGAGACATGAGGTGAGGACATTAAGCAAGGGCCATACTTTACGGGACCTGGTAGGTTGTGTTAAATTTCATCCTAAAAGCAATATGAGACCCATTATTGGGTTTTACATAAAGGAGTGATAATAAGACACAGTCACTTCAAAATGTGGGATTTGCCTTGACGACATTGAATTTTATCATCTTTAAGGTTAAATTTTTTTGATTCATTGTATTAATATCTGAGTATAAAGCAATATATCAAAGTGATTTAAATATGTGCCTCTTATTTTAATATGAAAAGAATGAAGAGCAATTAATATGGGACTATATTAAACATAGAAATAAAGCCCTGTTTACAAAGCATTATTGAACTCCTATTAATCTGTTTGCAAAAAGAATTGAAATTAAAATTTTCTATAATTCTGAGTACATTTGGTTACTGCTGTATGTTTTCCATCATATCAGTGAAATGTTAGATAATTTCCCATGAGTTTGTGTGTACCATTTAATATTCCCAATCAAATGTAGCTGAAACTGTACTTTTTCTCTCCAGTGATTTAAACTTGTGAGATGCTTCCATTAACTGGAAAAACAATCATCTTTGATAACTTTCCTGATCCTTCTGATACATGGGAAATCACCGAAACAATTGGCAAAGGAACTTACGGGAAAGTTTTTAAAGTATTGAATAAGAAAAATGGCCAAAGAGCAGCAGTGAAAATTCTGGACCCAATTCATGTATGTCACATTGTTTTTCCTCTTTTCTGCTAATTAACTTCGTTTTTATTTGTACTAAACAGTTAAAAAGTCTGTAGCTAACTTGATTTATTTGTCCCAGTGTCAATTGAAAATGTAAAAAAAAGTCTATTTGTTGTTTTTGTTGTTTATATACTTAACATATACAATAGGGACCAATAAATAATAATTGAACAAATATATAATACAAATAAGTAAATAAATAAATACAGCTCTTAATAGCTCAACAGTTGATTTAATGTTATTTTGGATTTCAAAAAATTGTAAGAACACAGACTCAGGGGTCTAGAAGTAATTCTCAAATGTCATCTTGGCCAGATCTCTTTTTCTTCCTGCATTTATTTAGGCTTCAGGAAGAATGTCTCTTAAACTAACCCAGAAATATTTTATGTTAAATTATATTTCTTTCAGAGATGGGAAATTAATTTTCAGGTTTGCTGAAATGTTTCCAAAGCAAAAATGGTATTCACTTATAATCAGGGTGAGTTTCCTTGTGAAGAATTGAAATTGCATGTGTGGTGCTTATGGCCTCTTTAAGTGATGCCCCAGTAGGGAGCCTCTTTTGCTTTTTTTTTGGAATAGCAGCTGTGATAAGGGAACCTTCTAGGCTTTTTTTTTTTTTTTTGGCGTTGAAGAGCGTAAAGAAGTTGATGAGGTTCTCCCCTCCCCCCCCCTTTTTTCTGGGAATGAGAACTGACTGTTTTGGAACATTGTCTGCTCTTGGGAAATACGTGTAGCTCTCTCACAGCACGTGGGTGAACCAGAATGAGCTCAGTGATCACATAATCCCCAAAGTTCTATCGAGAGCAGTTTCTCCAGTTACTTGACTCTTGCACACATAATGGGGTGGGACATGACAGATGTCGTGAAGTGTTTGGGAAGGACGTGGGACTCCTGGTCCTTGTCACAGCTCTTACACTAGCAAACTTGTAGGACTCTGCAAAAGGTCTCCAGGTCTCCATTTGTGCATCTCAGGATTTCTTTTTCTTATGCTTTCTTTTTTGATTGTTTATTTCGACTAAACCCATTATAACTACAGCATTTCATATTATTTTGAGCAGAGGAGAGGGAGAGTGGGGGGGTTTTATTCAAGTAATATATTAGGTACATTGGAAGGAAAAAAGAGAGAGACAACTATGTGCAGGCTTAACTGATGCTGAATGTTTTCATTGATCCCCTATTGGAAAGTTCTTACCACTTTTAAAAATGATTTTATTTGTTTATTTGAGAGAGAGAGAGAGCACGAAAGGGGATTGAGTGTGGGGGGCGGGGCAGAGGGAGAAGTAGACACCCCACTAGCAGGGAGCCCGACATGGGGCTCCATCCCAGGACCCTGAGATCATGACCTGAGCTGAAGGCAGATGCTTAGCCAATTGAGCCACCCAGGCACCCCAGTTCTTACCATTTAAACTGAAGGCAGAGAGACACAAATGAATCTGTACCAAAGTGACTGTACCTCTCTCCTCTGGTCTTTGCAAGTATGGGTTGGGGTTCATGGTGGCAAGAGAAAGGGCTCCAACTGGATCCCGTGTCTGGCCCCATAACCAGCATGTCTCTCCCATTCCTCTACTTCTTAATGGAGAAGGAGAAATGGATTATGGATACATATAGCCATTATTCTTTTATAATTTACTCCTGTTTCATATCCTGTGAACCTTGAAAATCATGTTTTGTTCTATTGCTTTAATGAAATATATCGGTTTCATGACTATGGTGTGAAATTGGTTCTTTTGCTGCCTTTATTCTTGTCACAGTACATGTATGTTTTTCTCAGAATTATTTATTTCCTCTTCATTCATCATGTCACAAGCCAAATAAAAAAGATTTATAACCAAGAGATTATAATCTTAATAAAATAAATTTAAATGCATCCTAAGCATTTTACAGATTTTTTTTATTAAAAAGTCTTAACTATTTTTTTTTATTAAAAGAGTCTTACTATTATGAATTTTGATATAGTATGTTTCTATCTGAGAAAGGGATAAAATGAATGGGCTTAGAAGGGAGGAGGCGGTGGACTTGCAGGCTAGTCCTGCATCTTATACTAACCAGCTCTGTGACCAACCTCTCTGAGCTTTAGCTTCTTTTTCTCAAATTGGATCTCTGGTCTAGAATTCTTTCCAGCTCTGTGATTACATGATTTTGTCATAAAACAACGTGGACACTAAATGTTACCGTAAAAACAGTATTTGAAGGCTTTGTCTTATTAGTACTCTGAGTTGTTTCATGTATTGTGGTTTTCTAAAAACATGACTAAGTAGTTATCTTGTGTTTTTGTTGGGAGATTGGCAGATGTAGTAACCTGTTCTACTTCTGGCGAATGAGCCTTTAGCTAACTAAGGCTGTATGCCATCTTATGTATAACTTTATTTTACTTTTTTGGAAAGATAAGAATTTATTGCTTGTATGACTAGCTTTTGAAAGCTTCTACGTATCCTGTATTTCAAAGGAACAAAATGAACCAGCTAAAAGTTTTTATTTCAAATCAATGGCTTTGCCACTGAAACAAAGTTAACACTGCAAAGAAAGGAATATCCTCTGGAATCCTTCTTCGTGTATGTTTCTTTCTAAGTGCATACAAAAATAGTCTTTTATTTGTCCCTTTTTAACTCAATGAAATTAACATAATTAGAGATGTATTTGATTAGTGGGAAAATACAATCTCTCCCCATACATAATGGCCTGAGAAGTTTCAGTACGTACTATTGAGCACAATAAAAGCCATTATTATAACCTTGCTTTGACAAAATTAAATTCTCTATTTGGTGATCTCTAATATGTCTCTTTGACATAATTCATGTTTTTCTCATGGTTTTCTTCCTATGACTTTTCGAAACCAGGATATCGATGAAGAGATTGAAGCAGAGTATAACATCTTAAAGACGCTTTCCGACCACCCCAATGTCGTAAGATTCTACGGGATGTACTTTAAGAAGGATAAAATAAATGGAGACAAGCTGTGGTTGGTTCTTGAGGTAAGTGTTTCAACATTATTCTACATGTGGAAATTTACAGTGTAGTCTTGGAATGACTGAATGTTTATGTAACATTGACACCCCATGAAACCCTTCCTTTAGTATGTTCTTGACTGGTCACAGACTCAGCAGAACACTGGGCCCCATTCTGGCCTTGTCCTTTTTTTTTTTTTTTTTTTTAAAGATTTTATTTATTTATTTGAGAGAGAGAATGAGAGCCAGAGAGCACGAGAGGGAAGAGGGTCAGAGGGAGAAGCAGACTCCCTGCTGAACAGGGAGCCCGATGTGGGACTCGATCCCGGGACTCCAGGATCATGACCTGAGCCGAAGGCAGTCGCCCAACCAACTGAGCCACCCAGGCGCCCTCTGGCCTTGTCCTTTTAAGACACATTAGGAAATTAAAGAAAAGCAATGAAGACTATGAATGACTAAGAGGAAACATCTCCACATTAAAAGACTCAAGAAACAGGGATTCTTTGCCTTGCAGAAGAACAAGCTTAAAAGGAACTTCATTATAATATTGATTTATTCATCCGCATTTTGTGACAGAGGCTCTGTGCCAGGTGCTAGGGTATGAGAGAAAATTAATGTAAGTGAGGCTTCATTAGACAAAAATGGTAAGCTGTGATTTTTTTTTTTCCTGTCCTCATTGAATACTAATGTCATAAACTACAGAACCAGGTATTTACATTCATGGGAGAAAACCATATCAGAAATGGTATTGAATACTAAGTAAGTCACCAAAGGGAAGCTGTAGAGTCTCCTGAGAGTAGGTTTGGACAGTTCCCTCTGATGCAGGAATACATACGGGAAGGTGCCCTGTTAAGGTAACTGCCAGTCCTAGGAGAATGTAGTTTTTCTAATTTTTACTGGATATTATTAAAGTGAGGTAATCATTAATTCTGGTAAAATTCAGAATTGTTTTTAATAGTTGCTTTTATCAAACTCAGGACTAGTAAAACCTTCATTGGTTCACTGTAATAACGTATTTATTGTGTTCATTTTGATTTTATTAGCATTTGATTATTGTATTTCTTTCAGAACGTTCTTTTGGTTTTTCTGCAGTGACACACATAGAAGTTGTATTGTTTTTATACTTTTTATTTTTTCTGTTACGGTTTTTAAATGATTTTTTAACTGATTTTAAATGGCTGATCATTGTAGAAAATACTTGAAACTATAAAAAGAACCACTCTCAACATTTAACATAGTTCCTTCATTTTTTTTTGTATGTTTAAAATGATTGGCAGTATTTTTTATGAAGTTATTCTATTTTTTCACTCAATATAATTTCAGGTAGACTTATCATTTTTATCCTTTGCAAAATAAATACATTCACCTGGTTAACAAAAAGCAAGTAGAACCAAAAGGCTTGTAATACAAAGCAGTAGTAATATGGATCCGGTTATAATACAGAATGGTAGTAATGTCGATCCAGTTATTATACAGGGCAGTAGTAATATGGATCTGGTTATAATACAGAGCAGTAGTAATGTCAATCCAGTTTAGCGGTGCCACCTTCTCCTGAGCAGATCTGTGCTTTTGATGTGTATTTGGAAATGCATGGCTGAGTTTCTCTACGCTTTAATTTTGTAATCTGCGTTCTGAATTTTGGCAAGGTTGCTAATCGTGCTTCTGGAATCCTTCTCCACAGTGGAGTTCTGCCACGTATCAGACTGACCTCTCTGATATCTCTGCTGCTCGCCCAAATGGAACCCACTGTTCCCTGAATCCCTTGGCCTCCCCCTTCCAAGCTCACTTCCCTGTTTTACACACCATGCGATAGTATGTGCCTTCTTCTCATTATCCACTGTACTGATGCCACCAAATCCCGAGTCCCTTTAGTTTTTCTAGGGAATAAAACCTCCAGTCTCTTGCCTGGATGTTTGTGTATGTGAGGAGTGCTTGGACAGCCTCCTGGATGTTGATATTTTGTATGTGGGATAAGACGGTGTCAAGTCTTTTGATGAGAGACTTCCAAAGAGTCCCTTGTTTTCTGCCCCTCCCCTCCCAGCTCCTGGGTTGATGTGCCGGGGTAACTACAGAATAGTCCTCCACGTAGCGCTTTATTTTGTGGCTTCCTCTGCATTACCAAATCAGTCATCCTCATTCCGTCATCTGCTTTCCATATTGAAAACGTTTGTTGGAATCTCTTGTCTACTGCTCTCCCTTTTTCTGTTCTCTTTTTTCTTGTGTTTTATACCTTTTGATTCCCTTACCAGCATTTTAATGGAGATTCATGAGTGAGAGGAAATACATTTATATGCTGAGTTGGCCACCTTTAATTGAACCATAGAGCCTTTCAGAATTCTGAAATAGTATTTTCAAGTACCCTTTCAGAATCTGAAACTGGTATTACATTATTTTATAGAAGTTTAAAAGTTTTTTTTTAAATAACCAGTTGTGTTCTTTAAAAATAGGCAGCATATTATGATTTGAGAATTACTTTGTTTTTCTCCATTAAGTTTAAGATTGCTTTATATTTGTAGTTAAATCACTCTTAAAACAAAGCAAAACTTCTATTCATCAAACTTGATTTTAAGTAATAGAATGTACATTATGAACTTAAAACATTTTGCTTTAAATAAATGGAGAATTTTCAAAGTTTACTTCATCTTTGTGTTTGTGTATTTGAGATCTAATGCTGTGCTGACCCTTAAGATCTGTATCTTTATATCCTTTGAAACATTTTCAATAATGTATCTTTAATTTTTTTTCCATATGGGATCATTGGTAGATTAACATTTGAATGGAGATTCAGGTAGGCCTAAATGGGCAAGGGTACAGGTATAGATCTTTGCCCAGAGTTTAAAAAAATTGAATGAGATCTGTCATTGTCTTTTATGCCTATCAAATCTGTATTCTAATTATATTGTCATTTCTCAGTCTTGTCACTTGAAATTAGGTGAGAGTTGGAGACACCTGAAATGTTCTTTTGTGAGAGCAGAAAAGATTGATTAAAAGGGTTTGGAACATCCAGTACAAGTAAAGCAGCTTCTTGATATAATGAATCAGTAGAGACTTAACAGCTTCTTTGAACTTTGTCCTTGTGTTTTATTATCAGATGGAGGAGTTAGAAATATCCCGAAATGGCTTGAGAAAAAAAAAAAAAGCTGGTAGTTTATTAAAATGGTATTTTGGAAATCTGATCTATCTGAACTTACAGTGTGGGAGAAAAAATAAAGGAAAGCAAGAAGTTGGCAAACTGTACATAAGATAATTGATTTACATATGTAAATTAGACTAATTATATACACACTGAAGTGGCTCGATGTACAATTACCTGATTTATAAACATGAATGGTACAGGTACTGCTGTAGAGCCACTTTCAGGAAAATTGGCTTGTGGCAGCAATACTTTATTCTACAAAATGACTGCTAATTATACCTCTTATTGTAAGAAAGCCCAGATAAATTATTTTGCACGAGGATAGCCAAAGAGTGACCAGAGAGAGGCTGTGATATTACCCAGAGTCATGCTAATGGTGCTGGGCTCCTGGCGTGAATCTGCTTCGAGAAGGTGTGCCTGGCGGCAGGGTGGGTGAGCGATCAGTGACACCCCTCATTGTCAGCCTGGCATGTGGGGAGGCCATCCCAGCTTGGACATACTCTTGTTCGATGACATTTCACCGTGAAAAATCATTTTATTTATACTTCAATCCAGAATTCAAACCCTAAGAAAAATAAGATTTACTCCACTCTATGGGCCTCTTTTCTCCATTATTCAGTTGTGATTCTTGAATTATTCCTTTCGGTTTGATAGAATTTTTGTCTTTCCTCTGTTTTTCCTTTGTACTTCCCTTTCATTTTGTTTTAAGTTTTTGAGCGTGAATAATATACAGAGCCCTGTTGGGGAATTTTTTCCTTCTCAATTCTGTATGTTCACTTTCAGACGGGCTAATTATTGCCCAGATTTAGGAAAAGAGCACTAGTGCTAATCCTCTGAAATTCCAGTTGCCTACTTGAAGTGAAACTGTCTAGTAACAGAGGGGGTAGAAAGGTTTCTGCTGTGGGAACCGATAGAATGTCTATGGGGATTTTTATTGTCACTTAATATTTTAGGTTTTTCTAATGATGTAGGCATAAAGGGAGAACCTAATACTTTTTTTACTTATGCCCCATTTTAAAATATCATACATATATTCATTTCTACTTATTGTTACCATATTTCTTGACTGACCTGCTTAGTAAAATGTAGATACCTCTTTTGGCTTTGTGCTTCCTTTAATTGCTAGTGTCTGTTCTTGAGGGTCAGTAGCAAGGATGGAGGGGGCCAGGGAGGTGTGAGTTGGTCAGGTTTCTGCCTATGTTTAACACTGTTCCAGGGGACTAAAAACGAAGAGTCAAAATTGAGTTAAATCAGTCTGGTATTTAGCATTTGCTACTGATGAACATGAAGGAAACAGATGTAACGATAATTTTCCCCTTCTTGGTTGGATGAACAGCCACATTTTAAGGATGTAAGGAATCTAGTCTTCTGTCCCAGGGACTCTTTGCTTAGTGTGCCCTCCACCATAATGGAGTCGAAATTCAGAATTGGGACATCTTTCTATTAAGAGACGCCCTTCCCTCATAATCCCATTTTAGCTATAATTTCTCCTTTCATGGTGGTGCTACAGATTGCATTCTGTGATTTAGCTGAATCGGTCCTGATTTGTTCATTCTTCATAGTGACATTGCTTTCTCTCATTGCTTTCCAATCATAGCAGTTTTTAACATTATATCCCTTTCAAGAGATCAAAGGCTAGAAATTACAGGTAGTATTTGAAGCACAAAAATTCAGTAAATTGTTGTAAAGGCACATTTCAGGTAAACGAAGTGGTTTTCATAGATACTAAATACCACTTTGATTCTCATGCATTATTGGCTCTTCTCATTTTATACTTACATCCAGTAAGTAAAGTAAAACCTGGCATGAGGGAAGGAAGCATAGGATGATAGAAAGAACATGAGTCACCGTGAACAAATGGTTTTTAGGTGCTCAGGTAACCCTTTAATGTTACTGTGCTGGAGACAACATGTACCAGACGGGGCCACTGCGGGTTTGTTTGTGTGGGGGAGGGGCCAGGGGAAGCAGGGCAGGAGTGGGAAGCTAGGCTGAGTTGCCCTAATAGCACAGCATTGTTCCTTCCTTCCTTTAGCTGTGCAAAATTGCAGTGGAGTAGCCGGCTGACATGATGATTCCTTTCATGTTCTTAGGGCTGGAACAACCCTTCTAGCTCTCCTATAAAAGGCTGTTATTTGGTGTACTTGCAACAGAACAGACAGCAAATTACCTAGAGTCGTTTCATTTTATTTTTTTTATTTAAAGGGCAAGATGGAAAAAGCAATCTAAATGTACTTCTTCCTACTCTTCTAATGCAGGAATTACATAAATAATAAATATGATGCTTGTATGTCTTTTTTCCCTAATAGTACTCCAGTGATTGCAAAAACATCTGCTCTCTGAGTGGGACTAAAATTTATAGTATTATTTCAGGGGGAAGAAAATATGAGGTCACCGGAGATATTTTGCCATTTGGCAAATCAGTATATTTTTACCATCCACATTAAAATATTTCTGCTAAGTTCTTTTCTTTTCTTTTTTTTTATCTTGTTTCTAACATTACCAATGTTTTAGGGCATTTTTTCCAAGAATTTTGAAACCTTTTAGGGTGAGGGAATTGTTTTATATCCTGATTTATTGGTTACATGATTTATACAAATTACCAAACAACATCAAACTGCATACTTAAATGAGTCAATTATATTATGTGTCAATGATACCTTGAAAAATACTGCTTCTAGCTTACACATTAGAAAAGTAATGTGAAAATTCATGTTAGAAACTACCCATTAGGAAACATCTATTAGGTGATAATGCCATTCTCATTAATATTTTATCAGTATTTTATTGGAATGCAGAATTTGGTACATTATTTTATTGAAATTAATCAGACATCCACACTTTGAAGAGGTACTTTCCAGACCATG
The DNA here is from genome assembly GCF_009762305.2 of Zalophus californianus. Lineage (NCBI taxonomy): Eukaryota > Metazoa > Chordata > Mammalia > Carnivora > Otariidae > Zalophus > Zalophus californianus. Next base: position 116,420,917 of record NC_045603.1, on the reverse strand, counting down.
TGAACAGATGGCCTTCTGTCATTTTGTATGTGTGTATGTGTGTGTGTGTGTGTGTGTGTGTGTGTGTGTGTGTGTGTGTAAGTGTACAGAACTTGTTTTTTCATACAGTCATTTGTTAATTCCATAGATACTCTGTTACTTTGCGCCAGGCCCAAGTTGGAATGATCTATACCTATTAGCGCCCCTTTCTCTTTTGATAAGTTTGGGGCATCCAATAGAGAACCAGAAAAACTCTGTCGTCATGGTGCTTATAGTCTAATGTTGGAGAAAGAAAATGTAGAGCTAAGTAAACTAATTAAATAATTATACATTTTTGTTAGTGCTATGAAGAATATAAATGAGATGTTAATAATGAAAGAGAAGACCTTTTATGAAAAGAGAAGTCAAAGAAAGCCTACTTGAGTAGGTAACATTTTAATCTGCCACCTGAGGAAAAAAGGATAGTTTGGGTACTTTTATTTTTTAATATTTTCTCCAATACTCTGATGATAAGAATCACCTTCATCTCAAAGCAAAAACTCTGAGAATGAGCTCTTGGTAACTGTTTTTTATAACAAGTACTAAAGTGATTCTTATCAGAAGAAAGTTCAGAAAACACTGTCAGAGGTTCTCAAATTTCAGTGTACATAAAAGTAATCCTGGACTTCTCCTTCTGGCCATGATAGTAACTTCAACTTCTGCCATTCTGTTTTTATACCACAAATAAATAGAAAACTGAATAAAATATATTTTTATATACAAAACACTTTACAAACATTGGAAAAGATCTTAGGACTTTGACATTGATAAAGGAAATAAATAAGGGCAGCTCTACAATCGCTTCAGCTTTATCCTTGGAGGAAATTTCCAGACCACAGGCACAAGGAGGGCATTCCCATGGAGGTCACCACAATTTTACTGAACTGAAAAAACTGGAAAAGCAGATGTGGCTGAGATTTGCAGAGAAGAGATGATAAGCAGAAAGAAAGCTTCAGGAATCTGCATAGGGGTATTTGACCAGAAACCAAGCTGGATATATATGGAGCAAGATTTCAAGTAGTTGGGCAAAGAGTCAGGAAAAGAATTGCTGAAAAGTTGTAACCTGAACAACTACCAGAATTTGTGAAGGGTTGAGAGATGCTTGAGTTCTGATCAACCAAAATGGAGAAACTTTGTTGAACACCTGAGGGATTTAGTAAAGCTCCTCGAAAGGTTATGCATTAGAGGAAGGACTATACTAGCCCTAGAATAAGAGCTACCCCAGGCACACCCATAAACAATTCAAAAACAAGGCTTGAAATGTTCACATTGGTCCATAAGTAAGTTAACAGTATGCCAGAACAAAATTCAACATTCATTAATGGAGACAGCAGAATCCAGAAATTCAAATATGAAATTAATAATGTCTAGTATCCAGCAAAAAATTACTAGATATGCAAAGAAGCAGGGAACTGTGATCCATTATCAGAAGAAAAATCAGTCAGACCCAGAAATAATGAAGGTGATGAAATTAGCAGGTAAGAACTTTCAAACAGATACTACAAATATGTTCAAGAATTTCAAGGAAAACCTGAACATAATGTTGAAAGAAATGGAAACTATAGAAAAGAACTGAACATAATTTCTAGAACTGAAAAATGTATCAATAGTGAAAAATATATAATATTGAATTTAACAGCAGATTAGAAGTAAAGTGTGTGGAAATGAAGATCAGTGAATTTGAAGACAGGAAAATAGAAGCTGTCCAGACTAAGCAGAACGAAGAAAAGAAAGGGGGAGATAAAAAGCCCCTGTGACCTATGGGATATTACCTAGTATTCTAACCTACATGTAATTGCAGTCTGAAAATGGATGAGTGTTGGGGGAGGTAATGGCTGAAATCTTCCTGAATTTTGTGAACACAAAAGCTGCAGATATAAGAAGCCCGGAATCTCCCATGTAGGATAAACAAAGAAAACCACGTGAAGCTATGCCATAATCAAGATATCAAACACTCAAAATGAAAAAAATATTTAAAAGCACCTAGACGAAAAAAGACACATTGCATGTAGGAGTCAAAGATGAGTGGTCACTGACAAGCAGTGCAATGGAATGATATCGTTAAAGCAATGAAAAACAAAAGTGCTCTCAACAATTCTGTGTACAGTGTAAATGTTATTCATAAATGAAGGCAAAATAGACATTTTCATCAAAGAAAAAGAATTTACCACCAGACGCATGCACTACAGAAAATGTCAAAGAAAGTCTTTCAGGCCAAAGGAAAATGATTTCAAATAGAAACTCAGAGGGTTGCCTGCATGACTCAGTTGGCTAAGCATCTGCCTTTGACTCAGGTCATGATCCCGGGGTCCTGGGATCAAGCCCTGCTTCGGTCTCCCTGCTCAGCGGAGAGTCTGCTTCTCCGTCTCCCTCTGCCCCTCCCCCACCCCCCCAATCGTGCTCTCTCTCCATCACTCTCTCTCTCAAATAAATAAATAAAATCTTTAAAAAGACATGGAAACTCAGACCTGCAAAAAGAATAGAAAAATACCATTGGTGGTAAATATAAGGATAAATAAGAAACTTTTTATTTTGTATTTTAAAAAAATATTTTCAATAATATTATTTTAATTATTTTTAAAAGAGAAATCATGACTTAAAGCCACAATTATAGCTATATATTTTGGGGGTTTTAGCATGTAAAACTAAAATGTATGGCAAAAATGGCAAAGAGACGGGAGAGGAAAAATGGAAATACACGGTTTTAAGAGTTTTGCATTACATGTGAAGTGGTGTAATATAACTTTAAGGTAGACTGTGGTAAGTTAAAAATGCATACTGGAAGTAGTAAAGCAACCACTAAAAAAAAAGTAAAATGAGTAAGTATAGCTAATAAGCCAATAGAGGATAAAAATGGAATACTACAAATATTCAAACCAGAGAAAGTGGGGAAAAAAGGAAAAGAAGATTAAAAAAAAAAACAAAAAATAGGAAATAAATAGCAAGATGGTAGACTTAGACCTAAACTTATTTATAATTACATTAAATGGAAATAGCCTAAACTCTACATTTCAAAGGCAGAAATGGTCAAATTGGATGAAAAGCAAGACCAAATACAAACACACTTGAAGTGTATAGAGAGAGATAAGAGAGGGATGATAAGTTAAAAGCAAAAAGAAGGTGAAATGTACATGAGCTTTAATATGTACTTAAAAACAAAGCTTTAAAATACGTGAAGCAGAAACTAGTAGAATAGAAAAAAGAAATAGACATATTCACAACGTTAAGATTCTTTTCTTTCTTTTCTTTCTTTTCTTTTCTTTTCTTTTCTTTTCCGAGAGGAAGAGAGAAGAGAGAGAGCACACAGAGGGAGAGGGAGATGAAGAAGCATACTCCACGCTGAGCAGGGAGACTCGTATATTCACAACTTTAAATGGAAAATTCAACAGTCTTTCCCCAGTAATTTAAAGAATAAGTAGAAAATCAGTATGAACATAGAAGACTTTGGTAATCTGGACTATGAAACAAATCTTGACAAATTTAAAAATAGTGAACTCATGACAAGTATATGGCCTGACCGTAAGAGAATTAAATTAAAAATAAAGATACCAGGATAAACTCCCAAATATTTGGAAATTAGACCATATACTTCAAAAGTAACCCTTAGCTCAAAGAGGAAATTTTAAGAAAATAGTTTGAAATGGTAATGGAAATGTGACATATCAAAGTTCTGAGATGCAGTTAGGCAGTGCCTAGACAGACATTTATACTTCCTTTCAGTGCTTATTTTAGAAAAGAAGAAACATTGACTACCAGTTTTGTAAGATTTTTGCCTTAAGATGCTAATAAAATCAAAAGAAATTAAGTCCAATAGAAGCTGAAGAAAATAAATAATGAAGATAATAGTAGGAATCAATTAAACAGAAAATGAACAAAAACAATAGAGAAAATGAAAGCAAAAGCTGGTTCTTTGAAAGTCATTAATAAACTTGATAAATCTCTCTAGATGGATCCAGAAAAAATGATAACATACAAATTGCCAATATTAGGGATCAAATAGGGAAATCACTATTTTATTAGCATAATAGTAATGAAATATAATGAACAACTTTATATTTTTTAAAGGTTTTTTTAAATTTATTCATATATTAGAGAGTGTGCAAGCGGGGTTGGGGAGGTGGGGGAGAAGAAAAGAGAGAGAATCTGAAACAGACTCCACCCTGAGCACAGAGCCTGATGCAGGGCTCCACCTCATGACCAGATCATGACCTGAGCTGAAATGAAGAGTCAGATGCTTAACCGACTGAGCCACTGTAGCACCTCATGAACAACTTTATATTAATAAGTTTGGCAACTGATTATCTGATGTTGTTCTTGAAAGACACAAACTATAAAACTGACATGAGAAGTAGAAAACATAAATAGCTTTATATCGATAAAAGAAACTTAATTCATAATTAAAACCCTTCCCATAAAGAGGAATACCAGGCCCGGTTTCTTCACTGGTAAATTCTATCAAATATTTATACCAACTAAGTTCCAGAGAGATAATAGAAATTATTATTCCTGTATAATTCTGTTCCATCTTCCTTGTTTTTACAAGTATTCTTGTTATACATTTCATATAAATAAATGGTACAATAATTTTTATAACGACTATATATAATTTTATGTATTTTGACAAAGTTGAGAAAGGACAGCAAGTATATAATCATAGAATTTTTTATATTAACTTTCTTATTTAACATTTCCAGTTCTCTTCATTTCTTCCTGTGAATTCCAGTTACCATCTGGTGTCATCACATCAATCCAGCTTTGTTCCAGCCCACTTCTTTTGTGCTGTTAATGTCAAACATATTACATTTCTATATACTATAGACCCAACAATACAATTATGTCCGTATTGTTTTATAGAATTGCTTTTTAAATCAGTTAAGAAAAAAAGAAATATGCATGTATACTGTCTTTTATGATAAAATAAGTACCTTTACTGATGTTCTTTATTTTCTCAGGTGGTTTCAAATAACTGTCGGTGATGACTTGCTTTAATCCTAAAGAACTTTCTTTAGTATTTCTTATAAGTTGGACCTGCTAGCAACAAATTGTCTCAGTTTTGTTTACCTAGCAACATATTAATTTCCTCCTTAATTTTGAAGATAATCTTGCTGGATATAAGACTCTTGGTGGGCAATTTTTTTTTGTTTTTTGTTTTTTGTTTTTGTTTTTATTGAGCACCTTGAATATATCATCCTTCTTCCTTCTGGCCTCAGTAGTTCCTGATGAGAAATCAGCAGTTAATCTTATTAGGGTTCTTTTTCCCATAACAACTCATTTTTTCCTGCTATTTTCAAGATTTTCTTTTTTTATTTTACATGACTATGGATCTGTATTCTACTTGAGTTCATTGAGCTTCTTGGATGTAGAGATTAATATTTTTTATCAAATTTGGGAAGATTCAGCTATTTTTTCTTCCAAGATTTTTTTTCTGCTCCTTCTTCTCTCCTTTCTTCTGGTACACCCATACATTTATCTCAGTATGCATACATTTCCCTGAAACTATTCATTTATCTTCATTCTTTCTTCTCTCGTATTTCATAATCTCTATCAATCTACCTTCAAGTTTGTGGGTTCTTTCTTCTGCCACTTCAAATCCACTGGTGAACCCCTCTGTTGAATTTTTCATTTACATTACTGTAATATAATTTTCTACTCCAGAATTTTCATTTGGTTCTTTTTTTATGAGTTCCATCTCTTTATTGATATTCTTTATTTGAAGAGACATTACTATCATACCATTCCTCACTTCTTAAAGCATGATTTCCTTTAATCCTCTGAACATATTTATAATTTCTGCTTTGAAGTCTATCTACTAAGTTCATCATCTGGACTCTCTTACAGGTGGTTTCTGTTGCCTGCTCTTTCTCGTGTATACGAGTGACACTTTTCTGTTTCTTTGCATATCATAATTTTTTTTTGGTTAGAAACTGGACATTCTATCATATATTTAATGTCTTATAGGAATTCTAGATATCGCTAAGGGGGAGCTTATTATTTTGTTTGTTTGTTTGCTAGTTTGTTTAGTAACTTGGCTTATCCCCCATGGTATGAAGCCTCTGATGTTGCTTCTCAGAGGGCGCAGCCTTGGGCATGTGCAGTCACCCTCAGATGGGAGCAGTGTTAACATTGCCTTCCTCCTCTCCTTCCCTGATCTTTCTATTAAGCTTTCTGTCTCTACGGTGAACACTCAGTTACTAGCCAGCTGATTCTTCTATTGTTTTCAACAATGTGCTAGGGCAAAAATTGCTTCCCAGTCTGATCTAATGAATTCAGATCACTGTGCATGGGTCCTTTTTGAGGCGAGTCTTTTGAGATTCTCCTGACCCCAAGAGAGTTATTTTTAGCTGTTTCTTTCCTTGAGTCTCTCTGCTAAGCTAGCTGGTCTGCGGTTACCTTCTTGTTCTCATGGAGTTACCTGCCTCCTTGTAATTACCAAAGCCACCACTGTTTTCAAGAATACCCTTAGGCTCGATCTTCCCCACTCTCTCTCTTCAAATGTCGGGTCCAGCCTTGGAACTCCCTGTTTTTGTGGCCTGCCTCTCTCCCTGGGCAAAATATCTGAGCCACTGTTCTGGAGCTGGCAGCCTGTCTTGGACAGTGGCCCACATCATCCTGTTTTAGAAGCAGCACTGTGGACCAGAGAGGTGGACTCTGGTGCTCTCAAGCCAGCTTTGCAGCACAGACTTGGGTAAGGGGTGAGAAATGCTGTTGGTCTTCCCCTCCCAAAAAAGATACTGTAGACCTTGAATGGGAGCTGGTGGGAGGGGAACCCTATCTTCTTGGTAAGGCTCACCCAGAGTAGAGCTTTTGTCACTTTGCCCTGGTTGGGGGTGAGGACACCAGGGTGGTTCAGTTGCCACAGAATCTTGCTATTCTTACTAAGATTTAGTTATGGTCTCAAATGTTTCTCCATTTGCTATATGTCCTTACAACAATTTCCAAAGACATTAAATGGTTGTTTATTTTTTAATTTTTGCCAGTTATGGTCGTTTCATGGGGGAATAGGTCCACAGAGTTCTTCACACCTCCATTCTGGGGAACAAAAAGAATCCTCCTATGAAATCTTTAAGAAAGAAACAGAGTCTTATTGATTATCTATGAGGGCAACATTATACTGACAAAAGAAAGCGAAGATACTACAAGAAAAGAAAACTATATTCTAACATTCCACATGAACATATATGTAAACATCCTTCATAAAATATTAACAAATTCAGTAACATATATAAAAATGTTAATATATCATGACTGAATGGGATTTGTCCCTGGCATGCAAGTTTACTAAAACATTAAAAAAAAAATCTCTGCATCACAATTCACTGCCTTAACAGAATCAAAGAAAAAAAATCATGAAAAACACATGCCAAAATTCAATACCCCTTTGTGATAAAACACTCTCACCACACTAGGAATAGATGGAAAGTGCATCCACCCAAATTTTTAAAAAGTAAGTAAAAAGCTTGGAGTCTTCACAAAAGCATATATATAAAGTATGTTCAATATCTTTGGTAAAATTTAAATTAAAACCACAATCACCACAGTATGCGCCCACTAAAATGACTGAAATTACAGACTAATGAAACCGAATATTGGTGAGATTGTGGGGCACATTGAACTCTTGCATGTTGCTCAGGCACCTTGAAATGGTGCAGCGACTTTGCAAACAGTAAAACGGTGTCTTCTAATGTTACACATAAACTTACCATGTGATCCAAGTTTCACCTGCAGGCATTCACTAAGATTGGTTTCTACAAAAAGATTCAAACATGAATGTTGATGAGCAAAGTAAAAACTAGAACGAGTATTAGAAAATACGAGTTTCTGCTTCTGTGGCTTAAGACCACAGAATATGGTCTTAAGACTATATGGCCTTAGAGCATTCCCAGAATAAATGAGAAACAATTGAAGTCACAAAGACTTGCCCGATGATATATAATTCTTGTTAAAAAGCTGTAGTTATTAATATGGTGGATATTGTTGCAGGAAAAGCCGGATAGATGAATGCAATGAAGAGAGAATCCAGAAACAGATCCATAATGAAAAAAAATAAAAAAATTATAAAAGTCAGAAATGCCAATTATAGAAATTAGTAGTCCTCTTTCAGAAATTTGAGTAAAAATATATACTCTCCAAACAGTATAGACAGAATGCGTTTAGAAAACTCACAAAGGCTGTCTTTGGAAGTTAGTTGTGATGGTCTGTTTATAGAATCTCATCCCTTGTGATTTAGATTGTTTTTAAAAATGTTTGACTATAGCCTGATTAGAGAATTCATTTTTAGTGGTGCTCTGTTATTAGTATAACTCTGGTTTAAGAAAATTATACTTCAATTTTCTTCGATTAAAGAACACTAAGGGCTTCTAATAGCATTGTGTTGCAAAACTATACTTAAGGGTTTTTCAGTCCCCCATTACAAATCCCCATTTTAGTTTATGTTGGCAATTTAAGAATTGCATAGGCTCAATATGACATAATTTATTCATCTGGCTGCAATTATTTTTAAAGGGAAACCTAAGGTCAGTTTCATTTTTAATGATCTGTTGCCTAATTCAGAAACATCTGCATTTCATCTTATATATTTTAATACTCCATGATCATTTAAAAACAGATACACTTCAATTTAACATTTATTATTTTTACTTTTCTTTATATGAAAGAAAGGCACTTTATGCTAGTTGAGCAAAAGCATATTTCATCTAAGAACATATTTGAAATTTCGCTAATTCTAAATGAGGGTTTTGAGAATTTATGGTGCTTTTTCATTTCGAGCATCTTTAGGAATAGTTAAACCACAAATTAATTTGTGGTTTATTGACATTTGGCACCTATAGTCTGTTTCATAATTTCCATGTTTGTTATATTTGCCCTCTTTCCCCACTGGGCTTTCATTTCAACCTAGTTTCTTAAACTTTCATTCAGAAGACTCTTTTCTATCCTAGAAACTAAATCGCTGTTTCTGCTTCAGAAGGCAGCTAGAGAAACAAACGTTGCTATTCTCTATATGGAACATGTGTAGAAGGCATTGGGCAGGGTCCAAGAAGAGGGAATTGTTCACATCATTGCTCCTGGTCAAGGTCCACACGAAGCCCCACCCGGTAATTTCCCCTAACAGCAGACACAACCGTAGTCAAACAGAGCAACCAGCGTACATTCAATGAGGGGGAGGATTTTCGATTTAAGGATATTTCATCATTAAAAAAAAAAGAAGGTTTCATCATTTGTGATTTTCTCCGTCATTAACCTCTTAAAAAACTAGAATATTTGGAGGCATTTTTTTTTTCTTCAGCATAAGTAATCGAAAAAAATGAATCAGTGAATAAGTGGATAAAAGCATCTCAAGCTATGTGAAATGGGAATTTTATGACTTCAGAGGGCAAGCATCTAGATTTACACAGACCCTAAACTTTTGGAGCTATAAATACTAGAAGATAAAAAATTTTAGGTACATATTCTTTACAAAGTAAGTGCACAAAAGAAAAAGGCATTGTCCCCTTTTTCTTTCTTTCCCACCTTAACACTACTCCCAGATAGAGAATGAGACCTCCTGCTAAAAATGTCACACAGCAGAGTCTCTGTATTTGGGGGAAGTTCTGTCTCTGATTTCATTGTTGCTATCCATCCCTTTGCATTTTTATGTTCTTTTGTTGTTTCTTTTCTTCCTGGTTTCTAAACAGGAGTTATTTTTGGTCTTTGTACTTTAGTCTCTCCTGCCCCATGAGGGTAGAGCATTTAGGACCTTGGGAAGGTGAGTCCCAGATGAATATTGAAAACAGACTAGATGCTCCCAAGGAAGGGTGCTGATTGGAGATCCATGCTAGGCAGAGGTAAGGGACAGTTCTGACCCTTATTCAAGAAGACTTCAGGACTCTCAACTTGATACCTCAATATGGTCATCAATTTGGTGACAATTTGATGGTCATCAAAATGACCATCAATAGCTGTCATAGGGTCGCACATATAATAGGCACCAAATATTTTTAGTTCAAGTGTACTCTCTAACCAGGCACTAATTATTTAATGAAACCCTGGAAAATCAATGATGGTATGCAAATGGTTAAATTGGGCTTGGATTTTTCATGAAACCTAAGTATCAGAAATTAGACATTTTAAAAGCCACAAGTATTTGGATATTTAGTTTAAATAACAGAAAACAAGTTGCACATATATTATTAACAATCACGATATATAGCAAACAGTGCAGTAAAAGGCTTCTGTTATTTCAAGTATACATTATCTGGAAGTAAAATGTGAATATCTGACTTTCATAATTTATTTAATTTATTTTATTCCTTCCATATATTAAACTCAAATAATGTTTTGGAGTTTTATTTTTCTTTTTGATCCATAATATGAGGATTTTTAGTGGGCTTTTATCCTCCCCACTTTGGAAGTTTTCTTTGTTTTCTTTTTTTTTTTTTTTTAACTTTTAGTCTTTAATTGGTCATTGGTCACTTTTTTTTAACTTTTGGTCATTCTATCTTCATATTGTTAAAAGTTTCAACCAATAAAGGGTCACTCTTTTTCAAATGTCTTATGAAACAATTACATTATTGAAACCCTTTATTTATTGTGTTATTCAAATTACTTATAGCTCTATCTTTGAGAAGCTGATTCTGAATTTCATCTAGAAGGGTAAATGTGTGGGAAGAACGTAGAAACTTTTGGAAAGATAATAAGAGATGACTTCTTCTATTTGATAAACTGGCTTTTAAGCTACAGGCCTTAAAACAAGTTGATACTTGACAAGAACAGAGAGATCAGAGGAATTTTATAGATAATCTAGAGAAAGGCCCAGGCACTCACTGGAATCCAGCTTATAGCAATGGTGACATCTCATATGGTAGCAGACTGTCTATTGGGAACAAACTAAATAATACACATTTAAAACACTGGAAGTGAGGGCCACCTGGGTGGCTTAGTCAGTTGAGTGTCTGACTCTTGGTTTCAGCTCAGGATCATGAAATCAAGCCCCACGTTGGGCGTGGAGCCTGCTTAAGATTCCTTTTCTCCCTCTCCCTCTGCCCCTTCCCTGGTCTCTCTCTCTCTCTCTCTCTGAAATAAATAAATAAATCTTTAAAGAAATAAAATAAAAAATAAAACAGTTAGTGAATTACATATCAAAATATGCTAAAAGTGATAAAATCGTAGAAAGAGAACAGAAAAATATCGTAATGATCTTAGTTTAGGGAAAAGCCTTTCTTTCTTCTGAGCATGACCAAATAAGAGAAAAGCGTGAACATTAAGAAAAAAGTTGGTAAATTTGAATCCCTCCCCGCAAACTACACGTCTTAATTGCAGAAGACACCGTAACCAAAGTGAATATACCAGAACAGCTGGAGAAAACTGTTGTCAACATCCACAAGGGCAGATTCTATCTTGTCTTTAAATCTTTTCCTTTTTTCCCTTCCAACGTGATGTTATCAGTCTGTGGTATTCTACAGTACTTGCTCATTATTATTTTCCATATAACTATAATTCAAGACCTAACATACAATCTAGGTAATTGTTATTTAATGTCTTTAATGCAGAGTTTTTCAGTCCTGGGCTGTTGATGCTTTGGCCCGAATGATTGTGGATTGTCCAGTGCAACGTCAGATATTTAGCAGCATGCCTGACCTCTAAATGCTAGTAGCAGCTTCAAGCCTAGTTCTAAATGTCCCAACAATACCAGGTGTCCCCCTTGGCACAAAATGGTCCCCGTTTGAAAACCACTGGTCTGACAGTATTTCAAGTTTATTGGGGACCAAACCTGCACTAGTCATTTCTCACCGACTTTAGTGTCTCAGTGCTTTGCACATAGTAACAGTTCAATAAACATTTGTTGACTAGAAAGGAATAAATAATGATTCTTCTAAAAATCCCTTCTTAACCAAATATACTATTATAAGGAAAACATATATATCAAGAATATTTTCTGTGTTCGTACATCATTTATGTTAAAATGTATTGGATATAAAATGCAACAGTGAGTGGAATAATTTAGTTTCTGAGCAGACACTGTTGTAAGGGGCTTATCATAACTTAGATAAATTTTGTATGTTCCTTTGTTATTGTTTTTAGGATCTTTTCACATTTTTGTTTGAACAGTTTTAAAATGTTTTGTGGGAAAACTGGGTGGAAGGTACAGAGAGTTACCCTGAACCCCTTGCCCCCAGTGTTCCCTCTTACTGACATCTTGTGGTTAGCATGGTTCACTTGTTACAGTTCATGAGCCAATAATGATCCATTTTATTACCAGAGGTCCATAATTTACATTAGGGTTCACTCTTTGTGTTGTACGTTTTATGGATTTTTGAAGAGATTTCATTTTTTTAAGAGCAGTTTTAGATTCACAGAAAAATTGAGAAGAAGGAACAGAGATCTGTATAGACCCCTGTCCCCACATGTACACAGCCTCCCCCATTATCGACATCCCCCACCAGCATTGGTACATTTCTTACAATCGATGAACTGACACTGACACGTCATTGCCACCCAAAGCCCATAGTTTACAGTAGGGTTCACTCTTGGTGTTGTACATTTTCCAGATTTTGACATATATATAATAACTATATCCACCATTACAGTATCATACAGAGTTGCTACATGCCCTAAAAGTCCTCTGTGTTCCCTCTTTTTCATCTCTGTTCCTCTTCCCTCAACCCCTTTTAACCTTTGATCTTTTTACTGTCTCCAGAGTGTTTCCTTTTCCAGAATGTCATATAGTTGGAATCATATAGTATGTGGTCTTTCCAGATTGGCTTCTTTCACTTAAAATTATGTATTCAAGATTCCCTTATTCTCGGTGTTGGCAACTAGGTTTTAAACTCAATTCAGAATCGTACCTTTCTTGGACACTTTTGATCAACAGAAAAGTGTACTGTAATAATTGGTCATCCTCATATAATCCATACCTCACATTATGTATCAAAATTACATAAAAATGGATCATCTACCTACCTATGTAAAACCTAAACTATAAAATTTCCTATAGAAAATACAGGAGAAAAATTTTGTGACCTTGGATTAGGCAAGGATTTCCTTTATAGAACACAAAAAGCAGATTGCTTAGTATTCTAAAAATGATAAACTTAAAATTTCTGCTCTTCAAAAGAGTCCTTAAAGGACAAGCCACAGACTGGGAGAAAATATTTGCAAAACACCTGATTAAAAAAATTTGCAAAACATCCTAAATATATAGAGAACTCTCAAAATGCAATAATGAGAAAACAACCAATAAATAATGAACAAAAAAACTGAATACTTCCCCAAGGAAAGTGTATGAATAGCAAATGAGCACATGAAAAGATAGTCAACATGATTAGTCATTAGGAAAATCCAAATTAAAACTATAATGAGATAACACTGCTATTTAGAATGGCTTAAAAAAACCTCATAATATCTGCTGGCAAGGATGGAGGGCGGCTGGAATTCTCACACACCACTAGTGGGAATGCAGAATGGGATAGGCACTTTGAGAAATAGTTTGGATGATGCTTGGAAGGTTAAACATATGACTCATAGGACTCAACACTCCCCTGTCTTAGGTACTTACCTAAGAGAAATGAAAAGTATGTATATGTGAGGAACTGTATGCAGTGTTTACAAGGGTTTGGCTCATAATTGCCCCAAATTGGAAATACCTCAAATGTCTTTCAGTTACTGAATGAATAAACAAACAGTGGCTTATCTATTCAACGGAATACTCAACATTAAAAAATGAATGAACAACGGAGTGCCCGGGTGGCTCAGTTGGTTGAGCATCCTACTCTTGATTTTGGCTCAGGTCATGATTGAAGGGTCATGAGATTGAGCCCCATGTCAGGCTCTGAACTCAGTGTGGAGTCTGCTTGAGATTCTCTCTCCCTCTCCTTCTACCGCTCTCCCTGCTCATGCTCTCTCACACTTGTTCTCTCTCTCTCTTTAAAAAAAAAAAAAAAAAGGAATGAACAACATTAAAACCTTAGAAAAGAAATACTCAACAATAGAGATGAATTTCAGGTTCATTAGGTAAAGTCAAAGAAGCCAGGCTCAATGGGCTGCAACCTTATGACCCAGTTTCTATGACAGTCTTGCAAATGGGGACAGAAAACAGATTAGTGGTTTCCAGGGGCTAGGGAGGGGTTTGACTACAAAGAAACACAAGGAAGGTTTTTATGTCCTGGATTTGTTCCATATCTGGATTGTGGTAGTCGTTAGATGATGAATGCACTTGTCAAAACTCAAAATTTCAGCTAAATTGCATTAATTTTACTGTATGTAAATCGTATCTCAATATACCTTACTTTAAAAAACAAAGTGAAGAATTTATTACAAAGAATTCTGTATTCTAAACTTTACTAGATGGGAAAAACAACTGTTTGAAATAAAAATTGACTACAGAAAGTAAAATTTGAACTGCTTAGGGTGAATTACAGGATTGCATTAGTTCTTCCTGTAGTTCATTTTTTATTTTATTTCCTGCACATTCTTTAGGGTTCCTTTATCCCTCCCTAACATTCCAGCCATTTCCTCTTGCATTAACAGTCAACCCCTTTTTGGGGTTTGTTTGGCTGCAGAAGATGCAGCCAAAAAGAAGCCACACTTTGGAGAAATTGGAAAGGACATTTAGTCTCCCCATGGTGATTTTTAGATATTTTAAAACTGGCCCTGAAATTTGGGTTTTTTGTTTTGTTTTGTTTTTTTGAGAGAGAGAGAGAGAACGAGCAGGGGAGAGGCAGAAGGAGAGGGAGAGAGAGAATCTTACGCAGGTTCTATGCCTAGCACAGAGCCTGATGCGGGGCTTGATCTCATGACCCCAAGCTCATGATCTAAGCCAAAATCAAGAGTCAGACACTTAACCAACTGAGCCACCCCCATGCCCCTAAAATTTGGTTCTTTGAAATAAGTGCCATGCAATTTAAAGAAATTTGAATTTCTTTTCAATTTTGAGTAATTCTTTGAACCAGTCATGCTAGGCCACAATGTCTTCTGTTTGTCCAGCGAAATAGTATTCCCCTTCCTGATGCGGAAGAAAATGCAAGTTTGGGAATGCTGGGACTGCACCTCCTCTATAAGCTGAAAGAAGTTTTCTCTGAATGTAGAAAGGCATCAGCTGCAAATTGGTTAAGTGTGAAGGCTCCATTCTAGAATCAGACTGTCCAAGTTCCTATCTTAGCTCTGTCACTCCTGTGTGATCTTGCGAGAGTTACTTTATCATTTTGTGTCTCACTTTCCCAGTCTTTAATACGGAGATGATAATACCTACTGAGGGAGAGTGAGGTATAGAGATAACTCATGTGAATGGATTAGAAATGTTCGTGGCACAAAGTATGTGCTCAACACATCTGAGCTATGATTATGGATGTATCAGAAGTGTTGGGCATCCAATACAATCGAATTACCATGTTAGGAAATTTTTGGGAGAAAATGTGTTCAGTATTTCAAACTAGGATGCCAGGAGTTTACATTCTCTCACTGATTTTCTCTGCCTCTATTTAGCTAAATAGAGTCATGGAAATTATGGCTTTTATCTCCCAGGCACTGATGGGTAACAAAGGCAGGCAGGAGAGGAGGCTGAAAAGTCAGGTTAAGACCATGGACCAGAGCCCCAGGGGAGAATCAGGGCAGAAGGTAGAGGCTAAAGGGTCAGAGATTAATAGATCAATACTCATGGGGTCCAAGCTTCACTGGGACCATTTACCTAATTGTCGCCCCTCTCCTATTCTACTTATGCTGGTGCTTCTCTGTTCTGCAAATTTGCAGCTCTTTTGAAAGTTTCCTGTGGGATTTAATGTTACCTAACTTTGGAGAATGTGCATGTGAAAAATCCCCTACCATGGTCTTCCCGTTTGTTTTTTCACTTAGATTCCCCTACTTTTGTGGTGTTGGGGCAGGAGGAAGCTAAAGAGCCTGAGAAGCATGGTATTTAAAACAGTTTTCTGAACTGTTGTTTGTAATCTTTATTTCAATGCATTCTGAAGTTTTGCCACAAAGGGGACTTGTTTTTAAGTGGATGCATATACAAAATAGTATGTAGCCTTGTATTGAGGTCATGGAATCTAATTGCACTGTTAATTAAACAATCAGAAATCAAAAATATCTTTTTTTAAGCCCTAGATCCTAAAATTAGGGACTAATATGTGGAATCATAATTATTCTCCTTGAATTTAAAAATTAAGCCCAGGTCTTCTCCAGAGTCTCTTCTAAAAAGTAACTCACATGAAAACTGTTTTCTAATAATTAATTAATTAATTGCACATTAGTACATTTTACTTGTTCATTTCATTTATGAAGCCATAAAGATGATGAGAGCAATCATTTGAAACAAAAAATCGGAACAATTAAAAAAAATGTTTTTAGAAAACCTTTTAGAGGAAGTAGTTAAAATGTCATATCCATTTTAATATCTTGCAATATTCCCTTATAGCTGTGCAATGGAGGATCAGTGGCTGATCTTGTGAAGGGATTTCTGAAGAAGGGCAAAAGAATGAGTGAACCTATAATTGCCTATATTTTACATGAAGCACTATTGGTAAGGCAATTTAAATTGTTCATGCATTAATTATGAGGCAGTCCTAGTTCAGTAAAAAACATGGATCCTAATTTTAGAAAAATACCACTACATTAGTATTGATTGATGCAAGAGTATATGCAAAATCTGAAATGTTTAGCGTTACTAATTCATTGTTTTATTAGAAACCTAGGGGCACCTGGGTGGCTCAGTGGTTAAGCATCTGCCTTCGGCGCAGGTCATGATCCCAGGGTCCTGGGATGGAGCCCTGCATCAGGCGCCCTGCTGGGCGGGAAGCCTGCTTCTCCCTCTCCCACTCCCCCTGCTTGTGTTCCCTCTCTTGCTGTGTCTCTCTGTCAAATAAATAAATAAAATCTTAAAAAAAAGAAAAGAAACCTACCCTCCTTTGTGTCAGCAGAACCCTGAGTTCTGATGTCCCACCTATATTTCTGAGACTGATTGTGATGAAGGCAGATAATGTGTACTTTTTACTAATAGGTTTTTATTTGCCATTATTTAAAATAAGTAGACAGTGAATTGTGTACTGTTGAATCACAGACCTGTACCTCTGAAACAAATAATACATTATATGTTAAAAAAAAAAAAAGAAGATAGCAGGAAGGGAAGAATGAAGGGGCGGAAATCGGAGGGGGAGATGAACCATGAGAGATGATGGACTCTGAGAAACAAACTAAGGGTTCTAGAGGGGAGAGGGGTGGGGGGGTGGGTTAGCCTGGTGATGGGTATTAAAGAGGGCACGTTCTGCGTGGAGCACTGGGTGTTATGCACAAACAATGAATCATGGAACACTACATCACAAACTAATGATGTAACATATGGTGATTAACATAACAAAAAAATATATAAAAAAACTAATGATGTATGGTGATTAGCATAACATAATAAAATTTAAAAATAAATCAATTAGTTAAATAAGTAGACAGAATGTTTATCCACTGAGATCAACATGTTTTTAATAAAGTATTTGATAAGAGTTAAGGAAGGGGATGCTCTAGTTTATGAGTTTTTATGAAGTCCAAAGCGGAAATGAGGTATTTTGATTTGACTAATTCAATGTGAAACATTTTAAGAATGTTTGAATGTTAATTTTGACCAGTATTTCCGATTGATTTTGCACAAATGCATCCTTTTGAAAAATGTTATGTTTGTTTGATGCTTTCTTTAAAAGTTATTCTATATTTCCCACCCCTTAGGGCCTTCAGCATTTGCATAACAACAAAACCATCCACCGTGATGTGAAAGGAAATAACATTCTGTTGACCACTGAGGGTGGAGTCAAACTCGTAGATTTTGGTAAGTGTGGCTTGAAATGGCGTGAGTTTGGGCTGCAAAATGAGCCCCCAGCCTCGCTTTCTAGGCATTGAAAGTGGAGAAAAAACAGTATCCCACTGAGGTAAGAAAGTGCAGGGATTTTTTTTGTAAGTTTGGTCAGTGAGAGTTCCCAGAAGGAAGAGTGACTCTTTTCAAGCCAGTGAAGCGAGCCTGTGCCCATAACACCACTGTAGCAGTATGCGGGTTGATGGTCTAAAATAGACAACACCCCAAATGATTACACTAAGCCTACCTGGTAGTCCCACGGCCCTTACTAGTTGCTTTACAAATGGGCATGTGTCCAAATGCAAGATTTCGAGACATGAAGGGAAACCTTCAAAGGTCTCTGGGGAAATTGTTTCCATCGTAAGAAGGAGGCACAGGGAGAGGTGGTCTCTTTCTTTCTTGGGACCCTGTTTGTCTTATTGCCATGCGTGAACGCGCTGCAGCCCCCTTGCTCTATCCCAAGAGGAGAGCCACCCTGGGAGAGGCAGAGCTGAGAGGCAGGAAGAACGAGGGTCCTCAATGGTAGAATTGAGCCACTGCATCAGTGGATTCTGGCGCCTGCCCTCTCTCTGGACCTTTTGTCGTGTGAGATAATAAATTTCCATATTTACTAAGCCAAATGGGTTTCTGTGTCATAGCCAAAGGCCCCATAACTGATACGTCCCCTGTTCATCTGGGCAGTTATTTAGCGGTATGACAGTGTCCTTCCACACCTCCTCTCATTGGATTCCTGTTAAGTGCGCTGCTCCTGGGAACGGTGGGCCACATTATTCTAAGAACGTCTCCATGTCAAGTGTCCTTCAGTCACCTTTCCCTTGCTCTGGCTGGGGAAGGTGTCCCTCCTTGTGCTTCTTTACCCTTTATATTTCTCCCTTTTTGTGTTTATCACATAGGATTTTCATTATCTATTTGGTCCTTATCCTTTGATAAAAATACTTAGAAAGATAGATAGGCTCCTTCAGAGGCAGAATTTCATCTTACTCTATCTTACAGACCTAATGCTTTGGGTGTAGTAGTTCAGTGAGTAATAGTTGAATGAATGCATATTACTTCACTTTGCATTTTGGAAACTGAAGCTTAGGGAAGGTGGAAATTGAGTTTTACTATCCAAGTGTGTAGGTCCCTAGTGATCTGGCTTACCCCCGGAATGAATTTCAGAGCATCTGGAGAGGAATGGATGAATCGCATATCCTTCAAACAGCCATGCATGCACCTTTTTTTTTTTTCCTCAGTTGAGCTTTTGAAAACTGCTGAGCAACAGTGAGCTTGACAGTGAATTTCTGATAAACAACTGGGATGCAGCTAGTCTGTGTTGCTGGTTGAGTTCAGAGCTGTGTGTTGGTACAATCTGGCTGGGTTAGGATACTAATAGCCAGCTTGTGCCTGAAATGGAAAAGAACAACAACAAAATGCTTTATATTGCTCCATAGGAAGGGCCATTCTCTTCAGTCATGAAAGAAAAACTGGTAAACCCGTAGCTTTGAGAAATGCACCTTCCTGGGACACCCTCCAAAGTAGTCTAGATTAAAAACATATACCTAAGGGGCGCCTGGGTGGCTCAGTCATTAAGCGTCTGCCTTCGGCTCAGGTCACGATCCCAGGGTCCTGGGATCAATCCCCGTGTCCGGCTCCCTGCTCCGCGGGAAGCCTGCTTCTCCCTCTCCCCCTCCCCCTGCTTGTGTTCCCTCTCTCGCTGTGTCTCTCTCTGTCAAATAAATAAACAAAATCTTTAAAAAATAAAAATAAATAAAAATAAAAACATATACCTAAATAACTAACAAAGTGGCCTTTTATGTGATACCTTTGTAAATAATCGTAGTTGGGAAACTGACAAAATGAGGGCTTTGATTTTGGATGAACTGAGTTATGGACTTTATTTTCAGCAACAATTAGAAAAGAGGGTCAGTGACCTACTCAGTGTGTTCACAGTGACTGATACTAAAATGCTATTATTTGCATATAAGATAATGCTTATATTTCCATTCCCTGTGGTAAGAGGACTTGGATTCAGTTTGCCTAAAACGATTTGTAGATTTCCAAATGAATTAAAACCTGGGGATGGAGGTGCATGCCTAGTGAATCTCCTCAAGGGCAGAAGGAGTCATATGTGATAAACCACAACCTGCAGCATTACGTTGAAAACCGATGTCCTCATTTAACGTTGAAATCAAATGTTCGGGGAAGGCTGAAGCTGGGAGTAAAGTGTTTTAGAATACATTTTTTTTTAAAGATTTTATTTATTTGAGAGAGAGAGAGAATGAGAGATAGAAAGCACTAGAGGGAAGAGGGTCAGAGGGAGAAGCAGACTCCCTGCTGAGCAGGAAGCCCGATGTGGGACTCGATCCCGGGACTCCAGGATCATGACCTGAGCCGAAGGCAGTCGCTTAACCAACTGAGCCACCCAGGCGCCCTAGAATACATTTTATTTGAATTTCTCACCTCACAAAATCAATAGTAAGCTCATTATTGGCTCCCGAAGGATTGTGCCCGGATGGCTACCAGTCCTCAAAAAGTGGAACTCCACCACCTCAGCCATCCCCGGAAATCTGCTTCATATCAAGAGTTTCTTGTCTTGGAAGAAGTCACCAGTCCTGTTTCGTTGCTTAAGTCAGAAATCTTTAGCTTGTCCCGAGAGTCTTCCTTCATCTTTGCCTCCCACACTACAACTAGTCCCAAAGTTCTGTCTCTCTATTACATGTATCCCCAGACTCCATCTCTCTGGCTTCTCCCTAGTACTGGCCACTCTCTCCCACCTGACCTCCTGCACTTCTCCTTCCCTCCACCCCTACATCCAGTCTTCCTCCCTTCCTTCCGGTCCCGTTCTCCACACTGCAGCCAGGGGGACCCTTTCGGAAAGCATAGCTGGCCCTGGCACTGTCTTGCTCAGTATTCTGGTCAATGGCTTCCACTAGCCCTTGTGTAGGCCTTTGCCTTATGATTTTCTGGGTAGCAAGACCCAGGCTACCTCTTGGGAAAGGTCTGTCTAAATTGTTTTATCTTCTCTTTAGCATACAGAGAGGAAATTTCCAGGGATACACCAGAGGGTTTCACACAAGAGAGAACAGGAAGAAGGAACACTTTCCCATTCTAGGGAGATTGTGGAAAGATGAAACAGAGAAAGAGGCAGGAGAGTGAGATGAGCTTTACAAAAGTGAAGCTGACAGTGAGGGCGGGTAGAAGCTCTCACCCACACACTTCCCACCATTGTCATCCACATTCCAGAGAGGCCACCGCTGCAGACTGGACCAAGCCACATCCTTGTGGTCTACATCTGGACATGTAAAGTGGTTCAGTAGAAGAGGTACTCAAGTCGAGCTTCCCCAAACCCTCCCCTCAGTGTCCAGAAGCCCCAAAGTCACTGAGAATCTGGGAAATTCCTAGAGGGGTTGCTCAGGTTGGGCAGTGAGGCGCAGAGCGAATCACCTGGGCCGGGTCTGAATAGGAGTCACAGCCAGACCTCAGAGTGTTCTCAGCCCCGGCTGAAGCCCACGTGAGCCCACGTCTGCCCAGAGGAACTCCAGGGTGCCCTGCCTGCATGAGGAGAGTGGACTACAAGCCCAGCTGATGCCAGAGCCAGTGTGGGAGGCCAGTAGGGCGCCTTGCAGGCGGGCAGACACACAGGGACGTGGGCCCCAGGGCTAGAGACCCACCACACCCAAGGACACTCCCTCTTCTCCCTGCGCTAGGGTCTTATTAAGCCATCCCTCATCCTGTACGCATGGTCCCATCTTCAGGAGGGTGGAAGGAGAAGGGATGCCATCCGAGAGATGGGGCCAGGCACTTTTATCCAAGAGAGACTGGACTCTATCCGAAAGGACGTTATGGGTTTATTGGATCTGACTAAGGTTTACTGCCTTCCCCACCAATAGGTAGGGGCACAAAGAAAGGCCATAACTGAGGCAAAAAGAAGAAACTACAATTTCTCTGTGTATCTTAGTATAGTGTTACTAAATTTTGTGACCAGTTACAGACATGATGCTTTCCCTACAGAGAAACCTCCCTTCACCCCTACACCCAGCTAACTTGTGTTTGCCTGGCTGAGTACCTCCCCAACCCCCCATACTTTGTTTAGCTGACCAGTTGGCACACTTGATTTTAATCATATGTTCAATTTGACTACCTTCCCTGCTAAGCTATAAGCTTCATGATGCCAAGGTATCTGTATGGTCTAGCACTTGGTTCCTAGAGCCAACCACAGTATCGGCACCTTGAAAGTGCTCAGCAAATACTCCCAAATGAGTGAATGAATGAGAGGCAGGATTTTCCATAGAACATCAAAATGCTCATCTACAAGTATGAAAAAGAATATTCTCTACCTCAGATGGTTGAATGCTGTGAAAAATAAATGGCATGATACAGGCAAATTACTTAGTGTAATTATTGACACTTTATCATTTAAAAAATTTGAGCTACTACCATTATCATGAAATAGTATTCTCACTTAGCCCCTAGCTCAGTGTTCTACACATAGTTCGTAGTTGATAAATAGTAACTAAATATTTTTAAAAATAGTTGCTAAATATTGAAAATGTGAGTTCCAAAAATAGCTTCTTTTTGTTTCAAAAATAGAAAGTAGCCCTTTGCTGGAATAAATTTGGTATTACTTTAAGTATCAAGCTACTTAATTATACTAAAAGTAAGATTCAGTTTGCTAATACTAGTTAATGAATACAGTCTTTAAGAAAACCTTTTTTTGTTGTTGAGAAAACCTTTTTTTGTTGTTGTTAAATGGATATGTTTTTACAGAAATCCCCCAGACACCTCAAAGTAAAAAGACAAGGGAGCATGTAAACATTATTAATGAAATACATTAGCAGTTGCTAGCATATAATCAATCAATAAATAATATAATCTCCCAGGAAAGTAAACCCCTTTAGGCAAATCAACTAATGTCTGGAAAAGCAGTCCTTACCTGGACAGGAAAATGAAAGAGAGACTAAATTTGAAGGGCAGTTCTCAGTTCTCATTTCTATGGATTTCTCTCTGGGGAGCTTCATTTCTAATAGGATAGTTAACATTTCAATAGTACAGAATGTACTTCTTGTAATTTATTTAGACATTGTTCTTATGACAGAATATTTTATGGCTTTAAATCTCTTATTACCCACATGCCCAATTTTAGACCAAATCCCCAATGAGTAATGTAGGTCAAAGAGAAGTTGTGATTTATTTATTTAATAACCCACTTTTAGCATCAAGTGAGGCAGTCGTACCTGAACTTAAAAACTGTGAAGTTCCTTTCAATCCTTCCTTTCTTCCCAAAATCATTCAGAAAAAAACCCTTTGGTGGGAGTGAGCAGGCACAGGAGTATGGGGTATGGCTCAGCATGTGGTTTGGGCCTGAAAGGGGAGAGGAAGATGTCCACACTGAGAGGGTGGTCGTATGCTGCTAGGCAGGGAGTGTTGAGTCCCCAGGTCGGACAAGGAAAGCATCTGTCTGGGGAGATGGTGATAACCCTACATCAGGTTGTCAGAGCCCAAGCTAGGTAAGAAGGACATCTGTGTAGGGGTCAAGATGGAGACAAGAGATTGTTACATAAAGGGGAATTAATACTATCAGGAAATACAAGAAGAACAAGGGGAGCCACGTTTCTTAATGTTAGAGAAAAGAATTACAAATATGGCAAGGAAGAAAACTGAACCCCCAGGGCTGTTAGATTGGAATCAGAGGTATGAGTGTGAACTCATGGTTTTCAAAATATAGAGACAAATATAAAAATAAATATAATGGAATGTGCATGGTGTGTGTGTGTGTGTGTGTGTGTGTGTGTGTGTGTGTGTGTGTGTGTACATGTTACTTAGCTATTTCCACTAAGAGGACTAGCAGACATTGATGCCCTAAGAGCAAGCCCATCAAGCACCTAGCTCTTGATTTTTAAATGTAATTCTCAAGTTAGAGGAAGCCAAGATTCTTGGAGAAAGGCTGATTTTATTGGCTATAAGATGACCCTGGGACTTAATGTGCCCAAAAGGAAGGAAATATTAAAAGAATAATGGAGACATGTCAAAAGGACACAGAAGCCAAATTAAAGGAATTCTCACTGAGCAAATCTGGGAAAATTTGAGCATCAAAATAATGATAATAATGATAGTAATGATGGTAACACTTTAAACAAAGTAGGAATCTATTAATCCCTACTTGTGTACTTATTTATAAATAAATGAATGGAAAGAAGTGAAAGCTTTTCCTCGCAGAAGAATGCCAATTAGAAATAATCAAAGAAATAATGAAATTTTTAAAATTATCATTTGGCAGTCATCATAGTAATAATTAATTCATCCCAAAATTCCAGTGGATCCTAAACTAGTGTGTTAAATTTTGATTAGAAATAGGATATTTACATAGTCTTAAAATACTTAATAAAATACATAATTACAAAAGACAAACAGAAACTTTCCAGGAGGGGCACCTGGGTGGCCCAGTTGGTTAAGCATCTGCCTTCAGCTCAGGTCATGATCCCAGGGTCCTGGGATCCAACCCCGCATCGGGCTTTCTGCCTGCCATTCCCCCTGCTTGTGATTTCTCTATCTTTCTCTTTCTCTCTCTGTTAAATAAATAAGTAAAATCTTAAAAAAAAAAAAAAAAAAGAAAGAAAGAAACTTACAGGACAGAAGCCTGGCAGACAAAACTAAATCAATTGATCAGAGTGAACACAACCAGTAATGGGGCAAGTGAAAATCACAAACCATCTGGTAGGATGCAGTTGGATGACCTCAGTATCATTTCCATGATATTGCCACCAAAAATATAATCGTGAGGGAATATGTGACAAATCCAAATTCAGGAACATTCTATAAAATGTCACGGTCATAAATTCAAGGAAAGTTTAAAAAACTCCTCCAGATTGAAGGAGGCTAAAAAGACATGGCAACTAAATGTAACACATGATCCTGGATTGGACCCTTTTGTTGTAAGGACGGACACATTTGGAGCAATTGATGAATTTTGAATAGGGTCTGTAGATTAGATGGTAGAAATGTATCAGTATTAATCTCCTGACTTTGTTAGTTGTACAGTTCGTGTGTAGGGAAATGTCCTTGTTTGTAGCAATCACACACTAAAGTCTTTGGGGGTGAAGGGGCATCCCGTGGCCTACTTACTTTTCAGTGGTGAAGGAAAAAAGTTATTTATACTTCCCTTGCCAACTTTTCTCTAAGGTTGAAATTATATCAAAAAACCTTTTAAACTATGGAATAGAGTTGGAGATTTAGCGTGGAAGTAGAAAGACGTCTACTTGTATACATGTCTAAAGGTATTATATATATATATATATATGTATATGTGTATATATATGTGTGTGTTGGTAGTTGGATGTTATGAATCTTGAAAATGTGAGATTTAGTGCCTTATAGAATGAAATAATGGGAAAAAAAAACAAGGAGGAAGAATCATTTTTAAAAGTTGGCAGAGCTTTAGAATTATCGTACCTATACAAAAAACTAGTATTTCCCTCAGCTAGAATTTATTTTTGTACTTTGGGGAGGTGACCTTTATTTGAAAGAAATGACATTTGTAATTCCTTCATTATCTACAGCAGAACCATGACTAAATGGACTGTTTGCTTTATGGCTTTGTGATTCCAACTAAACCTATAGGCTTACATATTCCAAACTGAATGTTTTCCACAGTTGAATTAAGTTGTTTAACATCCTAGGTAATGTTATATGCCTCAGTCAAGGGTCTTTTAGTTGTAAGGGCAGGAAAATCAAACTAGCTCCAAGAAAGTAAGACAGAAAGGGCAATCTCATAGAACAAAGAGCAGGACTCAGAGGCCTGGAACCAACAGAAGAATGGAAGGCAAGAACCACAACCACTTGCTGCTTCTTGCTCTCTCACCAGAGAAACCAAATCTCTCCTCTCTGTTCTGTCTGGGAATCTACAGACCAGCCTCTGAAGTTTTCATGTCGCCCATCAAGGCTACTCAAAATAGCAGCCTCAGCCTTCTCAGCCTATATCACCTGTGGATCCAGTGCCAATAGCTAACCTGGCCTGGATTTTTAGCACCCCAAAGCAAAAGAAATTTGGAGTAGGAGAAGGAGCTCAGTTGGACAAGCTGGGTCAGATACCCTCCTTTGATCCAGTTAGCCATGACCAGGGAATGGGCTGACATGGTATAAGCAAGCCTGCCTCAGCTGTCCCATTTTACAAGTAGCTGTGATTAAAGAAAGATTTTTTAAAAGAGAGTTATGGAAAAGGAAAGACAAAAGATATTTTCTAAATTTTCTGGATAACATGTTTTCTTATTGATGTTCACGGCCCTATATTCCAAGAGATGGTCAAAATTTTAGTTTTTAATTGTTGAAATTAAATTACATGAAGTACACCTAAAAATTACATTATGAAGTCAGGAATGGATTTCGGATGTTTTGAAAAGAGTTTTTATTTGGTAACAGAGGAAAACTTTATACCTAGAGATTTATCCAACTTAAAAACAAACTAATTAACCTCAGTACAGCTGTAGAAATTTTAATAACAGTATCAGGTATGCCTCTCCATAGACTGATGACTTTAGGTGAATCAAAGAGGACTTTTTTTTTAAGAATCACCTCTTGGTCCCTCAGTTTGTTTTCTTCCTTCCTTCCTTCCTTCCTTCCTTCCTCTCTCTTTCTCTCTCTCTTTCTTTCTTTCTTTCTTTCTTCTTCCTTCCTTCCTTCCTTCCCTCCTTCCTTCCTTCCTTCCTCTTTCTCTCTTTCAGAGAGGGAGAGGGGAGGTTGCTAAGGGAGCAGGAGAGGGAGAATCTTAAGCTGGGCATGGAGCCTGATGCCGGGCTTGACCTCACAACCCTGAAATCATGACCTGATCAGAAATTGAGAGTCTAATGTTTAACTGACTGAACCACACAGGCACCGCCAGTTTGAAGTAAGTGTTTTGGATTAAAATTATGTGATCTTAGTCTGCAGCTCTAAAATTTCATTTCCTGAGAAGTTTCAAGCAAAAGGAAGATTTTTATGGTGGAACAGAAGACAGGACAATGGAGAGGTGATTGGGGATCAAAGGGAATGAAAAAATAAGATAAGAGATCAGTGATGATAGTGCACCGTAAATGAGGAGTATTCTATGTACAGTTGACCCTTGAATAACACAGGTTTGAACTGTGCAGATCCACTTATACATGGGTTATTTGTAAGAAGTACAGTAATGTGAGTGTATTTCTCTTCTTTTTGAAAAGATTTTATTTATTTGAGAGAGAGAGCACAAGCAGGAGGAGCAGAGGGAGAGGGGGAGAGATAATTTCCAACAGGCTCCATGCTCAGCATGGAGCTGATGCAGGGCTCAATCCTACGACCCCGAGATCATGACCTGAGCCGAAACCAAGACTTAGTCACTTAACCGACTGAGCCACCCAGGCACCCCTGTGACTTTCTTAATAACATTTTCTTTTCTCTAGCTTACAAATACGGTATATAATATATATGACATACAAAATATGTGGCAATTGACTGTTTATGTTATTGGTAAATTTTCCAGTCAGCAGCGGGCTATTAGTAGTTAAGTTTTTGGAGAGTCAAAAATTATATACATATTTTTGACTATGTGTAGGGAGTTGGCACTCCTAGGCCCCACATTGTTCAAGGGTCAACTGTACTCAACTCTATAACTGAGGTCCAATACTATACATGTATACACACATACAAAGTCATACATAATCACATGACACATACAGCTCAAGGTGGGTGGTTAATCTGTTCAAAGCCAAGGATTGTACATCGAGTAGTGTGATCTTGATGTTTTTAGAGAAAGCACTACACAATCTCCATGACAAGGTATGAGCTGAGTATTAAAAAAAGGGAAAGATTAGTGCCAGGTAGACTGGAGAGAGGACAGATTTCCAGGGGAAATCACATTAGTGTGGATAAGAGTAGTGGTTGCACAGAATCACTTACCTTGTGTCATCTTTAGACTCACTGAAAGCTAAAGCTGGAGATAACCTTGAATGTCCTTTGGTATATTAAGTACAAGAATGTCAGGAGATTTTTGATATCCCCATATGCAAAACATTATGAGAATATGAATTTCCTGATGAGAAATCCATGTCTGAGCCAACCGGCCAACGCTTTCTGACTTTCTAAACATTTGCAATCTTAAATGCAAAGTCTCTGCTTAAGTGGGTCCGTATCAGGAAATTCAGCCTGACCCAAGTTACTCCTTCCACCATCATCCCACACCCTTAATAAGGAGATTCTAGGTTTGGCTTTCAATAATCTCAACTCTGCATCAGCTGGAAAGAAGGGTCTCTTTCAGGACCCACTTAGAAGCTTTCAGGTCGTTCATGCAGCACTGGAGCTGGGAATTTGAATCCCTGAGCTCATCCTTTTTTCATCCTCATTTTGTCCAGTGACATTAGTAGAAATGAGCCAATTTCATTATATTCTTTAGTTTGACAAAATGTCCAAAGATACCACCCTGAACCATGCCTCTTATTTTTTATTTCTTTTTAAATATTCTGTTTATTTATTTGACAGGGAGAGACACAGTGAGAGAGGGAACACAAGCAGGGGGAGAGGCAGAGGGAGAAGCAGGCTTTCCCGCAGAGAAAGGGGCCCGATGTGGGGCTCGATCCCAGGACCCTGGGATCATGACCTGAGCCGAAGGCAGACGCCCAACGACTGAGCCCCCCAGGTGCCCCTGAACCATGCCTCTTATAAGTGTTTGATTAGAAGTGTGCAGTGCTGGTACTTCAGGTACCTCTTTTGCCACATCATGCCACAGCCTATCAGTGTTCTTTACTACTGGAAATAGAGCCATTAATGTCTCTGATCTAACCAGATTAGAAAGCCAGTTTCAGAAACCCCAGAACCAATTTAGAAAACTCATCTTTAAGATTCTGTTCCTCTAAGAACCGTTCTCAGTACCAAAACCTGTATCAGCCAGAGTTCTCCAGAGAACTGGAATCAACAAGCTCTGGTGGGCTGGGGATGGGGGGTGGAGAGGAGATTGACTTACTTTAAGGAAATGGTTCGTGTGACTGTGGAGGCTTGGTGACTCCAAAATGTGATGTTAAGCTGGCACGCTGAAGACCCAGGGAAAAGTTACAGTTTGAGTCCAAAGGTAGGCTGTTGGCAGAAGTCCTTCTTACCCAGTGGAGGTCAGTCTTTGTTCTGTTAAGGCCCTTCACTTACTGACTGAGGCTTATTCACAGTATGGAGGATAATCTGCTTCACTCACAGTTAATTTCATCCAAAACACACCTTCACAGAAACATCCAGAATAATGTTTGACCAAATATCTGGATACCCTAGATGCCCAGATTAATCTTCAGACAATCTTAATTCCATCCACAAAATGAGGATATTAGATGGTATAATAAATTTTATGGCCTCTTCTTGTTGAAAAAAATCTGTATTTTTAGAATTTCAATTCTCATTCCTGCAGTATTTTATTTTTAGCAAGAACAACAAAATCCCATGCCCTTCCCTTTGCCCTCTTTTAAATGTCAGGGGTTTTGCTGTATGGTTATAGCAAATCAAGTTTCCTGAGTTTGGTCTTTTGAAACCACATTGGAAACCACATATTTAATGTTTCTTCTGACTCCCTAAGGCTCTCAGAGGCCTCTTGGCATGTTTTTCTCCCTAGAAACAGGACTTAGGCAATAGGGAACAGAGTCGCTATACAACCATCAAACAGCCCAGGAAGCCTTGTTGGAAGGGCATGAAACAGCATGAAAATTTCAATATAATCAAAGCAAAGGGCTAAAGAATCGTTAACATACACCTCCTTAATGTTCCTGAGGCTTTGACCTTCAGTGGATCATTGTCCTCTCCTCCAGCCTGTTTTCTGTTCAACCCTCATCTCCTTCTGGCCTCCTGTTCCTTCCCAAAGCCTCTCACTAGCCCAACTTTCTGCTTTCTGCCTGGAATTTTCCAGCTTTTTAGCATCTTCTCCCTTGATATGCTTACATAACTGTTTACTTTGGTGACTTATTCCATTATTTCCTCTCTGGACAAGATGATTTTCCTAATCTTCTTTACTTCCTAGGGCTCCTGAACTCATAATTTGGATTCCTGTTGCCTTTTAAAGTAATTTATGGCAACCGTTTTTAATAGAATTTTGCATTTTTCTGCCTTCTTAGCTACTTTTCTTGTGAGAATGCATAACAAATAAAAATGCCATTTGTCCTCAGGAAACGCACTCTTCTCTCCAGCTGAAGTTTACCAAGCTGAAAATGAACATGTTAGACTTTACGACCATTAAGTGGCCTTCTAGCTCCAAAGCTATTTGGTTGTGTTGGTAAAATGATGTTGAGGCTTAAGGAAGATTGCAGACACATTCAACGCACACATGAAATTTGGCAGAGGCCTTCTTCTGTCACTCTTTCATGGTTGTGTATGTGTCTTGTTTTTAATGTGAAAATCATCCAATATTATAAGATTCTAAATGTGAATTTTTTTAAAGATTTTATTTATTTGAGAGAGAGAGAGAAAGAGAGAGTGCAAGTGGAGGGGAGGGGCAGAGGGAGAAGGAGAAGCAGACTCCCCACTGAGCGGGGAGCCTGGCGCAATGCAGGGCTCCATCCTAGGACCCCAGGATCATAACTTAAGCCAAAGGCAGATGGCAGATGCTTAACTGACTGAGCCATCCAGGCATCCCGACTCAAGAGTTTCTTATTCTACCTAGTGGCATTGTTCCTTTTTCACTTATTTGAGACTTTCTTCTTCACCTTCTGGACTACATTTTTCTTGTTTCCATACAGTTTCTAGCTTTGCAGTGTCTTTTTGCCATACAGGAACCAGGTGTCAAGCATTCTTTTCTGCAGGATCCCAAAAGCCACTAAATGATATGTGAGACCCCCAAGAACATTGTAATTCATTACCCCTGCCTTCTGACCAGTGGTCTTTGAAGAAGGTATCAATACCAGGGTGCTTACAAGGCATCATGGGGTGCAGAAAAAATATTCATATCTAATTATGACATATTCATAATACAGCTATTATTTAATCTCATCCTTTAAAATTATCCTTATGTGCTTTAGAATGCATAAATTAATATAGTAGTAAATATATAGAGAATATCTATAATAAATCTGTATTGGGTATGCTTGCTCAAAAGTTTCTTCTTCTTTGGGATGTGTGATTAAAGAGTTTGGAGGCCAAATGTTGCCCTAGAAAATTCTTAATCTCACAGTAACATATAAATATTATGTAATCTCATATTAATACAAAACCTAGTGACTCTTAGACTTTGTAAACTCATTATTGACTATTACCCTTATTAATTTGCTCTTTATATATAAAATCATTTCGGTCTTGTATGAGTTAGAGTTCCTTGGTTGTAAGCAACAGACACTAACTCTGACCAACTCAGGCAAGGATACTGAAAACAACACTGACAGCCTTAGAAAGTCAAGAGGGAGAAAGAAGCTGGGCCATCTGGCCTCCTAGGAATAGGGCTATGGCAGCCCTGGTCCTCAGGAGCAGCATCACCTGGACCCATCCTTAGAGCCCTGCCATTGGATGACTTAGCTCTAATTACCTCCTCCCTGAGTGTCCACTCCACTCAAGATTCACATTTCCAAGAAAAAGAATCTGAATGGACTACCATGGGTCACATATCACAGCCTAAAAAACCTTTTTCCTGTATCTTTCCATGTATATTTATTTCCTGTGGAGTGTGGCAGGAAGGTCCATTCCAACCATCCATGGTTGTAAATTCAGACACCAGGACATGACCACTTACTAAGAAATGCCAACTCTGGTGACATAATCTTTTCTTCATACTCAGAAAGAGAATAAAACTATCACATGATTACTCTAAAAGGTCATTTTCCTACCTGGAGCAAAACTTTTTATTTTTTTTATTACTTGGTTGTGTTTTTTTTTTCCTTTCCCTTTACATTTCAGTTAAATGACATTTGAATTCTTAAAATCTCTTTATGAAATTGAGACAAAAATGTTCAACAAAGATCAAGTATAAGGTAAATTTAAATAAATAAATAAATAAATAAATGCCTTTAGAATAAATCTTAGTAAATTTAGAATCAATTTTAAATTGAATTGATTTTAACATCCATTTGCAGGGCACCTGTGGGCCTCAGTTGGTTAAGCGTCTGACTTCGGCTCTGGTCCTGATCTGGGAGTCCTGGGATCAGACTGCATCTGGCTCCACGCTCAGAAGAGAGTCTGCTTCTCCCTCTCCTTCTGCCCCTCCCCCTGCTCATGCTCTCTCTCTCTCTCTCAAATAAATAAAATCTTTAAAAAATAAAATAAAATCCATTTACTTTTCCCGCTTACATAATTAAATTACAATACTCTGATACTATAATAAAATCTGAGCTTAATCACTTCTACTTTTAATTTATAGAAAAAGACTGTGAAATGTTTAGATTGAAATTTAATTTTTCTGAAGGTTGAAATGCCTGGAGTAGAGGTGGAGGTAGAGGGTGTATTCTGGAGAAATGTGCTATTAAGTGATGATGCTCTTTCTTCTGATAGACTGTTAGAAAATATTTAAGGGACGGTCTTCAAGCACAGATGAGATCATCTCCCTTGAATTTGAAAAATTATTTAGTGAGGATATTTTTCTCTGTCAAATAATTAACTTTTTCAAAGACAGGATTTGAAGGCCATAGATGAAGATTCTGTTTAGGACAGGATTTATACTATATATCGGTGGAATAGGTAGGTGCAATTATGCAGTTATGAGATGCAATTAATGTGGAATTGAAACATACTGCCTACCTCTGTGCCCAAGTATATTCCACCAATATTTAGGCATACTTCCACCACCAAAATATGCTTTTGGGGCTGAATATGGCCTTTGAATTTCATGACAGATGTCAAATGCCAACTTGGAAGAATCAAATGTATCCAAATTTAAATCTTAATCAATGCCTTTGTCCTACTTGGCTTATAAGATAAATAGCCAGAGCCTAAAATAAATGTGACACCTGGGAGGTACTTTTCAAAACAGGGAAATCAGGGGGCGCCTGTGTCACTCAGTTGGTTAAGCGTGTGACTCTTGGTTTCAGCTCAGGTCATGATCCTCAGGGTCCGGAGATCAAGCCCTGCATTGGGTTCTGTGCTCAGCATGGAATCTGCTTGAGATTCTCTCCCTCTTCCTGTCCCCCTTCTCGCTTGCTCTCTTTCTAAAATAAATAAAATCTTCAAAACAGGGAAATGAGGGAGTGGAAGCCCATGGTTTGGGTGTAACCCATCAAGTTCAGAGCAGGTCAAGGGAAGAGTAACCAGGCCAGGCCTGCCTGCATGAGGAACAGGAATGTGAAATGCAAGGAGAGACTTTACTCCTAATTTTCTAAAGGGTCAATTATGATTATATCTAACCAGGTGTAATTAATGGGATGACAAAGATTGCAATTTTTGGTTATACCTCTTTATTACAGTCCCTTCTATAATCTCTCTAAAGGAAAAGAACTGATTGTATTTACATTGTTGGATTAAATAGATGCTGTTAATTTGCAGGTGTGATTTGTCCAAAGTTGATCATGTGATGGAAAATAATTTTATTCACATTCACAAGTAACCTACTATGTGCATACCACCATAGAAAAATTCTGAAATTCACCAGAATTTGGTAGTGAGCAGAGGGAGGAAGAGAGAGGGGAGGAGGCATATCATTTGAATAACAATTACATGCCAAACTATGTAATATAGACAGTTAAAAATGTAGAACGTCAAAAAAATAGAGATTAGTGTGATCAGGACCAGAGTAACTGTCAGGATAGGGGAATAAAACTTGAATGGGGCATTTAGGATGGAGACGTTTGGATATGAGAAATAGAAAATTAGAGGACTGTTCTATATTTTGGCTATGACGAAATCCTGACTTAGGATACTTAAATACGAAGTTCAAGTCCCATGGCAGCGTTAAGGGAACAGAATTTTAATGGTGGTTTGTAAGCAAATGTACTGCAATTGGAGTCTCTGTTCATGAGTGAGTAATGAAAGAATTGAAGTCTTGTTTCTTTCAGGTGTGTCTGCACAGCTCACCAGTACTCGGCACCATCGGAATACATCCGTAGGAACGCCATTTTGGATGGCTCCTGAGGTCAGATAGTTTTGAGGGGGACAAATGTAATATTTGATCCTTCTTGACTTTCCTTTTCATGCATACTCCATCTCCATATGTGTTTTGGAAAGGTACTAGAAGAAAATGTCAATTGTGTTGTTTTCATGCATGATTTTTGCATGTGTGAGAAGGAACGTGGGAGTGCTCAGTATGTGGACTGTGAATGAGCATATGAATAAATGAAGGATTGAATGAATGAATCAGATGAGGTAAAGAGAAACTGCTTGCAGCCTTAATTTTCTATTAAATTTACTTTTAATTGCTTAGCATGTATTCATATTATTGATACTTAGATTCCGGTTTTACATTATAGTAGAAATATTATGAAAATCCCTAGCCTTTGTTTAAGATCAGATTTTCGCTGATTAACCTGTATCCCAGGTTCCTACATTGAGTCAGTCTTGCTTGGGGGCAACCCTCAGCTTGAACAGAATCTTTTCAAACCATTACCCTTGGGAAGCTGTGGATAAACTGCCAAAATTGCTGAGGGAAAAAGTTTTCTAGAGTCTCATCTTCTTTCCACAGCCACTGTTAATGCCTTTAATCTTTTTAATTATGTTTATCAGTAAAGAACACTTATGTTGGAAAGCTCTCTCTTCAGCCTCTGGGAAACATTCTGCTATTTATTTACCGTTCTCTAGGGAGTGAAGAGAGGGAAGTGGTTCAAATACTACATTAATATTGCAACATCTTAGAATGAAATGTGTTTGGGGATTAAACCCTTGTGTGCTGTTTCTATTTTAATACTAATTCAATTAGTACTTGCAAAAAAATGAAATGTAAGTGGAATATAAAACATGGAGAAAAGATACATTATCTTAAGAATCTTTTAAAAATTCCAGTGGATTCAAAAACTTTTTTTTTTTTAGATTTTATTTATTTATTTGACACACAGAGAGAGCAGAACAAACAGGGGGAAATGCAGAGGGAGAGGGAGAAGGAGACTCCCCGCTGAGCAGGGAGCCCTATATGGGGCTCAATCCCAGGACCCTGAGGTCATGACCTGAGCCCAACGAAGGCAGACACTTAACCAACTAAGCCAGCCAGGTGCCATGGATTCAAAAACTTTTTGAACACGGTGTATATCCTGGAGTAAAAATAGAAAGTGTACTCATATAAACAAAACCGAAATTGAATAA
This sequence comes from Zalophus californianus, assembly GCF_009762305.2. Classification (NCBI taxonomy): domain Eukaryota; kingdom Metazoa; phylum Chordata; class Mammalia; order Carnivora; family Otariidae; genus Zalophus; species Zalophus californianus. Next base: position 116,385,930 of record NC_045603.1, on the reverse strand, counting down.
GAGAATCTCAAGTGGGAGTCTCTTCAGTTTCTTCAGTTTATATATCAGTAATATATCAATTCTGATATATTACTACTGTTTTAAAAGCTTATGAAAAAAAATTTTAAAGTGAGAAATTAATAAAATATAGGGATAATATTAAACAGTGCAGCTTATTTATGCATAGTAATAATATAAATACTATAATATATGTAATTGTATCATTACTTGATTAATATTAAATAATTAGTAGACTAGTTTTATATTTTCCATGTTATAGTAACAAAGCCATTGTTATGTGTTTAAGTTTTCTTTTAGTAAAAAAGCAATTTTGATTAGTGGATCTTGGAACCACTGTCTAAGTAAAGGAAAATATTTTGATCTATCTAAAATTTAATTACCAGAGTATTAAATGAGTTAATAATTAAAATCGATACTCCTAAATATGCAATTACCAGACCATCATTTTACTGATATGTCATTATTTATTATTAGTAAAATAGCACAAACTGGTTTTGAAAGTGCTTTTCTCCTTAACAAACCAATGGGTGTTACCTAAAAGAGAAAGGTTCACTGCAGTCTTTTCAAGCTGTCAAGTAAGTATGTGTATGTTCCAGATTTTGTGCATATTATGCTTATTTTTCTGCAATAAACATTTTTCCAACTTATGAATGATGGGCAGTATTTCAATAAATTTCCACTTATCTAGAATTGTTGGAAGTATATATAGCTCGTGAAGGCATGGCGTATATGCCAGCTCTATGTTATTAATGACAAATCTCTTAGAATTAGAAAGTAGCAAGGCAAATAGAATTTAATATATTCTCCATAACTAATGGCATAAAATTATTTTAGTGTTTTTAGGGCCTCAGAGGCAAGATTGTTCAATTATCAGTTGAAGAGTGAAATTCTCTATTTGACATTTTTAAATTAAATTCTAGTTCAGAGGTAGCATTTGTTGGTTACATAAAGCCGTCCTTCCCAGACTGGAGTCCGTGTGTGTCAGGATGAAAGGGACAAGGGAAATAGTGACCGTGGTAGGTGACCATATCATTTTTACAAGCCACGACACTTTGCAGAGAAAAAGGGGATGGTATTTCTAATAACTCTAGGAAAGCATAAACTAAGGATGTCTTGGGCAAATTGGAGCATAAATTCACCCAAGCGTTTGGAAAGATATTCCTAGGCCACATGTATGAAGTCATAAAATAACGAAAAAAATTGGTGGGGCAAAATACATTTTTATACTCAGGAAGACAAAAGAGACACAACAGAATAGAAAATTCATATGCATGTTTTTTTATTTTTATCAACTTTATGGAGATATAATTCCTATACCATAGAATTAACTCATTTGATGTGTACAGTTTAATGATTTTTAGGTGTATGTTCACAGGGTTGTGCAACCATCATCACAGTCTAATTTTAGAGCATTTTCTTTCCCCCTAAAAGAAACTCCTTCTTACTTGTTAACAGCCAATCCCCATCTCCTCCCAACCTGTCCTACACTAGGCAACCACTAATCTGCTTTTTGCCTATGGAATTGCCTATTCTGGACATTTCATGTAAATGGAATCATACAGTATGTGTGGCCTTTGTGTCTGGCTTCTTTCTCTTAGCGTTTACGCATGTGGTAGCATACATCAATAGTCCGTTCCTTTTGATGGCTGAATAATATTCCATTGTATGTATACACAATATTTTGTTTATCCATCACCAGTTGATGAACATTTGGGTTGTTTCCACTTTGGGGCTATTATGACCAAAACTTCTGTGAATATTTGTCACATGAATTTTTAATATAAATCTTGGGACTTTCATGCTTGCTTTTGCTACAGTGCTTGCTAAAATCACAAACTTCACCCTTCTTTTTTTTTCATTTTCTGCTAGGTGATTGCATGCGAACAGCAACTGGATACGACTTATGATGCCAGATGTGACACATGGTCCCTGGGGATCACGGCCATTGAGCTAGGGGATGGAGATCCTCCACTAGCCGACCTGCATCCCATGAGAGCGCTCTTCAAAATTCCAAGGTCAGAGAACTAACATGGGGTGCAGTATCTGTAGCCCATCTTTCTTCCTTCAGCTGGTGCTCATCAGGGAAATATTCAGTATATTTCAGCAAGGTGGGAGCATAGTGGCCTAACATATCTTCTGCCTCTTCTGAAACACTGTATGTATTCAGCGGTTTCATTTCCCTGGTCTAAGTAAGAACTTTCTCTTGATACTTGCTGTGTCTTCCTTTTGCCGGGATTTGAGCTCAGAAAGCCGTGGTCCCTCCCACTCTTTATCCACTCCCAAACTTGTCAGTAAGGCCCTGGGCCACAGTCGGTGCCCCAGTGATTGGCTTTGCCTCACTCTGTCAATCCAGTGATTTTTTTTTTTTTTTTTTTTTTTTTACTACTTGCTAAGACTTCTCTTTGGAGATTTAAAATGGTATTATTAATAAATTTATACACAAAATTCACTGATACAATAGCAAGGATTTTAATATGTTAATATTTGAACATATTCATATAAAACAGTAAACTTAGAATAATCTCTTTGGAGCCATGAAAACACTTTCCTTTCTGTGTAGAGCTTTCCCCTTCATTGTATATATTGATAAACTTTCCCCTGTCTGTCCTACTAACTAAATACTATTTTATATATGTTTTGTTTAGTTCCTAGCTATTTTAGAAAACTGATATGAAAAGACAGCCTATTTTTATTATACATGTGTTCTCCTTTGAGGACTGTCTGAAGGATTGTGCCTGGTACCATAGTCCCAGTGGAATGCACACCCAGGGCCTGGGGTGACAGGGGTCGAAGGCAGTGGTGGGGTGGTATGTTATATAGTTTTATTAAATTTTGTCATCCTAGTGCCTATAGCACATAGAATCATATATACAAAGCCCTCGGGGACAGTTCTCAGTTCTAAAGAAATAATGCCAATATGTGATTTCATGTCTACATGGGTTCATTTGGAATATTGGTCACATATTTAAATTAGTAGAAGACCAAAGAATTGAATGTATTTTTCATTTTATTTTTGAACTTCCTGTCTGATATATATGTTCTGAATTATAATGTCTTTATCATCCTTTACTAACAATTTCCATGTAAATCTCAGGTCTAGCTCTTTGTAAAATATGTTGCTTGGTTGGTAAGTGGGGAAACAAGATTACAAAAAAGAAGAGAAAACCTGCCCTATACCAAGTTTAAGACATTTCATTAAATTTGAGGAAAAAGAAGAAAAAATCTACGTTTCCTAACTCCTCCTGTCATTCAGTCTATAAGATGAAGCACTACACTTCCTGGGCCATTTTAATTATGGTTTAAACTACCAGAGTTAGCCAGATGTTGTTATTCTTGGTGATGACACCAGATGGACAAGGGATGACACCACTGATATTTCTTATACCTGTGAACAAGGTGCCTCTGGAAATGGCATCTTCTTACTTCTGCCACCGGTATATCTCTAGCATGAAGGTCTTAGAACACAAACTGTAGAAATATTTAGAAAAAAAAATAAGGGATCTGAAAATCTACCATTCTAAGTGTTCTAAAATCATCAAAAGTTTGTTATACTCCAAGCAAGCCAATAAATCTCTTAGAAAGGAAATTTTCAGGAGGACAAGAAACAGAGCAAGACTACTGGGGAAGAGAATTACTTCTTTTAATGTGCAAATCAGCAATCTTCAAACAGTCCTAAGATTTGTACAATGAGCTCGAGGCGTGATCTAGGGTAGATGAGTGGCTGCACTTTTCTTTAATGAGCCTATATAAACTGTACACTAATTTCATTATAAGCTATTTAAGGAGTAATACAGAAGTGAAGACGAAGTGTTTCCATCCCACTTAATGAAAACAAAGAGCTGTTAGGATTAGTGGCAAGCAGTATTTCGGCAAATTCAGCTATCATGGTTGATCAATGTTGCTTGATTACAGACTTAGATCAGCCTCATTTCCAAGGGAGGTGACTTCGTATTCATGAACATGCCAAAGAAGAACAAGATTTGTTTCGCCTAAAAATAAAGGCAACTAATAATAAAATATTTTAAGTGGCATTCAGAGCTTTCTAGCTAATCATATTTTCCAGTCCCTTACTTTCATAACCTTGTTTCCAGCGGCAATGGAACAACTCCTGAGGGATTCTATTCTGCCCCTGTCTGCTACAGTGTCCCTTGTATTCTGAATGACACACCTTTCAGGTCACCTCTGTGTACCCTGGATATTCCTCAGAGACTTCTGTGGGACTCAAAGTAAAAAAAAAAAAAAAAAAAAAAATCCCCAGTATTCGCTGTTTCTTTTTGCCAAGTATTGATGCTTCCCCCTAGGGCACTCAGGTAAAAGCAAAAAGATTCCTTAAAAGAAAAAAAAGTATCAGAAAAATTGGGTCATAGGGGCGCCTGGGTGGCTCAGTCATTAAGCGTCTGCCTTCGGCTCAGGTCATGATCCCAGGGTCTTGGGATCGAGCCCCGCATCGGGCTCCCAGCTCCGCGGGAAGCCTGCTTCTCCCTCTCCCCCTCCCCCTGCTTGTGTTCCCTCTCTCGCTGTGTCTCTCTCTATCAAATAAAATCTTTAAAAAAAAGAAAAAAAAAGAAAAATTGGGTCATATATTAAGTGCTTTCCGAGAAACAAGGAGGCTGTCATTTTATATGAAGAATGCTTAATAAATAATTAATCTGTCTTTGAATCGGAAAATTGTGGTCATGCTTGATTATGCCTGGCAGAACCTCTGATCACACTAATTAATGCTCTAGTCTGTCCAGCTCTGATTTTGCACCAACTGACCAATGTGCACAATCCAACCTTGATTCTTATTTTTCTAGGAATCCACCCCCCAAACTAAGACAGCCTGAAATATGGTCAGCAGAATTCAATGACTTCATTAGCAAGTGAGTAACAATAGAGTCTTTTAAAAAAACGAAGTTTTTTGTTTCCACTTGTACCGCCTGTTTAGATGCCTCTCATCCTGCTAGAACGTTGAAATGTGCCTTTTACAACACTTCTGAATCTCCTCCTTATTTCTTATCTATTGAACAGCCCCAGAGGGTATCCATTATTGTCTTCAAAACCAGCATTTGTACTGTCCTCTGAATGTTCAGTGAATCCATTATTGCTCAAATAATGATCCTTGGGGTCATGTTCATTTGCTTAAAGATAGCTATGCTTCTGAGGTTGCTTCATGGTCTACGGACACATCCTTCCATCCATCTGCCTTTTGCAAACTACACCTTCCCATCTCCCACCTACTCACCCACCATCGGTTCAATCAGCTCTTTTTAACTCTTTGCTTATCTGCATCACTCATTCCTGTTCTCAGTCAGGGAATTTTCATTGCAGTCAGTGAATCAGATAATAGTATCAATAAAATGCTTATGTATTTGATATTCAGTGAACATTTTTAATTTGACAAATATTTGACAGAAGTGCAGTGCCTCTGGGCAATCAACTGGAAGGTATGAGTCAATAATTTCTAAATATCTGCCCCACAAACCTGTTTTCACCATCTTACTATGTCTTTACCGTAAATAATAATAATAATAGAAAATAATGTAAGGGATGACCCCAGGTTGTAAATGGGAGACAGGGGACATTAAGATTACATGTGTCAGGGATGTGTAGGTGGCTCAGTTGGTTAAGCATCTCTCTTTGGATCAGGTCATGATCCCAGGGTCCTGGGATTGACCCCCACATCAGGCTCCTGGCTCAGCCGGGAGTCTGCTTCTCCTTCTCCCTCTGTTGCTCCCCCTGCTTGTGCTCTCTTGCTCTCTGTCTGTCAAATAAATAAATAAAATCTTTAAAAAGAAAAGATCACGGGGGCGCCTGGGTGGCACAGTCATTAAGCGTCTGCCTTTGGCTCAGGTCGTGATCCTAGGGTCCTGGGATTGAGCCCCGCATCGGGCTCCCTGCTCCACGGGAAGCCTGCTTCTCCCTCTCCTGCTCCCCCTGCTTGTGTTCCCTCTCTTGCTGTGTCTCTCTCTGTCAAATAAATAAATAAAATCTTAAAAAAAAAGATTACGTGTGTCAGACACTTGTCAGACACTACATCAGAAAATGTAGAAAGGGCAAAGAAAGTGGAGGAACGAGTTATATACAGACGGCAATCATTGGTTTTTCTACCAAGAATATCTGCTTATTCCCTTATTCCTATAAAGACAAGAGGCTTAGATTAAAGGGGTGTGAAAACCCGAGGATTGATAGTCCATTTTGTTCCCCAGATTTCACATGAGCATCTCTTACTGGAGTACGGACTGTGCACTACAGAATATTTGATAAAGTGCAGCCAGACTTCACACATCTCCTGGGAGAGGATCCCTGGTAACTTTGGAGGGCTCCCCAAAATTAGTAATTGTGCCCCACGTCTATGGTCCTTCCACACAAATCCTCCGTTGAACTTGGTGACTTTGACACATTTCACACCGTTTCACCTAGCATTCTGCCTTGTGGGCTATCGCTTGCATTTTGTTCCTTTTCCGCTAGTAACATCTGTTTAGATGCCTCTCTTCCCAGCGAGACAGTGAATAACTGCAGGGCACCGAATATGCCTTACTTGTCCGTGCAATGCCGCTGTCCAGCAGAGTGCCTGGTACACACCAGCTATCTGATACACTTTTACTTAGATAAAAGAATTTCATATGTGACTATACTCAATCCATTGAGCAAGTGCTACAGATGTCAGAAATGGATGCGTTCTGTTAAACTAAATGATCACGAAGAGCACTTGTTCTTATGTTCAGATATCATCACCCTGATTCCTTAGCATATTTTACCATCCTCGGGAAATATGTTACTGGTTAAGCCCAGGAAAATACATTGCGAAATCATCATCCCAGGAGGAGTAACAGTACAGATTAGAAATGCCACTGCCCAAATCAAGGCGTGGACTTCTTCTTCCTCTCTCTTTTTTTTCTTTTTCTATGTCGCCAAGTGCCAGCCCACCTCTGACCAGTTGTCTCACAAGCATAGATCCTCTGAATCCCAGGGTGGGAAGGGTGCTGGAAGTTGATACAGCCCAAACCATATCCAGAGCATAAATCCTTCCCGAGCACGTGCACTGAGTGGCCATCCCATCAGGATGTCCTCATCCCTAATAAAGGTGATCCTACCCAGTGCAGCCCATTCTAACTTTGAGAAGACTTCTTGTGGAGAACTTCTTCCTTATGCTGCCCTGAAATCTCTTTCTCTCTTAATTCCACGAATTGATCCTGGGTTCGTTGTCTCTTGTGACCACTGAAAACTAGTTTAATCCCTCTTCCGAATATTTGAAGACAGCTGTCATGGCTGATTAAATGTCCCGATAGTTCAAATGTCCCTCCTGCAATGCTGTTTTAAGTGTTCTCATTAGCTTTATCCTTTCTCATGCTACGATCTCGTTGAAGCTACCAAGAGGTGTGGCGTGCTTTAGTGAATTTGCTCTATATAGAAACCTCCAAAAATATCCACTGATGTGGAATTTAAACATCCCCGGCACATTCGTTTAGCAGTTTTATCACGTAGAAAGAAACAGATCAATTGAGAAGCCTTTAAAAACATTAGGGGAGGGAAACAGAACAGTTTGTTTTAATTTTAGATAAGCTTTCAAACTGTAATGACTTTGATGCTTCATTCTTTAGCTTGCTGGCTCTTAAAGGAGCCTGCTGCGGAGACCACATTTAATCACCACTATGCCAGCACGCTTGCTGGGGCACGAGGGAGTCATGTTTAGTCAGAAGTTGGTAAGACTACATGGCATTGCTCACAGATGTGTCCACTTTCACAAACATGCATTTCATCATATTGCAGGTTAACATTCTTTGAGATGCTTTTCAGGATGCTTTTCAGGATGAACATTTGTGAGGAGCATTGCTCTCTTGTGTTAACAGTCTTTAGGAATAATAATAATAATGTCAAAACTCGAACTTATCTAGTCCTTTCTTTCTTTCTTTCTTTTCTTTCTTTCTTTCTTTCTTTTCTTTCTTTCTTTCTTTCTTTCTTTCTTTCTTTCTTTCTTTCTTTCTTTCTTTCTTTCTCTTTCTTTCTTTCTTTCTTTCTTCCTTCCTTCCTTCCTTCCTTCCTTCCTTCCTTCCTTCCTTCCTTCCTTCTTTCTTTCTTTCTTTCTTTCTTTCTTTCTTTCTTTCTTTCTTTCTTTCTTTCTTTCTTTCTCTTTCTCTTTCTTTCTCTTTCTTTCTTTCTTTCTTTCTTTCTTCCTTTCTTTTTCTTTCTTCCTTCCTTCCTTCCTTCCTTCCTTCCTTCCTTCCCTCCCTCCCTCCCTCCCTCCTTCTCTCTCTCTCTTTTTTGCCAGTGCAGATGCTTGACTAAAGACTATGAAAAGCGTCCAACAGTGTCAGATCTTTTAGAGCATAAATTCATCACTCAAATTGAGGGCAAAAATGGGATGTTGCAAAAACAACTCATGGAATTCATCAACATTCATCAAGGCACGGGAGGCACAGAAAAGGCCAGGTAATCAAATAATATCTTCACTCGCAAAGTCCAGACATCACCTAACGACGCTGAACAATTTTATAATGCAATAGTTGTTAAGGTGAGAAAAGAACTAATTTAAATTAGTTCACTGTGGTTCCGAGATAAGGGGATACTTGCACGAAAAGTGAATTGAGTTGCATCCCAATACTGGTAACATTGCTCGCAGCATTTTCTAAACAACTTCATCAGAATGAAGAATGTAAACGTCAATAGATGATTAGTATTGGCATATGTTTTCTTGTGTTTTCTGTTCTTCTGTAAAGTTAAGGTATCTTACATTTGAGATTTAAAAATGAACATAAACCTTGAAAGACTTGGTATCATTTTTTCTGGCTAAACTGTATTCAGAAGTCATTTTAAATATCATTACTCCTACTTCCTATTTGGGGTTTCTAATAATCTACTATGTATAGTTTATGTAATACTGTATATCTTTTTACTTATTATAGGTAGCATATATGTTTATTTCAGGGAATTTAGAAGATACAGAGAAATATATAACCAACTCAGTCAAGTATAACATTTTAATCTATAACCTTTCAGTATCTTATGAATGGATATACATTTTTAAAAAATTAGAATAATATTTATATGTGTTCGGAGCCTGCTTTTCTTTTCTTTATAATCCCCATCACCTATTTCACCCATCCCTCCCATACTCTCCCTGCTCTGGCAACCACCAGGTTGTTCTCTGTATTTATGAGTCTGTTTGGGGGTTTTTTTTTGTTTATTTGTTTTGTTTTTTAGATTCTACATATAAGTGAAATGATACGATATTTGTCTCTCTCTGTTGAATTTGTTTTACTTATCATAATACCCTCTAGGTCCATTCATGTTGTTCAAATGGCAAGATCTCTTTTTTATAGCTGAGTAATATTCCATTATATATATATATATACCAAATCTTCTTTACCCATTTACCTTTCCATAGACACTTAGGTTGTTTGCATGCCTTGACTGTTGTAAATGATGCCACAGGGGTCCATATACCTTTTCAAATTAGTGTTTTCATTTTCTTTGGGTAAATAGCTATTAGTGGAATTACTGTATTGTATGGTATTACTATTTTAAATTGTTTGAGGAATCTCCATACTGTTTTGCCCAGTAGCTACACCAGCTTACATTCCCACCAGCAGTGCGTGAGCGGTCCCTTTTTTCCACATCCTCACTGACACTTATTTCTTGTCTTTTTGATACTAGCCATTCTGACAGGTGTGAGGTGGTTTTGATTTGCATTTCCCTGGTGATTAGGGATCTTGAACATCTTTTCATGTGTCTGTTGGCCATCTCGATATCTTTGGAAAAATGTCTATTCAAGTCTTCATCCCATTTTTAATCAGATTATTTGTTAGTGTTGGGTTGTATAAGTTCTTTATATATTTTGGATGTTAAATCCTTTATTGGATATATCATTTGCCTATATCTTTTCCCATTCAGTAGGTTGCCTTTTCATTTTGTTGATGGTCTCCTTTGTTGTGCAAAAGCTTTTTATTTTGATGTAGTCCTGATAGTTTATTTCTGCTTTTGTTTTCCTTGCCTGAAGCAACATTTCCATAAATAATGTTGCTAAGGCCAATGTCTAAGAGACTACCGCCTATGTTATCTTTTAGTTTTATGGTTTCAGGTCTTACATCTAGGTCTTTAATCCATCTTGAGTTTATTTTTGTGTAAGATGGTGGTCCAGTTTCATTCTTTTACATGTAGCTGTCCAGGTTTCCCAACACCACTGAAGAAACTATCTTTACCCCATTGTATATTCTTGTTTCCTTTTTCATAGATTAATTGACCATATGAGAGTAGGTTTATTTCTGGGCTCTCTAGCCTCTTCCATTGATCTATGTGTTGGAGCCTGCTTTTTTTCACTGACTAGTGAATATGCATGTCATTAAATCCATGTCATTCATATCATTCTATGACAGATTTCTTTCATTGCTGCAAACATTACCTTGCATGACTATTCAATGATTGATTTAAATAATCCCCTATTATTAGATATTTAGGTTGTTACTAATTGTTTCTATCTCTAATAAGTAACACTGTAATGAACAGAGTTGCACCCGAATCCCTTATTATTTCCTTAAGGTAAATTCCTAGAGACAGTGCTAAGTCAAAGAGTAGTCTGACAGTTTCAGTTTATTCTTGAGAATTCTATTAGTTTCATTTAAGGAGCATATCACTATTTAGGGGCTAAGTTAGGAGAAGTGAGTAAAAAGTAGTGCATGACTTAAAAGGTGATTCTATTTGAATTCCTGTCGGGGGTCACATGTTTCATTCCTATTTGTCTGGCCTAACTGTGTGCCAGACATTGTTAGGACTTTATATTATCTCATGTGATTTTACAACATCCCCAAGGGAAGTGTTCTAGGACACTCCATTTTTACAACTGAGAAGAACCAAAGTTTGCAGAGGCTAATTAACTTGTACAGGGCTACACAGGTAATGAATGGCTTAGCTGGAATTCAAATCCTGATCCCTAAGTCCAGGCTTTATTCGCATGAGTAAACAGAGTAATGATGGTAGACATCTCTGGAGGTAATAGGTCTTGCCTATATGAGTTTACAGCCTTGCTGGAGAGACAGAACTCATATACCTATAGTGAGGAAACATTACGTTGTGAGTGGAATGAACGACAGAGAAGGAGGCATGTAGTTTACAGTGAGGAGGTGGCCGTGGGCTCATACATGTCCTTCCTTCCTTCTTTGTGTGACTACAGTTCCATAGTCAGCCACAACCCCGTTCTTCCCAGAGCAAGTGGACAAACAACAAGCAAACAAACAAAGCGAACAGAAATTGAAGTGTACCAGCATTGTGTCAGGTGCTCAAGAACTTTGTCAAGAACCATGGAGAATTTGAGATTTTACCTTATTTGCAAGCTAATAAGTTGACCTGCCAGTTTCAAGCACATTGGAAGAAGATAAGAGACTAAAGGATCAGAAAAAAAGGCCTTACTATTCTTGTTAAGCCAGCAACATGAGTCTTATATTCATGTTGGTTATTCTTGCCCCATAAGTCCTAGTGTTGATGTGGAATGGCCTAGATGGATGGGTATACACAGTGGGTTTGTCACATAGTGTAGGAACCCTGAGCTTGGGAAACTCTGGTCTTTGAAAAGGGAAGGGCTAGCGAACCTGCCCAAACTTTGTCCTGGAGCAGACATTATCTTTACTATTCTGTTCAGCAAACAAAACTTCCATCTGTCCTGGAGAGAGACGTTATTTCTAACTTCCAAGACCATTTGCTATACAAGCGTCCTTGGAAATATAGTCTGGAAAAAAAGCTAATATGAGACATACAGAAATGAGAGGGACCCATGGATAGTTGTCTGCCAACATTCAAGCACCATAAAAATGGTTGAATTACACAATATTTAGATTCTAAGCCTGTTGCTCTAAGTTCCAGAGATCAAAATAAAGAAAAAAATTATTGAAAACAACTCCATATTGGGCACCGCATCAGGCTCAACACTTGTGTTTCTGAGTCACAAAATTGATTCTTGTTTATCTTGTTAAGAATTCAGAATATGTTTTCAATATGAGAACTTCTGTTTCACTCAGTTGTGGAAAATTTTCAGTCATTATTCCATTAAATATTGATCTTCTCTTACTCTCTTTATTTTCTACTTCTAAGAGATAAATATTGCAATGTCCCAATATACCTTATGTGTCTTATATTTTCTCTTTTGTGTTTGTCATTTCTTTATCAATCTCTGCTGTATTTTGGATTTCTTCAAAATTGTTTCTCAATTCACTAATTCTTAGAATAGGACTAGTCTAGATTTACCCTGTATACTTATTTTTCATGCTGATATTTCTGTCAGCAGCTGTACTTTTCATTTCTACAATTTCTTACTTTTTGTAAACATTCTTTATTCATGTCTGACTTCATATCTGGCTATTCCTATCTGGCTAATTTATTTTTTTCTTTTCTTATGAGTATAATTCTTTTCTTTTTCTCTTCTTTAATAGTCATTTTTTGATTTGCATCTCAACCAGAGCGAATTGTCCTGATTATTGAGTTTATTTGTTTCCTTAATATTTGGTGTTCTTCTGGGGTTTAGAATTTTGGTTTGTTCTCGCACCTGGAATGGGAGGGGTTTTGCTCTGCTTTTTCTTTTCTTCTGCATTCTCTTCTCCTATTTTGGAAGTTTTGCCTTTGCCATAATCTGGCTTCAGGAGTCTTTCTGCCCCGTAGGACTCTGAGGATATTGCAGATCTGGCTGTGGAGCCAGTAGGAAGTAGACCCCATGTCTGTGCTTGGTCTTGCCATCGCAGGCACTTGGCTCCGTAAAAGGAAGAAGATGCAGAATTTTTTCAGTGTTCTCTTCCAGGTAAGAGACACCCCTCCCCACATTCAGATGCGTTCTCTCTACCCAGCCTAGGTCAGGGCCTTCATTGTGACTGAGGCGTTTCATTTCCTTTACAGTCCAGTCTCTTCTGCCTTTTTCTAGTCCTGGACTTGGTGTCAGCCTATGGTTTCTGCCCTCTTACCCAGGGTGTATCTGACCTGTTAGATCCACTGTCATGTTCATCTTGTTTTGGAGAATGTCTTTGTCTTTTTAATTCAACTTAAACATATTTTGAAAAATATTTTCATTTTTCACAAGTGTATATTTGGAAGGGGTGGGAGTAGAGTTTGAATCATTAATGCACAACACCCTTTTGACCACAGATCTTAGTCCCATGGCATAGGAGGAGGAAATATTTTCCTGCTCTCAGCACTCTTACACTAGTTCCAAAGTGTGAAACATATTCAGGCAAAAGAAAAGACGTTGCAGGGTGCCACTTGCAACACCTTGGGAAAAAGTAGTCTTCAAGATCAGGCAGAATTAATTGATTTGGTATAGTTCCCAACACTGGTAAAGATCCAAAATCTGACTGTACTAAATCAACATAGCTAACTCAAACCTGACATTTTTTTGTATGTGATATTAACTTATGAAATTGGATTGATGTATGTATTTGGTTGGATAATTTTTTAAAAATCATAATTCAGTTTTAAAGAAGACTGTCCTACGATAAATTGAATACAAACTGAGTACTTTAAATTTCCCAATAACGGTAAGGGGGCAGTGTTAGAAGGCACTGTGAGATGGATACAAGAACGTTCTTTTTTAAGTCAAGGCCTGAATATAACAAGTCGCTCTCATAACTTACTCAACTACTCTGAGGAATTGAGATGCATATGCATGCAGTAATTGCTTCTATGACAAACTCTTAAACCATGGAAATGCATTGTTCACAGGAGTTAATTGATAATGTTACAGTGAAGACTGAATCAGTAAGAACTTTAAATTATAAAATATTTTAAAAGAAAAGTTTGGCTCAGGTGCCTGGGTGGTTCAGTAGGTTAAGTGTCTGCGTTTGGCTCAGGTCATGATCCCAGGGTCCTGGGATCGAGTCCCGCGTTGGGCTCCCTGCTCCACAGGGAGTCTGCTTCTCCCTCTGCCCCTCTTCCTACTCATTCTCTCAATCTCTCTCTCTCTCTCTCTGAAATAATAAATAAATAAAATCTTAAAAAAAAAAAGTTTGGCTCTTGACTCCAGTATTGTATTCAGTTGCCTGATTTAATGGGAATAGATAAAAGTCATTTGTAATTGAAATGTACTATTCAGCTTTCTTGACTAAAAACAACACAAGCCAATTTAAGAAGAAAAGCAATTGAGTGAAAAATACTGGATGGCTCAGAGAATTGAGAGGAAAGGAGAGAGCCAGGCTTAGGCCTGAAGCAAAGGAAGCCTCAAATAGCCTTCCCCAAGAGCTCCCTGCTCAGAAACCACCACTGACACCCCACCCTCCCCACCCCAAGTCCTGCAGCAACACTAGTTTCTGGAATGCCACAACCACTTCAAAATACTTGTAAACTGACCTTGAGCTTTGTCACTCCCTCAAGACTCTAAGTCCCATAGAAGACCATCTGGTTCCCCATGCTTAGTTAACAGGTCCATGTTGTAGGTGAAAAAAATGCAGTGAGAAACACTTGCTTCTCCCTTACTTCTGGTATCTGTGTGAGGCAGAATCCTTTCTTGCAACCATCTTGGAATTTCTTCCCACAGAGGAAGAATATTTTGAGATACTAAAGCAATGAATTACATGGAATATGAAAACAGGGTCCTGAAATTCTTCCTTTTATATAAAGTGTTATTTAAGGTATGATTTGCATTCCTTCTAAATAAAGGAAAAACCTAGCCCACTACCTAGTTGAATGATAAATCCCAAATTAGGATTTCATTTTGTGGGGCACCTGGGTGGCTTAGTCGGTTGAGCTTCCAACTTTTGGCTTTCACTCAGGTCATGATCTCATGGGTTGTGATCTCATGGGTCCTGGGATGGAGCCCCATATCAGGTTCCATGCTCAGTGGGGAGTCTGCTTGAAAGATTCTCTCCGTCTGCCTCTCTCCCCACTTGCTAGCTATAAATCAATCAATCAGTCTTTTTTAAAAATTTCGTTTTTGTGGTGGTTATATTATTAACATGTTACCTTTAAAATTTTCTTTTGCTTTATATACAAAGCAAAATAACCTGAATATTTTACTTGATACCCTCAATATGCTAGTGGTGATTAACTTTAATGTAGGTAAATTATGTTTTGCTTATAATTTTTTATAAAGATTTTTATTTATTTATTGAGAGAGAGAATGGTAGAGAGAGAGCATGAGAGGGAAGAAGGTCAGATGGAGAGGCAGACTCCCTGCTGAGCACGGAGCCCAATGTGGGACTCGATCCCGGGACTCCAGTATCATGACCTGAGCCGAAGGCAGTCGCTTAACCAACTGAGCCACCCAGGCACCCTGTTTTGCATATAATTTTATAGAAGCAAGAATTTAGTAACTCAGACATAGTTATTTCTTAGGCCAAAAATACTGGCTATATTTGTGGTGCTGTGGTACAATCACCCCACTTGTCCCAGCATATATGGTTTTCAAACCAGGATATAAGACAACTTTGAGACATATATGAAAGGATTAACAAATGAGAGACAAACTAAATTATCCAATCTTGCAGGACTGAAAGTCTGGTTCAAGCTGTCAATTCTTTATTTGGGTATAAAACTTTATGTCATGTAAATTCAGTTGAATGGGATTTTGTTTTTACAAAAAAAAGAAAGAAAAAAACCCAGAAAAATCAGTAGGAGGTAATAATAGGGTTTTTTCAGTGTGATACAATGCATGATTCTATTTTATTCTCTATTTTCTGGGCATGATAATTTTTCTCTAATGGCTGTAACTATGTCTTTGTGAGAATTATTCACCCTTTGGAACGTTTACTCATTTCCCTTAATATGTGGGACTTGTAAAATGCTTATCCTGGCTGCTCTTATAATAACCATTCTTTTTGATTCCCATCTTCACATGAACATTTCAAAGACACTTCAAACTGAACATGTCCAAAATTGAAGTTATGCTGTCCCACCCAAAATTAGTTATTTGGTCCCTTTCTTATTAATGGCACCACCACTCAATTCCTTAGCGCCAACCAGAAATCTAGGGATTATCTTGACATATTCTTCTTTCCTACTTTCTGTTTTTAGTCCAGAGCACAACTAAATTTCTTAAGCCCCCACTCAACCCAACACCAATGGTGATATAATCCTTGCTACCATGGAAAACATGGATTGAGATAATCCCGATGTCTCAATATTTATTGAAGCCATTGTATAAAGACCTGGGTCACGTGCTACCACAGTGGGCTGATGGCTAAAGCATAGATCATCTGTGCACCTGGGGGCTTACTTTTTAATAAAAGGGATAAGGCAAGCCTGTAAATAACCATTATACAGAGTAAGAAGTTCCAATCCCATGAAAGGAATACAAACAGTATCCTATGAGAGTTAGAAGAAGCAGAGAATGTTTACGGTAACAGGGACAGGAAGGCTTATCCAGGAGGTGGCCTTTGAATCAGCACTGGGATAAACAGAACTTGAGCATGTGTGAAAATAGAGTTACTACCCGATGAACATCATTTCTAGAAAGAACAGCCTGAGCAAAATCATGAAAGCCAGGAGAAAAGCAGTGCTCATAGAAAGGCGAGCATTTAATCAAAGTTGTAAGGGGAAAACTCAAGAAATATGGTTGGAGATATCCACAGAGAGCTGACCACAGAGATAGAGAGTGTTGATAGTCAGACAAGCAGTCTGACCAGTGTTCTTGACAGCCTACGCTGGGGATGCCCCTAGGCCACCTGCGTCCTGCTGTGCACCATCCCTTCATTGGTCCTGAAAGGTAAACTATGGATACGCCAAGACAGACTATGGCAGTACTTTTGGATGTATTTTGCTTGTCCCCGGTATTTCTTCTTAACTTAAAGCTCTTATATAGTTTTTTTTTTTAAGTGAAAGAAGTTGGTCTCCATCATGTTTAATGATCAAGATATTAGTGGCTGGTGTTTGGCTATTTGGAGATGACAAATCTATGGATATATCTATTTCTGTGTATTTGTGGGATGTTTTAATTGTTTGGTGTGTGTCTGTGTGTACATGCTTATATTCTAAGTAAGTGTTATTTTGGAAAATTCCAGTTTTATCTTGGCCAAAATAAGGGGTAAAGTAATTGTCCATATGAATCTGAGAGAAAAGTGCTCGTGAAGGCACGAGCTGGTGACAGTGTCTTGTCCAAGATAGGAAACTGAGAAAAATGACAGGTGGAGCTGGGGGACTATAGTCAGGGCCCATCTAGGGCCAGGAAATTTATAAAAGAAATGATAACTTATCCTTCACCCCCCCCGCGAAATATTTCCTTATGCCTTTCTTTACTACTTCCTCTTCCAGAAAAGCTCCAGAATAAGAGTTAAATAGCTTCTAAGCATGGTCCCCTGAAGGAATTTTATAAGGAACAAGTTATTGAATAAGCATCCCCTGGGGAAGACCATTAGAAGTATCTCTGCTTTTAAGTCACAATAAATAAAGGAATTCAAATAAACAGGAAGAAGTTGTTAAAATGTCCTAACAAGCTGTAAATAATTCCTAGGACTAAGTTACATTGATGTTTCAGAATAAAATGCTTTACAAACAGTAAAAAACTACCAAGGAAAGGGGAAAAAAAAGGTCAATCAAGGGGGGAAGAAAGACTTGTTCACGGTCATTTTCTTCCTATCATGCAGAAGAGCTGGGCCAGAATCCATTTGTCCTAACACCTCGTTCAGTTCCTGTCTGTATCACGCTGCCCCCCCCCCTTTTTTTCCTCCAGAGAATAGTCATACCAAAATAGACTGTTATTACTGGAAGGGAACGTCTCTTCTGGTTCCTTTTCTGAGAAACCAGAAAACTGAAGCCCAGAGAAACTCAATCCTGCCAATTCAATAGCCAGCTCATGGCCAGCACAGGGCTGTAGCTCAACTCCCGTGATTTTCAGCACTCTTACTAGTTTCTGTATCACTCACCAGAAGTTGGCATTCATGAAACTGGTGATATGAAGAATTTCTCTTGGACTTTTGGGGACTGCTTTGTATGATTTACTCATAATGGGCATTTGGACTTTCACCAGTTCCTTTGAGATCCTGCAGTTGGAGTTTACTGAGTAGTGTATTCAAGGGTCAAGAAATCTTTGCTCACGTTTCCCTAGACTTCTTTGTTTTAATTAAGAGGGTAGAGTATAGAAATAACTAAGTCTAAAATGGCGGTCTAATTGACAGGATCTTTGAAGTATTTGGGATGTAGTCATGTACTGACTTGATTTTAGTGACTGCTTGACAAGAGTTGATGATTATCAACATCATGATCTTTTCATTTCTCTCGGAAAGAGTCCCTCATCTCAGTGGTGAGTTTAAGGATTTGCATTTGTTATTAGTAAGCAAGTTACCTGCGAGTGCCAACAAAATTGCATTCATTTATAAAAGACTTTGTCCCATTTCTCTGGTAATTACTACTTGAAGTTATACCACACTCCAAGACTTCTTCTAGTATGCTATTTTTCAGTCTTTAGTTTCATTGAGGTCTGAAAGGACAAGTTCTCAGTGGCTCCCAGCATGTCAGTGATGACAGTATGTGGGCCTGTGACAACCAACATGTCCATCTCCCCCCCCCAACCCTGGTCACCAGGCCACCTGCTGGCCACATGCATTTTCATTCCTCTCTGTTTGGGCTCATGCAGTGTTCTCTCCTTGAAATCTCCCCCTCTTCATTCTCTCCTTGAAAATATACTTCAAAACCATATCTCCAAAAGTCAGTTCAGTACTTTTGAGATGCTTTCCCCAAAGCCGCAAGCATGTATTTACATTTTCTGTCCTCTGTGGTCATGCAGCCCTTTGTTCTTGCTTCAGCGTCAGACAGACTTCGATTCAAGTCCTCATCCTTCCGTGAACTAGTCCTGCCATGTACGAGTTCTGTGACTCTGGGCAAGTTACTGAACCTCTCTTAGACCCGTTAATCCTTGTTTATGAAGTGGGAATACAGAGGATACCTACCCCATAAAGCTGTGAGGATAAATGTAATAATGCCTAGAAAGCATGAGCATAGTACTAGCACAGTGTAAGTTATCACCACCACTTAATGGTACTTAGATACAATATATTTTGTGAATCTTAATCATCTTTGTATCTCCAGTGCTGAGGCCAGGACTTTGCATGCAGTGAGTACTCAATAAATATACAGTTGACCCTTGAACAAATGAGGTTAAAGGAGGCAACCTCCTGTGCAGTTGAAAATCCAAGTATAACTTCTGACTCCCCAAAAACTGAACTAATAACCCACCGTTGACCAGAAGCCTTACTGAGAACATAAACAATTGACACATTTTGCGTGTTATATGTATAATATACTACATTTTTACAATAAAGTAATCTAGGAAGAAGAAAATGTTATTAAAAAAATCATAAGGAAAAAAATACATTTACTGTACTGTATTTCTTGCAAAAAATCAAGGTCAACTGTATATAATCTTTAAGATTTTATTTATTTATTATTTGTCAGAGAGAGAGAGAGAGAGGACAAGCAGGGGGAGCAGCAAGCAGAGGGTTCAGAAGCAGGCTCCCTGCTGAGCAAGGAGCCCCATGGGATTATGACCTGAACCCAAGGCAGATGCTTAACCAACGGAGTTGGGGTCCCAACTGTATACAATCTTGATTTGAAGAGTTTGGGTTGAGATCTGGAATAGAAAGCCCTCATCTAGCTTTATATATTTAATAGACACAATTAATAGTGCATTTAACTATTTATTACTTAACTGTAAAAAAAAAAATGGAGAACCAACATGAAAGACTTTTCTTGAGAGAAGGGTTTTTAATTTTTTTCTAGAGAAAACGTCTTTTTATAGTTCCCTTGCTGGGTTAGGGGCAGAAACAAAAAGAGGACTTGGAAAAAAATAATAAAATTTACACGAACATCTCATTTGTTTCTAAAATCATCTCTATGAAATTGTGTGTTATGGGTCACGGTCCTTCTTTTAGGATAATGCCATTGAGGCACAGCAGTCTCTTGCAGAGCTAGGACTGGAAGTTCTCACTTTCATCTCAACTGAAATTCAGTTATTCATTCATCAGGAGAATCTAACCAATACCCTGAGGGTAAATCATGTGTTTTAGAGGTGCTTTGATAGTGGAAGTTACAGATAGAATGGATTTGGGTATGCCAGTGTCTTACTATAACCAACACATGAGGTTCTACAGCGTTGATGCTGGCTCTTGCAAGAGAATATTGCGTTTTCTGTTTGAAGCCCCAGTTTAAAAGGCTCAAGCTCTCATTATCACCCTGGTTTTACCAGTTTTGCCAACACAGTTACTCACATGCTCCCACTTAATCTTTGCCAGTCTCACTCCATTACTTTTCTCTCAGATGGGAGCTATTGGAACCTTTTGCTTTGAAACATGTTTTGATTATCTCTGCTTCTTAATTCTTTTGGAGGAATAATGAATATGAATATTAGTTTATTTGTAAAAGTGACCCTTACTTACTATTTAACAACCTAATAAGTGCATAAAAATATGGAGAAGTTTTAGGAAGTCACTTGAAACCACAGCACCAAGAGGGGGGAAAAAAAAAAGACCCAGCATAAACATTTGATGAACACCATTCCAGATTTCTTTCTGTATGTGTGTGTGGAGCAAGAGAGATAGGAAGTTTTTACAAATGCAGAATTTTTCTATAAATACTACTTTTATTGAAATTTTTATTGATATAATTATAAATTTAGATGCATTTGTAGGAAATAATACAGAGAGACCCATGTGCCATCTACCCAATTTCCCTCAATGGTTACATTTCACAAAACTGTATAAATACTGTTTTAAGTATTTTACTCAGATTTAACAGGGAAAAGAGAAACTTAGGGCAAAAAGGAAGAAATTATTGAAAGGCAGATAAATGTTTATCTTTCTTCACCTCAAGACTTTTTGGCTTTTGATAAAGTTAAAATGTTAGATTCCTTTTGATTCGATTGTAGACAATATCTACTACCTCCTTGCTCTGAAGAATGAAGTTAGCACAGTTATACTTCCTCCCATTTCCTTGATTTCCACATCCTGGACTTGTTACACTATTCTTTTACGTAATCAAGCTTCACATTTGTAGTATGTCTATAAGCCTAATTTCTAGGGCTGTTGAATCTCTTTTCTGTATTTAAGTTGGTTCAGTGCTCACCTCAAATCTTTTTTACTATACCCTCCCTTTTCTGAGTGCCTTATTTTAATTATTCTCTTGGGTAGCTAAATTGTGTCATCTCATAGTTATTTCCAGAAAACCTCAAACCCTAAATTCTTGCCTCCTTGAGCTCGAAGCTTAGTTTGGTTAGGGAAATAGACTTCGGCTAGCATTTTCTTTTCCTCAAAACAATGCAAACACTGTTCCACTCTGTCTTGGGCAGTGTGTATTGCTGTTGAGAGAACTAAGACAATGAGCCTGCTCCCTTTGTTCATGGCTGGTTCTTTCACAGGATGTCTGCTGGTGGTCCGCAACTTCGTCAAGCTGTGTCTTAGCGACCATCCTTTCAGATCCATTTTACTTACACCCTGCGATATGCGGGAGTCAGCTCACACTGCCTCATGAGAGCCAATTGAATCTTTGTTCTTTTCTCTTCCTTTTCTGTACTTAACCCATGTACCTTATCCTGTCTGTGAATTCAGTCATGTTTATTCCATATCTTTTCTTCTGTCCTGATTTTTCCTTCATTCCTTTTCTGGTCACAGCCAACTCAGTTTTTATCTCTTTCTGTTGTCTTATAATCTGTTTATTAAAGCTTCGTACCATCTCTTTCAAGAGAAAAAAATTCTTCAGATTTTTCCTTCTGTTGAGAAGATCATATAAGAAACATCTTTGAAGGATGGAGAACTTCTGTTTGAATTTTTTCTGCAATTCTTTCCTGTGGTATATGTTCTTCATCTGCCTTTTGCTTATAATCAGTCCTTAACTACTCCTCTTCCTCCTCTCTCCCCCCCCAATTTGGTTAGAAGTATGTATGGTGATGAATGTCTTCTCAAGTAGGACTGGAAATAGCTGTGTGCTAGCCCCAAAAATAAGTGGGAATGGAGGAAGGATGATTTGAGAAGTCTTCAGTTTGGATTAGGTTGATTCTCTGAATACCCTCCCACCAAATCTGTATTTTCTTTGCCTTCTCCCCTCAGTTTTGAACCTTTAAGAAGTCACTGTATAAGGCCACCGGCTGGTACAGGCCCAGGGGGCCCCATTCATACCGTCGTCTCTATAATGACAGTCTCTCTGTATCATGACATATCTAGCGTGTCAACTGCTGCTCTTTCCCTTCCCCCTTCACCCGGCCTTTTCCTGGCCACTCCTTTACTGGACGAGTAAATGATAGGTCACTCTCCCCTGGTCTTCTCCCACCCTCTTGCTTTCCTGAATGTGAACCAGGTCTCATCAGGACTTTTCCCCACTTCCCACTATGAACTACTCATGCCCCTGGAACTGACAGCTCCAAGCAAAGTCTCGTTGAATCTGCCTCTCAGGGCAGTGCACTTTCTTTTAGAAAAGTCTCTTTTCTAGAAATAACCATGTGATGACACAATTTAGCTACCCAAGAGAATAATTAAAATAAAGATCTCAGAAAAGGGGAGGCCTGAGGAGTTATGTGTTGGTTCTCAGCTTTTTCTCATTTTAATACAGATTTCGCAGTATTTGACAGTCATGACTGTGGTTTGGGACGATGGCCATTTCCGTTTTTCATTAAAGAAAGACACTTTTCAACTTTTCATCCTTTTTGTTGTTTAGTGAATTGTCAGGGAAGGGAACATTTACTTTCCTCTGTGATCTTTAATTTGCAGTGACTCTGGCCCAGCTTCTTGATAAAATAGGACAGGGTGTGGATTACAGGTTGCCACAGTTTTTGGATGCTTCTTGTTGGCGAGTCTGTGTTGCACACCCTTGAGCCCCAGCATTTTCTGTGACGTCCTCAGTTAATAGAAGATGGCCGAAGTAAGGCTATGACATTTTTAAGCCCAGGCCTTAAAACCCTGGCAGTGTCCTCTTCATGTCTCTTGGAACACTCTCTGAGAGCCCGGAACTGCCATGAAGGAAGTGTGACTAACCGTGGTCACCCTGCTGGAGAGAGACACATGTCAGCCAATCTGATCAATAATCCTGGTCGAGCCCAGCCTCCCGGTGCCAACTATATGAGTGACGCTATCTTGGCTCCTCTAGACCAGCCTACCCACTGGGGGAATAGCACTGAATGACCTTAATTGACGCCACATGGAGCGGAAGAATTTCCCACCTGTGAGTCCTGCGTGAATCCTTGACCCACAAAATCATGAGATACAATAAAATGGTTGTACAAAGCGGCAGAGTTTGGGGATAATTTGTTACACAGCAATGAATAACCAGAACGAGAAGAGATGAATCTTATTAAAATCACCAGTATTCATAGTATCTTTGTGGCTTAAAGCCCTTTGGTGGCTTATATAACAAGTCCCACATTGAGTGTAAGGAGATTCGGATATGTCTGGGCAACCAGTGAGGGGAGTCTGTTTACATAGGTGGAGGGCACCCAGGCCTTCTGGGAAAGGAACTGAAACTGTGCCCACTTCAGTGAGCCAGGCATTTCTAGTAGGTAGTGGGTTGGCCCAGCAGGAGTCTTTCTGCCAAGGGTCATAGAATCTTCTGCGAGATGGCTGATACTAAGGGAAAGAGCACAAGTTTGACCCAATAACAAAACCCTAGTGGTTAGAAGGAGTCACAACTCTGAATACAAGTATTGGCTATTAACAAAAGCCATCCCAAGGCCTGCCTAGCCACATGGGTCCATATATGTGACCTAAGGAAGGGCGAGGTTATGAGTGGAAACTGAAAGAGGTGTTTCACTCAACCTATAAATGGGGTACAAGCAACAACGTGCCCTGTCTCAGTCAGCATGTAACCACAAAGGGAAAAGACCCATCGTTTCCACTTCCCAAAGGACTCTTGGGTGACTGGAACAGCAGAAGTGTGGTGGCCAAGCCTGATGGGCTGAGTAGCCACATAGCAGGAAGTATCTGAGTATTCACCCAGAGGATCATCAGCAGAGGAGTCACCTACCTGGTGCAGCACCTGGAGACGCTGCTTTTCCTGCTGAGCAATGCCGAACAACGCCCAGCTTAGCTGGCAAGGACCCCACACGCTGAGGAACAGCAAGAGCTCTGAGGGACCAACAGGGTGTCAGCCACTGTCTGCCTGGAAAGTGGGAAGGAGACTGATACTCAGCTAAGCAAGAGCTGAGTAACAGTGATGTCTAGCTGAAGCAGACTTGTCCCTGAGCTATTGTGAGCCATACTTATGCGGACTTTCTAATACAACAAGAGTCCTCCATTAGCATGTGATGGCAACACACCGGCCAAATAGGATCGCTTTTGTTGTGACCCCTGTTGTACCCCTAAGTGATATGGGGTGGCCCAGGCTGGACAAATCCAGGAGGCACCATTCATTTCGTAGTTTACGTGAATGCTTTCACCCTGGAGCCCCGAGATACAACATTCGTGGTGTCCTCTAGAGTTGTGCAATGTGAACTGTGGATCAGGAGCCTGGAAAAATTCTGAGCACATTTGTTCTACAACCCAAAATATCTGTGATATTAGCTGTGTACACATGATGTTAGCACAAGCAGAGAACTGGATAGAGTAAAAAGCTCTCCCTGGTTTCTGTGGTTCATTGTTTATTATCAGGGTCCTGATTTAGCCTGAAAAATGTTGTCCCCCTCAGTACTTTCACATAAAGTTGCTTTCACATAAAAATGTTTTCAGCGGGGCGCCTGAGTGGCTCAGTTGTTAAGCGTCTGTCTTCGGCTCAGGTCATGATCCCAGGGTCCTGGGATCGAGCCCCACATCGGGCTCCTTGCTCCGTGGGAAGCCTGCTTCTCCCTCTCCCACTCCCCCTGCTTGTGTTCCCTCTCTCGCTGTCTCCCTCTCTGTCAAATAAATAAATAAAATCTTAAAAAAAAAAAATGTTTTCAGCAAATACATACGAGGATGAAATCCTCTGATGTTTCCTTGAAGTTTCCTGAAAATGATTGCATTTGATTTCATGGGGTAAAATGGTATGAATCCAACAAGTGCGTGTACTTAAATAAAGCAAAATATGACACATTTTTCTAAAAAGAACAAAATTTCCTGAAAAATTCTGTTCTGTCTTTCATTCAAAGGCATTAGCCTTTAAAAAAATTTTATTCTAGAGGGGAAAAAATAACCTTTTTGTTTTGTTTTGATTGTCTTTTAATTGTCAAGAGCCTTGACCTACATTTTAAAGATGACAAGAAATACTGCAATATTAAAAAAAAAAAAAAAAAAAAAAGAAATACTGCAATATTATCTATTTGTTTTTTTCCCTTCAAATTAACAATGGCCTAGGATTTGAATGCATCCATTTTTGGTATTGTAGCCATAAAGAAAAGATGCATTTGCGTAGAATTACATTAACTGTTGGATTCTGCAGTGTCTCACAGGAGGCACCCAGTGTGGATGATACTCATTTTTTGCAGCAGAGCAAGATGCACAGGGTGAGTGGAGGGCAGACCTACCATTTTCCCTGAGTGTCTTCACATTTTTAGTCCTCTAAATATATTTTTGCCATCATGTCAAAGGCAGTAATAAGACGATTGAGCATAACTTACTGGAAAATTTTGTGCTTTAAATGAGCTAAAACTTTTAACCATCTTTTTGCTAGGTTAAGAGGAGAGAAATATTTTTTAAGGATAGAAGTCAAGGTTTAGAGCACAATATTTCAGTCTTTGAGTAGAATTTAAAATGACGTGTCCTTCATTCCTCACTGCCAAGCACGTAAAGCTTTATCTCTGGCTGTTCAGCTGCTCTAATCTTGTTTGCTTCCCCGTTTAGTTTTGTAATCTCTGCAAAAAAAAAAAAAAAAAAAGCTGTATTTAACAATTTTTTTTTAGTTTTGGAAGATCATGATTCACTTTGAAGTTAGATTTTTATACATTTATATAAATACAGCTGGGTTTTTTTGTTTGTTTTTTTTTTTAGAGAAAAATCTGAAGTCAAAATGCTTAAGGTTTTTTTCAGAAAGAAGAAAGAAAGGGAAATAGATAATACTTAACTATGACAATTCCAGTCTTGGGAATAGAAATTGAAATGGAATACTATTATGTCATGGTTGCTTCTATATGGATGTTACTGTACCACAAGTTCCTCAAAAAAATTATCTATGTCAATACTCGTCTATCTATCTAAACATTACCTGGGCGGCCCAGCCTGGAATGTGGGTATTGTTCATGGTCTATGGATGATAACAAAATTCCCCTATATTTATTCACATAGGTGGAGGATGGTCATGAATTCTGTTTGGGGGATGTTAAATTTGACTTGCCAATGAAACATAAAAGTAAAGCTACTAAGTAAGTAGCTGGATAGAGGAGTCTGGACTTCAGGGAGGAAGTCCATGTTAGAAATGGGTTTTTTGTCATTTGCTTATAGACCAAATGCCATGGCACTGGGTGAGGTCACTGAATGTGAGTATTTAGAAAGAGAAGTGAAAGGGACCTAGGCCAGAGCTCTGGGAGACACCAACATTTAGGAACCCAGCAGAGGGAGAGGAGATTGAGGGACTGTGGCCTGTCGCAAGCCACATGAACCAAGTGTTTCAAGGAGAGGATGGTCTACTCTGCCAGATAGTGTTGAAAATTCAAGAAAAATAGAGCAACACTGAGTTTGGACACAGGAAGTTCTTCAGTGACCCTGACGAGAGCCATCTCAGCAGAGTGCATGGAGGGAAGCCCCGGCTGGGAGAGGTTAAGGAGAGAGGTGTCATGAGAAAGAAGAGCTAGGGAATAGGGACTACTCTTTGAGGAAGCTCAGCTGTAAGAGGAGATAGGGCGCAGCCACTGGAAGGCATGGAGCATCAAAGGAGAGATGTTGAAAGCTGGGAGCTGGTAGAGCATATTGATACGCTGACAGGGAGAGGTTGACAATGCAGATTGGATGCAGGGAGAGTGGATGAGCTGGCCTTTGCTCAGAGTAGAGACACTTTAATCCATTCCAACCAGAGCGGAGGCTGAGAGAAAAAGTTAATTTGTTTAAAATATAGGAATATAGAAAAAAAAACTAAAAGGAACACCAAAATGTTAACCGTGGTTATCTCTTGATGATGGAGCTATGGGTGATTTTTTTTACATTTTTCAATTTTTTAAACAAAGAATGTAGTTTATTTTTATACTTGGGAAAAAAATGGATGTAATAAAAATAATCAAACACTTTCTAGTGACCCTTCACGCCATCATTCTTTGACCAGGCAAACTACACAAAACTCCCCGGCCGTGTTTGTTCATAACCAGATTAATTTTCTATAATGGCGTTTGCCCGATGGATACTTACTGTGGCATTGGTAACTCTGACTATGGAAGGAACCGTGCCTCTCCATCTTTACCACAAAAGTCTACTTAACAGAATCTGGCTCTTCTCTACTCTCTTGTTTAAAAGCTGAGAGTGAGGAGAAGAAAGAGGTAGGGAGCCTTTGGGAGATGGACAATAGCCATCAAATATTCTTGCAAACTCAGAAATCAGTCTTACTGCAACATCTAAAAACAGGTCACTCTATCTAAAATAATTGACATCACAGAGAAGTCACATTCACAGCAGAAACAGACAAGATTTCCCATTAGGAACATTTTTCGTCAGCCTCCAGATATCTGATTCCTTCTTAAGAGCACGCAGGCTCCCTTTCACCCTGCCCAGGACCACCTAACAGAGATTACCAGGTAGTATGTGTTACTTAAAACTTGCTAACTGCCTTAATAAAATTAGTTCTTTTAACAGGTGAGATTGTGCCTATTGTCCAACTCATAAAGGATCATATACTTTTTTTTTAAGATTTTATTTACTTGAGAAAAAGCAAGTGAGAGAGAGAGGGGGCACGAGCAGGGAAAAGGGGCAGAGGGAGAGGGAGAAGCAGACTCCCCTCTGAGCAGGGAGCCCAAAGTGGGGCTCGATCCCAGGACCCTGGGATCATGACCTGAGCTGAAGGCAGACGCTTAACCGACTGAGCCACCCAGGCACCCCATATACTTTTTCTTGATGCAGTTGCTTCATGGTTATAAATCAAAATCTATACTAGAACACAACCTACCTTTTCTTTTATTCTGTTTTTGAATAGGTAATGCATGCATATTGAAATAGTGCAAAAGAGTAGTCAGTGAAAAATAGTCTCCTCACTTATGTCCCTTCCCAAAGGCAACCAATATGTCCAGTGTTTTGTGTGGATTTCTAGAGATCTATTTATATACAAGCAAGTAACTACAGCATTAATGGAAAATTTACAAGGCTCTTAAACATCATTTTAACATTCTTTATCACTTAAAACATCAAGGATGCCTATAACGGGGCGCCTGGGTGGCTCAGTTGGTTAAGCGACTGCCTTCGGCTCAGGTCATGATCCTGGAGTCCCGGGATCGAGTCCCGCATCGGGCTCCCTGCTCGGCAGGGAGTCTGCTTCTCCCTCTGACCCTCTTCCTTCTCGTGTTCTCTATCTCTCATTCTCTCTCTCTCAAATAAATAAATAAAATCTTTAAAAAAAAAAAAAAAAAAAAGGATGCCTATAACGTTAGAAGCCACTGAAAAATAGTAGTCAGGGGGAATTTAATATCTTTCTGAAATAAAAGTGTGAGTGACTAGAGAAAAGATTCACTTTATAAAACCTTGATCCCCATACCTCTTTCATGGACACATTAATTATATTAAATGATGTGCCTCACGTGTTCTGCAGCTAGCTTGTGCATTTTAATGTAATACTAAGCACTTCATGGTTTAATTTTCTTAAATAGTTCAGTCTTTCAGTCATCAAGCATACATTAATCTTTAATACATTTTTTGTTATAGACTGTCTACCTTTTGACCTACTGATCAGATACTGCTGATTAGTAGTATCTGCTGTCCCTCTCTTCTAGACCCTTCTTTTTGCCCCAGATCTCTTGCCTAACAGAGAGTCAGCAAGCTATGGCTTACAGGCCAAATTTGGCCTGTATCCTAGTTTGTAAATGAATTTTTTTTAGAACACAGTCATGCCTATTTGTTCATGTATTATCCCTATGGCTGCTTTCACACTGTTATAAGGTTGAGTAGTTGTGATGCAGGTCAGATGACCTTCAAAGCTGATAATATTTACTGCTCTGTTTTTTTACAGAGAAAAGTTGCCAATCCCTATTCTAGAGTATGGAATCTTGGTCATGGTAATGAGTGGGCAAATAGCATTAGAGAAAAGAAAAATCAAGAAGTGATTTTTAAATGTGTCAATAATGAAATGATCATGGTACAGAGTATCGTATCGCAAAATGCAAATTATACACAACATCCTCGGATGTTCATTTATTTCATATGCTTCAGTCCCCACGCAGAGAAAGTAGTAGAGAGATTTAGTATAGCAGGGAGAATATAGTAGGGAGATTTAGTGCAGAGATTTGGAATAAATTAAGGAAGACGTGTAGGTCGGTAGAGATTTTTATCTGCTTTCATATATCGCTTTTCCAACTGCCCCAGATTTTGTGAACAAGTGTGTATCTGTACAGTCCCGATGAAAGCACATCTTTACAAAATCATATGTGAGAGAGGAAGAGCTCTGTGAATGAAAACGGCAATTAGAAATGTCCTGGGGGCTGGGTGACTCTGACATCTGTCACTCCAGTCATGGCCAGAGTTGGCCTGCTGATCTGGCTGGCCAGGCTGGTGCGTGCACTTTTCCCCACCATCGCTTCAGAACTACATCCTCGGCCAAAGGGGCGCAAGTGCACGTGAATAAAAACTGGTCTTCCAGGGCATACCAGTGACAGCCTACACTCCCATTGGTACAGCCAGTTGAGACTTAGGTACTGGAATTTAAAGATGGATAAGGAAACTAAAACAAAGCCATTGATTAGATTTATGTTTGATGAAGGATTTCTATACTTCCCCCGGTGGCTCCTGAATCACCTTAGAAGATAGGGCTTGATATTTACAAGAGAATATTTTACCAAAGTAAGAGCAAATAAAGCTGTTGTGTTACAATAGTCCCACTGAAGAGTAAGGATAAAAATTTTCACATCAGGCAGTGATAGTCGTTTCTTCTTTCCATGTGCAGAACTGAAATGCAAGTGAAGCTATAAGAAACACCCTAAGGGAATTTGTGACCTTTGACAACACAGAAAATATTTATAGTCTGAAACTATGTCTCTCCAGTATGACAGAGTAAATGAAAAATATAATCTGTTTAACAAGCTGTACTTTTCACAAAAGGACAAAAATCTTATGGAAGTATTCTGACTTTGCTTTTTCCAAGTCTTGCAGAAATAAAATATCTAATAAAGTAACAAGAATGGAAACCAGTTCTATAAAATGAAGGCAAAAGGAAATGTTAGATGGTGTAAAATTATCTTGAAGTGTGTGTGTACTTTGATCATTTCAATTGTTTATAACTAGAGAAAAAAATAATAAAATTTCTTTGGCTCCACAGTCAATGAACATTTAGTAAAGCAAACTATTCATTCCTTTATCCAAGAAACATATTTTGAGAACCTACCACTTGCAAAAATCTGGTCTAGAAGTAAGGGGTAAATCAGTCAACAGATTAAAAAACAAAAAACCAAACCGAACCAAAAAACCTACTGTGGAGCTTACATATCAAGGGGAAAACTTAGAGAATAAAATAAATCAGTAAACGATGTAGTGTGTTAGGTGGCAGTGTGTGCTGGAGGAAGTATAGAGGAAGGGAAGGAGGATTGTGAGTCCTGGCAGGGGTGGGGGGAAGTGTGCCAGGTGTTGGAGGCCCTGCCAGGACGGGAGCAGGGGACAGTCTTAGGAGACAAGGTCTGACACAGCGGGGTAGGGTTGGGTGGGTTTACATGGGACCTTTCTCTGGGTGACATGGGGCCATTGGAGGGCACTGACCAGAGAGTGACCTATCTGACTTACGTTCTAAAAAGGTCACTCTCACTATTTGTAAAAATCCAAGTAAGAATAATGGGGGCTTGAAGATCAAGGGAGTAGGAGTGGAGGTTTTACCTCAGAAATAGACATTTGAGGTCTGATTAAATACCCTCTCTGTTGAGGAGTTAGCAGGAGAGCAGAATATTGTTCAGTTGTAAGAAATGCCCCCCCCACCTTTTTTGCCCATGTATCAAATCAGCAACCCCGGGCAACATTTCCAAGCTATGCTTACATGTTTTCTGTTGCTTTCATGACATCCATTTTTTTTTTCCTGCCTTTCTTACTGTTCCCAACCTCCGTCAACGGGCCATCCTCTCCTCAGTGGAGATGAAGAGAAATGGAGACCCAACAAATTTTCAGGAGAAGAAAACAGTGTAATCTGGTGATGGCGTGGATTTAGGAGGTGAGAGAGAGGCAGATTTCTGGTGTGCGCAGCTAATCAGAAATCCCGGAGGAGCTCTAGGCTTTGTGACGGAAGAGCGTGCTTTGCTTTTTGGACATTTGGAATTTGAATGCATTGAAGACGTCTGTGTTTCTCAACAATCATGCCTTTGCCAACCTAGTTTCCTCAACCTCCAGCCTCTCCCACACTAGCGCTCTGCATTCTACCTGCGGCAGATCATCTCTGTCCTGGGGCACATGCCCTGCACTGCCCAATCACGCATGCTCCTCCCGCAGACTTGACCACCCACCAGTCACCACTGCACATACAAATACTCTTTCCACAGGTCATCGAATCCTGCTCCTACTCAAATACCAAGACTGAATGCTAAATCTATGGAGCACCATTCCCCATTCACCAGAAGGGAGTTATTGTCTTCTTGCTATTTCTGTAACATTTAATTTTTACATCCGTTTTGGCACTTGCCGTATGCCTTGTGTTGTTTTAAATATTTTTATAGCTTCCACTTGATTGAAACTCATTGAGTGGAGGGTCTGGATTCCTTTTCACCTCAACACTTAGGACAATGCCTTACACATAGCAGGGTCTCAATAAATATAGGTTGGATTGAAGTGCACAGTTAGATTTTTATTAAAGTGACACTGATGTAAGAAGATTCTAAAGAAAATGCCCTTCTGGAATCAGTAGCTATTCCTTTCTATAAATATGTTTTTTTTTAACTATCAAAAAATTTTTGCCTTACAATTCTTCTATCAGGTACTTGGTATGTAGTTAAATCTAACAGATCATTGTATGCATTTTTAAAAAAATTTGATACCAGAAAAATGAAAGTTGACCAGAACAATAGCAGTCATGACTAATTAGATATTCATTAATGTATAAAATTACAGAAACATTTAGATGTTCTTTTGAAAATCTGGGTGTACTTCCTCATTTTAAGAAATACCCAATATTATACTAGGAAAAATTCAAAGCTTTTATTTATACAAACTCCAAAGAATTCAGTTTGTTTCAGACTAACATGGATATCATACTAAGGTAGTGACAAAGATTGGACTAGACATGTTCCTTTGACAAATAATCATTTATTCTTTAATTTATTCAATCTACTTATATTTATTGTATTTATTGAGTGTCTACTATCTCCCAGTTACTGTTTAGGTGCTCAGGATACATTAGTGACCAAAAGAGACATGTAAGATGTAAAATATTTTCACAATTGACAATTCTTTTAAAATTTTCATTCATTGAATGTAATTCAATTTTTTTTAATCATTCATTACAACTTTTTTTTTTTTAAGATTTTATTTATTTCAGAGAGAGAATGAGAGAGAGAGAGCAGGAGGCGGGGGGGAGGTCAGAGGGAGAAGCAGACTCCCCGCTGAGCAGGGAGCCCAATGCGGGACTTGA
Source organism: Zalophus californianus (assembly GCF_009762305.2). Lineage (NCBI taxonomy): Eukaryota > Metazoa > Chordata > Mammalia > Carnivora > Otariidae > Zalophus > Zalophus californianus. Next base: position 116,353,365 of record NC_045603.1, on the reverse strand, counting down.
TCCCAGGACTCCAGGATCATGACCTGAGCTGAAGGCAGTCGCTCAACCAACTGAGCCACCCAGGTGCCCCATTCATTACAACTTTAATAGCTTTCAAAATGTTTAACTTACGGAGAAAGCTTTCATACACTAATTGTATGCACCTGAATTAACTGTGAATGACTTAACGTACTTTCAAAACCCATGTGAGCAAATATAGCTTTGTCCATTGAGTAGTATTTGAAGCAATAGCCAGTGCTACTTGATTTTAGCATATTCTTCTTCAAAAATGAATCCAAACATATCAGTCCCAGCTCAACTTATCTTAACTTTTTGTTTATATGTGTATTGTTAACTCTTCCATCAGGATGTGTGTGCTCTGTGTGATCAGGGACCTTATCTGTTTTCTTCAGAGCTTTATCCCAGCTCCAAATTGCCTGAAATATATTGGATGCTGCAGAAATGTAAATATTTATTGAATGAACGAATGCAGTAATGGATGTTGAAACATGTAATATTTAAGGCTCTACTTGGGGTATAGTGTGTGTATGTGTGTGTGTGTGTGTGTGTGTGTGTGTGTGTGTGTGTTTTGGGGGGAAAAGCCTAACAAAACCAGAACAGGAATGGAGGTGTCCTATCAATCACCTGGTTCATTGAGTTTTGACACAAAGTTGGACATGTCACAGGCTTGCTGACTTCATTTTTCACAATTCTTAAAATGAAAGGAAATTGAACTGTAATATATTTAACTGTTCTTCTCACTCTTACGCCCTTTGATCTTATGTATTGTTAACTGGGTAGCTTTTTAAATGTGAAGCTAATTTTAAAGCTGAACAAGGATATAATTGATGCAACTAGTCATGTATCGATGCCATAGAAGAGTAGAAATGTGAGTCACTCACTATGGCTATTTTGTTATGACAGCTGTAACTGGCTTTTTTTTTTTTTTTTGCCTTGTCTCCATAATGTGTAAGACCCATCCAAGTGACAACAGTGCCGACCGTGCTTTCCAGAGCAGCCCATGATGATGGCCCTGTCTAATAGTAACTAATGGTGCAGATATACAGATATGGGAGAAATATGGAGAGGCAATTCCAGTGGCCATGGGGCTTCTCCAGTTCAACTGACCTGGCAGAGAGCAGCATTCTGTCGTGATCAGCGAGAGATGGGAGGGAGGTGTGCTGGAGTCCAGATGTGCTAGACACCTGTGTATCTTCTCACCATGAGCCTAAGCTTTAGCTCTGTTCTGTAAAGTCAGCCTGAAACACTGCAGTGAGAATAGGGAAGAGAAAAAAAAAAGAAAGAAAGAAAGAAAGAGTTTGCTTATTTCCCTGTCATCTGATAGAATGCATAATTCCTGCTGAGCTACTACCCTCAGGGTATACATAGGATTTAATAGTAAATACACTGAAATCCTTCACAAGACCTGGGCCCAAATTCTTCTCATTTCTTGCTTGGTTTATGCTGAGTCCAGTGTCATGTATTAACAATTCATGTTTGTTGAAGGCAGAAGGGTATCTGTGGAATGAGAAGACGATGGAGACAATTAAGTATAAAGTTAGTATAAATATAAATTTAAAATATAATTTAAAAGTAAATATTAAATATAAATATAAATGAGGATTGAACCCATGACCATAAAAGCAATAATAATAGTTAAAATTTATTACACATAGCAGGTACTGAAAGAGTCACGTTCCATGTGCTGTGTAACTTCACTCCACAACAGCCTTATGAAATAGACTTGTTTTATTCCCATCTTATATCTGAGTAAGCACAGTAAGTTACGTGCCCAAGGTCACATGGCTAGAAAGTGATAGAACCACAACTGGATTAATAGTAGTTGTTATATATTAGGCATTTTCATATGCCCATTCCAAATAAGCATTTTCCATGAAATAATCTATTTTACTTATCCTCACAAACTCTTTTGATGTTTGCTCTGAGCATTCTGATTCTAGAGCCCATGTTCCTAATTCTACTTTGGCGTCATGAATACCACAATCTAAACAAAGGCAAGGGTTCACATAGCTTCAGAAATAACTTTTGATTTTCCATATAACCATCTCAGAATTCAGTTCAGCATCTAATAATTTATCAGTCAATTATTGGATTATGGAATCCACCCTGACTTCATGCCAATTATCGCTACCAGCTCAACCATGCTCCGCATCCGTCAGCCCCTCTACCCTTGAGTTGAAAAGAAATCTTAATAGAGGAGTCATTTTCTAGAATAGGGCCAAGCCATCTTCACAATTACCCTGATAAAGTCTTTATAAGTGATAAAAAAAACAAACAAACGAGTTTTTCAGAGTCACAGAAAACGGCTCCTCATTTCCTCTTCATAATGAAGCAGTCACCCATCTCCTAGGTAATACACCTAATCAATACACAAAATTATCAAGCCCATTAGATTGACAAATTATAAGAATTCCAGGACTGGAAGAGGCAACAGAGATTATATGATTCAGCTACTTTAATACCATCAATCTAGGTAAAATTATTAGCTTTCAGTATTTTCTGGTGATAACATGTCTTTTTAGGAAATGATAGTGATGGATTTATCTTCCCAAATCAAAATAGAAAAGCCTAAAATTTGTGTTTTCAGTACAATTTTACTACCCTAATATCTCATGGTATCTCATTTTCAGTGTTCTTTTTAATGAATTTCAAAAGTTCTTGAAATACTAAACATATTAATCCTTTGTCCATCATACATACTGCAAATTTTTTTCTTTTCCTTATAACAACGTTTTTATTATACTCGTATATTAAAATTGTTATCCTGCCAAATCTATCCCATAGTTTTCATTCTCTTTTCTATTTTACCATACTTAAAAATTCCATTCCTACCCCATTATTATTACAGAACTCTTCTTCTGTATCTTCTCCTAGAATTTTATGAGCATATTTTTAAATCTGTAAGTTTGTTAATCCACCTGGACTTTACTTTCACATATGGTACATGATTCCCAAATTTTTAACTAGCTGTTCCAGCACAATGTCTTGAATTTTTTCTTTCTCTACTGACTGGAAATGCCACATTTATAATATGTTCTTAGAATATATGACCTTAAATTAGAAGATATTTACTACTAGAATTCTAACTTTTCTTGGCTGTCCTTAGGGTGATGATGTTTAGTGATAATGTTTATTTTTAGAGTACAGTAAAATGATTTTTTTTCCCCTTGACTAGAATATGCTACTCCACTCTGTTGTTTCCAGGCTCTCCCTCTTGATTAAAATATTTCATTGGCTTCCCAGTATGTCTGGAGTCCAGGCTCACCAGGCACTAGGGTCCCTCTCACTCTTTCAGTGGCAGGGCCCTTCCCTGGGTCCAGAGAATATAGCATGTCCTCTAGCCTGTCTCCAGGCCTCCATGCGTGCTCCTCCCTCTTTTTCCCAGCAGGTATAAGCCTGACAACCTCTCCACATTTGAGGACATACATATAAAAGCTAAATTTCATATTTTCCATTAAAACTGTGAATCACAGGGAGCACCTGGGTGGCTCAGTCAGTTAAGCATCCGACTCTTGATTTTGACTCAGGTCATGATCTCAGGATCATGAGATCAAGCCCTGCATCTGTCTCCACACTGAATATGGAGCCTACTTAAGATTCCCTCTCTCCCTCTGCCCCTCCCTCTCCCACTCATGCTCTCTCTCTCTCTCTCTCTAAAAACAAAAACAAAAAGAACCCGTGAATCACAGAATTTAATTCTGTGGATATTAAAAGTGTATTATGGTAAAAGGTCCAAAAGATGGTAGGTCAGGTAGGTTTTGGTGCCAGCTGACTTATTAAAAGGTGTGCCAGAAATAATGGGATATGAACTAAAAGGGAAGGACACGGGATTGGTTACACTAAGAGATATTATTCTTTGCACACTGGCTAGATGGGTGCAGTTCAATATGATTCAAGCCACCAATATATTTCATGCCTCTGTATCCTCGATACCAGGCATAGAAAGATGAATAACATTTGGTCTCTGCCCACAAATTTCTCCTAGTTTGGTAAGAATGGTGAACATTACCTAGTTAAAGGTGAAAGTTTCTCTACCAGGGGTACAGAGAGGATGATACTTGAGCCCGACTTTGCATGAAAAGTAGAGCTTAGCCAGACATGGAAGGAAAATAATTTTAGGCAGAGAAAATGGAATGAGCAAAGTACTGAATCTCAAAATAGTTGGCATATTGGGGAATGTTCTGTACAGAGATGATGGTTGATGATGCTGGAAAGGCTCTTTGAGACAAGGCTGTGAAGGGATGTGAATTCCATGCCAAGGAGTCTTTAAGTCACACTGTAGAAAATGGGGAGCCATCTGAGGCTTTCAATCATTATAATAACAATATCTTTTCTAAGTTTTTGGAAACTAATACCAGAAGCATCAAGGAGGATGAATTCACGGGAGTGGAAGAATGAGTGTATTAGCCAGCCAAATACTGATCTCCCAATTCTTCACTACCTGCTTCTTGTAATTCTCCAGTAACAGTCTTTAGCTGCCAAATGGGCCCATAAAAATAGATAAAAAATTCAGGGTTCTTCACTTTAGTTAAATGGATAATTGGATTTCTTTCTCTGTTTTCTCAAAAACAATATGAGTCTCTTTGGAAATAGGGGGATAAGTAAGATGATACTTACTGAATTCAGCAAATGTGGAGACCAACTATGTGGAAATTCTGTGCCAGAAACTGTGTGGGATATACATTGACTCATTCATTCAACCAACATTTATTGAGAACATACTATGTTTTAAATAATCTGCTTGTTCCCCAGATACAATGGGGAACCAAAGACACGTAATAGTCTCATGCATCTTGGAGTTTACAGTGTAGTAAGGGATTCAAATATTAACTAAATTATCCATACCAATAAGTGCATATCTATGAATTTTTGTAAATGCCATAAAAATTGAGGAACCCAAGAATTGAAAATAGGAGTAAAACTGTCCTTATTAGATACAAGTCCTTTATCAGATCTGTGATTTGCTAATATTTTCTTCCAGTCTGTGGCTTTCCTTTTGTTCTCTTAACGGTATCTTTCATAGAGCAGAAGTTTTTAATTTTAATGAAGTCCAACTTGGTGATTTTATCTTTCATGGATGGTACTTTTGGTTATATCTAAAAATTCATTTCCAAACCCAGGGTTATCAAGATTTTTCTCCTGTGTTATCTTCTAGGGAGTTTTATAGTTTTGCATTTTACATTTAGGTCTGTGATCCATTTTGAGTTAATTTTTGTTAAAGGGGCCCGGTTAGTGTCTAGATTTTTAAATTTTTGCATGTGATATCCAGCTTTTCCAGCTCTGTAGGTTGAAGAGATAATCCCCATCCTGAGGAACTTTACAATCTAGTAAAGGGAATAAGACCTATATACAAGTGATTGGTTGAAATGATGTAACTAAAATATTTGTTCTGAATGATGTATAGAATTACACTGAGAAGTTTTAAAGAGGTGGCATTTGAGGTGAACTGTGAAAAATGAATAAAGTTTCATCACACAGGTGGAGCTGAGGAGGAAATAACATAAATGAAGGACAAAGCTTACTGATTGCAATGTTGAGAGGAGTGTAGAAGGCAAAGGTGGCAGTAGGGTGTGGGAGGGAGGCCTGGGTGGGAGGCCATAGTGGTAGTGGGATGCAATACGGCAGAGGTGATGGCGATGAGAAATGGTTGGTTCTAGATAGAATTTGGCGATAGAGCCGATGGAACTTGTATATGGATTGCATGAGGGATATGAGAAAAAAAGAAGGGCTAAGAATCACCTGAACAATCAGAAGAGGGGAGTCACCACCTACTGGAATGAGAATTGGGGCAGGAGCAGGTTTGGGGCTGCGTATTCAGGAACATGGATTGGGATATGTTAAGTCTGCCAATTAGACTTCCAAGTGAAGTGTTGAGTAAGCAGTTGGATGCCTAAGCCTGGAGATCAGCAGAGTTGTCAGTGTGTGGGTGGTATTTAAAAAACTATGAAATCAGGAAGTGAATGTAGATGGAGAAGACAAAAACTGCAAGGATTAAAGCTCAGGAGATCACAAATGTGACAGAAAGATGAGGAAGAACCAGAAAAAGATTCTCAGATGGAGATGCCAGTGAGGCAAGGATGAGAATCAAGAGAAGTGTACACCAAAACAAGTGTATTTAAGAAGGAGTTTGTCAGTGCTGCCAGTATGTTAAGTAAAATGAGGTCTTAGGCTTGTCCATTGGACTTAATAGTGTGAGGCCATTAATATTCTTAACAAAAGCTGTTTCTGTGGGTGAGAGATGGAAGCCTGACTCAAACGAGTTTTCTTAATGGAGGGAAAGAAATTAAGTATAGATAATTCTTACGAGGATTTTTTGCTACAAAGCAAGGAAATAGAACAGTAGATGGAAAAAAACTGGAAGTCAAGGAAGGGTGTTGTGTTTGTTTCTTTTGAGACTTTTGAGACAAGTATGATAGCTGAGAGGAAAAACTGAGTGACGTTAGGAGTGAGAGAGGAACCAGCGGTGTCCTTGAATGAGCGAGACAAGATAGAATCCAGTGAACCAGAGAAAGGGCCGGCCGAAGATAGAGGGGTAGGGACAGTTTATCAATAGTGACTTAATTCTTTTTTTTTTTTAAGAGAGAGAGAGAGATCATGAGCAGGGGGGGAGGGGTAGAGAGAGAGAGGGAGAAGCAGGCTCCTGACTGAGCAGGTAGCCCGATGTGGGATCATGACCTGAGCTGAAAGCAGATGCTTAACCTACTGAGCCATCCAGGCATCCCAATAGTGACTTAATTCTAAAACAACCGGTGTTGGCCCGGATGTGGAGAAAAAGGATCCTTCATGCCCTGGTGGTGGGAATGCAAACTGGTGCAGCCACTGCGGAGAACAGTATGGAGTTTCCCCCCAAAATTAAACATAGAACTATCATATAATCCAGTAATCACACTACTGGGTATTTACCCAAAGAATACAAAAATACACATTCAAAGGGATACATGCACCCCCATGTTTACTGTAGCATTATTTACAACAGCCAAACTCTGGAAGCAGCCCAAGTGTCCGTCAATAGATGAATGGATAAAGAAGATGTGCTATTATTCAGCCACAAAAAAGAATGAAGTCTTGCCGTTGAGAACAACATGGATGGAGCTAGAGAGTATAATACTAAGTGAAGTAAGCCAGTCAGAGAAAGACAAATAACATGTGATTTCACTCATATGTGGAATGTAAGAAACAAAACAAACGAACAAAAGAAAAAAAGAGACAAACTAAAAAACAGACTCTTAACTGGTGGTTGCCAGAGGGGAAGTGGGTGGGGGGGTGGCTGAAATAGGTGAAGGAGATTAAGAGTACACTTACCTTGAGGAACACTGAGTAATACATGGAATTGTTGAATCACTCTATTGTACATCTGAAATGAATATAACACTATATGTTAACTACTCTAGAATTAAAAATTTTAAAAAATAGTGACTTAATTCACTAAGCAATGAGAAACCATGAAAGTTTACTGAGTAAGTGGTATGGTTTTTATTGTTCCTCATAGTCTACTTATTCCTTTTACTAATGGACAAATTGAAATGATTAAAAGTACAGTTGACCCTTGAGTAACACAGGTTTGAGCTGCATGAGATCACTTATATGCAGATTCTTTTCGATAAATACAGTATAACACTATAATTGTATTTCCTCTTTATGATTTTCTTAATAGCATTTTCTCTTCCTAGCTTACTTTATTGTAAGAATAGAGAATATAATATATATGTAACATAGAAAATTATTAATTTTATTAATAATTTTGTTAATCAATTGTTAATATTACTGGTGAGGCTTCTGGCCAACAGAAGACTATTAGCAGTCAAGTTTTGAGGAGTCAAAAGTTATACCTGGATTTTTGACTGCATGAGGGGTTGACACCTCTAAGCCCATGTTGTTTCAAAAGTCTATTGTATCTCCAAAAATAAACAGTGAAGATACAGTTTTGTTCAAAATATCAAGTAGATGATAATTTCATGTCCAGAAAAGTTGAAATACACCCTGGTGTTTATCTCAGCAACTTCTCCAGCCTTCATGTCAAATCAGGATCCTCTGGCTGTTATCAGAAGTTGCTGAAATGTTTTACTTTGAAAATAAACTTCCTAATGCCTGAAACCAATTTCCTATATCCATTTAACCATCTGAAAATCAACAGTGGAGTTTATTTTGCATTCCTCTTAAATTTTGCTGAATAATAATTTTTAATGTTACCATTCCTTGGCCACCAATGGCCTGACACTATCTCAAACAAAACTGGAAATCTAATGAATTCAAATCTCTCTGACTCACCACTTTGTAGTAGATTAAATCACAATTTAGAGGAAGCTTTAAAGCAACTTATATAGAGGAGAGTTCTTGATAGAACTCTTTTCATCAGCCATGAAGTAAGTTGGACATGTTGTAATTTTCTTAGAGAGAGGAGAAAACAGACCAAATATATTAGGCTATTTTCTGGGAAATGGTTAGCATGAATTTAGGAAAATCAGCTTCATAGAAGTTTTGTAGTCTCATATGTATCTAAAACTTACCTCTGCTGCGATCAGTAATAAGTTCTCAAGTCAGAAGGGGTTTCTCTCTTTGTATTGCTCTACAGACATGAACGTATTCACACCAAGAAAAGTAACTTCAGTAGATCGCTAATGTCCAGTCTGAAGGATGTAGATGATTTAGCAACCCTAGAGGTTTTGGATGAGGTAAGAGACTTAGTTTAATTAAACCTAAACATTCTGTATTTTGTTTAATTTATAGAAGTGATATGCACAAGAGGCTGTTTGAATATCTGTAAGCTTTCCTTGTATCTTAGCTTCCTGATTATCTCTCCTATCTTCACTTTGAATATGTGTAACTCAGATTTCCAGATCTCTTCAGCCTGTGTCCTTTTTTCCCTTTCTTTCTTTCTTTCTTTCTTTCTTTCTTTCTTTCTTTCTTTCTTTCTTTCTTTCTTTCTTTCTTTCTTTCTCTTTCTCTTTCTTTCTTTCTTTTTCTCTTTCTTTCTTTCTTTTTCTCTTTCTTTCTTTCTTTTTCTCTTTATTTCTTTTTCTCTTTCTTTCTTTCTTTCTTTCTTTCTTTTTCTTTTTCTTTCTTTCTTTTCTTTCTTTTGATAGTCAAATTACAAAGGTGTGGGTTTCCAGTAGCATGAGTTGCTTATAACTTACAGACCCTTTTCCCCCTGAATTCATTCTGGGAGCCCCAGAGGGATGATGTACTGAGGTCAGAAAATGGTCTTCCTCCTACAACCTCCACATGGCATCCTCCCTCTATTTTCTCTTCTGCTCCACTCTCAGTGGTGCTACCCAGAGGCCTTTAGGAAACTCCGAGAGCCCATCTCTCTTACCATGGTCATTGTCCCCCTTGTGGGATCCCAGAGTCCCAGCTCTCATAGGGCTAGCCCGTTAGGGCACTGAATTCTGCTTGAAACTCCTTATCCCAGTGACCTCAGAACTATTTCAAGCATCTCTTGTGAAGGTACAAATGCAAGCCCGTAAATTATAGTTTCAGCCTCCCTTCTCCCTCATCTCCCTCTATTCTGGATAATCAGATCGTTAGAGAAATAAATAGCTCCTTTTCAAGTAAAAGGTTAGGATCTCTACCCTGATCAATGGGGTTTTTTAAATACATCTAATACATGCCTGAGATTTGCTTAGAAATTCAACAAATCAGGAGACATTTTCTGAACAGAAGTAGTCATTTGGTAAATTTAGGGTTGCTTAAACAACTCAAGTACTTCCTCAAAATAATCTTTCTTGAGAACATCAAACATCTTGTAATCAAGTAGTATTTGCAAGTCAGAGATTGCCAGCACCTTTATGAATGTTTTCATACCAAATTCTCCAATGGTGTGAATTTCTAGGCTTGTGGATTTATAAAGAAGACTTTGCTCATCATACTGCTGACCTATATATTAAACACTGGGCTTGTTTTTTTCTGTTGTCTGTGCTTTCGTTTTTGTCTCATTTTTGAGCTATGATCTACTGCTCTCCTCTTGTGTCACACCGTCAATGATGATTTCTGACACTATTAAAATTGATTTCATGGACTCATGATTTATCAACTATGAAAGCTACTTTTCTGAACTTTTTACTGTGCCTCATAAAAACAATGTCTCAGCAAAGGGCTAGGACATTCTACAGAACCACTAAATAACCTTGATTTGCAATAAAGTCATGTTCACTGTATCTTCCCCTCCCTTTTCTATTGATCTTTCTCTTTATTTCATCTTCTGCATTTACTTATTTTCTAGAAGGTTCTCAACATATAATATCCCTGTAATATTTCATACAGCCTTTGGAAAGCACATAGGACAACGCCATCTCTCTATGGCTTTCAAAACAAAAGAAAATGCCTGCCAGGTGGAAAGATACTTGCTGACCCAGTGTTATACTCCTTACTACCAGCGTGTCTATTCCTTTCCGATCTTAGTCCAAATTCCAGATGTTTCATTTATATTGTTTACATTTGAAGTTGTAACTGACCTTAAATGACTTTTAAGAAAAAAAATTATTTTTGTTTTATTATAGAATACAGTCTCACAGCAACTTGAGAAGTGTTATTCCAGAGATCAGATTTATATCTATGTGGGAGATATACTTATTGCTCTTAACCCTTTTCAGAGTCTGGGTCTTTATTCCACAGAGGTATGTGGTGGTGTGGCTTGCATTCTTTTACTTTGTAATAATAATTATACTACTCAGGTTTTTAAATTAATTTAGATGATGCCAAGATAGTTTTATGCAATGCCTTGAAGAAACAAATAATTACTGTTAAAACATAGAGATAGGGAAAATAGGAGGTGAATCAATCTGAATGTGGTTCCTGGTCTTCCTTTTTCCAAAAGTATATGGCCGAAAGGTAATTACTTCCAGTCATTGGTAACTGGTCTATACTATGCATCATATTAATAAACAGATGCCTACAAAATTGCAGGTGTATTGTCTACCTCTGAACCAAGTATTGGAGAGTCAAGAGTATAATTACATTGTCTCACAGGTAATATATACTTGGTGACTATGAAACTTGTCATTGTGAATTTAAAAATTCCTTTTGACATATTGGTTTTTAGTATCAGACAGTGTGTGTTTTATGAATATAAGTATATAATTATCCATTATTCAAGCCGTAATGGCTTAAATATAGAACAGTATTCGGAATTAAGCTAAGCTGTCTTTCATTTGTAATTGGCCCTATTCTCTTTTAGCTATTTGTGTATTCTAGAAAATCAGTTAATACTGTGAATAATAGTTTTTGTATATGTGAGAAATAAATAATTCTGTCATCCTCTACCACTTAAAATTTACAAGAATAATGGTAAATTTATGAAGCTTGAGCTTAAGTTCCAGAAGTCTGGGCTTTCACCAAATTCTGCCATCAGTTAACTTGGTGATTTGGACAAATAAATGATAGGCTGTATGTCAAATGATGTCAAAGAAAAATGTGGTGATCGTAGGTCAGACATTATTATACCCAGGGAAGAGTCAACAAAATGATACCTGATTGTCTTATTTATAGTATCTTTTTATTTAAAGAAATAATAGTATTTTGAAACATTAAGTTCTGCTTTGGAAGTGGTATGCACTTCCAAGAGTCTTCTTTTAAATACTGCTACCAGAGTGATATTATATTCTATTATGTTACATCATATTTCTGGGCTCTTTTATGTCAGGCTTTTATTTTATATAATTGTGCATACCTCTAAGTGTGTGTAGTATGCGTGTGTAATGTGTGTAATGTTTTGGTGGTATGAAAATGTATCCTGATTTATGTTTTGTCTTAAAAATTGGGAGTTCTGCCTGTAAATAATCTAGGATTTAAACAAAAACAAAAAGAAAAGCCCCACAAAATGTGTTCTTTTTAACCTGTAGCATTCCAAACTATATATCGGAGCAAAGAGAACTGCCAATCCTCCTCACATTTTTGCAGTGGCTGACTTAGGATACCAGTCAATGGTAACATATAATTCAGATCAGGTAAGGAGAGTCTCACATCCTTAGAAATTCCCCTTTTAGCTTCTTGTGTGTGAGCCACATCTTGTGGGGATGAAGTCTTCTCATGGTTTCCTTCCCTCACTGTGCAGTGCATTGTTATTTCCGGAGAAAGTGGTGCTGGAAAGACAGAAAGTGCTCATCTTTTGGTTCAGCAGCTGACGGTGCTTGGAAAGGTACAATCTTTTCTCTATCCTAACAGAAATATTTGTTGTATTTCAGAACCTAATGTAGCTGATTAGATTAATGTTCACTAATTCCCACATTAAATAATGTACAGAAATTATAAAACACACTTGCTATCCTCTGTGAGTTTAAAATATAACAAGCAGTAGAAAAAGTGTACATTCTGTTTTGAGGACATTCTAACTTTTGTCACTCTTAGTAGGAAAGGCTTTATTAAATGTGATTTTTCTCCCTTTTAAGCCCCAGCACATTTACTGAATACTCTCTTTACTTGTCTCCTTTTGTTGCTTGCAGGTTAAAGGGAAGTTAATATACAAAAATCAATTGTATTTATATATGTTATATACATTATAAACACATATATATTATATATAATACAAAAGTTAATTTGCATTATATGTATACCAGCAATGATCAATTAATTGAAAATTGAAATTTAAAAGTCTCATTTACAATAGCATCAAAAAATTATTTAAATCTAAGTTTCATAAAACATGGATGAAATTTGTATGCTGAAAAGTAGAAAAAACTGATAGAAGAAATCATAGAATACCTGAATAAATTGAGAGATACACCATGTTCATGGATTAAAAGACTCTATTATTACACCAGTTCTTCACAAATTGATTTGTAGATTCAGTGCTATTACAATAAAAAAATCCCAGCAGGATTTTTTTTGGTAAAAATTGATAAGCTGAATCAAAAATTTATATGGAAAGGCAAAGGAGTTATAATTATCAATTTTGAAAAAGAACAAAGCTGGAGGATTAATACTACCGGAGTTTCAGACTTACTGTAGAGTTGCAATAGTTATATTCAACAGTAGAAGCATAATCCACAAAGGAAAAAATTAGATTTCACAAAATTAAGACCTTCTTTTCTCTGAATGACATTGATAAGAAGATGAAACCACAAGCTATATCCTCAAAGAAACTATTTGCAAGTCACATATCTAATAAAAGACTTGCATCCTTAATGCATATATTGTAAAAAGAAACTCTTAAAACTCAATAACAAGAGATCAAATAACAAGAAAATGAACAAGAGTATATCAACTATACTTAAATAATAAAAATTTATTTAAAAAAATGAACAGAAGATTTGCATAGTACTTTACCAAAGATAATATGTAGATGGCAAATAAATGAAAAGATGTTCAACATCAGTTGTCATTAGGGACATGCAAATTAAAAGGAGACATCATTATACACCTATTAATGGTTAAATTTTTTTTTTTAAAGATTTTATTTATTTGAGAGAGAGAGAGAGAATGAGAGAGAGCACGAGAGGGAAGAGGGTCAGAGGGAGAAGCAGACTCCCCGCTGAGCAGGGAGCCCGATGCGGGACTCGATCCCGGGACCCCAGGATCATGACCCGAGCCGAAGGCAGTCGCTCAACCAACTGAGCCACCCAGGCGCCCTAAATTTTTTTTTTTAAGTCTAACAATACCAACTGCTGAGAAGGATGTGGAATAGCTGGAACTCTCATATATTGCTGGTGAAATGCAAAATAATGCAGTCACTTTGGAAAACAGTTTGGAAGTTTTTTATAAAGTTAAACTACACTTACCGTACAGCCTAGCAATCCTACTACTCGGTATTTATCCAAATAAAACAAAAACTCATGTTTATACAAAAACCACAAACAACTATCTATTGTGGCTTTGTTTGTAATCTCCAGGAATGGATAAACAAACTGGTACCTATAATCAGTGTAATATTGCTCAGTAACAAAAAGGAACAAAGACTGACACAAGGAATGAATCTCATTAGATGAGATTTGGATGCTCACATGCACTGTGAGTCAAAGTCAAAGAAGTCAGATACAGAAGACGACATACTGTATGATTCCATTTATATGTCATTCCTGAAAATTTAAAACTATAGAGACAGAAACGGGTCAGTGATTTTCACAGGCTGGGGTTGAAGGGACGGGTTGACTACAAAGAGGAATGATACAGTTTGGGGGAGTGAGGGAACTGTCCTATGTGTGGATTGTAGTGGGGGTTATATGGTTGTTTATAAAAACTTTTAGGGGTGTCTGGGTGCCTCAGCCGATTAAGTGTCTGTCTTTGGCTCGAGTCATGATCCCAGGGTCCTGGAATCAAGCCCCACGTGGGGCTCCCTGCTCAGTGGGGAGCCTGCTTCTCCCTCTCCCTCTCCCTCTTCCTGTGCTCTCGCTTGCTCTCTCTGTCTCTCTCTCTCTCTCTCTCAAATAAAGAAAATCCTTTTAAAAAATTATCTATAAAAAACTTATTTTTTAAATTTTATTTTATTATGTTATGTTAGTCACCATACAATACATCATTAGTTTTGGTTTTTTTTATTATGTTGTGTTAATCACCACACATTACATCATTAGTTTTTTTTTGTTGTTTTTTTTTTTACATCATCAGTTTTTGATGTAGTGTTCCATGATTCATTGTTTGCGTATAACACCCAGTGCTCCATGCAGAACGTGCCCTCTTTAATACTTTTAGAACTGTACTCTAAAAGAGGTTGATTTTTAACCAACTAAATTTCTACTTGGTGGAATTTCCAGTAAGGTGGTAAATAAGTAAAAAATAATAATCATAGCAATGCTTGTTTGAGGGAAGGAATATAGGAGATGGGGTAGGAGAAAATAGAGGGACAGCCAAGCAGGCCTGCTGACCTGGACTGGGGTTCTACCCCTTCCATCCACACTTTTGAGCTGTTCTCAGTTTTCACAGTAATTCCATGTCCCCTGCTTCTGAATTCACAAGTTAGCTTTACTCCCTGATTTTCCCCTTTAGCAGCTTCCATGGAAGCAACCAAAGTGGTTCTGTCTTTGGGGAACATTTGGATGGGGCCCCAGGGAGGGAGAGGAAGAATAACAGAATGAGTACCCCACTGTGCATAGACCGCTTATGAATTGTGTTTATAAATCAGGCACTGAACAGAACGATATGGCAATAGAAAAAGTATAGAATATCTCTTTGCTCCTTGAAGAAAGCAAGTGAGCACACACATACAGGAAGGGAAAAATAGACCAGATATTATAACATCTGGCGGTATGCCGAGAGTATGATCTCAATGCCTTTATATCTACGTATAGTGCTTATCAAAAAGAGGCATTTTATTATATGCAAAATTAATTTTTTACATTAAAAAATATCTTGACATTTTTCTCTAGGCTAATAACAGAACCCTGCAAGAGAAGATTTTACAAGTGAACAATTTGGTGGAAGCCTTCGGCAATGCCACCACTATTATAAATGACAATTCCAGCCGATTTGGAAAATACTTAGAAATGAAATTTACCTCTTCTGGAGCTGTCGTGGGAGTACAGATTTCTGAATACCTTCTGGAGAAATCGCGAGTTATCCACCAAGCTCTGTAAGTCGGTGTCAAATATATTTTTTTCTGGGAAACAAGCAAAGACAATGTTTTTGTTTTGATAATAGTAAAATGTCTACTTATTCAAAAAACTCAACAAAATGTTATTGATCATCCACTACGTGCAAGGCAATTATTGTTAGAATCAAAGAGATCCCTCAGCACTATCTTATTCTCACATGTCACATCTAGTAGAGGAGTTAATAAGTCACCTGAAATTTATGACGCCGGATATAAACCCTATGCCCATCATAGACACTAACAGGATAAATTGTAGTGATTTCTGAAGTAGGAGACAATATATTTCTGTACACAAAACTAATGTGAAATTTAATTAGAAATAAGTCTTTTTTTTTCTTTTAAATGCTAATATGTATAAATAGATCTTTGTATTAATTCTGTCCTTCCTATGGTTATATACAAGAGACCAAATAGAAGATTCGGGTATGGGCTTAATTGTACTGCCCCTTCAATTTCCAGCTGATTTTGTTAGGTCGATTGAGTTCCTTTTGGCTGTTTGTAGCTGAATGATAAAATCTCTCTCCTGTCCTGATGATTCCAAAATAGCTTTGTTACCCTTATGTGGAAACTGTAGTCAAAACAGTGGATTTGTGGGCGCCTGGGTGGCTCCGCTGGTTAAGCGACTGCCTGCGGCTCAGTTCATGATCCTGGAGTCCCGCGATCGAGTCCCGCATCGGGCTCCCTGCTCGACGGGGAGTCTGCTTCTCCCTCTGACCCTCTTCCGTCTCGTGCTCGCTCTCTATCTCTCATTCTCTCTCTCTCAAATAAATAAATAAAGTCTTTAAAAAAAAACAAACATTGGATTTGTACCTTGGTTGTTATATTATTTTTAAAAAGTGTGGCGGGTTAGGGGCAACTGGGTGGCTCAGTCCTTGAGCATCTGACTCTTGATTTTGGCTCAGGTCGTGATCCCAGCATCATGGGCACAAGCCCCATGTTGGGCTCCACACTCAGCCTGGAGTCTGCTTGTCCCTCTCCCTTCCCCTCTGCCCCTCTCAATGCAGGTGCGCATGCGTGCTCTCTCTCTCTCTCTCTCTCTCTCTCTCTCAAATAAATAAATCTTTAAAAAAAATTGTGGCAAGTTAGAGTCTTTCATTTTTCTTATGTAGGTTTAACACCAAGCATATCTACATTATTATAGTAATATGTCTTTTGTTAAATTCATGGGAACACAAGTCTTATTATGTGTTAGTACATTATTATTTACCATAAATGCCTTCAGATTTGCTACTATTCAATTTATGAATAAATTGTGAATGTAAGTTGCCTGGAGTCCACCTCCTGAACTCAGCTTTCACTGTGGAAAATTATTCTTTGATCCTCAATTCAAAATACACAGGGAATGATTATAAGATGAATATTTTGAATTGTGGCTTCACCACATACATGCTAGTTCACTTTGGGTAAGATATTTAAACCCTAAAAACCCTTCTAAGATCTTGGTTCTGCAATTTACTGTGTGTGTGTGTGATTTGAAATACTTAACCTCGCTGTACCTCAGTTTTTCGTCTTTAAAATGAAAATAACAGGAGGACCTACTTATCACTTAAGATAATGCCTGTGAAGTATTTAGCATGGTGAATAACATAGAGTGAGAACCCCATAAGTTTAAGCCATTATTAGCAGTAATAGTGTGGATAGTTGGATGAAGCTTAGAAATGACACCTGGGACAGTACATGGGACATTGAAGATGCTCAGTAGATGGCAGCCACTATTAACGACGTGTGCTGGTTCCCCAGAACTTACTGGATCTGCGTGTCAGTGCCTCTGCCACCTAGAGGAAACTTGGGGTCTCACACAGATATGGAGATTGAACTGGTTCTCAAAAGAATCTGTCCCGTTCTCATAACTGTGTAAGACTCTTCTTGAGGCCTCTGGGGAAGAACGACCTAATAGGCTAAATTACTGAGATTCAGATGGGACCACCATGATACACAGTGTCAGGGGGCACCATTCACAGTGGGTTCTCTGGAGCTCTGTGCTGGAGCACCATTCACAAATTCCTTGTGAACAGTAACCTCTGGAGCTCCCCAGTGAGGCCCTGGGTTTGTAACCGTAGAAATAATCTTGTTAATACTATTGGTATATTGTAGGATATACTTTGGGAAATTGGAAATCCAATTAGGATTATACTTTAGACATACTATGAATTAATTAAACTTCTTTTCAGCTATCCTAAAGAACTATTCTAGTTTTATAGTGTTGTTTATTGGGTCCCCCAATAAACACTTTAAGTTCCAAATTTACAATTAGGTTGAAATCCAACTCAGTTTGTAATTGGAGCACGGCTGCCTTATAATTTTTCCATTTAAAAAATTTTTTACCCCCATTTTTTTCTTTTACTTAATTTCAATTGTATTTTTAAATTCTAGAGAAGCTTTTTGTGATCTTTGAAAATGAAGTATCGAGTAGATAATTGAGGAATTCTTGGGTCACAGAGCATAAGGCAGAGTAGAGAATAGAACTGAGGTGGCAGAAAAGAACCAAAGCAGACGTTTACGTCTTTTTTTGTTTGTTTGTTTTTTGTCTTTTTTTATTTTATTTTATTCCATGTTATGTTAGTCACCATACATTACATCATTAGTTTTTGATGCAGTGTTCCATGATTCGTTGTTTGCCTATAACACCCAGTGCTCCATGCAGAACGTGCCTTCTTTAATACCCATCCCCGGGCTGACACATCCCCCCCACCCCCTCCCCTCTAAAACACTCTGTTTGCTACCCTTTATTTTAAGGGAATAAGTTTTTTTCCCTTTTTGCCTCTGCCCATTTCATCCCACCCTAATCTCTGACCACATTTATTTTTATATATAGTTATATTTATATATATTTATATATTTACATATTTATAAGTAATATGTAAATATATATAAGTATTTATAAATACATGTTTATGTATGTTATATATATGTTTATTTTTTCATTTCTAATGATGGCAGTATCCTGTCGGTTGTGGCTTAAATTCTCATCTAAATGTAAATGATTTTAAAGAAGAAATTCTTAAAAGGGGCTACTTAATTTCAAGAAGAAGATAAGCATATTGAAGTCAATGCTTGATAATTCTCACGAATAGAAATTATAGCTGTTTCACTGCACTTGTCCCCCATTACGACAGTTTCCTGCAGCAAGCACTGATTGTGTTTCTCTCAGAGGCCCGGCACTTTACCAGATGCTGCAGGAGGCGTCCACAAAGTGGCAGATGTGGTGCTCTCTATGGAGGAAGGAAAATACTATTTATGGAGCACTTACTGTGTGTTGGGCACTGTGCTAAGCACTTTATATTCATTATCTATTTTAATTCTTACAGCCATAGGATGGATATTATTGTCTATTTTATACATGAGGAAACTGACACTGAGAATTGTAATAAGTCTCACCTAATACCAAAAAGCTAATAAATGACTGAATTGGGGTTTGAACCCATGTCTCTGTCTGACTCCAAAATCCACCATTCATCCATCCATCCATCCATCCATCCATCCATCCCTCCATCCTTTTGGCAAATATTTATTGAGTGCTCCTGTGTGCCAGGAACTGTACTAAGCACAGGAGATATAAAGCTAAATGAGATAGGATTCCTCCAATAAAGCAGCTCAGTCTTCTGGATAATGTATGCTTTGAAACAAAGCTTGCTGATCACTTGTTGGTTTCTAGTCTCTCAGGAAAGTAGGCAATGAGTTCTAAGTGTGAGCAGGTAGGGGTGAAGGGAGAGGGACTGAGGAGACTATCTTGGAGGAAGGAGTCTTGGTGGAGGAAGCTGGAAGTAAAAATAAAAAATTAAAAGCACTCTTTCATGAATATCCTATGAGGCCTTATGAAGGCAAAGCTGCATTTTTGGCTTTGCAAGCCTTATTGCTGGCCACTTTGTCGAAGATTCAAAGGTTTCACGGGTGGCGTAAGCCACACCCTTGTGAGAACTTTGCCACAGTTTTGAGGTCTTGGCTGCATAGGTGATCCGCAGGGTCCAGAGCAGGTGAACACATATGAGACAGACCTGAGGACCTTTCTACAAATGGCTGAGTGGAACTCTGAAGAAGTATTAGAAGATCCATGGTTAGAAGTGGGGTCAGTCAGAGAAATACTATTCGGTAACTTGCTGAAACCCTACGTTTGTCCCCAGCCATTCTGACCTGGGAACCACGGGTCCTATGAACATGTATGGGACGCTATGATCCTCTGTCTTCTGAAATACAGTTTTGATGTAGTTAGGGCAAGATATAAATTGGGTAATTATTGGCACTATCTTCTTTTCCTGTTCCTTGAATCCTCTGATTGTTTATCCAACGGAGGTCAATGTATTTCCTATAGCATCTCTAGGTCCTGTCAAATTACAATTCTCAGTAAATGTAAGCTGATAATTAAGGAGAAAACCACCAATTTTGTGTGTCTACATTTATGACTCACATCTCTAATTGTATACCACACCGTTTAAGCATTAAAGGTGTGACACAAAGAGCAATCGATGTGATTTCATTAGAACAAAGCAGACTAAATTATGTGCTGTGCCAGTCCGCAAGAACTTTTATTATGTTGTGGTGAGAAAAGACAAGAAGTAAACTTTTAGTTTTGTTCTAACCTTGCCCATGTACGATGCTATTGTTCATTGAAGTGTTACTGGTGGCTGCACAAGAAATGGCTAGGGACATCCATTCTAAAGGACGGGCCGGTCCTTGCTTCAGCGTCCGAGCCCATGGACCACCCTTGGCTTGAAAAGCTCACCTGTCTTTGGTTCCTCAACTGGATTCTCCTGATTCCTCTTTTACTTCTCTGAATTTTTTTTTTCTCTGACTTTGATTCATCCCTCCATTCCCCTCTCTTCTCTCTTTACTCCCTCACTTAGCAATTCCTTCTGCTATCAGGGCCCCAACATCTAACTGTATGTATGTGATTGACACCCAAAGATATATTTCTCACTCCCACCTATGTTCACATTTTTCATTTCCAAGTACCTAGATATCCTTTCATTTCCAAGTACCTAGATCTCCTTTCATTTCCAAGTACCTAGATATCCTTTCATTTCCAAGTACCTAGATCTCCTTTCATTTCCAAGTACCTAGATCTCCTGCTATTTCCAAGTACCTAGATCTCCTGCTGAATATAGAATTCAATGTAATACATATTGTCCTAAATGTCTTTCTTTTCCCACTTGTCCCTTTTGGGGGAAGGAAACCATCCTTTTCCATTTATAGGAAACCTCTGACCTTCCCTTCACTTCCCATGTCCAAATACTTGTGAGTCGATCTTTAGAATGACTTTCACAATTCTTCTCTGCTTTCCCTTCCTCTGCTGCTATTTCACCTCAAGCTCTTGTTCCCTCTGACTCAGACATTTGAAAGATTTGGATTTCCTGGACGTTTGAACTCTCTTCCAAGGCGTGGTGATAATTGTACCCTCACAGACTCAGGGAACAGTCTCAACTCAGAATGCATGCTAATCAAAAGCAGGGTTACTTTTTTCTTTCAAAATGTTTTCCTTCTTTTTGAAATACTAATAAGGAGGAGCAAGAATCCACATTAATCACTTCATCAAGTTGCACACCTTCGTATTAAGTATTTTTACCTGTTAAAGACTGAGTGTCTTAAATAGGTGTTGATGAGGCACAAATATCAAATGTTTAACCATGTTATTTTATACCTACATGAATTGTGTGTTGGAGCCCAAAATGAGCGTCTGTAAAAATTATTCTTGTAATGGTTTTTGGCAGAACCTTGAAACAAAGCTAGAGATTCTAAGATAAAGCCACTGATATCCTAAGACTCCAAATGTCTTTTACTGCATCATTGGAAAAGTAAATGTATGTGAATATGTTCATCTTTGTTTCTGAGGAAAACTTCTGTGTACTGAAAGAATAAATAATTTCTAAAGAGATCGAAGGTAAAATCTATCTCAACTGAAATTATATTGCATATAGGAGGAGAAGACCTAGGAAAGTGTTTCTTAAGACTTTATTTTTTTACAGCAGCTTTAGGTTCACAGCAAAACTGAGAGGAAGATACAGATATGCTCCTACCCCATACATGCATAACTTCCCCCCAGTTGTCAACATCCCACACCAGAGTGCTACGTTTGAACCTACACTGACACATTGTAATCACCCAAAGTCCATAGTTTACAGTAAGATTCACTCTTGGTGGCATATTTTCTTCCAGTTTGGACAAATGCACGGCAGGTATCTACTCTTATAGTATTACATATGAGTATTTTTACTGCCCAAAAAGTCTTTTCTGCTCTGCCCATTCAACCTCCCCTCCCCCAGCTTCTGGCAACCACTGATCATCTTACTGTCTCCAGAGTTTTGCCTTTTTCAGAATGTCATATAGCTGGAATTATACAATATGATTGTATGGAAAAGCAGTCTTTGCAGATTGGCTTCTTTTACTTAGTAATATGCACTTGAAGTTTCTCCTTATCTTTTCATGGGTTGATAGTCATTACTTTTTAGCGCTGAATTAATATTCCATTGTCTGGAGGTGCCACAAATCATTTATCCATTCATCTTCTAAGAACTTCTTGTTTGATTCAAGTTTTGGCAATTATGAGTAAAACTGCTACAAACATCCATGCACAGGTTTTTGTGTGAACCTATGTTTTCGACTCCTTTGGGTAAATACCAAAGACCTCCATTGCTGGATCATATGGTAAGAGTATGTTTAGTTTTGTAAGAAATTACCAAACTGTCTGCCAAAGGGGCTGTACCAGTTTGCATTCCCACCAGCAGTGAATGAGAGTTCCTGTGGTTCTGCGTCCCAGCCAGCATTTGGTTTTGTCAGCGTTTTGGACTTTGGCCATTCTGATCGATGTATAGTGCTATCTCCTAGTGGTTTTCATTTGCATTTCCCTGATGACGTATGATGTGGAGCATCTTTTCACAGACTCATTTGCCATCTGTATATCTTCTTTGGTGAGGTGTCTGTTAAGGCTCTGGGTCCATTTTTGTAAATCAGGTTGTTTGTATTCTTATTGTTGGGTTTTTAAAGTTCTTTGTATATTTTGGAAAACAGTCCTTTATCAGATGCGTCTTCTGTAAGTATTTTCTCCCAGTCTGGTTTATCTTCCCATTCTCTTGAAAATGTCTTTACAGAGAAGTTTTTAACTTTAACGAAATCCAGTTTTTCAGTTATTTCTTTCACAGATCATGGCTTTGGTGTTACATCTAAAAAGTCATCACCATATCCACCATCAGCTAGTTTTTCTCTTAGTTGATCTAGGAGTTTCATAGGTCTGTGTTTTACACATTTAGGTCTATGACCCACTTTGAGTTAATTTTTGTGAAAGGTGTAAGGTCTTTGGATTCCTTTTTTTTTCTTGCATGTGGATGTCCAGTTGTCTTTGCTTCATTTATTGTCTTTGCTCCTTTGTCAAGAGTCAGTGGGCTGTATTTATTCTGGGCCCTCTGTCTGTTTCATTGATCTATTTGTCTTTTTTTTTTTTTTTGTCAATACTATACCGTCTCAATTACTATAGCTTTCTAGGAATTCTTGAAGTCAGGCAGTGTCAGTCCTTTAAATTTTTTCTTCTCCTCCAATGTTGTGCTGGCTATTCTGGGTCTTTTGCTTCTTCATATAAACTTTAGAATCCACAAAATAACTTGCTAGGATTTTGAGTGGGATTGACTTTTATATGTAAACCTGTATCCTGCAGACTGGCTATAATTGCTTATTATTTCAAGGAGGTTTTTTTGTCAATTCTTTAGCTTTTTCTGTATAGATAATAATGTCATCTGTGAAGAAAGACAGTTTTATTTTTCCCTTCTCAAACTGCATGCATGAGTTAGGACTTCCAGTACAGTGTTGAAGTGTTGAGAGGGGACATCCTTACCTTGTTTTTGATCTTAGTGTGAAAGCTGTCAGTTTCTCACCATGAAGTATGATGTTACCTGTAGTGTTTTTTATAGATGTTCTTTACCAAGTTGAGGAAGTTCCCCTCTATTACTAGTTTACTGAGAGTTTTTGTCGCGAATGGCTGTTGGACTTTGTCAAATGCTTTTTCTGCATCTATTGATATGATCATGTGATTTTTCTTCTTTAGCCTATTGATATGATGGATTACATGGATTGATTTTCAAATGTTGAAACAGCCATGCATACCTGGGGTATATGCCATTTGGTCGTGGTATATAATTCTGTTTATTCATTGCTGGATTCAATTTGCTAAAGTTTTGTTGAGGATTTTTTCATCTAGGTTCATGGGAGCTATGGGTCTATAGTTTTCTTGTGATATCTTTATTTGGTTTTGGTGTTAGGATAAAGCTGGCCTTATTGAACAAGGTAAATACTCACTTTGCATCTATTTTCTTCTGAAAGAGACTGTAGAGAATTGGTATAAATTCTACATGAAATATTTGGCATAATTCAACAGTGAACTCGTGGGACTGGAGCTTTCTATTTTGGAAGATTATTAATTATTGATTCGATTTCTTTAATAGATTTTGAACCTTTTCAGATTATCTATTTCTTCTTGTGTGAGTTTTGGCAAATTGGATCTTTCAAAGAATTGGTCCATTTCATCTAGGTTTTGAAGAATGGAGTTGCTCATAGTATTCTTTTATTATCCTTTTAATTTCCATGGGCCTGTAATGATGTCCCTTCTTTTATTTCAGATATTAGTAATTTTTGTCCTCTTTTTTTTTCTTGGCCTGGCCTAGAAGCTTCTTGATTTTATTGATCTTTAAAAAAAAAAAAAACCTTTTTGTTTCATTGATTTTTCTCTCCTGATTTCTGGTTTCTAATTTCATTGATTTCTTTTCTATTATTATTTCTTGTCTTTTGCTTACTTTGGATTTAATTTGCTCATTTTCTAGTTTCCTAAAATGAAAATTTAGATTATTGTTTTTAGATCTTTCTTCTTTCTAACGTAGTCATTCAAGGCTATGGATTACCCTCTAAACCCTGCTTTCACTGCATCCCACAAATTTTGCCAAGTTGTGGTTTCATTCTCACCTAGTTCAAAATATTTTAAAATTTCTTTTAATATTTATCTTTTGAACCATGTGTTATTTAGAACTGCATTGTTTGATTGCCACATATTTTGGAATTTTCCAGTTACCTTTCTGTTGTTGATTTCTAGTTTCATTCCATTGTGGTCTAAGAGCAGAGATTATATGATGTCCATTATTTTTAATTTGTTAAGGTGTGTTTTATAGCCTAAGATGTGGTCTGTCTTGGTGAATGTTCCATATGAGCTTGAGAAGAATGTGAATTCTGCTGTTTTTGGATGATGTAGTCTAGAGGGTGTCAGTTATATCCAGTTGTTTGATAGTATTGTTGCATTCAACTGTGTCCTTACTGCTTTTCTGCTTGCTGGATCTGTCCATTTCTGAGAGACGTGTGTTGAAGTTATAATAGTGGATTCTTCTATTTCTCCTGGCAGTCCTATCAGTTTTTGCTTCCCATAGTTTCACACTCCATTGTTATATCCATAAACATTAAGGATTATTATGTCTCTTGGAGAATTGAACCCTTTATCATTATGTAATACATTTCTTAATCCCTGATAACTTCCTTGCTTTGAAGACTGCTCTGTATGAAATTAATATAGTTGTTCCTGCTTTCTTTTGATAAGTGTTAGCATGGTATATTTTTCTTTACCCATTTATTTTTAATTAATATGTATCTTTATATTTAAAGTGGGTTTCTTGTAGACAACATATGTATATAGGTCTTGTTTTTGATCCCTCTGACAATTTCTGTCTTTTTTTTTTAAGATTTTATTCATTTGAGACAGAGAGATAGAGAGAGAGAGAGAGAGAGAGGGAGAGAGCATGAGCAGGGGAGAGGCAGAGGCAGAGGGAGAGGGAGAGGGAGAAGCAGGCTCCCAGCTGAGCCAGGAGCCAGACGTGGGGCTCAATCCCAGGACCCTGGGATCATGACCTGAGCCGAAGGCAGATGCTTAACCGTCTGAGCCACCCGGGTGCCCCTGACAATTTCTGTCTTTTAATTGGTATTATTTAGACCACTGATGTTCAAAGTGATTACTGACATAATTGGATTAATATCTATTATATTACTGTTTTCTAATTGTTGCCCTCATTCTTTGTTCCTGTTTTTGTCTCCCACTCTTTTTCTGCCTTTTGTAGTTTTAATTGAGCCTTCTCTGTGATGCCATTTTCTCACCTTTCTTAGCATATTTTGGTGATTCTTCTTTTTTCATTTTTTTAGTGGTTGCCTTAGAGTTTTCAATACATCATTACCACTAATCCAAGTCTACCTTCAAATAACACTATCATCAGCACCTTATAATAACAAAATAATCCTAATTTCTCTCTCCAGTCCCTCGTATCATTGCTATCATTGATTTCATCATATATAAGCATACATAATATATGTATATATACATGTATATTTATTATATGTACACATAAACATACATAATTGAATATACTGTCGCTATTACTCCCGTATTTGTATTATTCCAGAATCTGGGGAATGCTGTTTATACATAGACCACAGAGATTTCTCGTGCAAGTGAGAAAACTGAACCCCAGAAAGGCAGTTCACAAAGTGGTTGAAGACTTAGGCTTTGGAGTTAAACAGCCCTGGTTTGAATCCAGTTTGGCCATCAACTCTGTGACCTGAGGGGAGAATGGTAGCCCCTCTAAGCCTTAGTGTCCGTGTATATAAAATGCGGGAACGCTATGAGTAACTAGGATGTTATGGCAGGTAAATGGGATAATGTAGCACTTCTGACCATCTGATATATCATCATAAAATTGTTGCTTTTTCTTTCTGCTCCCACTGGCATGTAAAATCCAAGAGTTTAGGGATTGTTGACTGTTTCACTCCTGTCACATTTCCAGTGTCTAGAACAATGCCTGGTAGTCACAAATGTGCATTGAATGATTCATATAAAGTGCTTAGCAGTGTCTGGAATTTAATGACAGTGATTGTTGAAAATAGTGACAAGGACAATAAAAAGCCAAAATCCAGTACTCTGAGAAACCCCTGGTAGCACTCATAGTTGTTGTTCTGATCATTATATTGCCAAGTAATTTTAACAATTAGTAAATATTCTTACTAATTAATATTCTTTCTAAGTAAATATTCTTACTGAAAATGTCTTATTTTTTCAGTGGAGAAAAAAATTTTCATATTTTTTACTACATCTATGCTGGATTGGCTGAAAAGAAGAAACTAGCCCATTACAAACTGCCTGAAAATAAGCCTCCCAGGTAACCCAGCAGGTGGCACTTTTCTAAGTAATATTTTCACTTCCCATTGAACTTTAGATTTTGACCATCCTTTCATATTTTTTTCAGATACCTACAAAATGACCACCTCAGAACAGTACAGGACATGATGAATAATAGTTTCTATAAATCACAATATGAATTAATTGAGCAATGTTTCAAACTCATAGGTTTTACAATGGAGGTAAGTATGAAAGACATTGAACCTCTGTAGGAAGTATCTTTTTGTCATTGCTAATGGAAAGAATTAGTATTTGCTGAGTGACTGATATATGCCAGGCATTGTATCAAGTGTTTTATGTGAATCATCCTTATAATTACTGAAACTACCTTATGAAATAACTAGAATATTTACTAGAATGTTACAATATTTACTTTATACATAAAGAAACAGTGGACTTGACATATAATTTGCATTTGCATCTCCCACATATATTTACCCTTTTTCATAAATGCATAAATGGGAACAGATGACATGTTCTTTTTTAGTGCAGTCTTGTTTTTAGTGCAGTTTCTTTTTTTTTTTTTAAGATTTTATTTATTTTTGACAGAGAGAGAACACAAGCAGGGGGAACAGCAGAGAGAGAGAAGCAGACTCCCTGTTGAGCAGGGGAGCCCGATGCAGGGCTTGATCCCAGGACCCCGAGATCATGACCTGAGCCGAGGGCAGACGCTTAACGTCTGAGCCACCCAGGCGCCCCTTTAGTGCAGTTTCTTAATTCAACTTTATTAAGATGTAATTCACATACCATAAAAGTCAGCCATTTAAAGTATACATTTTAATGTCTTTTAGTATATTCCCAGAGTTGTGCATCTATCACCATAATCATTTTTAGAATATTTTCATGCTCTAAATTTTTCACCCCCAAAAGAAACATGCTAGCAGTTAGGAGTTCCTCATTCCTGCCCCATCTCCACTTTCTATCACCATAGAGCTTTTTATTCTGGACAGTTCACATAAACAGAGTGATGCAATACATCATCCTTTGTGACTGGCTTCTCTCATTCAACATACTGATATTTTCATGCTATAGCATGTATCAGTACTTCATTGCTTTTCAGTGTTGAATAATATTTCATTTTATGGACATTCATCAGTTGATAGACGTTTGGATTGGTTCCATTTGAGGGCTATTATGAATAATGCTGCTATGAACATTCATGTGCAACTTTTTGTGTGGACATAAGTTTTCATTTCTCCTTGGTATATACCTAGGAGTAGAATACTGAGTCATAGGGTAACACTGTGTTTAACCTTTTGAGGAACTACTAGGCTATTTTCCAAAGCAGCTGCACTGTTTTACACCCTAACCAGCAGTGTAGGAAAGTTCCAATTTCTCCATATCCTCCCCAACACTTACTATCATCTGTCTTTTTAATTCGAGCCATCCTAGTGGGTAGGAAGTGTATCTCATTGTAGTTTTGATATGCTTGTCCCTAATGGCTTATGACCCTGAACTTCTTTACATGTTCTTACTGGTCATTTATATATCTTCTTTGAAGAAATATCTATATACATACTTTACCTTTAAAAAATGGGTTGTGTTTTATTATTGAGTTGTAAGAATTATTTATGTTGTAAATACAAGTCCCTTATCAGATACATGATTTGCAAAACTTTTCTCCTATGGGTTGTCTTTTTACTTTCTGGATGGTGTCCTTTGAAGTATACATATTTTTCATTTTTATGGTGTCCATTTTACCTCTTTTTTCTTCTGTTGCTTATGATTTTGGTGTCATAGATAAGAAACACAGAGATTTATGCATTAGTTTTCTTCTAAAGGCTTTATAGTTTTTGCTCTTACATACAGGTCACTGTTCCTCTTTGAGTTGATTTTTGTGTCTGGTGTGAGGTAGCTTCTTTTGCACGTAGATATTCAGTTGTACCACAATCATTTGTTGCAGACTCTTCTGTCCCCATTGATTGGTTTTGGCATCCTTGTTGGAAATCAGTTTACCATAAATGTATAATGTAGAGGTTTATTTCTGAACTCTCACTTCTATTATAATGGCCTCTCGCTGTTTATGCTGGTACCATGTTGTCTTGAGTACTGTGGCTTTCTAATAAGTTTTGAAATTTGACAGTGTGATTCCTCCAACTTTGTTCTTCTCTTGCAAGATTGTTTTGGGTCTCTCGAATTTTGATTTGAATTTGAGGATCAGCTCGTCACTTCCTAGTGCAGTCTTTTAAAACTTCTGTTTTGTTCAGCTCTCTCTTTCCCATTTCACCCCCTCCATCCATATCTGTGCTCTTTCCCTTTCCCCAGCAAATGGATGTGAACAACTCAACATATATAATCCAAAATTTCGTATTTGTCTCCCTGTTCATAAAACACTGTTTGTAGACGCCACATACACATGTGTACACACACATGTACATACACGTGACTCTGGAGGGATGGTCATTGTTTATTAATACGGAATGCCATGATATCACACACACTCTTCTATCCCTGTTTTCTCTTACTCAGCAATACCTTGTGGAAATCCCTTCAAGTCATCTAGTATAGCCCTAAATCAGTCCTCTTAAAGGCAACATAGTATCCCATGGTGTGTACTACCATAATTTATTCCACTATTCAGATATGACCGGGCATACCACTCTTAATGTTTCCAGATCTTTGTCACTCTGAGCAAAGCCAAAATATGCCTTTATTTCCTGGTGCTTTTATTTCTGTGGGATAGGTCCCTAGTAATGGGATTGCTGGGTCAAAGGGTATGTGTATTTTAAATTTGAATATGAATTGCAACACTGCCTTCCAACAACTATGGAACACTTCCTATTTCCACCAGCAATGTATATGAGTACCTTTCCCATTACCATCTCTGCCATGTGCCATAGCTTTTTAAATATTTGTTAATCTGTTGGGTGTAGGTACCATCTCATTTCCAGTTTACATATCCTTGACTAATAGTAAATTTGAGCATCTTCCCATTTGTTTGCTGGCTACTTGGGTTTGCTTTTTTATGAATTGCATATTTATGTACGTTGCCCTTTTTATTGAACCATTTCTATGTTTTATTTCAATTTTTAAGTTCTCATTGAACATTATAGACATATTTTTTATCATTTGTAGTATAAATATGTTTTCAGTTATATGACTTGTCCATGACATACTTACTCTTTTTCTTAAGATTTTATTTATTTCTTTATTTATTTGAGAGAGAGAGAGAGAGAGAGAGCAAGCGCAAGCAGGGGGAGGGGACAGGGAGAGGGAGAGACAGAATCTCAAGCAGACTCTGCACTAAGCGGAGCCCAATATGGGGCTCCGTCTCACAACCATGAGATCATGACCTGAGCTGAAATCAAGTCAGACCTCAATTGACTGAGTCACCCAGGTGCCCCCGTGATATACTTACTTTTGATTCTCAAACCCCCAGCTGGAATTCTAAGAAGAATTGTATTAAATTTATATATTAACTTTTAGGGCATTGTCATTTTTATAATGTTATTTATGTCTTCTCATCCTGGATCCTGACATGCTTTTCCATTTGTTTAGATGTTGTTTGAGTTTTTAATGATTTATAGTTTTATTTATCTAGAACTTAAGCTTTATTTTTAGATTTTTTTCTAACCAGGTCATGGTTTTTGGTGTCATTCTAAATATTTTTTTCTGCTGGTAGACTTATATAAATATATAATCATGTCATCAGCAAAAAGAATAGTTTTATACTTTTTTCCTGTTATATCATTTTATTCTTTTGTGTACTTAGAGCATCTAAGAGTCTCAGTATTAATTACTAAGGATTATAACTTGCCTCCCTGTCTCATTTCTGATTTTAAATAAAAATGGTTATGGTGGTTTGCTCTTAAGAGAGTCTATCACAATAATTTCCTTTTATTGTTGCTTTGTTTAGGGCTGTTATTAGGAATCCTGAAGAGTTTTATCAAATGTCTTTTTATTATCAATTGACATAATCGTATTTTTCTGCAGCAAATTGTTGATATCACTTGTTATGTTGATAGATTTCTTAATATGTAAGTATCCTTACATTTGTGGAATAAATCTAATGTGATCAAACTGTACTTCTCTTTGGCAAATTTCTGGATTGCATGTCCTGGTGTTTTATTTAGAATTTTTACATCTCTATTCATCAGTGAAATTTATCTATTGTTTTACAGTTTTCTTTTATATCTTTATCAGATTTGCATATTAAAGTTATATCAGTGAGGTGTTTTGTTTTAAAGATTTTATTTATTTATTCATGAGAGACAGAGAGAGAGAGAGAGAGAGAGAGAGAGAGGCAGAGGGAGAAGCAGGCTCCCAAGGAGTAGGGAGCCTGATGCGGGACTCGATCCCAGGACCCTGGGATCATGACCTGAGCCGAAGGCAGACGCTTAACCATCTGAGCCACCCAGGCGCCCAGTGAGGTTTTTTTTTTTTAAAGATTTTATTTATTTATTTGAGAGAGAGAATGAGAGATAGAGAGCACGAGACGGAAGAGGGTCAGAGGGAGAAGCAGACTCCCTGCTGAGCAGGGACCCCCCCCCCCCGATGTGGGACTCGATTCCGGGACTCCAGGATCATGACCTGAGCCGAAGGCAGTCGCTTAACCAACTGAGCCACCCAGGTGCCCCAAGATGATTGGTCTTTGTACCATGAATAACCCAAGTGCTTGGTCAAGGTCATACCTATACCTGAGGTCAGGCCCCTTTGAGCCGCATCAATCTAGCTACCAAGCGAAATTGGGCCAGGTCCCTGATTTGCTCTCCTCTGAGGCTCCAACTTTAATCCAAATGAATATTGTAATTATAGGATATCAAAGAGAGCCCCAGTCTAGAAAGATTACGCAGTCCTTCTCATAAACAGTTGAATAAGAATTAAAAGTCGATTGATTCAGCATGTGATTCTCTATAATGAATCTCTAAAAACTTAAAATATGACTTTGGAACTTACATATCTGAACT
The DNA here is from genome assembly GCF_009762305.2 of Zalophus californianus. Classification (NCBI taxonomy): domain Eukaryota; kingdom Metazoa; phylum Chordata; class Mammalia; order Carnivora; family Otariidae; genus Zalophus; species Zalophus californianus. Next base: position 116,321,750 of record NC_045603.1, on the reverse strand, counting down.
TTCCAGTCCATAATTGACAAACACACGAAGTGTTGAAGGAACATAGTTCTCAACAATCTACTTATGGAGTATTCCTGGTGTAGATTATCCATAAGGTCTATAGTTTTCTCAAGAAAGGTAGAGCAGGATGTCGGACGCTGTATTTATTTGTCCATCTGCCACTGAAGCCCACTCTGGTTGCTTCTTTACAAGTTATGCATATTACAAATGGGAATTCCTTACCAGGAGAATTTTCATAGTAAAGGGATTCACATCCAGCCCATCAGCATATTTATTGTTCTACTTCCAAAATATGCCCCAGTCCATCTACTGCTTTCTTTCTCCACCGCTTACTGTTCTAGTCCAAGCCACCACCTCTCACTAGCCTCCTGCCCATTCTACTTTTCCGTCTGCCCCCAATCCATTCATTCCCACATCCTGGCGAGTCATGTTTAAAATATCAAAACTGCCTGCTTTGAAATCTCTAGTGGCTTTCCATGGCCATTCAAAGGAAACCCAGATTCTTTCTGGTGCCCTCGCTGGCCCCTCTGCCTGGAACAGTCTGATTCCAGTTCTTTTCCTTGGCTGACTCCCTTGTCATCCAGGCCTCTGCTTCCCAAAGGACGGCCTTCCCTAACCTCCCTGACTCAAAAGGCCTTCCCTGCCCTTCCCAGTTACTCTCCCTCCTCTCCATTTTATTTCCTTCCCAGCCCATTTTGTTACTGAAAATGTCATGTTTGTCTCTTTGTTTCTTTTCTTAATGTCTGCCTTCTCACTGCCTGAACACCACAAGGAAACATATATCTTCGTCCTGCCTCTGCTGAATCCCCTGTGCCTAGAACAGTGCCTGGCATAAAATATATGTGCGTTTGGATAAGTGAATACATAGATAGACACAGATATGTCTATATATTCATTCAATAAATATATTTAGTTTAATGTTTATATATTCATTTAATCTATATTCATATATGTTGTAGATGAATGAATAAATATCCCTGAAGATTTTTTCCGTATCCAGTTTTTATCATGACTTGGAACGTTGGAGCGGATGGAATAATCATTTCTAAGTGTAGGAGCTGGGTTAGAATCGAGGCAGCAACATAAGAAAACAATAAAGGATTTTGTCTCTTTCCTATAACTTACTACACTTTGAACATAGTTGGAATGACACCTACAATTACCATTGACTCCTTGGCAAAATGCCTCCAGTGCCCCCAAGAAGAGTTGTGGGTATGGGTGTGTGTTTCCGAATGTATTTTTGATGTACCTTATTTAAAAGGGTTTTACTACTCTAAACTCCAAGCTGTAGTCCAAAGTTCTCATGCCTGTACTTAAATCACACATATCCTTGGATTTTGATGCTGGGATCTTTGGATTTCTCTTTCTTAACTCTCATTTATCCACACATATAATGTCACTTTTAAGATGGCTTCAAGGGGAACGAACATCTGGAAATGACCACATTAAGTTCTGAAGTTAAGTTTCCCATAGATAGATTTATCTGTGGCCTCAGGAATTTGATCGTTTCTACTTCCTCCTTGCGAAGCTCCTCGCTTCTATTTTTTATTCATATTTGCATTCGCAAAATAGTTCTTTCAGCACTCACTGGGTAACAGGCACCATGCTCCCCTCTCATTTTAAAATAGCTAAGGAGACAGAGCCTACTTGGATCTCATAGTCTGACATCACCATCTGCGGGATGACCTTCTTATGCCGGAGCCTTACAATTCTTCCCCACTCTGTCCCTAGCCATCGTCACTGCCTTGTTATACTCTCCAGGGGAGGGTGATGCTAACATTTTTATGGTGTGTTTCAGCAACTTGGAAGTATATACAGTATACTGGCTGCAATCTTGAATGTTGGCAACATTGAGTTTTCTTCTGTGGCAACTGAACACCAGATTGACAAGAGCCACATTTCCAATCACGTAGCTCTGGAGAACTGTGAGTGTTATTATCTTCTGTTCAAAACTGCACTCTTAAAAAATGTCTAATGAAATACTGTAAGTGTCTCATAAAGATCATCTCAAGCAATTGTACTTATCTGGAATCCTAAAAAAGAATACTCCGATTCAGTTTGTGTAAAATGAAGTTTTTAAAGGCCAATATTTAAAACAGATCTTCTTGCCTACAAATTAACTGTAGAGAACCTTTCTAAAGACTAGGCTTTCATGACTATTTTAGGAGCTATTTACATTTCAATGTAAAAACACAGAAACTCTCACTAAAATTTAGTAAACTGATCTGAAAAGAGTTAAAGTTATTATTCTATAGATTTAGCATCTATATCATTTTATAAGTAATAAAGAATTGTATATTTATTTTCATACTGGGTGGCTTTTCTACTCACTCATCCTGGATGACTGATTTTGCGATCATTTTCTATATAAGAAAAGTTCATCATGGTATTTGCTTCAAATCAACCTTTTTGTCTAACTAGTAAAACTTGATGAATTACTCCAATAACTTAAGGTTTCCCACTGATCTTGTGGTGGCATAGCTTTTTTATTTAGAATATACACTTTTTTTAAAATTTTTAATATGGTCATATGCCCCCATAATTCCAGATTTGTTATAAGTTTCATTCATCACTTAGGGAATCATAATATAAATTTTTATTTATACATTTTTTTCTGACTTATACTTAATGAGGAACAGAATGAGATGTTCTAGGGTAATTGCAGGGAACCAGATGCCAACCATCCTGGTCTGGACCTGTCCCTAGATCCCTGTCATCTCCATCCCGCTGTGTCTCTGGGACCAGCTTGGTAATACAGCAGGACTGAGGTTGGCATGTAATGGTTGGCATGGACCTGGGAACCTGGTCTGATTTTTCATACAAAAATAAAGTTAATTGGCACAGGAGGCATTAGACTCATATTATTTATTTACTTATTATCTGAGCCATGGAGCTCCCTCCAGCCCACGGTGAGCTGGGCCTTCTTTTAGCCAGTGTGCTGCAGGCTGCATAGATTCCAGGCGGACCCTTTGTTCAGCAAACCTAGTATTTTTTGGAGCCCACGGGCCAGTGGCTCTGAGCTGATCTGTAGCTCCCAGAAGTCCTCAGTTGTCAGAAGTAGCAGGAAAAAACAGAAAACTCCAATGATGGATTCAAATCTCACCATTGATCATAATTAGAAGAGTTATCAGCCATGAATAGAATGATTTACAACAGAGGTATGTTGTAGGTATGAGTATACTTAGAAACTACCAAACTAAGAAATGACTTTGGTAATTGAGAACCTTTTTCTGTATAGGAGACAGTCATTTGGGTCACAGAAGGTTAATATTAATATGAATATAGTTAAAATTAATTGAAGCACTTTCTGGAATAGCCATTCATGGAAAATAGAAGTTTTGCTGACTTACTTAAAATGGTTTATAACTAAAGTTGCAAGGAATTATCTCGAAACCAAGGCCATGTTTCCTGATGGTTTTACAGGTGCATCATTTCAATCAGGCACCAGTTCTAGTCTATTCTATCCCATAAATATCTCTCAAATCTGACTACTTCTCTTGATCTCCATTATCGTCATTCTCACTGAAGACAACAGCACCTCTCACCTGAGCTAAGTGAACTCCCACTTGTTCCTTCTACATCAATTCTTGAACTTTTCCAAGCCATTCTCCACAGTTCATTCAGAAACCACTAAATGCGTGTATCAGTGGGTTCTCTCAATCTCCCTCTCCCTCCCTTTGTACCTCCTGTCCCTCCCTCTCCCTCTCCTCCTTCTATTTTCCCATTTAAATTTCTTGATTAGTTTCCCATTCCGTCCGGATAAAGTTGATCAAAACTAGAAGTTTTTCTCACAAGGTATTATACTTAGCAATATAATCCCAGGTAAAATGCTTGGCACGTAGTAGACACTTAATAAATATATGTCAAATGAATGAACAATGTAGGAATAGAAATAGACATATTAATCAATGGGAGACACTCTTCAGAAACAGATCCAAGTAGAATTGCCAGAAATGGCATTACAAATCACTAGGGAATCTATGCTGTAGTGACCGTGAACTGGCTAGCCATTTGGGGGAGGGGGGTTCAAATTCTTGTCATATACCATATACCAAAATGAATTCCCAACCTATATCAATTTAAATGCAAAAAAGTGATAAAAGTTCAAGACAAAGTGCATTTATATAATTCTGAGATGAGAAAAGACTTGAAGGATTTTATGTGCAGAAAAGCAAAAGCAGGAAGGATTTTTTTTGAATGGATATTTGACTACATAAAAATTAAAGACTCTTTCTTACTACCAAAAGAAAAATAAATGAAATTGCAATACAAGTGGAAAAATGAGAGAAAATATTTGCAGCGTATATATAAGCAGCATGTGTGAGCTATAAAGAGCTCTTCTAAGCTGATTAGGAAAAGATAAATATATCAATGACAAAAGGCAGTTTATAAAATAAAAAACCACAAATTACTAATAAAAATATGAAAAGAAGAAAGTATTTAGCTTCACTAGGAGTCAGTTAAAAACAAATTGAAAAACGAAGGAATTTTTTCCTATCAAATTGGTCATTTTCAAAAATCATAACCTGTGGTGTCCATGAAATTGCATTGAAATTATTGTTTTTTCACCTGGCTGATAATAATGTAATTGGTTCAGAGTCTTTGAAGAGCAGCTGGATAGTGTATATCAAAAGGCTTAAATATGTTTATATGCTCTGAACCAGTTGCTGAACTTGGGCAGTTTATGCTAAGACAATGATACAAAACGGGAACACAGTTTCATGCCCCCAAATATTTATCCTGGCATTCTTTACAATTGTGAACATATGGAAATGACCTAAACATCCAACAGTTTAAAAATTATTGATATCATATGATATAGAGCAGAATATCATACAGCAAATTAAAATCATTTACAAGCAATATTTAACAAAATGAGAAATGCTTAAGGTATTTTATTAAGATGAAATGTATGTAAAGAATAGCAGCTGTAAACATGCCTAAAAGGAAAGAAATGCAGAATGTTAACTTCAAAGGTAAGATTTCTGCAGTCAGCCTGTGTTACTTCCACAGCTTGAAAAAAATTATTTTATTTAAGTAAGGTTCAATGATCTTAGCCACATAGCCAAGAAATAGCTTGTCCCAAATGCTAAAAGCAAATTCAAAATGTTGAAAATAATTTGGAGGGAGAACAACTGATTTTAAAAAATAGTCTGTCATGTAATAGTTTGGGTTAAAGATGTTTATTCTATTCAAAAATGAGTTTTCTTCACTGAATTTAAATATTATTTATTTAAAATTCCCTGTGATATTTATCATTAAATATAAATAAATGTTCCAGGCATCACATTTTAACAAACGTTAGTCACCGAAATGTATAACTGAAAAGTAGTATGATTAAAAAAAAAAGTACTAATGTCAAGATATGGTTTATGCTTTTTTGGTTAAATATTGCAAAAGTTACATAAAATACATTTGTTTGGGTGTATCCCTGAAGTCTAAGTAATCTTCCAATTAATCTCTACATTTTGAAAATGTGTATATAATAATGGTATCGAAATTATCCTACACCTATTCATTATGATTTTAAATTATTTAACATAATTCAGTGAAATTATGTTTGGCATTACATAAACAACCACTGGCTTGTGGAAATGTTTTTCCCTCTGTCAGCCAGTTCGGTTCGAGTTGTGCTGTATTATACGGCAGCCTACATTTGACCAGTCAAGTAGAGAAAAATGATCAAGAAGAACCAGGACTACTACTGAATAGGAAATTATTTTTACATTTTGAAGTCTTCCCATATTTATTTCATGTCATCTGAAGAAGGTAAACCGAGACGTTTTCATTCTATGGTAAGTTACTCCATTGCCATGACTTTTTCTAACAATACCTCTGTTTGTTTCTTTTAGCCGCTTCTCTGCTTTGCATTCAGGCAGATGAGCTACAAGAAGCTCTCACCTCCCACTGTGTGGTCACTAGAGGAGAAACCATCATACGACCCAATACTGTAGAAAAAGCCACTGATGTCCGAGATGCTATGGCAAAAACTTTATATGGGCGTCTCTTTAGTTGGATAGTCAATCGTATTAACAGCTTATTGAAGCATGGCACATCACTAAGGTAAAAATTCTTATGGAAACATTTTTTCCCCCAAATGTCAGGTGATGCAAATCTATTTTCTAATTTACTGATTTGTATATGAGTGCCTCTGAAGATGTTCCTAACTGTTATCATGTAATTATTAAAGTTTTTTTTCAGTAGATCTGCTTTAGTTCCTAGTACCACTTTATTGGGCCAGATTGCGATAAAATTTTTAAAGTGCTGGGACATAAAAACTGTAGCAACATGAATGAACATAATAGAAAGTGAATTTTTAATGTGACATCTTATCCATGTATATGTTCTTTTAATAAGAAGGTGTACTGTGAAGTATATAGCACTTGATACTTGCATAAAATGTCATTTTAGCAAGGTTTTTTTTTTCTTGTATTTTGCTTTGTTCTAAGGGATCAAATTAAATCTTGAAGGCAAAGGAAAACTTTCTCTTATATTTTAACTCTCACTCTAACCCTGTAAGGGTAGGTCTTATGACCTGCAATGAAATTTGGTTCAGAAATGCTCTAAATAAATAGTAAATGATAGAGCCCATATATGAACAATAGCTATCTGACCATAAGTCTATGCACTCATCTTAGAAATAAAGAATCACAGCCACCATTAACTGAGTGCTCTCTATGTACCAGGCATTGTGCATAGTTATAAGTCCCTACATTTACACCTAAAGCTTTGTTCTGCCACAAATTATACAATCTGTAGAAATTTGTATACAAAAAAATAAGATAGTTGCCGACTTTAAGTCACCTCGCTCACATTTACTGACTAGGCATAAAAGACCATTTGATACACATTTTGGGTGAGTAATTCACTGTCATTTTTCCACTAAAATACATACCACACCATAGTATTATCCAAAATGCCGAAGAGATTGTCCATTATTCCTCCATGTTCTTAACTCTCTATCCCTCAAAATTGCTTCTTGCCTCCCTGCTAAACTGTAGCCTATCTGACTGGGTCAGCAAATCAAAATCCAATTTGCCCATTAGGATTTAACGGTCAAAATAGTTTGTATGTTCATTGGTAGCCATCTGTGGGCGGCCAAATTTTCAGATGAAAATGGAAACATTCAAGAATTTTCAATATCTGTATATTCCACAAACAACCTCATTTTGTTAGTTATCATCTGCATGTCTGACCCCTAAGTGGTACCCAGAAGGATATGGCTTCCAAACAGGTGATCTGCTGAAAATTCCACGATAGCCTATTCACTACTTAGTAGCTTTCCTTTCCATACAATAAAGGAAGCTATTCAAATCTTAGATTGTTAAATTTTTTACAGACTGTTTAAGAAACGAAAATAAGCCCATTCAAATAGTTTAGTTCAATCTGGAAAGATTTACATTAAGATTTTGAAGAGCCTGCATTCTGTGCCAGACTTTGCTGCTAATTGCTTGCACAACCCTGGGCAAGTCACTGCCTTTCTCTGCATCTTGTCTTCTTCAGCCTGTTCAATAAAGGCGTGGAATGACAATTCAGTGGTCTTAATTGTTGGTAGGTATCTTGGAGCCTTTTAAGAATCTCTTGAAAACTACGTTCTTCACTCCAAAATAAAAAATGGACATATTTCTACATACCCACCAAAATATGACACGTGATTGTGATTCCAGACCCTTGAAGGCCATTAGCCGATCCCAGTTTAAGAATCCCTGAACGAGGTCATCTCTAAAGTCCTCCTGGCTCTAACACATTTTTAGACAAGTTAAATATCTATCTCAATGGGATCCTGTGGGACTACAGTTTTTTTTAAAAGAGTAGTAATTTTGACTGAACCAGTGTAAATGTATACTTATTCTTCATAAATAGGAATTTTCAGAAGTACCTGGATAGCTTTCCGTTCGTTGATCCCATCACAGTGTTCTGTAACTTTGCCTTCTAAGTTCAGTCAGTTCTTCCAAATAGAGAGAGCATCCTTCACGTCCCAGCATGCAGCTGACAACAGTCATTTCCAAATCACTTTCTCACACAGCACTAAGAGTTAACCTAGTTTACATAAATAGTGAGTACAAAGAGATGTTTGTACTCCCTTTTTTTTTTCAAGTAGGCTCCACACTGGGCTCGAACTCATGACCCTGAGATCAAGACCCAAGCTGAAACCAAGAGTCGGACGCTTAACTAACTGAGCCGCCCAGGTGCCCCTGTTCTCTCCTTTTTAAATTCACATGAAAATAACTTTGCAATGCTATTTCTTGGGGGAGGGGCAAACTTTTGACCCAGTATCTAACTTTTAATGAACAGAGAGGTAACCATTATGGAGGAACAGGAAAAACATGCATTTGGAATATTTAACTATAAAATACTTATTTAGGGCCTCTGGGTGGCTCAGTCGGTTAAGCGTCTGCCTTCAGCTCAAGTCACAATCCTGGAGTCCTGGGATCAAGCCCCACATTGGGCTCCCCACTCAGCAGGGAGTCTGCTTCTCCCTCTGCCTCTCTTCTGCTCATGTTCTCTCTCTCTCTCTCAAATAAATAAATGAAATCTTTTAAAAAAATAAAAAAATAGTATTTAATTACATTTTTAAATATTTGATTATAAAATAAATTCAAATATATTTATCTTTCTCCAGGTTACCATTTATTCTATATTAAATAATTATGAATGAATAACTCAAAAATAAATAATAATTCTTTAAAGAGGTAAAATATTTTTAGCAAGATGTTTTCATTGTCCTAAAGTGAAAGGTTAAAGATACTCTTACACAGAATTTTTGTTTTTCTGGTATAGTTTTTATTGAACATATTTTTGCTGTGTTCTAAGTGCTGGCCAGGTTTTCCCTATGATTCATGACTTACTTAGGGCTATGATCTTGTACCCATGAACCTACAGGAGAAAGTATAGGGGCTGTTTCTGTAGTACAAGGAAAATCGTGTATCTTTTACATATTAAAATTAATGCTACCTACTTTATATTCTATGGAGAAATTTTTCACTCTCTGTCTTGGTAGTAGTTTCTTAGCTAAATCACAAAATTATCCTCTGAGATACCGTGCTTTACATTCCCTCTTAAGAAAGTAAGAACTCAAAATAATGCCTCTTTAATTTTCCAGTGGGAATGGTGATGAACTAAGCATTGGCATTCTGGATATATTTGGCTTTGAAAATTTCAAAAAAAATTCCTTTGAGCAGCTGTGCATTAACATTGCAAATGAGCAAATTCAGTATTATTTCAATCAACACGTGTTCACATGGGAACAGGTAAGTCAAGGTACTATAAAGATGCATGCATATGTGTGTGTTATATGCAGAATTGTACTAATGAAGCAGGACTTCAGTCATAGTTTTCAAGCCTTAAACATATAGGCAAAGGAAGGATTTTCTTTTCTCCATGCCCGTAGTAAAAACAAAAACAAAACCAGAAAACAAGTATGATTTTAGTGTGTCTCAAAGTGTGATGCTGAATGCCCTCCATTGAAAATCAATGCACCCTTCTGCAAAACTTAGCAAGTCTGAGCCCATGTAAACAAAGAAGTTTCCTTTGGAAATTTAAGGAAGCAGATGTGTCCAACTGTTTGTCTTTCTGTAGACTGCATGGCTGAAATTCTGTGTGAAATTTAAATACCCATCTAAAATGCTTTAAACTTCAGAATTCCAGTAACTAGGCAACAGAACACAAGATAATGGGTTTGATGCAAATGCCAAACGGCAATTTTGTCAGGGTACAACGTGTAATTTATGATTCAGCTTCAAAAATCAGAGACTTACTTGAAATGCATTTGGCAAAGCTGTAGTATTAAAATTAAACTATTTTATCAAGTCTAAAAGAAACAATCATATTTTATATCATTTAGTATGTCATTGGTCACCCCATAATAATAATATGAAATTGTTTTGCGCTTACTGATAAGAACCGAAGTTTTTATTTAAATTTGAGATAAATTAGAGGTACATAAACCTCTTTTGATTCAAAATATTTAGGTTTATTGAGAATTTACTTTAAAATTGCATTGTGGAAACGCTAGTAGCAAAAGAAAAGATTTAGATCTTGACATTTCTTGGGCCAAAAAAAAGGGGGGGACAAAAATGTAAGATTTTTATCTGTGTTTGCATAGCTTTCATCTACCCCAAGATTTGTTCCATCAGATATGCATTCCTTCTCTTCTTTCTCATTCTCTGTCTCTGGCTTTGTCTTTGTCTCTGTCTGTCTCTCTCCACTTCTCTCTCTCCACTAGGGCCATCCCTCAGCCTAGATACATAATGAAATCTTTAAAAATCATTAAAAAAAGAGCCCTCTCCAACTTGCTTATCTCCATGGCCTCTGTCTTCTCTCCACAGCCAAACTTCTTGAAATCATATTCGGTATTCATTGCACTGAATTGATCTCTTCCCAACCTGCATATGCTGAGTTTGTAGCATCTGGTTCTGACTTCCCCCACCCTAATGGAATGGACCTTTCCAATCTCATCAGTCATTATTAGTATCAGAAACATTTTAGTCTCTACATTATCAGCCTCTCTGTAATTTTCAACCCTGTTGGCAGATTCGTGTTTCTGGAAAACCCCTCCTTTGGCATCCCAAATACCATCTTTCTGTTACTCATCCTGTACCATCCCATAGATCTGTAGTTCTCAATCCTGGCTGCATATTAGAATGACTTGGGTAATTTTCTTCTTCAGTGAGTGACATCTCTTTCCATGCACTTACTGAAGCCAAAAAATGTCGTGTTGCATTTCATTTCCCATTACTGAAATCCAGAAGATTAGTGGGACTTGTTCATGTTCCTCCCTCCTGTACGCTCCAATAAAAATATTTGGTGTATAATTTTGCCTTTCTCATGAGGCTGCAAACTCCTTGAGGTCAAGGATTATGTTTTAATTCGTTTTGTATCTTCAGAGCCTAACATATAGCAAGTGCTCAACAAATATTTAATAAATTAGTGTCATCTTGCTTTAATACCTCACAGTGTTCACAGAATCCATTCTAACCAGAGCCTAAAACAAGTAAATTTTGTCTGTCTGTTTGTTTGGACTTTTTGATAGGAATCTATTAGGATTACCTCCTTCATGGAACTGGGTGCATCTTCATGTATCTCCTGTCTGATTAGTTAACAGCTTGTGTTGGTAGATCTCTGTGATTCTTCTCTTTTGGGGGTTGAGGTTAGAACCTGGTTTTATTGGAACTAGCCTTTAAACCAATGTACATAATTTTCTTTTCTTTTTAAGATTGTATTTATTTATTTGACAGAAAGAGAGAGAGACAGCGAAGGAGAGAACACAAGCAGGGAGAGTGGGAGAGGGAGAAGCAGGCTTCCCGCCAAGTAGGGAGCCCAACGTGGGGCTCGATCCCAGGACCCTGGGATCATGACCTGAGCTGAAGGCAGATGCCTAACGACTGAGCCACCCCCATAATTTTCAATAATTATTTGCTTTTTACTTTTTATAGGATTTGTAGTTTACAGTGCACTTTGGTTGATAGTCTTGAATTTTATCCATGATCCTTATGTTCTTAATACTTTTTGCCTTTGGGCTTGCTACAAATGAAACTATTCTGGTAGGCTCTTTTAAATATCCTTGAGAGGCTTTCAAGACAAAACAACTCAAAATTGTCCCCAACAAATTAAAATTTCAACTAGAATCCAGGATTATACAAAGCAGTTTGAGGAATTAAGGCGATTCACAATCCTTTCAAGTGCCTTCCTAGGGTAACCATCCAGAATCCCTGCTTCATAATCTTACAGGCCACGCATTGGCAGCTGAATGATCAGGTCGATGACGTGTGCTCCGCTGGATATGGGATTAGTCAGTGATTCTCTAGATTTTAACATGTGGGTACACATGTTTGGTTTGGTTTGTTTTTTGTTTTTTTCCCCCACTCTGTCACTTCTCTATGAATGCGAAAATTGTAATGAGAAATGCTTACCATAGCTGTGTATAGTAGCTATCACAGGTAGAGAGTGCACTTATTCTGATTTCTATAAATGAGAAACAGCTATTAAGCCAAATCATTAATTAAAGTCATGGTCACACTTTCCTTAGTCAAATATAATCATAGGTTTGACCTGTGAGCTCCTTGATTTAATAATGCCATTATTGCTCATCAGTAAGACATATTATTCTCAATTTCATGGATAATCAAATAATCTGGGCAATCTGAGCAAGACACAAGCCTTAGGTGCCACCTTCACAGATGAAACAACTTCTGGTTCTATTTAAACCAACAAACATTATCTTTACAGGCAGTCCTGCAACATTGGAACATAAATAAAGGTTTGCTGAAAGGGTTTCCTTATTTAGCCCAAGTTCAACTGATATGTGATATACAGTGAGACACTCCAGCAAAGTTGGTTATCAGGGTAATTTGAATATCGTTTTCCCATTACTTTCTTTTTGTTGTTGTTAAGGTTATCACTGAGAGAACCGAAGCCAAGTGTGCAGGGCTGGCTTTCTGCCTTTTTCTTTTTTTTTTTTTTTTTTAAAGTAGGCCCCGGGGCGCCTGGGTGGTTCAGTCGTTAAGCGTCTGCCTTTGGCTCAAGTCATGATCCCAGGGTCCTGGGATCAAGCCCCACATCGGGCTCCCTGCTCAGTGGGAAGCCTGCTTCTCCCTCTCCCACTCCCCCTGCTTGTATTCCCTCTCTCGCTGTGTCTCTCTCTGTCAAATAAATAAACAAATAAATAATCTTAAAAAATAAAATAAAATAAAGTAGGCTCCATGCCCAGCATGGAGCCCAACAAAGGGCTTGAACTCACAACCCTGAGATCAGTATCTGAGCGGAAATCAAGAATAAAGACACTTAACCGACTGAGCCACCCAGGTACCCCCTATTACTTTCCACTAAAACAATAATCAGTAGACTACAGTAAGACATTTTTCGTGAAAGAGTTTATGGCACTGACTTAATCCATAGTTTGTTGGGTGGATAGTTTAAAATAACACATAGCTCCTGAAATTTTTCTGGAGTTTGATGTTTCATAATATTTGAAGCTTCCATACTTTTCCAGCAGTAGGAGAACCATTTTATATATATTGACTTTAACAACATTTAAAGGGACAATTTATACCTGAAAACAATTGTCTGAAAATTAAATAACAATAACAGTCCCAGCTCCTACAAACAGACATTCAGTATAGTCGTAATCTTTTAATATTCAAGATTCCAACTCTTCTAAATGAGTTGCAACTGAAAAATGTATCATTTTTCTGTCAATTTTATTAATTCCACAAACAAGGTATTCATATGTCAGCCTCCTATTACATTTGTATCTGCATTGTTTTGATGCACACTATTTACTCCCATATTTTTCAAAAAGCTTTTAGTTAGCAGCTCAAAGGGCAGCAAACAAGTAACCCCATGTGTGATAAGGGAGGCGTCTTTTTACAATAGCCTTCACACTGAATCTCCACACTGATTATGTAGCCAAGATTTTGCTTTTGTTTGGTTGTTTTTTTTATTTTCTGGCTTTTTCCCTGTACAAGAGAGCACAACAGTAATCAAAGTGTGATAGAAAGCTTGAAGTTCTCTTCAAGTTAGAGTCATGCTGATGCTGTAGTTGGTGGGTTTTGTCCTTTCTTTTAATGGTGCCCTAAGGTGTAATGATTGTGGTGTAGCACATTCAAAAGAAATGAACCCTGTTCCCTAGAAGTTTGTTTCAAATCAAAGCGAATGAACAACCAACCATTAAAGAGTAACCAATGGGCATGTGTTTGAGTTGGAGCAAATGCCATTGTTCTTTGAGGCCATTAGGTATCCTGCAAAGCATTGTTCTAGAATCCTGAAGATTCACGCTACTTGCTTCTACTCCTGCTTGTACCTAAGATGAGCATTCTTATCCATTACTGCAGCACATCTTTCTGGCTGTTAACTGAATTAAAGTTCATTTTTAAAAGTGAACTATTAATATTTGTTCTCTACAAGGAGAAGCTGTTACATATATCATTTATATATCCATCCGTGGGTTTAGAATTAAAAGTTAGAAGTCATTTTATAAGCAGGAAACCATTTACAACACATAATGGAAACAATAACTGCAATTACAGTTCTGGCTTCTCTTGCAGTAAGTGATGTGTATGACTTTCATCTCCGGCTGTTCATAGCCTAAAATTTGAAGCTTTTGAGATTTTGAATATGGGTTCCAACACATAATTTGTGGCAATTACAAAGAACAAAAATTCATTCATTATACAGTATCTACATTTTCAACTTTTTTTTACATTACAAAGTAAAAAGAATCAGTCATCTGATAAAAAAAATGTGTGGGTAATTCAAAATAAACCCCTTATAAATGTCTTCAAATTGTTTTGCTTGCAAAGTGTGAATTTCTATTTCATATCCAAATTTCTTCCCCATTAAACAAACCATATGTGTGCAGTGGTGGTAGCATTTGTCTTATTTTAGCTCTCCAAGTGATAAGGGCCATTTTATAGGCATTTTCTTTAAGCATTAAGGCAACCATGCATTTAAGAAACCGTTGATACAGCAAGGGAAGCCTGGGTGGCTCAGTCAGTTAAACATATGACTTCAGTTCAGGTCATGATCTTAGGGTCATGGGATCGAGCCCTTAGTTGGGCTCTGTGCTCAGCGGGGAGTCTGCTTGTCCTTCTCCCTCTTCCTCTGCCCCTTACCCTGCTTGTGTGCTCTCTCTCTCTCAAATAAATAAAATCTTTAAAGAAAAGAAAGAAATCCTTGTTACAACAAATCTTGCTCTTTAAGTACTCAGCCAAGTTTTGGGTTACTGTTTGAGATCACATACAAATGTTCCTTAAACTTCTCACATACTAAGTGAGTTTGGAAGTTGATATCCAAGTGATTGGGTCAGTGTGTGGAGCATCCCTACAGCAGCTCCCAGCTCTCCTGCTGGCCCTTGGCAGGCAGCCTCCTGGGCTCCCGTGTCCCCCTCATCCCTCGCCCCACACCCCTGCTGCACACACTTGTGTTTCTCTTTTATCAGCGAAGTTGGATCAGCACCTCTAATATGATGTGGGGATTTGCGGTACTTATTTTGATAATTTGGTATTGTTTTAAAGCATTTTAAAAAATATTTTCTTTATGATATAAAGTAATTTTTAAAGGAGTACCTAATAGGGAGCATAGATCCATTCAATGACTCTAGTTTTCTTCATGTCAGATTAGAGCATACTGCTGACAAAACTGATCCTTATCCTAAGCCAATACCTATCACCTTCCAGTAGAATATAAGTTTGTAAGATATTTTATGGCTTTTGAAGAGTTTTCAAGAATACGTATCTTACACAAAAAGTGACAAGATTAAAATGTTCACCTTAACATACATTGTTTCCTTTTCTGTTTTTCTGTTTTTCCATTTAAAACTTTTTTCTCCAAAGTTCATTAAATATATGTAAAATAAAACAAGTATGTTTTATTACAAATTATCCAAAATACCTTCTCATTAGGTTACTTGTCAAATTCTAAATCAATAACCTATGTCTTCCCGAGTTGATGATGATCAACATTCCCTGTGGCTTCCCATTAACATTGATGTAAAAATCAACAGGATCATTGACATTTGCTTTGGATAGAAAGCACAGGAGGAAATAGATTTCAAATCAAAATTATTTTACATCAAGAGTTTAGATTTTTACAGCACACATATCATCACCTTATTTTCTTCGTTTTTAGTTTTTACAAATATGTAGTTACTTTCAGTGAAATGTTACTACTAAAAATACTATGTGTATATAGAAAGAGAGTGAATGATAAAGTAAATGTGGTAAAATACTAGCAATTGAAGAATTTGGGGAAAGGGCACATGGGATTTCTTTGTACTGTTCTTGCAGCTTTTCTTTACGTTTCAACTTATTTCAAAATGAAAGGTGGCACAGTTTCTTCTTTCACTTTGATAAAAATATTCAACTCACCTTGAGTAGTGATAGCACCCTAAATCCTAGATTTTCAGCCTTTAAAATGTTTTTCCTAGAATGAAGATGATTAGAATGAGTGACTTCTTCTCAATGCTTTCTTTCCACTGTGGGCAATGTTTCCATAAATGTGCACACTCATATGAGCAGTTGGTGAATAGGAATTCTTTTACTAAAAGGCAGACATCAGGGGATAAATGTGTTCATGTGGCTTCTTTCCCCTTGCACATGTTCTGTCAACAGAATGTTTATGCATTCATTCATTATGTTTCACAACACATTCAGGCAGTTTGGGGCTTTTGAAATGTTTGAATCAGAAGAAACCTAAGTAGATCATCTATGTGTCACAGAGAAAATGACTTCTTGTGACTTGCTTGAAGTCACACACTGATGAAACAGAGCCAGGACCAGAATCTGGGTGTTCTGATAAGTATCTGGGGTTCTTCTCACAAACAAATGAGGAAAGTTGAGAAGAACCAGGGACGTAACAAAATTATTTCTCATGCAGAAGAAAAAGAAAGAGGATGAGAGAGGGGAAGGAAGGAAAAGAGATTGAGAGAGAGAGAGAGAGAGAGAGAGAGGCACAGTCTTTCTCCTGAAAGGCCAAGGGGGATCCACATAAGGCAGGAAAGAAGGAACTGGAGAGAGCATCAACATTGGGGCAGGTGGCATTGGTAGCAGAGACTGGGACCCTGGAGGAAGCAGAAACCACCTGAAAAGAAGGATGTAGAACTAATGGAACAACTGAAAAAGAAAATAATAGCACCAGCAAAGAAACCCTAGGATATGACTTCAGGGTTAGAATGGAAAGGCAGAGAGACTATTTGCTATGCCCTAAAGGACAGGGACTCTACCTTTTTGTCTTTATTTCTACCTTCCCCAGGCCCACCTTCTTCTAACACATAGTAGGTGCTCCATGAATGTTTGAGGAAATGTCAGTATGTGGCATCTTCTATAATGGTCTATCCAGAGTGCCGCAAACATAGGTGAATTCTTAATACCATCCCTTGATAAAAATCCTATATCAAGTGGACTGTCCTTCTAAAAATAAAAGAGATACTGATTTATGACTTCCAAACAGCAAACTTAAGAAAATAAATATTGAGGGTCATCTATACCAGCTGTTAAAATTTTTCTGGAATCTAAAATAGCTGGAACTATGGAACAGTGTTAAATGATAGACTCACCTACATGAAAGGGATATGACTTCATTTCAGAGGTGTAAGTTCAGTGAAAGACTCCATTATCCCCAGTCGCTACATATGTCCACCTTTTATAAAAGAAAAATATCATTTGAGCCAAATTCCTTGATTGAAACCCTGGTGATGTCAGGAAAATCTTTTTGAAACTTCAGACTCAGATAAAACTATCAGATGGTAGTAGAAAGTATTCTCCCATGGTATAATGATGAGGTGGTGCTTTTGGGGGTTAGGTAGGACCTGTCTGTCTTTTACATGGTGATGCAGTCTGTCTTCACAAATATGTGGAAATTAAACAGCATATTCCTGAACGACAATGGGTCAAATGGAAATGGAAAGAAAAATCAAAGACTATCTTGAGACAAATGGAAATGAAAATGCCACATACCAAAACTTACGGGATGCAGCAAAGGCAGTTCTAAGGAGAGGGACATTTATAACAATAAATATATATATTAAAGGGAAAAAAGATCTCCAAAAACAAATTTAACTTTGTACCTCAGTGAACTAGGAGAAGAAACAAGCTAAGCCCAGAATTAGAAGGAAGGAAATAACAAAGATCGGAGCAGAAATAAATGAAATAGAGACTAAAAGGACAATAGTAAAGAACAATGAAACTAGGAGCTGTGGTTTTTTTAAAAAATAAATAAAATTGACAAACCTTCAGCTAGACTAACCAAGAAAACAAGAGAGAGGACTGATGTAAATAAAACTAGAAATGAAAAAGACTTTACAACTGATATCACAGAAATACAAATGATCATAAGAGACTACTATGAACAGTTCTACACCAACAAATTGGAAAACCTAGAAGAAATGAACAAATTCTTAGAAACATACAATCTACCAAGACTGAATCATAAAGAAATAGAAAATGTCATCAAGACAATTACTAGTAAAGAGATTGAATCAGTAATCAAAAATCTCCTAACAGAGAAAAGTCCAGGACCATATGGTTTCATTGGTAAATTCTACCAAACACGTAAGAATTAATATCAATTCTTCTCAAACTCTCTCAAAAAAATAAAAGAGGAGGAACCTTCAAACTTACTTTACGAGGCACATGTTACCCTGATACCAAAAACCAGGCAAAGACACTACAAGAAAAGAAAATTACAGACCAAGATCCCTGATGAACAATAGATGCAAAAATCTTCAACAAAATATTAGCAAACCAAACCTGACAACAATATGTGAAAACTACCATCTACCATAATCAAGTGGGATTTATTACAGGAGCACAGGGATGGTTCTACAGACAGAAATCATTAATGTGATACACCAAATTAACAAAGTGAAGCAGAAAAGGCATTTGACAAAATTTAACATCCATTCATGATAAAAAGTCTCAAAAAAGTGGATATAGAGGGAACATACCTCAACATAATAAAGGTCATATAGGACAAATCCACAACTAACATACTGAAAGGTGAAAAGCTAAGAGATTTTCCTACATGATCAGGAACAAGACAAGGATGCCTGCTGTCACCACTTTTACTCCAC
This sequence comes from Zalophus californianus, assembly GCF_009762305.2. Classification (NCBI taxonomy): domain Eukaryota; kingdom Metazoa; phylum Chordata; class Mammalia; order Carnivora; family Otariidae; genus Zalophus; species Zalophus californianus. The sequence goes on along the minus strand of NC_045603.1, from coordinate 116,303,182 downwards.
ATAGTCTTGGAAATTCTAGCCAGAGCAATTAGGCAAGCAAATGAAATAAAAGGCATTCAAATCAGAAAGAAAGAAGTAAAATTGTTTCTATTTGCAGATGACATGAAATTACATGTAGAGAACTCTAAAGACTCCACCAAAAAATTATGAGAACTAATTCAACAAATTCAGTAAAGTTGCAGAATACAAAATCAATATAAAAAATCAGTTGCATTTCTATACACTAACAGTCTGTCAGGAAAAAAAATTAAGATAACAGTCCTATTTACAATAACATCAAAAAGAATAAAATACTTAGGAATAAAATTTAACCAAGGAGGTGAAAGATCTGTATACTGAGAACTATAATACATTAAGGAAAGAAATTGAATAAGGTACAAATAAATGGAAGAATTAATATTGTTAAAATGCCCAAAGCAATTTAGAGACACAGTACAGTCCCTAACAAAATTCTGATGGCATTTTTCACAGAAATAGAACAAACAACCTCAAATTTGTATTGCACTACAAAACACTTCAAAAAGCCAAAGCAATCTAAAGAAGGAACGAAGCTGAAGATGCCACACATCCTGATTTCAAACTACATTACAAAGCCATAGTAATCAAAACAGTGTGATATTGGAATAAAAACAGACACAAAGATCAATGGAACAATGTAGAGAGCCCAGAAATGAACCCAAGTATATATGGTCAATTAGTTTTTGACAGGGGTCCCAAGAATACACAAAGGAGAAAGGGTTGGCTCTTCAATAAAGGGTGCCAGGAGAACTGGGAGGCCATATTCAAAAGAATGAAGTTGGACCCCTGTCTTACACCATACACAAAAATCAACTCAAAATGGATTAAAGACTTGAACACAAGACCTGAAACTGTAAAACTCCTAGAAGAGAACCTAAGGGGTAACTCCTTGATATCATTCTTCGCAATAATTTTTTGGATTTGATGCCATAAGCAAAGGCAGCAAAAACAAAAATAAACAAGTGGGACTACATCAAACTAGAAAGCTTCTGCCCGCCAAAAGAAACCATCAACAAAATGAAAAGGCAGCCTATGCAATGGGAGAAAATATTTGTCAATCATATATCTGATAAGGGGTTAATATCCAAAACATATAGAACTCGTACAACTCAAAAGAAAAAAAAATCTGATTAAAACGTGGGCAAAGGATCTGAATAGACATTTTTCCAAAGACACACAAAGGGCTAACAAGTACATGAAAAGATGCTTGACATCATTAATCATCAGGAGAAGGCAAATCAAAACCACAATGAGATATCACCTTATTGGTGATATGGCTATCATTAAAAAAGATAATAAGTGTTGGTGAAGATATGGACAAAAGGAAATTCTTGTGCATTATTGGTGGGAACATAAATCACTAACTACTATGGAAAACAGTATGGAGGCTTCTCAAAAAATTAAAAATAGAACTGCCATATGATCTAGCAATCCCACTTCTGGGTATATATCCAAAGGAAATTAAACAAGATCTCTAAAGAGATGTCTGCATTCCCATGTTTATTGAAGCATTACTCACAATACTGGAAACAACAATAGTGTCCATCAAAAGATGAATGGATAGAGAATATTACACACACATACACACACACACACTACATACCCCCATGGAATATATTTAGCCATGAGAAAGAAAGAAATCCTGTTAATTGTGACAACATAGATGGAAACTTGAGGGCATTATGCTGAGTGAAAATCAGAGACTAGAATGGTGGTTACCAGTGTCTGGGAGCTGCAGGAATTGGGGAGATATTGGTCAAAGAGTCCAGTTGCAGTTTGAAGATGAGTAAGTCCTAGGGACCCAATGTACAATGTGGTGATTACAACCAATAAAACTGCACCATATTCTTGAAAGTTCCTAAGAGAGTAGATCTTAAATGTTCTCACCACAAAAATAAGGAATGGTAGTTAGTGATGTGATGGAAGTGCTAGCTGACTATGGTGGTAATCATTTTGTAATATGTAAGTATATCAAGTCAGTACATCATACACCTTAAACTTACACAATGTTATATGTCCATTATATCTCAATGAAGCTGGGGGAGGAAAAAGAAGATGATTTCCCTGGGAAAGTCACTCAGAATCCAGCTTCAGGAATGGATTCTTTTTTTTTTTTTTTTTTAAGGTTTTATTTTTAAGTAATCTCTACACCCACCATGGGGCTCGAATTTACAACCCTGAGATCAAGAGGCATATTCTCTGCTAACCAAACCAGCCAGGTGTCCTCAGGAATGATTCCTAAGGAAGATAGTGATAGCACATGACTGGGAGAACATGTAGAAACAAATGAGAAAGAGACAAAGGAACAAAAGTTAACCTGACATCGAGGATGTTTTCAGTGAAGTCCCTGAGCTTTTCCTCTGTTTAACTCTGATCTCTAGCTTCGTGAATCTTCAGCAATATCACAACAATGGACGGGGGTGTGATGTTGTCTCTGAGCCCAAGAAGAAGTTAAATTATGTTTTTTATTATCTGTTTCAGAATAATAACACTCCTCATAGTAGCTGGCAGGCCTTGTGTAATGTGTTAAGCATAGATCTACTTTATTTCCTCTCCGAACTATCTTCTTAAGTAGTTTAAGATCTAGTCAAAGAAATGCATATGCAACAATGTGCTATCATTTTCACCTATCAAAAATACCAGAAAAAGTTTTTTAATGAGAATATTCAGTGCAGGCGAGGATGCAGCAAGTGCGTACACATAGGAGTGTATATGCAGTGCTGATTAGAAAGCACGTTGCTGCAAGCTTTAAAACAATCGATCTAGAAATGCTCATCAGGAGCCTGTGAAACATTCACGAGTTGACCAGCTCATCTGTCCTAAAGATAAAATCCAAAATACGGAAAAACTTGGTGCACAAAGATGTACATCAGAGCACTATTTAAAATAGATAGGGGGCACATGCCTGGCTCAGCTGGTGGAACATGGGACTCTTGATCTCAGGGTCATGAGTTCAAGTCCCACGCTGGGTATAGAGATTACTTAAAAAAATAAAAAATAAATAAAATAGTTACAGAAATAATCTAAAATGTCCCCAAATAAGAAAATGGAATAGAAAACTACAGTATATAATCTTTGATAGCCATTCAAATAATGTTCATGAAAATATATTAATTATGTGTTCTCCATTCCATTTTCTCAAAAGAAATAAAGTAAAATTAAAATTGAATAAAAAGCATAATTTTTGTTATCAAAAATATTATGCATAGAGAAAGACTAAAAAGATTCCACTAAATGTTAAGTATTTAGAGGAGATGAATTTGTATGTGAATTTTGAGGTCTTCATAGTTCTTCCGTATTTTGAATTTTATATGAGCATGTATTATATTTATAATCAGAAGCTGAAGATTACGCATGCACACATGATTTATTGTTTTCACCCCAGTCTTCCTCTATCTGGAAAACAGCTTTTCAAAATGACTTTTAACAAAAGGAATCCAGAAAGCTCATGTATTCCTCTGTTGGGGCTGCCATAAGATATCACAGACTGGGGAACTGAAACAATAGAAGTTTATTTCCTCACCATTCTGGAAGCTAGAAGTCTAAGATCAAAGCAGGGACAGGTTTGGTTTCTCCTGAGGCCGGGCTCCTGGACTTGCAGATGGCTGCCTTCTCCCTATGACCTCCCGTGCTTTCACTCCTGCAGTCGCCTCCCTGGGGTCTCGTCCTGTGGGATTCCAGCCTTGCCCTGATTCCCTCATCTGACCTTAATTACCTCCTGAACGGCCCAATCTCCAAATTCACATTGAATATGAGGGCTTCAGCATATGAACTTGGGGGTGTGGGAAGGGGACAGTTCAATCTTTAACATGCAATCATTTATTCAACATGCTCGGGTCTCCCTAGAAACTGAGCTCAATAACAAGAGATGTCAGTAGAAGTGCTTGTCCTCTTGGAGTTCCCATCTAACAAGAGAGGGCAAATAATAAACCAGTAAAAATGCTAGAAATGCCATGGAAGAATTTAAAACATGATGGAGGAGGGATAGAGAGTGACCAGCTGAAGAAAGAGGGTTGCTGAATTAGTCTGGGTTATGGGGAAGGTCTCTCTGAGGAGGTGAGGGTCCGTCCTCCATCGTGTGAAAGTCCGGGCGGAGGGCTCAAAGCTCACGTTCCCACCTACCTTCCAAGCCACGTGGAAGCTTGCAGCCTCTCAGCCTATGGGAGCCACCTTTCCATGCTGCTGTGTGAGGCTGAGGACTCAACTTTGTCATCGAGACTCTCTCCTGAGGTGACATTTTAGCCCTGTGTCTAGGCCAGAACTGTGGGTCAGGGGCACCTTCCATGGGCTTTCTTGCCACTGTGTCCTTTTTCCAAATCACACTGAAAACTCAATGAAGAGCAAGCAAGCACTCGACTCAGGCATGAAGCCTCCTTAACATCCAAGTCTTCTGATTTCCCTCGCTTCCTTGATTTATACTTAAATAATTATTCATCTGCCCTTCTCAAAAGGGAACTCAGGCCACCTGAACAGAGCAGAAGTAATATATGCTAAACAGTCCTTTACTGCAGTTAATAACTCCACTTACCTTCTGCTCTAAATGTATTTTTAACATGCAGGGCATAGGAGAGGACTTTCTTAAGAGCTATACGAGCTTCGTTTCTCCACTTATGCTTAAAAACAACTAAGTACCTTGAGGTCATAACCACTATAAAAATACATAATCTGTTGTTTTAGGCAGGCTCATTTTACTAAAAATGCTTTATAAATCCTGAGTAATAGGATGTTCTCTCTGTTGGTGTGCCTGGAGTCCATAATACTAACAAGTATCTTTGAGGGGAGCCCATTGTTTTCCAAGTTACTCATCTCTGTTCTGTCTGACCTGCCACAAAATCGTTCCGTGGATTTTGACACAGGCAAATAGAAATGACAAATGCATTGATTTAAACCTTAACCTTGTGTGCTTTCTATACAAAACCTCTTCTGAACTTTGCAGTTGTCATTTAAGCTGTAATGTGCTGTCAGCCTGGTGTGTCTACTTGTAAAGTCATTCCGGGTCTGCATATTGCTCCCAAGGTTACCTTCAAATGCAAAAGCTGTGAAACTTCCAGACATTGTTTCTATTTTTATGTACTGGCTAAACTAAATGACCTTCAGGTGATCTACCTTTTAGGCCAAAGGGCACTGCCAAATTTTTACATATTAGTTTTTTTAATTAAAAATGTACATTTATTTTTCCTAGTGACACCCTTGAAATGAGATTTCAATTTCATAAGGCTCCAAAATACTGATTAAAAGTTTAGGCTTGGGCACCTGGGTGGCTCAGTTGGTTAAGCGACTGCCTTCGGCTCAGGTCATGATCCTGAAGTCCTGGGATCGAGTCTCGCATCGGGCTCCCTGCTCAGCGGGGAGTCTGCTTCTCCCTCTGACCCTCTTCCCTCTCGTGCTCTCTGTCACTCATTCTCTCTTTCTCGAATAAATTTTTAAAAAAAGTTTAGGCTTATCAAATGCCCCACCTGCCATTGGCTAAATTCCTCCACGAAGTTGCTGGAAATGAATTCTCTTTCTCTGAACTCCTTAGAGTACATTGTTCATATCGTTTATCTATCATATGTTACCTTGCATTTTGAGTATTTATTTACTAACCTTATCACTCAAGTTATATCTTAAATCCACTGAGGACAGGGAGTTTGTGTTAAACATCTCTTTATCACCTATCACGGTGCCTTATTATGAGATGTTTAATGAAAATATTTAATGAATTAAAGAATATATTAAAATAATAATGAAGGGGCCCCTGGGTGGCTCAGTCAGTTAGGCGTCCGGTTCTTGATCTCAGCTCAGGTCTTGGTCTCCGGGTTGTGAATTCAGGCCCCGCATTGGGCTCCATCCTGGGCGTGGAGCCTCCTTAAGAAAAGATTTTTTTTTAAGTTAAAATAATAATGAAAAGAGCCTGTCATTTTATATTTATGAATGGTGCAGGATATTTTGCCCAAGTCAAGAGTTGTTTCATACACTTCCCAGTGATAGCTGCTTGGTCACCTGAGAACCGGTGAGTGCCAAGCATGGGAGCATGACTACAAGTCTTCCAGGGGTCATTCATGTCCCCTTACAAAGTGTAGCAGTGGGGCAGGGGCACAGTGTGAGGGAAGAGTCATAGAAACAGAGCAAGAGCACTGCTCTCCATGCCCCTTTAGTAAAATAGATCATCAACATCTGTGTTGTTCGGGCACCATGATCTTAACACTAATTGTTATTCGTCATTTTTATTTTATGCATCTTATAGTATACTCAACAGCAACTGATTATTAATGTACCGGATAGATTTACTTTGTTAGATGGAGATCGTTTCCTCCATGTGATAAATGAGGCAGTGGGAGATTACAGAGTAAAAAAAAATTCCAAAGGATTATATGGCTAGTTAAGAGGCAGAGCTCGGATATGAACCTGTGTGTTCTTGGTTCTAAATCCACTGGTTGTTCCTATGACTCACTTGCCCACCTACTAACAATGTAAATGCACAGTGACTGAGAAGTTACATAAATGTTCTTGAGAGATCCATTTCTGAAACTAGATCAAAAGTTTAAATTGGGGGAAATGTAACTCTAAGATATACCTAATTGATATTCTATAAATTCTGGAGCATAACTTTATTACTGCTCGTTACCAAAACATTCTCTTGCATTTTGAAAGCCTAAGATGTCTATAATTCTGGTATAGAGACTAGAAACTTTTTATTATTACCCTGAGCCACCGCTGACTTTAATGAAGTAGCAGTTTTGGGGAAAGAAAAATAAAATGATAGCCTCAGTTTAACGGCAATGTCATAGGAAGCAATTTATTATAATATGTGTAAAAGAGAGTTTTGGGGTAATTACTGTCAAGCTACCTATCACAAATTCACAATTTCACAATTCACAAATTTTTTAGTGAATTTTTTCTATGTATCGTGTCCTGTTATAGAATGAATACCTAAATGAAGGTGTTAATGCCAGAGTGATTGAATATGAAGATAACCTGCCCCTCCTAGATATGTTTCTGCAGAAGCCAATGGGTCTACTATCCCTACTCGATGAAGAAAGTCAATTTCCCAAGGCCACTGACCAGACTCTTGTGGGTGAGTTTTAATAAAATATGTCTGCATTGTTTTTTGCTGCCGTCGTATAATGCTCTGAATGACTTAAAAAGAATTTTTTTAATTATCTGCGAGAAAATAGCTATCACAAAGCCTGCATAGGTAACTTTAAAGAAGAGGCTTTGGGTCTAATATCTGGACCAGTGAATGTTTAAAATAGGGTGAGAAGGGGTACGTGCACCCCAGTGTTTAGAGCAGCAATGTCCACAATAGCCAAACTATGGAAAGAGCCAAGATGTCCATCAACAGATGAATGGATAAAGAAGATTGTGTGTGTGTGTACATATGTGTGTGTGTGTAGACACACACACACACACACACACACACACACACAGGAATATTATGCAGCCATCAAAAAAACGAAATCTTGCCATTTGCTACGATGTGGATGGAACTAGAGGGTATTATGCTAAGCGAAATAAGTCAATCAGAGAAAGACATGTATCATATGATCTCACTGATATGAGCAATTCTTAATCTCAGGAAACAAACTGAGGGTTGCTGGAGTGGTGGGGGTGGGAGGGATGGGGTGGCTGGGTGATAGACATTGGGGAGGGTATGTGCTACGGTGAGCGCTGTGAATTGTGCAAGGCTGTTGAATCACAGACCTGTACCTCTGAAACAAATAATACATTATATGTTAAAAAGAAAAAAAAAGATAGTAGGAAGGGAAAAATGAAGGGGGGAAATTGGAGGGAGAGAGGAACCATGAGAGACTATGGACACTAAGAAACAAACTGAGGGTTTTAGAGGGGAGGGAGGTGAAGGGGACGGGTTAACCTGGTGATGGGTATTAAGGAGGGCACGTATTGAATGGAGCACTGGGTGTTATACGCAAACAATGAATCATGGAACACTACATCAAAAACTGATGATGGAATGTATGGTGACTAACATAACATAATAAAATAAAATTAAAAAAAAATAAGGTGAAACATTTAGTGATGAATTAAACAAGTTTAATATTGGACTTCTTACATTGGTAGAGCCCCAGTCATAGGATCTTATGTTAGAAATAACCTTAGAAATTATCAAGCCCCCCCTCCTCAAAAAAGAAACTACCCAGCCCCAAATTAGAAATTGGAGGGCAGAGCAAAAGGCCAGCTCTGGAATTTGAAAAGAGATAGCTAATGAGAAGGCAATAAATTCATCTAGACACTTGTCTAATAGAGGCAAATAGCCTCCAATACCTTAATAATCTCTAAATTACAGTACATTAATAAATATTCACAATAGTCCTGAGTCATCAAAGAAAGCATAAACATATTCATTTTTCTGTTTGAGAAGGCAAAGATATGTTTAAAAGATTATCATCTAAAATGGTTACAATTAAAAACGTCTTACTCCTTAGATTAAAAAATAAAACTTTAGCTTGTTCAGGTAAAAAAATCATTTTTTAATGTAGAAATACTGTATTCCCTGATGGTTGGAGATATTGATTATGTATAATAAATATTTGCAGAAAATTTGGATTCACATTTTCTCTTATTTACTTTGGGTGATAGAGTTTGTTTCTTACCAGTAAGTCTGTGATGTTGCTTCCTGCTGACTCACTCATTGGCTTATTCTCTCCTCTCATTGGACAGTACTGATGGAAAATAAAACAACCCCAAAGTTCTGGGGAAAATTGTCTCATAGCAATCACTTGATTTTTGAGGTTAAAATGTCCCTTCTAGGACATGGAGTAAAAAATTCTCTGAAGGTGACACAATTGTTACAGGACTGTAACTGCCTTTATGACCCTACATTTTTCCTATGTAATCAGTAATAACTTATTCTAATAGAAAGGAGAGCCAGAATACCAGATTTCTAGGGTCATGGCTTCACATAAAACTGGTTTCACAAACCTCTTTGATCAGTTCATCTCAGGTAGTTTCCTTCCTCTCTACCAGTGGCCCACAAAATGTGGTGCCCAGACCAGGAACATCAGCATCCCCGGGGAACTTGCTAGAAATGTGACTTCTTGGATTCCCCCCATGCCCAGACCTACTAAATCAGAAACTCTGTGTTTTAATAGGCCCTCTGGGGGTGGGGGGTGGGGTGGGCTTCTGTTGCTTGCCAAGGTTTAAGAACTGCTGCTCTAAATCATAAAAGAATGGTTAAATTCATGATCTTGAGTTTGGTCTCACCATTTGTGCTCCAAATCTCATTTATCAGCTATGTAAAATTGTCTTTTCACTGCACATTATCCATTTTATAGTGAAAGAGATGATTCTGTCAATCAGTATTTTCTGAGGATCTCTTTACATGGCTTGATAGTGGAGTTCAATTTTTTTTCCTATAGAAAAATTTGAAGGTAACCTGAAATCACAGTACTTCTGGAGGCCCAAAAGAATGGAACTTAGTTTTGGAATTCACCACTATGCAGGAAAGGTAAGAACTATGAAGAATTGTGACTGAGTTTCTCTTAGTCCTTCATCAAATAATAAGGATAAACATGAAAACTATGGCCCGAAATATTTACAGATAGTTATAATGAGATAGCCATCTGTTTCTGCCCCAATCTGGCCCTGTCTGTTCTCCAGCTTCCTACAGTCTGTCCTGAAAAGGTAAACAAAAAATCCTTCTCCCACTTTTTCAAACACAATCTTATAGGTTTTCTAGAGGAATTTTTATTAAGAAACTAAGGGAAAACAAGAAAGAAAAGAAAAAGAGAAGTGTCAGAGCTTCCATCTTTCTGATCATAAGATCTGGCTTTGGATGAGATTGGCTGGCGATGGGGACCTACTTTTTCCTTCTTTTCATGATAGCTGGGAACCTTTTGTATAAACTGCCTTTTGTAGACTTGAGGTACTTCTCTCTCCACAGAAGCCTTTGTCTCTCCTCCTGCCCAAGAGGAGAAAGTGCCAGATTGGAGGTGTTGTCGGATAATGGAGCTAACCTAGGTGGGGTTGACTGATGGACTGTTCAGCAGTTGTATGTTTATGCACTGATAGATGCACATTCCCACGGCAGAGCAAACCTCAGATATATTGTCCTAAACCCAAGGATGCTCTGTTTCCCTTCCGCAGAGAATAACAGGTCATTCCTTCACAATGATGTTGTAAATATTGGAGGACTGAGAAGATATTAAAATCAAGAAAGAAATGCATAGAATGAGAAATACATGAACAAAATGAAATTAACACAGAACCTGGAAGATTTAGGTCTACTAGGACTTCTCTAGTCCACAGACTTCAATATTCCCCAGACTTTTGTCACTGAAAAAAAAATCTACCTTAAAGATTTTAGTTTTGGCCTCTCCCATGGTGTTCAGCATATGATTTTTCCAAATAAGCCTTCTCTAAAAACATCCATTAAGAATTTCCTCTGATCATTTTATCCAGTTGTTTTTAATACCTGTATTAGTCTGCTTGGACTGTCATAAGAAAAATAATGCAGGATGGGTGGCTTAAAGCACAGAAACTTATTTTCTCACAGTTCTGGAAGCTAGAAGTCCAAGATCAAGGTGCCAGCAAGGCCGATGTCTGGTGAGAACTCTCTCCCTGTCTTGCAGATGGGTGCGTTCTTACAGTGTTCTCATGTGGAATCTCCAGTGTGTCTTTCTCTTCTTACAAGGATACCAGTCCTATAGGATTAGGGTCCCACCCCTAGGACCACATTTAACCTTAATTACCACCTTAAAGACCCTATCCAAATACAGTCACATTTGGGATCAGGAATTCAACATATTAGTTTTGGAAGGACACGATTCAACCCATAACAACAACCATATTAGATCATCCATCCTACAGAAATCTCTGGGTCACATTGATCTTTAGAAAGTCTTAAAATTATTTAGAAGTGCCAGAAACATGAATACTCATAGTGTACCTAGACCATACTACTTACGGAGACGAAAATCTATAATGGCCAATTCATTGCACGGGAATCAGTTATCGTAGAAATGAGAATCCCTTGATGGCCCAGGGTGCCTCCTTTATGCCACCCTCAACCCTCCAGAGAAAGGAAACACTACCAAATTTCCAATATAATAAATGAGAGGAATCAAACCTTTTTAATGATTTTAACCCAAATAAAATTAGCAAGACACAATTTTTCTCTGACAAAATATACTCTAGACCTGGAAAAGTTTGCTCCTCCAACCAAGTTGTAAAGGACTACCTTTATAAATCTTTGTATACCTGTCGCTCAGCACAGAGGAAGTTCTCAATCAATACCTACTGATGATTCTGCTGCTGTTGATGGTGATGGTGATGATAATGAGAATGACATCGTTTGTGATACTGAAACGTACTTTATCAACAGGTCCTCTATAATGCAAGTGGGTTCTTAGCTAAAAATAGAGACACTCTTCCAACTGATGTTGTGCTGCTTTTGAGGTCATCAGAAAACAGTGTAATTCGGCAACTAGTCAATCACCCTCTGACAAAAACAGGTAAGTTGAGGCAATTTCCTTCAACTGAGAAAGTTCCTCAGGCCCAATCCAGTAGTTTCTGACTGTGATTTTCATGAGTATAATCCTCAATTTCTTTATGTTGGTTTGTTTTTAGCTCACTAAAATGCGTTTTTTAATACATTCTGCCCAGATTGTCTGAAGAACATGTAAAAATGAATATAAACAAACTAGGTTTTCAATAAAGAAAGTGTCTGAAGAACTGACCAAAAAATATGGTGGTATTTTAACTACTCACTAGAAGAATATGCTCACCTCTAAAAAGTTCAGAATGACGTCTGTTTCAGGACTGGGCAGCTTTGGGGTGGTACTTTAAGACTCTAAAGGTTTAGGGGCGCCTGGATGGCTCAGATGGTTAAGCATGTGCCTTCGGCTCAGGTCATGATCCCGGGGTCCTGGGATCGAGCCCCGCATCGGGATCCCTGCTCTGCAGGAAGCCTGCTTCTCCCTCTCTTGCTCCCCCTGCTTGTGTTCTCTCTCTGGGTGTCTCTCTCTCTGTCGAATAAATTAAAAAAAAAAAAAAAAAACCTTCAAAAAAGACTCTATAGGTTTAGTGAGCTCTGCCTTATTGATTAAAAACTTAAATGCGTTTGCTCCACCCAACCAAATACATGTTTGCATTTGCTTTTAAGTAGGAAAAAAAATGTAGTTTGGGTTATTTTTCTTTATTGGAGTTTGTTTTATTATTTTGCATTTCTTTTTACAGTTTTATTGAGATATAACTGACATAATAAATAGCACATGTTTAGACAGTAAAATGTGATGAGTTTTTGACAGGCATAAACACCTATAAAACATTACTACGCTCAGTAGTGAGTGAACGTATTCATCACCCCCAGATGATGTTTCCTCATGGCTCTGGAATCCTTCCCACCACCACTCCTGACCCCTCTCCATTTGTTCTAGCACCGTTGGTTGAAAGAATTGTTCTTTCCCCCATTGAATCGCTTGGGTGCCCTGTTGAAAATCAATTGACTATATACATGTAAGTCTATTTCTAGACTTTTCACTGGTATTTGTCTATCTTTATGGCAGTACTACACTTCTTGATCACTGTAGCTTTATTAAAAAAAATTGAAATCAGGTAGTATAAGCTACCCAACTCTTGTTCTTTTTCAGAGTTGTCGATTATAATTCCTTTGCTTTTCCATAAAAATTTTAGAATAAGCTTGTCAATTTCTATCAAAAATCCTGGTGAGATTTTGATTGGGATGCACTGAAGCTATTGATTAATTTTGGCAGAATTGATATCTTCACAATATTGGGTCTTCCAATCAGGGAGCACAATATAGCTCTCCATTTATTTAAGCCTTCCTTAATTTCTCTCAGCAATACTTTGTAGTTTCCAGTGTATGAGTCTTGTGTATCTTTGTCAAATTATCTGCTAATATATCACATTTTATGCTATAAATATATAAATATATTTAAATTAATTTAAATTCTGTTTGTTGCTAGTATATAGAAATCCAGTTGATTTTTGTGTTTTGATCGTTCACCCTACAGTGTTGCTAAGCTCATTTATTAGAGTAGCTTTTTTTGTAAATTCCATAGGATATATAGATGATCATGTCATCTGTGAAAAAAAAGTTTGCCCTTTCTTCTCCATTCTGTTTACTTTTTTTATGTCTTCATCTTGCCTGGTTGCACTGGCTAGAATCACCAATGCAATATTGAATACAGGTGCTAAGAATGAACATTCTAGCCTTATTCCTCATCTTGGGGGTAAAGCTTTCAATTTTTCCCCAATAAATATGATGTCACCTGTAGGTTTTTCATAGGCGTTCTTTCTCAGGAGGAGAAATTCTTTCTATTCTTAATTTTCTGAATATTTATCAGGCATGCATGTTTGAATTTTGTCAGATGCTTTTTCTGCATCTACTGAGATGTTCATTCATTTATTTTTTAATCTGTAAATATGACGAGTTATGTTGATTGATTTTTGAATGTTATGCCAACTTTTTATTCCTGGGAAAAACCTGACATGGTCACGATGCGCTGGACTTTTATGTATTGCTAAGATTAAATTTGCTGACATTTTGTTAAAGAATTTTTGCATCTGTGTTCATGAGGGATATTGGGCTATAGTTTTCTTCTAATTTTTTTCTAATGTTGGGATCAGAGTAATATTGGCCTCATCGAATGAATTGAGAAGTATTGCTTCCTCTTCAATTTTCAGGAAAAGTAGAGGGAGTATTATTTCTTTCTGAATTCCTTTATAGAATTCACCAGTGAAGCCATCTGGGCCAGAAGGGGTTTTCTGTGAGTAGGTTTTGGACTACAAATTCAATCAAACTGTTCAACACATATAAGGATATTTAATTACCTAATTTTTTGAATGAGCTTTAGTAGGTTGTATCTTCTAAGAAATTTGTCTGTTTCATCTATGTAGTCAGATTCATTGACATAACGTCAATTATAATGTTCCCTTATTATCCTTTAATATCTATAGATCTTGGAGTTTTATCAGCTCTCATTCCTGATCTGAATCTTTTGTGTCCTTTTTCACCTTATTCTTGATAGATTTTCTAGAGATTTGTCAATTTTACTGATCTTCTCAAAGAACCAGCATATAGTTTATAGTTTCACTGATTTTCTCTATTGGTTTTGCTTTCTATTTTGTTGATTTTTTTTTCCTTCTTTTTTCTTTCTCTCTCTTCTGGGAGGAGTGGGGGGAGGGCTTTTTCATCTTTGTTTCCTTTCTTCTGTTTACTTTGGGTTTTATTTTGTCTTCTTTTTCTAATTTCTAAGGTGAGACCTTAGGTCATTGATTTAAGAAAACATTCCTTTTCTAATATAAGTACTTATATGGACTATAAGTATTATATTTCAGTTCTAAAAATATTGGGATTTTTCCAAATCTTTGTGTTGTGGCCTTCTAATATAATTCTATAGTGCTCAGAAAGCATATTTTGTATGATTTAATCCATTAAATTTACTGAGACATGTTTTAATGGCCCTGAATATGATATATCTTATTTTATGTTTCATTTACACTTAAAAATTATGTATTTTCCACTGTGTTGGATGGAGAGTTATATAAATGTCAATTGGATCAACTTGGTTGATAGTATTGGTCAAATCTTCTATATCCTTGCTGTTTTTTTCTCTCCTGGTTCTACCAGTTACTGAGAGAAGAGTTTTGAAATATCTGATTATAATTCAATTTATCTATTTTGTCTTTCATTTTTATCAGCTTTTGCTTCATGTGTTTTTAAGATCTATTACTGGACACATAAACATTTAGGATTATTATAGCTTCTTGATGACTAGACCCCTTTATTATTATAATATTCTTTGCTCTGAAATCTACTTTGCCTGATAATATGGAGACTCCAACTTTCTTAGGATTAGTGGTTGAATGGTATATCTTTTTTTACACTTTCAAATTCATCTTATTTTGTGTTTGTATTTAAAGTGGGTTTTTTTTTTTTGTAGACGGCATGTAGTTGGGCCTTTTTAAATTGTGACGATCTCTGCCTTTTAATTGAGGTGATCAAACCAAAGATATGTTGGGTTTGACTGACTCTACCATTTGATGTGTATTCTATTGGTTACATCTGTTATTTTCCCTAGTCTTCACCTGGGTTCCCCTCCTTACAGTGTAAAATCTCTTTAGACAGAAACTGGGGTCATCATAGGGCTCACCTCATTTGTTTCCCCTCACTCAGGGATCAGTGTCCTATACTGCTTGATGCACGATATATAAAAACTGTTATTCCTAGACAAATACTGTATGATTCTTCAGAATAAGGTACTTAGGGCAGTCAAAATCATAGAGACAAAAAACAGAATCATGGTTGCCAGGGGCTGGGCGTGGTAGGAATGGGGAGCTAGTATTTAAGGGGTATAAAGTTTCAGTTTTACAAGATGAAAAAAATATGGACATGGATGGTGGTGATGGTTGCCTAACATTATGAATGTATTTAATGCTATTGACCTGTACACTTAAAAATGATTAAGATGCTGAATTTTATGTTATGTAAGTTTTACAATAAAAAATGAAAAGGAAGAAAAACGGTTACCTCATATATTTTGTATTTTGTATTTTTTTTTTTTTTTGGTTATTTCAGCTAATTCAGTCTGTGTTACTTTATCGTGCCCAGAAGCAAATGTCTTCAGTTTTGACTTTAACCATTGTCATCTCTTTCTATATCCACCAACTGCGTCTGTGCACCTAATCTCATGTTTTTTACCCTTATAAAATATGCAACCAGGTTCTCAATACTATGTTCTGTCTCCTTATTATCAGCAAAACCATGTTTCATTAGCCAGGGAGAAGAGAATTTCATAATCAAAGATGTTTCAGTGACTGAATCTCAAAGCTATCAGAGGCATTTGGATTTTATATTCACCTAGATGTGCAAACATAATAATAATGATGACAACAATAATAATACATAAATTTGTTTAGAAGTTGCAATGTGCTAGGCACTGGGCTGACTACTTTTATTTACTCCTAATAGCAACACTCTGAGGAGGAATTACTGTTACAGATGAGACATTGAGTCTTGGAAATGTTGAGCAACTTTCCCAATGTTGTTCCTGTGGGAAGTCTTAGAAGTGGCCTTGAAAGTGTGGGTTTTCCAATTCTGTATTATGCTGTCTCCAAGATTCTAAGATAACCCTTTGCATGTATGACTTTAAATATGAAATACAGTTCAGCCATTATTAGGAGGAAATGTACCACAATTCCTTGCAGCTCGCATCTCTACCTTGGTTTATTACAGGTTTGTTCATCAGGTCAACTATAAAGGCAAAGTGGATATATTTTCTGAAATTAAGATCTATGCTAGGGCACCTGGGTGGCTCAGTTGGTTGAGCGGCTGCCTTCAGCTCAGGTCATGATCCTGGAGTCCCTGGATCGAGTCCCGCATCGGGCTCCCTGCTCAGTAGGGGGTCTGCTTCTCCCTCTGACCCTCCCCCCTCTCATGTGCTCTCTCTCTCTCTCTCTCACTCTCTCTCTCAAATAAATAAATAAAATCTTTAAAAAAAAAAGAAGATCTTTGCTAATTTTAGTTCCTGTTGATACACGTTAATGAATTTTTAGGTTTTCATTTAAAAAAAAGGCTTTCATTTATTTTGTTGTTAAATAATTTGATGACTAGTGTATAAATTTTGTTACATTGAAATTATTAATCCCTTAGTAAATTTCCTCTAGTTTTTTAGTTTTCAGAAAAACTTAAATTTTTAGTTCTTATTTGGCTAACATTAAGTAATGGTATCTATTCAGTAATGGGTCTATTCTAATTAATGTGCTACTAGTCCTTTGTATAAGTCTGTAGTAATTTTGGTAATTCTTTTCTAAAACTTTCCCTTAAAAAAAAAACAAATGAAAGTCCACAGCTGCCCCTCTGAAGACCATGTGGTACTATCTCTGGCCACTCTGCTGTCTGCAGTAAGTTTCACAGTCGAAGAGTAAACAGTGCAGTGTGCAGCCCAGCGTGAAAGCCAGCACGCACACCCATTGTGGCACTTTTCTTGATAACGAGGGAAGGGGGACGACAGCACAGTAGAGGCACTGCCAGCTACATCCCAGGCAGGGTCCCACCAGCATCAGCACTTTGGAGCCAGGCTTTTGCTACCACAAAGAATGTGAAGGATTTGTCAAAAACATGTAGTAGCCTTGGGGCACCTGGGTGGCTCAGCTGGTTAAGCGCCTGACTCTTGATTTCGGCTCAGGTCATGATCTCAGGGTCTGGATATTGATCCCTGCATCAGGCTCCATGCTGGGCATGGAGCCTACTTAAAATTCTCTCTCCCTCTCCCTCTGTCCCCACCCCACCCCTGGCATGCACACACACACACTCTTTCTCTCTAAAAAACAAACAAAAAAACATGTAGCCTCCACTTCTCACCTAAAAGAATGAGAGTGAAAAAGAAACAATCTTTCTGACGTGATACTGAATTCTGGAGATGTATTTGAACATTACTGTTGGGATGATGAACTCTTGGATTGTGGGTTGGTTAGTTATTGTTCTTGGTGAGAGGTGGGACAGGAGAGAAGATGAACTAACATTTCTGGGTGCCTACCATGCACCAGACATACTGTCACATGTCATCAAAATTCTGGGAGGCAGACAGCATTATCCCCATTATACGGTTTCAAAATGCAACTCAGAGACTAAGTAAATGATCCGCGGGCAATACGATTTAAGTACCACAGCTGGTATCCAAATCCAGGTCTTCCTGGCTTCTGGGGCCATAATTTTTCACCACACCAAAATATTTTCACAGCCTCAAGTTGTGCATATTTAAGTAGCCCTAGTAAGAGGCACTTATTTCTGAATGTTAGATTGAACATATCCATTGCTCTTAACCATTCTTGATTTTCTTATAACCATTTCATATGAATTAATAATCCGTATGATTTTCAAGGCCCATTGTAAAGCTTACTTTTGCATTAAAAAAAATCTCAGATGCCATTTAACACACACACACACACACACACACACACGAAGCAAATTGTTCCCTTTATCAGAATCACGCCATATCTTGTAGCAGTTAAAGGAAATCCAACACTTACCTGTATTTTTTTCTAACCTCAAGGCTGGGGGTTTTTTTCTGAACTTAAAATTTGTCATAAATTTTTATGTAATATTTTATCCTTAAATTTCTCATAAATACTTAAGCAAGGATGAATATTGTGGCATCAACAATGTTTATTTTAATACTTAAGTAAATGAGGAAAGTCTTCTAGTGATGAAAGACTCTAAAATGTATATTAATTTCATCCACATTCCTATAGGTAATCTGCCACATTCTAAAACTAGAAATATAATAAATTATCAAATGAGGACTTCAGAAAAATCAATCAACTTGACAAAGGTAAGAAAATGCATCTTGCATGACAGTGAGTCTAAAAATCTAACCTTTACAACAACAGTGTGTGTGTGCTCCTAAAAGTAAACAGCATTTTACTTAGGTATTCTCCCTTTGATCTTTCTTTTCTGCTTAAACAGCTATGTTATGTTCATATTACTGCTAGCCACTAAAATAATCATGAATTTGTGATACCTTCTTAACTCTTCCTTTATAGCTCATTTCAATGTTACACTAAAACCAACTAAAAATATATTAGCTAAGGTCTGAGACATTCACATTCCCTGCAAGACCAATTAAAATTCCAGTGAGGCTGACAAAACAATTACCCTAGTAAAAATATTAACCTTTTGTCATTTTATGTATTTGAATGCATAGACCATGATAACCTGAAGGAAATTCCATGCGCTTCTTGTAGATCATAAAGTACAGTGGATACTGAAGCATCACTGTCTTTCTTGGTCTTTGTAGGATCAAAGTGGAGAAGCCACAGGTCATACCATAGAGACTACCAACATGAAGACACAAACAGTTGCATCATATTTTAGAGTAAGACATTAAATGATGGTGTGTTGTACTTAGGAATGTTATTGATTGATTGATTTTCAAATAGGGGGAGGGGCAGAGCGAGATGAAGAAAGAGAACACTAAGCAGGCTCCACGCCCAGTGCAAAGCCTGATGGGGGCTTGAATTCATGACCCATAAGATCACGACCTGACCCAAAATCAAGAGTCAGAGGCTTAACTGACTGAGCCACCCAGGTGCCCCAGGAATGTTATTTATTTTAAATGAGAGTTACAAATCAAAAACTAGTAATAAATATCAGAGTACTATTAGCAAAAGATAATTCTCATTGTATTCCATTTACTATTTATTAGATACAGAATATAGTAGAGAGTACTGTCAAAAACCTATGGATGGTTTGCTTTGATATTTTATCTATAAGATTATTGCATACTAAGTCAATCTTAATGGAAGTTTATACCTTGGTTAAATTTGTCCAAAGAACCAAACACATTTGCACTAGAACAAAACCTGACAGAGTGTTTAATTCAGTGCTATGATAACTACTTATCACTTCTCCATCCCACTCCTAAACGATCTTGCGGTGGGCAAATGGGACAAGGCTGAGCATCCGGGTCCATTCCATATCTCTCTGCACATAGACAAGATGAAAACCTCAAAAGAAAAAGAACTGGTATAAGCATGGGGCAAGGAGAAGGAATACCAGGGAAACATAGTAACATGCCAAGAAAGTCAGCCACTGTGTCCTTAGCATAGGGTCAAGGTGACCTTTCTTACCTTTTTTCCCTGGACAATACGGGAGAAAAGGAAGATAAGGAAGATAAGAAGTACTTTACTTCCTCTGTGCTCCGAAGAACTCTAGATACCCCTGTCCTCATTATTGGTGTCAGTTCTTATTTATCTCTTCTGATAAAATCGTATTGGGGTGCCTGGGTGGCTCAGTTGGTTAAGTCTCTGCCTTTGGTCAGGTCATGATCTTGGGGTCCTGGGATCAAGCCCCGCATTGAGCTCCCTGCTTGGCAGGGAGTCTGTTTCTCCCTCTTCCTCTGCCTCTCCCCACCACTCATGCTGCCGCTCACTCGCTCGCTCGCTCGCTCTCAAATAAATAAATAAAATCTTTAAAAACAATTAAAAAATAATAATAAATCATATTAACCAGCCAATGAAAGTGGAGAAGATACTAACTAAAAATTGGAAATTATTAATAGTATAATTTAAGGCGGGAGAAGGGGAGGAAATTAGGCTAAATTTACTATAAGTAAGTGTTCAGTGAGTAAATCCAGTTTTCTAACAGAATCATAAAATGCTTTTAAAAATAGCTGGGTAGTTTTATTAAATATTTTTTCAAGTCATAAGCTCATAGCAGACAGTGTGTGCTTAATCAACTCTGAGTAGCATGGTAGTACGTTTATATGCTTCCTATCTCACATTTGCTGCTGGTACATTCACCTTACCTCAAGACCACAGCAAAGCTAAATTAGCAAGCGTATTTACAGACAGATTATCTTCCTGTTTTAAGTGAGCTATCCAAGATCAACATCGGTCCACTGTTGGTGACATCCAACCCTGTGTGTATGTTTAGAACACTAGTTCATAAAATCATTGTCCTCCTCAGGCTGAAGTGGAAAGTGATAGAAGATAATTCCATAGAGTATATAATGTATTTTTTTAAAGTTGTTTTTCCTTCTGCGGAGGATGAACGTAGTGAAACACCATGCCTTGGTTCTTAAGACAAACCAGTGCCTAAGTTGCAGCAGGCTCTTTCTCCGAGTGCCAACGGCAAGTGTATCCCTTCCGTAGCTCCCGCGCCCGGCAGGTGCTTGCAGGACTACCAAAGGAATGATGGCAGACAAATGTCATGAAAAGGGGGCTCCAAAGTGGCAAGCCCAGCTGTGTGAGGATCACATCCGAGTTTCGGTGCCCAAGAAGAAGCCGAGCAAACCCAAGGCTTTGTCACTTGTGTAATTCTGTATTTGCCTTGTTCTGGCTTCAGAACCATAGGCTTCTATGTTCCCAACACTAAAAGAAATCCAACCGACGCCAGCTGACTATATTCATACATTGGTTACCTTGCCAGTAAATTGCAGTCCTGGTCTTTAACATGCTCATTTTCTGAGTTTCCACTTTTAGGTGAGCTGTGATTATTCTGTTATACTTAGTTGTCCTGTAATTGGCTACCGTTTTAATAAGCTGTTGCTGAACACAGTTTTCCTATCTATGTGACTTTGAAAATCCTAAAATAAATAAGAAAATTATCAAGTTAGAGCAGATTAGAGTACTTAAATGAATTTGCTTATTTTCGTAACTCCTACGTCCTATATAGTAAACTGCTTTAACTTCTCATTTCTTATTTTAACCCAGGAGATGATTCTGACAGGCCTTGAAGTGTTTACTTTCATACTTTCTATAAAGAAAGAATTGGACAAGGAAATTAATAGTATAAGCAAGAAGTTAAGTCATATGCCTAAATATTATATATCAGCAAGCTTCCATGAAGGGGTATAATTACTTACAAACAAATTATTTGATAAGTAATTTCATCTATTAATTAAAGTTGCCTTAAGTAAGTACAGGCAACCTTTTAATAGTTAAGTTCCGAATTATTGCCCCTACGTTTTTATGAGTAAATCTATGTTTTTAAAAATATCCTATAAATAAAATTTTCATTAATACGGATTTTCCTCCGTTGACTGTGAATTAATGTGAACATTTGTAACATCCAGTTTTCAGAGGTTTTTTTCTTATAATAAAAAGAAAGACTTGCAAGCCGCTAAGTTTCTGTATGCTACACTGAGAAATTTATTTTTTTTGCGTATTATAGTATTCCCTGATGGATTTGTTATCCAAAATGGTGGTGGGCCAACCTCACTTTGTCCGTTGCATCAAACCAAATAACGAACGTCAGGCAAGAAAATATGACAAAGAGAAAGTTCTCTTACAGCTTCGCTACACTGGAATTCTGGAAACAGCAAGAATTCGAAGGCTGGGATACTCTCATCGGATACTTTTCTCCAACTTCATAAAGCGGTACGTGGATTTCTTTTCAAGATTCCAAGTACAGTTTATAGAGAAATTCATCAGAAGAATGACAGGAAACAAAATAGGAAAGAAAATTACTCAGCCGTTCTAGGACGGAGGCATTTTGTTTTTGCAAATGATTTTTCATTGAAAGAGAAGGTAACTGGGCTGGGAGTTTCTGTTGTCAGCTGGGAGATCTGATGTGGTTGCATAGGATACCGGTCATGAGCAGGATGATTGAAAGGCCTAAGTTTCTGTACTGAGCAGTTAGAGGGTCTAGTTCTCAACCCAGTGCTCATGCTGTGTGACCCTTGGGCTGTACCAGTGATTCTCAACAGGGGGAATTTTTGCCCCTCAAAGAACATTTGTTAATGTCTGGAGACATTTTGGTTGTCACAGCTGATGGGATGGGGGTTGCTGTTGGCATCTAGCGCATGGAGTCCAAGAATGCTGCTAAGCATCTTACAATGCACAGAAAAGCCCCCCACAGCGAATAATTATCCAGCCTAAAGTGTTAACCATGCTGAGATCGAGAAACCCTGGCCTATACTGAACCTCATTTTCCCCTCATTTAATGAATCTGTCATGACTACCTGGTGGAATTGTGATAAGGATCAAATGAGATTATCTCAGTAACAGTATTTAGAAAACAACAAATAACAGTATTTAGAAAACAAAAAGACTCAATTAGGTATAAGAAGTCCTTTTTAATATTTGAAATTAATGTAAAATTAATTGAGCTATATATTAAATATATTTTATAAGATAATACATTTGTGGTGATACAGAGGTTTAGTACCTTATATTTTAAATGCCATGTTTCTGATGTTTATCAATTCTATGATTACTATTAGCTGTTAAACTTGAAGTTTCAATTTTCCAAAGTATTACAATTTTCACGTGAAAGCTAGCATTTGAGAAATTCCCTATATATAACATTCTCTGGCCTTTTTCAGAGTGTGGAAATTAGGATTAAGAATAAAACAAAGTTTCTAACACCCCCCCCAACAAAACAAAACAAAACAAAACATCATCTTGTCTAGTGTCAAGCATTCTTTCACCTGGGGTAACCAAGACCCTTACTATTTTAAATAAAATGAAAATTCTAATTATTTTTGCAGACTTTCATATTTTCAGGTATCTATGGTAGTTCTTGCCTTTTTTCCCCTTTGGCACCTGGCAAAGAAAAGAAAGGTATAAAAAAAAAGCACAAAACAGGTTTGAAAGCATTCAGGTATTCAGTAAGTAATTACTGCCTAGCTTGTGTTTTAAGAAATAACTTTTAAAAGCTAGTAAATAAATAATTAAGTCCTTCTGATTTATAATTGAGAAAAAAAGACAAGAAAGGTATTTGTTTTGAGCACCTTGAAATGAAGAAAACCCTACCAGTTCTTCATGATGGAGAGCAGAGTTACACAAATATGCTAACTTCCATAATTGGCAAATCCTCTATGGTAGTTTAAGATAGACTTTAAAACCTCACGCTGTAGGGTTCAGAAGTAGAGCCAGCATCCAATCACTGACTTCCCTTCTTGCAAAGCAGACCCCATTTTATATCCAAAACTAAGAAATGAAAAATATTGGAATTTCTTATTGGCTATCAGTAAATTCTCCATTCTGTACATGAACACAGAGAACCTAAAAATACTTGATATCAAGAAATTTCAAATTAAAATCATAATGTGACCGATTTTCATGTTTTTCATTTTTTAGAAGTTGATCTTTAACTTGCTTAAAAATTAATATAATATTACTATAATTACTATGGAATTTCAGTGACCTTTTCTTTAGGTACAAGGTACTGGGCTGGGGTGCCTGGGTGGCTCAGTTGGTTAAGTGTCTGACTCTTGATCTTGGCTCAGGTCTTGATCTCAGGGTTATGAGTTCAAGCCTCATGTTGTGCTCCACGCCAGGAGAGTGCTAAGCATTGCAGAGGACAGCACATTTTAAAACTGTCTGAGCCTCAAGAATTAACAATCTATTTAAAATTACCAGACTCATAGACATGGAAAGTTAATAAGCAGTGCAGAATAATAAATACCAAGATCCTAGGGAATAATATACACAGTGCAAGAGATCAGAGAAGAGAAAGATTATCTCCAGGAGGGCTGATAAGAGAATCAGGAAAGAAGGTTTAAACTAGAATCTGATAGTAGGTACAGTTTGCGGAAAAGACAGGAAAGGTCTTTCTCAGCATACTGTTTGGCGTGTCAAAACTAGAGGGACTTCGATTTGTCCGGATTAGCACAGTGGGTGTTAGTGAAGTGACAGAAATTGACAAAAGATAAGATGGGATGAGATGGAAAAACCGATCGGGTTAAAATTAGGTGGACAGAGCCTCGAATGCCATATTAAACTTATAGTTTCAGTTATCCATGGTTTTACAACATAGACAGTAAGGAGAACTAAACCTATTTCCTTGATGATATTGTAGTTGAAATTTGCTTATTTAGAAGGACAGAAGTGAGAATAAATTTGTAAATGTATTTCAAAGTCCCATGCTATATAGAATACCAAATTACTACATGATAAATGAGGAAGGGGAAAAATACTAAGTATACAAAGAACACGAGAATAGCTGTTCTGAATACAGGAAGTTCCAGAAATAAAAGGCTAAACCTTTTCTCCGTCACTAATTTGAAAGCTGTCATCTAAATTGGCAAAGAGTCTCAGGAGACAGAACAATTTGCAAAGGCCCTGTGGAGGTGTAAATAGGACTAAATCATTCTTCTCTGTCCTGCCTTAGCCTTTGACTTACCCTCCGTGTATGATGCAAAATTCATCAGATTCTTTGTCTACTCTGTTATAGATAAACTCTTCCGTTTTGTGACAAAGAAATAATCTTAAGGGAAGATACACAACCTGAACTTACCTTGCCCAAGGTGTTTACTGTAGTTTTTTCAAATGAACCCTTATACTCAGAAGCCCCCGCAGTGAGCTCTGTTTTTCCACTAGGCACCTGTCTACAGTGGTTTGGCTACCAGAGCTCTGACTCAAGCAGAACTCACTGAAGGCAGTAGTTTAGTGAAGTTGGTAAGTACATATGCTTTGAAGTCAGAAAACCCAAATGTGGGGGGGAAAAAAAAAAGAAAGAAAGAAAAAATCCAGAAAACCCAAATTTGGGGAAAAAAAAAAGAAAAGAAAAAATCCAAGAAAGAAAATTCTGTCACTATCGAAATCGAAATGTGTGACCTTGTTCGAAGTTACTTTGAGTAACTGCTATAAGCTTCAAGCCTCGATCTTTCTCATCTGCAAATAGGGATGATGGTAATAGTATCTACTCTATATGTGGTTATGAGCATTAAATGAAATAATGTATATGTAGTTTATTTCATAGAACCAAATGTCATTAATACATTTTAGCTATAATTATTTTCATTATCATTCTTGCCTCAGCCCCAAGCTCCCAAAATTACTTTTTACCTACAGCGCTGTGGTCTTGAATCCCACAACATAAACCATGAAGCTAGCCCATAAAATAAACAAAGAAAAAGCCAGTATGTTGACTTTAAAACAAGTCTTTAAAACAAAGGATGCAACAAAGCAAGGGTCTGGGGGCTTTCCTACATAAAAGCAACTGGTCTACCTAGATGGTTATTTACCCAGCAAGTCCCAGAGGCCGGTCATGTCTTCAGCAGACATTTAATTGAGCACCTATGGTGTTCTAGTCCTTAAAAAAAAGATTAACCCAAATCTTCACCCAAAGATTAATAAAAGAGCCATTAAGAAACTCACAGACTGGTTGTGGGAACAGGGAACTAATTATGTACATTATCATACAATGTAATATAAATTCCAGGGACAAGGGTGCTCATCTGCTGTTCACTGCTGCATCCCCAGCACTTAGAAGGGTCCCTGGCACATAGTAGGTACTCAATAAATATTTATCAAGTGAATGAAAGAATAGTGGACATTTTTAATATAAGTGTGCACAGGGCACTCTGAGAGCATGACATGGAGATAGTGGAAGGGAGGAGGAAAAAGGAAGACTTCTTAGAGTAGAAATTCAGATAAAGCAAAGAATCATAAAAGTAATATATAAATACGTACTATAAATATCATATTTTAACTTGAAACATGAACAAATATTCATTTTTCAACCTTTTGATAAGGCTCAATTCTTTTCTTTGAATAGAAGTCCACTAATCAGAGTTTATTGACTCTTTCTTACATAAGCTATCCATAATCCCTTATTTATGGTTTCCAGTTACTATTTCTTGAGATGAGGCAGGAAGTTAAAGACATTTGTGAAACAATCATAGAGCTGAATATTTCTGGCTTCTTAAGATTCTCCTCAACCCTTTGTAATAGCTTCATCCACATTTATTTCCATAAGGTTTAGACCACTTCTTTACAAAGTCTTACCAAAGCATTTGATGCAATTTTGTAGAAACAACTCTCTGGCTTTTTTCACTCATAGTCCAACAGTTTAGGTAATATGGGTTTTTTTTTTAAGATTTTGTTTATTTATTTATTTGAGAGAGAGCACAAAAGCGGGGTAAGGGGCAGAGGGAGAGGCAAACTCAACTCCCTGCTTTATCACCCAACGCCGGGCTCAAACCTGGGACTCCGGGATCATGACCTGAGCTGAAGCCAGACACTTCACCGACTGAGTCATCTAGGTGGCCCTTCGTAATATGTTTTCGAACTTTGTCACCTCAAGTTCAGGTGTAAACAGGTTTGGCAGCAAACACAGCTCGCCAGGCAGGAGCGGAAGCACTCAGGCACATGAGTAAGAGCCACCACCCGTGAGGTCCAAGTGTGCGGTGGACCCCAGTCAGAGCATCTTACCCAGGGAAGGAGAGTGTCAGTTAACCCACTTAGTCTATTCATTAAAGATACATCAGGGAGAGTTTCTAGAATACTGAAAGAGTGAGTCTTCCTTAAAGGAACAAGCCGTGAGGATGAAGGTCGTGCAGACAGAGAGATTGACACATACAAAGGCATGGAGGCATGAGCAATCATGGCCTTTTGGCGTAATTTTAAAGAGCTTTTATGACCAGAGCTCAAGCTGTGCATGTAAACTAGCCAAGGTGAGGTTGGAAAGGCAGGCAGGGATACGGAGGAGGAGGCAGCTTTCATGCCCATCTTCATATATGTCAACTCCTTTTAAATGACTGCTTTTTGGCAGGTGTGACCTTTGCATTTCCAACATTTCTTCTGCTCTCCAAATTACATACGTTGTGTGCCCAGCCTTTGAAAGCACCTGTTTTTGCCATCACAGCTTAGAACTGGGGATGTTCTTGGAGACTTTCAAGTCAGGAAAGAACATGATCAGACTTTCATTTTATTAAGACAATTCAGACAGAGCTGGGCGAGGGGAGCAGGGAGGACATGACCAGTTGGAAGGCAATTAACGGAAGGCAGGATGAGAAGAGATGACAAGTAGGTCAAGGCAATGACAGTAGGAATAGAGAGAACGAAATGGATTTCGGAGCAGTTTTTAAGCTTGTTGGATACACTGAATGGAGACTAGGGAAGAATGTAGGCTGCCACACAGATTTCTAGCTTTATCACCTTTGAAAAGGAGTTGATATCATTCACAGGGGTAAGAACTAGCAGAGGAGAGGGAAGGTGATGACTTGCTGAGTTTGGAGTGCCAGTGGGCTGAGCAGGTGGGGTGTGGAGCAGGCAGTCAGAGGTGATGTGTTTAGAGTTCGTGTAAAGAGGGCAGAAGATGAAGATTCAGAACTCATCCACTGTAGAATGGTTGGAACTCTGCATGTAGAGGAGACACCTGTGGGGAGAGCTTAGAAAGAAACGGAACATTGAGCACACTAGCATTTGAGTGGCAAGTCTAAATATGAGGTATGTCAGGAGACCAACAGGGAGGAGAAGCCGGGGAACAAGGTGGGATGCAATCGTGGGGACACTCAAGCCAGAGAAAGGGGTCAACAATTTCCAGTGCTCCAGAAAAAACACTTAGGATTAGGATGGAAGACATCCCTTTAGATTTCATCACTAAAACATCTTATGTGATGAAATAAGAGTCCCTCTTACTATGTGACTAAATCAGATTCCAGGAGCTGCAGAGCAATGGGAAGTGGAGAAATAGAGACAGTTATTTTAAGCAATCTTTCAACTGATCTGTAAAGCTAGTGGGAGACAGAGAATCATTTCAGGTGAGACAGATGGAGAGGGTTTGTTTTGTTCTAAATGGAAGGAGCCAGAAGAGAGAAAAGGGATTGAAAATACACAAAAGAGAAGAGGGGGAGGAGATGGCATCTAGAACACAGGAAGGTGGAGGGTGGAGATCTCCTCCGGTGAAGAAGAAGGGATCTGTAGCTCGGGAAGAGGTCAGTAGAACTTGCATCTGGCGGCCTCTGGTAAAATAGCAGACCAGCTTATCTGCTGAGAGCAGTGCGGAGGGCAGAGGAGAGAACAGGGCAGGAGAGATTAAATAGTTGTGAGGATTGAGTGAGGAACGTGGTCACGGACACCAGTCAGGATTCTGGGTGTCTCTGTGGGCCAGGCTGACTCAGGAAACAGCGGGGTCACAGGGGAGCACACTTTGAATGAACAGTGCTTTTCTCTGGCAGGTTTCCAAAGCCTGACAGGAGGGCAGAGAACAATGACTGGGTGGTTCAGGTTTGCAAGTTTGCAGAGCACATGCAACAAAAGAACAAGAGGGAGAGAAAGAGTCCAAGATGGCGGAAGGGTAGGAGACCTTAGTTTCGTCTGGTCGCAGGAATTCAGCTAGACAACTACCAAATCGTTCTGAACACCTGTGAACTCAACCACAGACCTAAGAAAAGGATAGCTGCAACTCTACAAACAGAACAAGAGGGAGCTCACCAAGGGTTGCTCATATGATGAACCATGAGATCCTGGCTGGCTCTGGAAAGAAGCAAAACCAGGAGATAGTTCGGGGGATGAGAGGGCAGAGTAGCTCCTCAGTCACAAGGTGTCCACAAGCAAGTTTAGTCCTCAAGTAGGCAGGCCTGAAGGATGAGGGCATGCTAATGGGCCCCCCTGAGGTTATTTGCACAGGCAGCAAAAACTATGATCATCACATCTTTCTAGACCATTCTAGGCCAGGATTCTCCAAAGAGCTTAATAAAAACTGGTTCATCTGCACATTTAACAGAATGACACTTGGTGGAGCTAGAATATGTTCTTCTTAGATGTTTTATCTACGGGCTCATTTTTAGATGAAGAAATTGGTACTTAAAGAGGTTCCCTGATGTGTCTAAATTTACACAGGTAAATTAGTCAAGATCAGAACTCAGTTCTCCTGACCATGCTACCCTAGTCTTCTGCACACCATGGCCTCTGTTTGGAAATTCAAAACCTACCAAAACTCAATGCTTTGTCTCCTCTGGACTGGCAGGTTAATCTTGCACCAAGAAATTAAAAAATAAGGGAGTGTTGAAAACTCTAGAAAACAGCCTTTTTTGCACAAGATTGTTGACCAGGGTAAACCAGTTTTTCTTCCTTTCATTCACCTCCTCAGCTTGAAAAACTTAGGACCTATTTCAGTTCTCTCCTGCATCAACCCCTTACTTGCTTCCTCTCCTCAGTTATCTGTATTAAACCAATAGAGAAAATCTCCAGGGAGAGACATAGTGTAACTCAAGGAAAAATAGTGATAGAAGGCATATATACAGTGGTGGGAGGTTCACAGAGAATTCCTTCATCCAATTTTAAGATCAGCTTCCAACGTTTTTGTGAAGGTGAAAAAAATAAAATCTTTCCCTCTGCTTCTTCCCACTGCAATCCTTCCGCTTTTAGTATCCAGAGAAAGGTTACTTTTTAAAAAATACTCAACTAGGATTCCTGGGTGGCTCAGTCGTTTAAGCATCTGCTTTCGGCTCAGGTCATGATCCCAGGGTCCTGGGATCTAGCCCCTCGCCAAGCTTTCTGCTCAGTGGGGATCTGTTTCTCCCTCTCCCTCTGCCTGTCACTCCCCCTGCTTGTGCTCACGCTCTCTCTCTCTGTCAAATAAATAAATAAATAAATAAAATCTTATTAAAAAAATACTCAACTAATTTTTTTTTTTTTTAGTGATGGAGTTTTTGTGGGGTATTTCAGTGGTAAGTGTTGAAAAGTAATCACTAAACTGAGAAAACAGTGCTCAAGTGTACACAAACAGACCGGTCCAGATTTTTGTCAGTCTACTTTAGAGTTCTGAGAATGCCTGCAGGGTCCTCTGCATTAAGTCTGGGAGTCTCTTCCTGCCCTACACAGAGCTGTCGAGTGTCCACCAGGGTACTGAGGTGTGGAAACTTTGTGAAATACTAACCAGCCCTTTTTCCTGCTTGAAGGTACCATGTTCTCTGCTACAAGTGGAACGAAGAGCCCCCAGTGAGCCCGGACACCTGTGCCGCCATTTTGGAAAAAGCTGGTCTGGATAACTGGGCTCTTGGAAAAACAAAAGTAATGTTTTCATGTAATTTTCAAGAAAAAAACAATTAACAGTTTTGTTGGATTTACTGAGAATTCTAACATTTTACAGTGCTTGAAAATATTATGGCTTTTTTGCATTACAGAATCTCTAGCTTAAAACAGGGAATTAGGTTGATAAATTTATAAAGGTTTTCTTCAGCAAAATGAAACACTTCATTGTCATAAAGATTTCTTTTAAGAAATTCAAGAAAAGTTTCTCTTGAAGATTTATCCAAAAAAAAGATGAAATTTAGAGTGAATATACTTCATTCCAAATAGTATTGAAAATATACTGACATATTTTATCTTTATCACCACCAAATATAGTCAGTAAATAATCAAAATATATTAATATATATTAATATCATATAATATACAGAATATATACTGCAGAGAATCATAATTAACTGCCTCATATTGACCTAATTTTTTCTTCCTGATTCTCAAATCTACTTCTGTTGTAAATTTGAACTCTATTTGGAGCAAACTATTCACCATTGTTAGTAGACTTGCTACATGTATCTAGAGATCGGTGTGTTTACGTATTAGACTTGAGACCCGAGAGATCTTAGCTTATTAATCCCTTAGAGAATGAAGTAATAAATCCTAACAAATTTTGAATATGGAGGCAAGACAGGTGACTGCTTGGATAAAAGATGTAGCAGGCTTCTCAGACATCCTCCAGCATGACAAAAAGGGGGGTAAGGAAATAAAGAACGTACCAGGTCTCAGGGTTATACTGAACAAATCACTGGGGCAGGATGGAGAAAAGAGCCAGTCTAAAGAAAAGTACCCAGAGATTGACCACTCAAAAATAATCACTCTCAGCCCTACCAGAGACCTACAGAGATGGAAACAAATGTCCACATGAGTTATGTCTCAGAGTGGAAGATGCCAGAGAGAATTTTCACAATGTTCATGTAAGAAGTTACTCCCATAACAATTTAAAGGATTTAAGAAATAAATTTATCTTAGGCTGAGTGCCCTAAGTATTCAGTAATCCATATTTCCTTCAGTATTGAGTAAGGGGAGATGCTGAGCACTAAAAAGATGTGTATTTTATTTACATCATTTTCTTTTAGATGATCACAAAGATGAATTTCATCAGGCTGAACTCTCATGATTTATGGTCTGAAACACATGCCTGACTTCCAATGGAGTTTTCACTTTAAAAAGGCGCGTTGCGGTTTCAGTTCTGCATGTTATTTAAGTAGCATTTTAAAGCTATTTGTGTTTTTCCACTTCACCTTTTCCAACTCAAGATGGATAGAAGTATTCAATACAGAAACATTTCTAATGCTGTGCAAAATAAATAAATAAATAAAAAGATGACCTTTTTAAACAGACTGAATTTTAAATGAATTGTCAACAGTAGAATGGACTAAATATATTAACATGTAGAGTCCCATAGAAATTAAAACTAAATTCAATCAAAACCTGTAATGCTAAACTGTTTGCCTCTGGTGCCAAGCTTTCAAGTAATGGAACTAACTTTCAGTGTTTCCAGTTCTTATGACTCAGCTGTTACATTTGAATTGAAGTAACTTTCTTGGTAGATTCAATAGACTCTCTTTTGGGTGACTTTTATTAGTAAATGTATTAAAAGAAAAACAAAATCTTCGTACTTCCTAGGGGAGGTGGAAAACTCTTAAATGAGAACCACTCCAGGCCTTCAGGCTTCTGCATTTCCTGGATTCATTTTGATTCTAGAATGATTGGAAATCAGCCCTCCTTTCTCCATGCTGGCCACAGGGTCTAGTGAGAATGTTGTTAATTCCGTCCGGAGCCATCTCTCTGCGTTATTCCCCTTAGGAGCCCCCGAGGGACAATGTCCCTGCTTTATTCACCTTTGTATCCCCCAGCAGATAAGTTCATAACAGCAGGTCTCAATAAATGTTTGATGGATGAATCACTATAGCTGTAAGTCCTCTATCTTACAACTAGATTTGTAAGATCTTTAACTTTGGGAGATACAGTTGTTAAGAGACATAAAAATTAGCTTTTATCAGAGTATATGATGCTAAAACTTCGATAAAAGAGCTGAACATCCTCCACGTTTACTGGCCCATTCCACAAAATCTGTTGCAAATAACAGTATGATTGCTAAACGGTATTCCTTCTCGAACAGAAGTTTCCTTCAAGAATAAGAATCCGTAATGTTATAGCAAAATCCAGGCCAAAGAAGCAAAAGATAGTGATGTCCATAATATAAAAATATTTAGAATATAGTCTGTTCTGCAAAGCGTAGCACATGACGCGTTCACTTTGTGTGTCATCATTTTATTTGTATTTTATTTTAATCCTTTAATTCAGGTGTTCCTGAAATATTATCATGTGGAACAGTTAAATTTAATGCGAAAGGAAGCCATTGACAAGCTTATTTTGATTCAAGCCTGTGTCAGAGGATTCTTGTATTCAAGAAGATACCAAAAAATACAAGAGAAAAGGAAAGAGAGCGCCATAATAATACAGTCAGGTAATCACTCAGGTGGTCTTACAGTGTAACAAAACATGTTACATTTAGAGATGGACATAAAATCTAATCTTATATACAAACCTCCATTCTTACATAGCTTTTGTGTTTAATTCCAAACTCTGTCACATTGATATTTTCTCTATACCAAATCTAAATCAGGTTGTTTTAGTGATGGACACATTTAATATTTGAGTGCTTTGTTTTAAATAAAATAATTCAATTTTTCAATTTTCTGTCAGGCTTCAATGAAACACAGTTGACTTATTGTGCAAGATACAGCAAGTGATTGAATCAATTATAGATCGCAGGAGTCATATTATTATAATCGATTGACCAATAACATTTTTCCTACTTTATTCCAAAGGTTACATTTGCCGTAATTTTTGACCACTTGATTAAATCTCATTTCGTTAAAGGGCATCCATTTCTTTCTGTTAGCTGTAGGGAAATAATATTCATAATCATACTTCACAATTTTTATTAAAATGTATCAATAGACTTTAGATTTCACTTTCCATTTTTCTATGAAAAACTAAATTAAAACCTGGCATGGTTTAATACAGTATCTTTCAAAATGTGTTGATTGGACTTCCATAGTAAAAACTATATTTTACGCTGTGACCTGATATACATTCATGCTACAAGCAATGCACTCTGATGTTTTCTATTCTGGCTTATCCCACTTCGTTTTTAGGTGCTAGATTTGGCCCACTAAATCGATTTTATAATCCACTGTGAGTTTGCAGCCTGCCTTCTGAAGAATGCTGACATGGTGGGCAGAATAGTTGACTAACATTTGAAAGATTCATGTTCTAGTCCCAGGTCTGCCCATTCGTAATGGTTCATCTCTTTGGGGATTTTAAAGCCCTTAACTTCTCACTGAAACATCAAAATGCAAATCCCTATAATTTGGGATCAAATTCCTTATCCACAATTCCAAAATTTGTAAAACACTGAAGAAAAGGTTTATCATAACTCATCTGGCAGTAAAACATAACCTAATATTTATAGTCCTTTATTCATCGCCTGTAGTAAAAATACAGTCAATTCTGGAGAAATATTCATGTTTTTGATTATGGGATATTGCCCTGGCATGGGGAAATTTACAGGATATATGTTATTTGCTCTGAATTAACTTTATAAAATAAAAAAGTTTAAATCTGAATTCTGAAATATATCTGGCTCCAAGGATAATTGGCCAAAAAGTCCAAAATATACACTTAGATAATAGGGGCTTTATCTCACAAATAGCTGAAGTAATTATCAGCAGATTTTAAGCAAATGAATACATTTTGTCTTTTTCATCAGCTTAGCTAATCTCTTTCATTTCAGTTTCATCCCCAGACTCTCCTCAATACAAAAGGCACTTTAGTTATTTTCTTGCTATAGCTTGTCACCTAGAAGAATCTTGTTAATGAACAATATTTTTTAATGAACAAAATTTTCAATGAACATGTTCTATTTGGAGTCTTTAATTTTCCTCTTTGACATTGATGGTCAAAAAAAAAGTGTTTCTATTCACTTAAGTAATGTTTTTTTTTTCTTTATTCTAATTAACACTACCCCGGACCTTATATGTTTCAGCCACAAGAGGACATCTAGTCAGGAAACAAAGAAAAGAAATTGTTAATATGAAAAACACAGCAGTAACAACCATTCAGACCCATGATCAAGAATTTGACTACAAGAAAAACTTTGAAAATAAAAGGTATAATGATGTTCATTCTTATAACATTTTGACATTATACATTTCTTCAAATCTGCAAAGTCAAAATAAAGTTCACAGTCTTTCTTGTACCTAATCAGGTTCCTAATACTGATCCATTAAATGTCAGTGAACACCTAGTGGCCACTCTTGTGTTCTTTATCCTATTTTGGAGTTCATTGGCATTTCACACTGATGACCACCCTTTCCTTCTACAGTTTTTTTTTCTTCCTAGGCTTCTGCCAGATTGCTCTCTACATTCTGGCTCCTAATTCTAAGTATCCTTTGCTAATTCCTCCTCTTCTCCCCATATTTAAATCCTCCTTCACATCTAAATACCATCATCTCTGGGCTCTCTCATTCATTCCCATGGCCTTAATAACCAATATGCCATTAACTCCTAAACTATAATCCAATCTTCAAAATATGGCTCTTTGCCCTTTCTTCTCTTGAGCCTCCATATAATATTTCTAAGTGCATATTAGCAGATCCACCTGAATTCATTCATACAGAAGGTTTTATGCGAAGCTATGGGGACACATAGATAAATAAGACAAAACCCTGATCTTAAAAATTGCTCACAGAATCATGGAAAGGAAATATAACCAATAAATACATGATTCGAGAAACACGAGTTAACTCTGCTATAAAAATATGCAAAGGGTGCAGTAGGGACATGGATCTCGGTAGGGATTAAGGGAAGGGATGTAAGTATGTAGATTTTGTCTCACTGATAAAACTAGAATTGATGGAAAGATGAATAAGTTGTATCTCCTTGTAAGAGATAAAGATCATTCCATATTATGCAGCCATCAAAAGGAATGAAATCTTGCCATTTGCAAGGACGTGGATGGAACTGGAGGGTATTATGCTGAGCGAAATAAGTCAATCAGAGAAAGACATGTATCATATGATCTCACTGATATGAGCAAGTCTTAATCTCAGGAAACAAACTGAGGGTTGCTGGAGTGGTGGGGGGTGGGAGGGAGGGGGTGGCTGGGTGATAGACATTGGGGAGGGTATGTGCTATGGTGAGCGCTGTGAATCGTGTAAGACTGTTGAATCACAGACCTGTACCTCTGAAACAAATAATACATTATATGTTTAAAAAAAGAAGAAGAAGAAGAAGATAGTAGGAAGGGAAAAATAAAGGGGGGCAAATTGGAGGGGGAGAGGAACCATGAGAGACTATGGACTTTGAGAAAGAGACTGAGGGTTCTAGAGGGGAGGGGGGTGGGGGGATGGGTTAGCCTGGTGATGGGTATTAAAGAGGGCACGTACTGAATGGAGCACTGGGTGTTATATGCAAACAATGAATCATGGAACACTACATCAAAAACTAATGATGTAATGTATGGTGACTAACATAACATAATAAAATTTTAAAAATGTAAAATAAAAAAATTTTTAAAGAAATTTAATGAAGATATAATACTGCTCTTTAATATACATTCCATAGTCAAGTTCCCCAATTGTCCTAATATTCTATATGGCTGCTTTAAAAAATCTAGCATCCAAAGACAATACATTACATTCAGTTTTCACATTTTTAAAGACTTCTTTAAGGAAATTCCCAAGCCTTTGTGTGTGAGTGTGTATGTGAAAGAGAGAGCGAGAGAGAGGGAGTGTGTGTATGTGTGTATGTATATGTGTGTGAGTGGGTGTATGTATTTGTATATGCGTGTGTGTGTGTGTGTGTGTGTTATGCCTTTCACATTTTTAAAATGTCCCAGGTTAGATGTTTGGCAGAACATCCAATTTGCAAATGCAGGATAGATTTATCTGATTTCGGCCTCCTGACTAGATTCAGGTGAGCCATTTTTGGCAGGAGTACTACATTAGTGATGTTGTGTCCTTTTTGGTGCATCACAACAAGATGTCATGATGTCAGCATGTGCCATCATTCATGATGTTAAGGGAGACACATTTTTTTAAATTTTATTATGTTATGTTAATCACCATACATTACATCTTTAGTTTTTAAGGGAGACATATTTTAAAGTCACTTTGGTGAGAAGGGTCATTTCCTGCTGGAAACCCAGGCTGGAGATGGATTTCCCATTGAGGAATAAAATGTCTTGTAAAAAAAAAAGAAAGAGAGAGAGATAGAGATAAAGACCATTCCAGCCCCAATCCCAGGACCCTTGTCTTTTTTTTTTTCCTCCAAATTTACTGGGACTGAATTGACATACAACGTTGGGTCAGTTTAAGGTGTACAACATGATCATTTGATACACGTATATATTGTGAAATAATTACCACGGTAAAGTTAGCTAACATTTCCCTCACCTCGGTAATTACAACTGTGTGTGTGGTGAGAATATTTAAGAACACTTCCCTTAGCAACTTTCAAGTCTATAATACAGTATCATTAACA
This sequence comes from Zalophus californianus, assembly GCF_009762305.2. NCBI lineage: Eukaryota > Metazoa > Chordata > Mammalia > Carnivora > Otariidae > Zalophus > Zalophus californianus. The sequence continues at coordinate 116,266,387 of NC_045603.1, read as the reverse complement.
GTCACCATGCTGTTTATTAGATCTCAAGAACTGATTCATCTTTTTAAAAATTGCTGCTTCATTGAGGTATTTATATATAAAATTAATGATGTACAGATAAAATTCTAAGATATTTAAAGTGTGCATCATGATGATTTGATATACGTATACTTTGTGAAAGGGTTTCCCCATTTAATTCATTACTACATCCATGACCTTACACAGTTCTTTTTCATGCATTTTTGGTGAGAACATTTAAGTTGTACTCCCTTAGCAAAATTCAGTTCTACAAAACAGTGATTACTCCCATGTTTTAGCATGGGATTCTCAGACCTACTCATCGTATAGCTGGAAGTTTATATCCTTTTACCACCCTCTCCCTATTTCCCCCACCTAACCCTTTTACAACCGCAACTCTGTTTCTGTGAGTTTGATTTTTTCCTCTTCTTTTTCAGATTGCACACATAAGTGCTACTATGCAGTATTTTTCTTCCTCTGTCTGGTTTATTTCATCCATGTTATCAAGAATGGCAGGATTTCCTTCTTTGTTGTGGGTGAATAATACTCCATTGTATACATATACCGTACCTTCTTTATCCATTCATCCATTAATGGACACTTAGGTTATCTCCATCTCTTGGCTATTGCGAGAAATACTGCAACGAACGTGGAAGTGCAGAGATCTCTTAGAGATAATTCTTTTGTTTCCTTTGGATATACTACCAGAAGTCAGATTGCTGATATTGCTATTTAGTTTTTTGAGGAACCTCCATATTGTTTTCCGTAATGGCACCAATTTACATTTCCACCAACACACAACATTCTCATTGTGTAAAGATTCTCTTTTTTCACATGTTCACCAGTACTTTTCTCTTGTCTTTTGTGATAATAGTCATTCTAACAGATGTGAGGTGATATCTCATTGTAGTTTTGATTTGCATTTTCCTGGATGATTAGTAATGTTGAGCCCCTTTTAATGCACCTGTTGGCCATTTTTGTATCTTCTTTGAGTAATGTCTGCTCAGATCCTCTGCCCATTTTTAAATCAGGTTTTTTTTTTTTTATTGAGTTGTACGAATTCATTATATATTTTGGATATTAACCCCTTTATCAGATATATGAGTTGCAAATATTTTCTCCCATTCAGTAAGTCGCCTTCTCATTTTATTGATGGTTTCCTTTGCTGCACAGAAGCTTTTTCATTTTATGTAGTCCCACTTGTTTATTTTTGCTTTTGTTGCCTTTGCTTTTGGTATCAAATCCCAAAAAACAAACAAACAAAAACATTACCAAGACCAAAGTTAAGGAGCTTACCACCTACATTTACTTCTAGGAGTTTTATGATTTCAGGTCTTATGTTCAAGTCTTTAATCCATTCTGAGTTGATTTTTGTAGTAGTGTAAGATAGGAATCCAATTTCATTATTTTGCATGTGGCTGTCTAATTTCCCAACACCATTTATTGAATAGACTATCCTACCCCCATTGTATATTCTTAGCTCCTTTGTCATAAATTAATTGACCATAAATGTGTGTGTTTATTTGGGGCTCTCTATTCTGTTCCACCGATCTTTTTTTTAGGTCAATACCACACTGTTTTGATTACTATAGCTTTGTGATATAGTTTGCTTATCTTTTTCTCATTAATTGTATTCTGACTAGTATAGGCATTCTCTGGGGGTATTATGAAGGTATTCAAAATACTAGTATAGCCACTCATTGAAATTATGGGTTCTTGGTACCCCACCTAGTTCTCTGGTCCAGTACTGTTATGCCTCTTGCATAAACCTAAAGATGCTATCGTAGGCCTAGGAAGTAGCCAGTGGAATTAGGAAATTTGAGTTCCAGTAACTTTTTCCAAGTTCAACTTCAAGACAGGTCCTTCTGTACAGATTACAAAAAACCAAAACTCTCTCCTGGCTTTCCTGAGCCAAAATGAAGTTTTTGGCAAAACACCCACAAGTAGCATGTCAGGGTGTCAGGTTATGACTTTTTCACTGTACCTTAGCACCTTTTTCATGGCTATATTGCTCTTGTGAGGGTTTTGTCCTCACCAAAAGAAAAAAAAAAGGCTATGTGGCTCAAAAAAAAACAAAAAAAAATAAATAAATAAAGAGCTGTAGAGAAGATGTTATCTTCAAGATAAGGGAAAATCACTTTGGAAGGATATTGGTAAAGTAACAACTGTGCGATTTTGGTCAACATATTATATGATCATGAACTGTAGCAGGGACACTGCTTCCCTTTAATTTTGTACAATATTCCCTGTGATCAGCAGACTTTGAGCTTATGAAATCCAGCATGTCAGCCTAGTGAACGTACCTTGCTTGCTAGTCTCAAATTTAGGCATACTTTCCACAACCTCTCCTCACTGTAGTACTTCCTTTTGAAGAAGACATGTTTTGAAGTGATGAAATTCCCAGGATTTTGATGCCTCGTTAAGTGAAAATACGCTAGGATATTTCTCATCCTAAGTTGGAACTGGTTTTATCATTTTATGAGCAGCCACCAGAGAGAACATTTGGGAAGCACTTGATTAATATGACTTGAGAAGTTTTTACTCTGTGCTTTTTTTGCCCCTTTACTGTTGTCCCAACATCATGTGGCATGTAGCTATACCCAGAAGAGGTAAATAAGCTCCAGTTTAGTATCATATATTCAGATGCAATCTGTTTTACACAGGGAATCTTCTGTGAAGAAACAGACAGAAAATGCAGTTTCTACTAATGAAACAGTCATTCCAGCTCCAAACAATAAAGAAAGTACCTCTGTAGTGAAGATTTCTGCTTTCAAAGCTGAAGAGGAAGGCACTCTGGCCATTGAAAATAACAACAGAGGATATCAAACTCAGAAAAAAGTGAATAACCTGTTTGAGGAAGCGGCTAAGCAAGAACCACATCTAGTGGGGGACTCTTGGGCAGAAGGACACTCCCAAAAGAAGTATATGAAAGACCTGGAAGAGAACAGTAAGATAAGGAAAGTGGAGAAGGACACTGTGGTCCAGAATTACTACCAGAGGTATGCAGAGGAAAGGAATTCTGAAGAATCCAAAGCAGCATATCTCGAAAGGAAGGCCCTATCAGAAAGGCCAAGCTACCCAGGACTTTGGTCAGCAGAGAACGAGACAAAACAGCCTTCTTTTAAAAAGATTTTGGAACCTAGTCTTAGCCAAAAGTCAGTCTATCAAAACACAAATAACAAGGAAAAAGAAAAGAAGACATCGGTAGTGACCCAGAAGGCACCAGCCTGCAGCCAGCAGAGATGCCATCTGAGGCTGGGGACAGTCCAAGAGAGGCAGGCCGAAGCAACAGTCCGAGCTCGGGAAGAAGACAGATCAGCAGTGTTCATTCAGAGCAAATACCGGAGCTACAAGAGGAGGCAGCAATTAAGGAAGGACAGGGTGTCTTCTTTTAAAAACCAAAAGATTGTTGCGACACCGACCGATGTAGCAAGAAATACTCACGATCTGTATTCTTATCCCACAAAACATGAGGAATCCTGTAATTTCAGGACAAAGAATGACAAAGACCCGAAAACAGTTTTAGAGAAAGAAGCATGTGATTTGGCCATCTTTTCAAAACAGGTATGTAAATAAACAGATTTATTTATTAGTAGAAGTATCTGGGAACTACACAGTAACTAAAGTAAACCTATAGTTCACTGATAACTGATACGTTGTTTCATCTGCTTTTATGAAACTGCAAACCTCTTTTGTCATGTCTCAAGGGTTTTGCTCTTCAAATAGCTATAATTTTTTATAGGCACAATGTGCTGTAAGAAATAATGTAAGATATGATAGAAATCTTGTGTAGTAAGGAGACTAGTAGTCATCGGTTTATACAGCTTACTAAAATGCTCACATTTGACAATGCAAATTTCCATATCTGAGATCTTTCATTATAAAGGGAAAAAAAAGTTTTATAAATCCTCTGAAGTCTATGCTTTTTCTGCCCCAAATTTTGAGCAAACATCACTAGGCGTCAAAATTAGGCATGTAGCCATACTCAGACATATGTGCAATGAAGATGAAAATCTACATGTTATGTCATGACAATGAGGAACTATAAAGAAAACCCACAAAAAAAGATTCCCTGTTGGAGAATATCTTGTGCCATGAGTAGGCATGTTTCAGCTGTTTCTAGAAGGGGGCAGATGGCTTTAGTGCTTCTCATGGGGTGTGCATGGAACACTGATAAATCAGTACTCTGGAGGGAGACCACAGGGACCAGCTCCTGGAAATTCCGGTTCCAGATCTTGCTTTCTGTCTAGGTGTTTGACCTAAAGAAAATCACTTTTTATGTGGGCACCTTTATTTTCTCTTATGTTAAGTGAAGGATTTTAACTAGATGACCTCTAAAATTGCATATTATAAGTTAATATGCATTATCAGGATAATCAATAGCATATAAAATCATGGAAGAAATATCATTAGGGGCACCTGGGTGGCTCAGTTGGTTAAGCGTCCGACTCTTGATCTCAGCTTAGGTCTTGATCTCAGGTGAGATTGAGCTCCACATCAGGATCCATGCTGGGCGTGGGGTGTACTTAAAAAAAAAAAAAAAGAAGGAAGGAAGGAAAGAAAGAAAGAAATCTCATCAGGAAGGAAGGTAGGAAGGAGAAAGAGAGGGAGGGAGGGAAGGAAGGAAGGAAGGAAGGAAGGAAGGAAGGAAGGAAGGAAGGAAGGAAGGAAGGAAGGAAGGAAGGAAGGAAGGAAGGAAGGAAAGAAATCTTATCATGAGTTAGATCAAAGAGGGATTGCCTAATACTCGTGGGTCCCTAAACTCTGCTTTTTTCTCTGACAGGGGCTCCTGGACACCTCTTTCATGTTAGAGGTGTGGCCCAAACATCTCCAACTTCTGGCTGTTCCTAGAGCTCTTCCAGCCCCTTCCTGTTCTATTTTTTTTAAGCACATGGAAATAGAGAGTTTAACGTACATAGGGTCCTTCCTTTCCTTGGTGCATGTGTTTTCTCACACTAAAGACCAGATTGGAGATTTGAATCCTGACCTGCTTTACATCAGAGACGTTGAGGAGATGCAGAATTACCAAATCATCTCCCTAGAGCTGGCTAATAATGTCACAGGAGTAGATTCAGTGCTTCACGGGGACGAAGCTAGAGGCAGAAAAGCAGGGGCCCCACATGCAACCCAGCAGGACAGCTGTGTTAAGGGGGCCGGATGCAGCCCAGACGGAGGCAGAAGGGCCGATGGAAAGGGAGGAACCCGAGGAGAGTGGCTTGAAGTGAGGCTGAGAACATTGGAAAGGAGAGGACGGGGTTAACCCATCCAAGGCAACAGAGGGGTTCTTCGGACTAAATGGCTACAGAGTGTTAGGGACAGAAGCCAGGTCTCAGGAACGCTGGGAGGAGTTGATCAGGACAGAACATTCACGTAGCATGACATGTGTGACAGTTTTAAATGGAAAATGTGAGGAGATGTGCAAGTAGCACAAAGGGGGAGGAGGCTTGGTCAGGGGAGGACTTTTCCAGACCCTCGGTTTTCAGCCCAGGATCAGGGTGGGTTCTGGAGAAAACGTACTTGAGAGTCCCGGGACCGTCAGTCAGGCATTTGCCAGGCCCCGGGGAGCCCTCTGAACTCTTTTCCTTGATTTAATCTGACACATGACCTTCTTTTTAGATATCAAAGTTATCTGAAGAATATTTCATTCTGCAGAAAAAACTGAATGAAATGATTTTGTCACAGCAACTGAAGCCTCTTTATCTGGGTGTCTATCCTCATAAGCCAATTAATAGACGAATTTCTTCTCAGCAGTGCCTCTCAGGTAAAAATCAGTAGAGTTAGAACCTCCTGAAGGGAAAGGCAGTGCCAGATACTTTGTTGGTTTATTAGTTTCTGACCTTTATTCTATGGCAGGTTTGAGGTAACTATGTTTTAACTGCTTTGGGGAGAACCTTCATTTCATTCCATTTCTCAAACGTATATAAAAACTTTTCCAGAATGTTCCACACACTTCCTACTTTCTCAGACCTCATTCTCTCTCTCTTTTTTTTCTTTTTTTGCTTTATATAGACTTTAACGAGAACTTGGCATATGTCACCAGAAGGGAATAGAAAGGGATGGAGTTTGGGGGAGTGGGGCAGGGTACAGGTTTGATAAGAGGGAGTAAAAAATAAAATATATCTATTCCTTTTGTCAATGTATGCAACCTTAAGTAGAGTACGGAAGGTTCAAATCTCCATTCAGATGTACAAATCCAAATGCATTATTACATTTTCTTCTGACCAACCTAAGTCACACTGTGCCCCTGTTTCACCAAACTGGTTGGGGATTCAGACTCAGTATTTATCAGGCCTTCCCCTCTCCAAGGCTGTGCAAAGGCCCTACGGCCTTATACGCCCACCAAGGGATCAAGTAGAGTCTGAGCTCACTAGTTATTTGCCCACACAGTTACTCTTGGGACACGCATCTCCTCGCTGACCTCATGACCCCTTCAAGTCAGGAACTATGCTGCTCCCGTACCTGGAAACTGCAGGGGGCACCTGGAAACGGTCAAGTTGGGAGTCCACACATGTTCTAGGTGGCCATGCTCTCTGCCACCTTATCACCTCCCCCAGGGGCAGCCACCGATAGCCCTGCTGACCTCTGTCTGGGAGAATCTGTATTTATTATCCCTCACTTTCTTTGAGGCTTCACACTCTCTTGCCACCTTGCCCCCTCCCTCCACCTGGACACCTGGCACCACCTCTGCAATGAGTTTGGCTCTTGCCAAAGACAGGAAATGCTGCTCATCTCATGCAGCTTCTGTGAAAATCCCTTAGGCAGGAAAATCCTAAGATGAGCCTGGCTACTGGTCTGATAGGGGAAGAAGGGAAAATATCTTAATGTTTTGGTCAATTATCCTGCCACATTATTTTCAAGTCAAAAGTTGTAGTGAAGCTTTAAAAAAAGAAGAAGAAGAAGAAGTGGCTCTCTGGCCCTTTCTAGCCACTGCTCTTAGGCGCTGGCCCAGAACCCCTTGCTGTTAAGAAGCAACCTAACAAGTCGGAGCCCAGATGCCCACTGGTTTGATGGCCTCCTATGACACATGCCCAGATGGCCTGCTGACGGAGGGGGGAGGCAGGGACTCCAGCTTCTCTCTTGGTTATATGTGCGCAGCCCTGATGAGTGCAGGGCAGTGAGGTCATGATAGTGTCTGAGAAGCAAGGGAAACCCGCAGTGTTCCCTGTGTAAGCAGCTCAGCCCTGTGCTTAAGGGGAAGGGAGGGGTGGGGTGGAGAGGAAGCTTCCTAGGGAGGGGGGAGATAGGGAGGGAGGAGAGGCTACTGATGCTTTGCTAGGACTTACACTTTTTTTTTATGTTAGTCACCAGACATTACATCATTAGTTTTTGATGTAGTGTTCCATGATTCATTGTTTGCGTATAACACCCAGTGCTCCATGCAGTACCCTCTTTAATACCCATCACCAGGCTAACCCATCCCCCCACCCTCTCCCCTCTAGAACCCTCAGTTTTTTTCCAGAGTCCATAGTCTCTCATGGTTCATCTCCCCCTCCGATTCCCACCCCTTAATTCTTCCCCTCCTGCTATCTTCTTCTTCTTCTTCTTCTTCTTTTTTTTTTAACATATAATGTATTATTTGTTTCAGGGGTACAGGTCTGTGATTCAACAGTCTTACACAATTCACAGCGCTCACCATAGCACATACCCTCCCCATTTTTTATCACCCAGCCACCCCATCCCTCCCACCCCCCACCATTCCAGCAACCCTCAGTTTGTTTCCTGAGATTAAGAATGACTTACACTTTGGGGGCGCCTGGGTGGCTCAGTCGTTAAGCATCTGCCTTCGGCTCAGGTTCTGATCCCAGAGTGCTGGGATCGAGCCCTGCATCGGGCTCCCTGCTCCGCGAGGAAGCCTGCTTCTCCCTCTCCTACTCCCCCTGCTTGTGTTCCCTCTCTCGCTATGTCTCTCTCTCTCAAATAAATAAATAAAATCTTTCAAAAAAATTTAAAAAAAGAACGACTTACACTTTGAAACATCTCAGGGACTCTGTGTGTGTGTGTCTATGTGTGTATATTTAAGGAGTACCACGTGATGATGTGATCCAAAATACACATAACGAAATGATTACTACAGTCAATAGTAGTAAATAGTAGTAAATAATAATACATATTATTTAACATATCTTCTCTTCACATAGTTACCATTTGGTGTGTGTGTGATGCGAGCAATCTTAACAAATTTCCAGTATTCGGTACAGTATTATTGACTATAATCATCATGCTCTATGTTAGATCTCTAGACTTATTTATTCTACATAACTGCAACCATGTGCCCTATAACCAGCATCTCCTCATTTCCCCCCACTTCCCCATGGCTGGTAACCAAAGTTCTACTCTCTGCTTCCATGCATTCGATTTTTTTAGATTCTACCTATAAGATCATGCATTTTTTTTCTTTCTATGTTTCACGTATTTCACTTAGCATAATGTCTTCCAGATTTACTCATATCTCTTTGAGGTACTGATTTCATTTCCTTTGGTTATGTACCCAGAAGTGAGATTGCTGGATCATAGGGTAGTTCTATTTTTCATTTTTTGAGGAGCCTCCATATTGTTTTCCATAGTGCCTGCCCCAGTTTGGATTCCCACCAACCGTGTATTAAGTGTTTCCTTTCTCTACATCCTTGCCACAGTTGTTTCTCTTGCCTTTTTTTTTTTTAAAGATTTTATTTATTTATTTGACAGAGAGATAGAGAGAGAGCACAAGTAGGCAGAGTGGCAGGCAGAAGGAGAGGGAGAAGCAGGCTCTCCGCCGAGCAAGGAGCCGGACGTGGGGCTCGATCCCAGGACCCTGGGATCATGACCCCAGCCGAAGGCAGCCGCTTAACCGATTGAGCCACCCAGGCGCCCCTCTCTTGCCTTTTTGATTATATGCATCCTAACAGATGTTGAAATGACATCACATTGTGATTTTGATCTGCATTTTCTGGATGATGAGTGATATTGAACACCTTTTCATATACTATTGGCCATTTGTATGTCTTCTTTGGCAAAATGTCACTTCAGGTCATTTGCCAATTTTTAAATTGGGGTTGCTTGTTTTCTTGCCATTGAGTTGTGTGAATTCCTTATATATTTTGGATATTAACTCTTTATCTGATATTCACTCTTTACCTGATAGTTGGTTGGCAAATACTTTCTCTTGTTCCATACATTGCCTTTTTATTTTGTCAATGGTTTCCTTTGCCGTGCAGAAGCTTTTTTGTTAGTTTCCTGAGCTTTTGGTGTCATATCCAAAAAGTTATTGCCAAAGCCAATGTCAAGGAGCTTTTTCCCCTGTGTTTTATTCTAGGACTTTTATGGTTTCAGTTTAAGTCTTTATCCACTTTGAGGTTTTTTTTGTGTGATGTAAGATGAGTCCAGTTTCATTTTTTTGCAGGTGGATGTCCAGTTTCCCCAGCACCATTTGTTGAGACTACCCTTTCCCCTTTGTGTCTTCTGAGTGCCTTTGTCAAAAATTAGTTGACCATATATGCTTGGGTTCATTTCTGGGTTCGCTCTTCTGTTCCATTGATCTAGGTGTCTGTTTTTATGCCGACATCATATGCTTTTGATTACTATAATTTTATAATATAGCTTGAAATCAGGAAGTATGATGCTTCCAACTCTGTTTTTCTTTCTCAAAATTCCTTTTCAGGGACTTTGAAGAGATCTAAAGAAACAGAATATTATTAGAAAGTTGAATTAGTTCACTTTATTCTTCAATCTGACATTTTTTTAAGTGGACCTAAGAAAAATACCAGAAATAAATTTTTAGCTTATATGGAAAGGATTATAATTCAGTGACATTTCTTTAACTTCAGGTTTAGAGGGAGCACCTTTTTGTTCTATGCACATGTAGAGAGGTTACATACTTCACTACACTTTTTTGAGGCTAACTTGGCAAACACCTGAGTTGTCCTGTGTCCCAGAGAGTAGCAGGGGAAGAGCCTACAAGAGAGAGTGAAGTGGCCTAAAGACACAGAAGGACCTGGGCGGACCTGACAACCCAGAACCAAGGAGAAAGGGAGGACATTGGCAGAAGTAGTAGATGCCAGTGACCAGAGACTAGATAGTAGTTACTCTCAGCAGATGCCGATGAAAATCTAAGAGTAGCTACAGGGCAGATGGACTAGCTTCACTGATGCTGTGAAGCTGCAAAAGCCCCCCACCCCCAGCTTGGATGTGGACCCGGGGAGAAAAGAGGAGGGTCAGAAACCTAAAATGACTAAGTTTACTCATAAGACACTAAGAAAATTGAAAGAGACTGAGTTTAACTCAGATTCATTAAAAATAATGGAACACCTGGGGCTCCTGGATGGCTCAGTCGGTTGAGTCACCAACTTGTGATTTCAGCTCAGGTCATAATCTCATGGTTCATGGGATCCAACCCTGCATCACCCCACACTAGGCAGGGAGCCTGCTTGAGATTCTCTCCCTCTGCCCCTCCCCCCATTCATGCACGTGCATTCTCTCTCTCAAATAAATAAATAAATCTTTTAAAAATAATAATAATGTAATGCTAGAAAATGGAAATGAGCACCAAGATGCAAAAATTAAGTCTCGTTTTAGGAGAATCAAGTTACATTTTTGTACATCTGAATTGTTGTACACTGAAAACTCAACCCTGCGATAGACAACTGCATTTTTGAAAGATCATCCCGATTGCATTATAGGGATAGCATTTGATGGCACAAAGGGTACACATGGAAGGCCAGCAAGAGATGATGGTGGTTTAGATGCAGTGGTGGCTGAAGAAGTGAACTGTTAGAAGCAAAGTTTAGTCGATAGAAGACCTGCCACCTAGGCAGGTGGATAAGTGCATGACAACAGAAGCCACGAGATCATTCAGGAAGTTCACTGACCGTGAGAAGAGAAGAGAGCCTAGAGTGAGAGTTCAGAAACCATACAGATCAGGGAGAGAGGAACCAGCAAAGAGGAGCAACCAGAGAGGTGGGAAGAACACTGGGGAGCCCAGTACCCTAGAAGGCCCAGGAAGAAGGTTTTTAGGGTGTCATGTAGAATGATGCTGACAGAGCAAGTAAGAAGAGAATTATAAAATATCCACTGAATTTCCTATGCATTGAATTCCCCAGAGTTTTTTTTTTTTTAATGTTAGAATAGATACAAATGGAAAAGGAGATGCAAATAATCATTGTGCTACATTGGGGGAAGTTTCACCCACAACATCTGCTAGGCTTTATCATTGGATATTGTCTCTATTCATGTATTTTAATGATCTATGCAACTTTCTAAAAAAATTAATTGAATAGTTTATGAAAGTTTATGGCAAATACAGTTTAAAGAATTCCAACCAACTGAGGTCAAAAATTGGGCCAGATATTGCTTTGTCAGCTGTCAATATTTAATCCCTGCTGTGGTTCTAGATCCATTACTGTACCTTTGGATGTGCTTCTCTTAGCTCAGGATAGGCAAACTCCATTCTAAGTTTTAGACTCTGATTTTCTTTATAAAACAACGCAAGTTTGCCAATCTCCTAACCACATTTAAGCCAAGAATTCCCATAACCTATTCCCTATTTCTCCGGTTCCAGTGATTTCCCCACATATCTTCCTACACGTGCCGACGTCACAAACTTCACACAGGTAGTCAGGTTCACACTTGTTGGAGGAAGTAGATTATCAGTACCACAGTCAGTATTTACTTACCCTCGGAGTTATTTTGTGTAGATTAGTTTTGTCCTCCTCAAATAGATTTTCAACCCTAAGCAAGCAGGACCATGTCATATACTATTCTATACTCACTTTTCTGTTACCCTATTTATTTCACATTCATCACACAGCAGACATTCAATAACTACTTGTTAATTGGCCAGGAAGCTGCTTAATTCCCTTCAAGAATTACAGTACAACAAAGTATAATGGCCAGTGGAGTGAAGATTTGAATCTGTGGTTTTTATAAAAACAAAATTGTAACATTACATTCTTTAAATATTTACTGATTTCTATATATTATCTGATTTTAAACTCCATTCAGGAAAAAAGATTCTTAAAAAAAAAAAAAGGTTTTATTTATGGGATGCCTGGGTGGCTCAGTCAGTTAAGTGTCTGCCTTCGGCTCAGGTCATGATCCTGGGGTCCTGGGATCGAGCCCCCATCGGGCACCCTGCTCAGTGGGAAATCTGCTTTTCCTTCTCCCTCTGCCTGCCGCTCCCCCTGTTTGTGCGTGCGTGCACTCTCTCTCTCTCTGACAAATAAATAAGTAAAATCTTAAAAAAGATTTATTTGTTTATTTTAGAGTGAGCTTGGTGGGGGGCAGGGGCAGAGGAAAAGGGAGAGAGAAACTCAAGCAGATTCTGTGCTGAACATGTGCCCAACTTGATCTCAGAACCCTGAGATCATGACCTGAGTCGAAACCAAGAGTCGGACGCTTAACTGACTGTGCCACCCAGGCGCCCCAGGTAGAAAAGTTCTTATAATATATAGTTCTGTCTCCTTAGATCATCAGAATACTAATCGCCAAATTTGGCACCCCACAGTGCAAGCAGCTGCCCTCACCTGTGGAGGCAGATTTAGGTGATGCACTCTTAGCACAGGTTCATCAGGCCATCCCAGCAGTACTGACCTTCATGGCAAACCGTGCCTCCCCATGAAAAATTTCACTTGGGAAACCAAAATCAAGCTCATTTACAAGTAATTCCATCATTAAAATAAGCCTAAGAGTCACCTGAAATTTTAATTCTTTCGTGATTCTTAAAAATCTATAGGCATCTCCAACTATTTGCTACTCCAAACTTTGTTGTAGGACTCAGTAAGCTTTAGCTGGATTCTGTAAAGTGGCCTGGGAGAACTTCTTATCTATTCTAAAGAAAGCCCTAGGAAACATGTATAGTACACAAAAATAATTAAATTTTTCTTTTAAAAAAAAAGATTTTATTTATTTATTTGAGAGAGAGAGAGCACAACCGAAAGGGGAGGGGCAGAAAGGGAGGGATAAATAAACTCCCCACTGAGCAGGGAGCCTGTTGAGGGGCTGGATCCCAGGACCCTGAGATGGTGAACTGACCCGAAGGCAGCTGCTCAACCAATTGAGCCACCCAGGTGCCTTGACAATTAAATTTTTCAAGCTGATTTTAACAAGCTATAACCTTTTTCTCTAAGATTTCTCTCTGTGTGTGACGTATTTTTTTTAATTTTTTATTGTTATGTTAATCACCATATATTACATCATTAGTTTTTGATGTAGTGTTCCATGATTCATTGTTTGTGCATAACACCCAGTGCTCCACGCAGAACGTGCCCTCTTTAATACCCATCACCAGGCTAACCCATCCCCCCACCCCCCTCCCCTCTAGAACCCTCAGTTTGTTTTTCAGAGTCCATCGTCTCTCATGGTTCGTCTCCCCCTCCGACTTACTCCCCTTCATTCTTCCCCTCCTGCTAACTTCTTCTTCTTTTTTTTCTTAAAATATATTGCATTATTTTTTTCAGAAGTACAGATCTGTGATTCAACAGTCTTGCACAATTCACAGCGCTCACCATAGCACATACCCTCCCCAATGTCTATCACCCAGCCACCCCATCCCCCCCACCCCCCACCACTCCAGCAACCCTCAGTTTGTTTCCTGAGATTAAGAATTCCTCATATCAGTGAGGTCATATGATACATGTCTTTCTCTGATTGACTTATTTCACTCAGCATAACACCCTCCAGTTCCATCCACGTCGCTGCAAATGGCAAGATCTCATTCCTTTTGATGGCTGCATAATATTCCATTGTGTATATATAACACATCTTCTTTATCCATTCATCTGTCGATGGACATCTTGGCTCTTTCCACAGTTTGGCTATTGTGGACATTGCTGCTATAAACATTGGGGTGCACATACCCCTTCGGATCCCTACATTTGTATCTTTGGGGTAAATACCCAGTACTGCAATTGCTGGATTGTATGGTACCTCTATTTTCAACTGTTTGAGGAACCTCCATACTGTTTTCCAGAGTGGTTGCACCAGCTTGCATTCCCACCAACAGTGTAGGAGAATTCCCCTTTCTCCGCATCCCCGCCAACATCTGTCGTTTCCTGACTTGTTCATTTTAGCCATTCTGACTGGTGTGAGGTGGCATCTCATTGAGGTTTTGATTTGGATTTCCCTGATGCCCAGTGATGTTGAGCACTTTTATTTTTTAAGATTTTATTTATTTATTTGAGATAGAGAGAATGAGAGATAGAGAGCACGAGAGGGAAGAGGGTCAGAGGGAGAAACAGACTCCCTCCTGAGCAGGGAGCCTGATGCGGGACTCGATCGGGGGACTCCAGGATCATGACCTGAGCCGAAGGCAGTCGCTTAACCAACTGAGCCACCCAGGCGCCCGAGCACTTTTTCATGTGTCTGTTGGCCATTTGGATGTCTTCTTTGGAAAAATGTCAGTTCATGTCTTCTGCCCATTTCTTGATTGGAATATTTGTTCTTTGGGTGTTGAGTTTAAGAAGTTCTTTATACATTTTGGATACTAGCCCTTTATCTGATATGTCATTTGCAAATATTTTCTCCCATTCTGTTGGTTGTCTTTTGGTTTTGTGGACTGTTTCTTTTGCTGCGCAAAAGCTTTTTATCTTGATGGAATCCCCATAGTTCATTTTTGCCCTGACTTCCCTTGTCTTTGGCGATGTTTCTAGGAAGAAGTTGCTGTGGCTGAGGTCGAAGAGGTTGCTGCCTGAGTTCTCCTTTAGGATTTTGATGGACTCCTGTCTCACGTTTAGGTCTTTCAACCATTTGGAGTCTATTTTTGTGTGTGGTGTAAGGAAATGGTCCAGTTTCCTTCTTCTGCATGTGGCTGTCCAATTTTCCCAACAACATTTGTTGAAGAGACTGTCTTTTTTCCATTGGACATTCTTTCCTGCTTTGTCAAAGATGAGTTGACCATAGAGTTGAGGGTCCATTTCTAGGCTCTCGATTCTGTTCCATTGATCTATATGTCTGTTTTTGTGCCAGTGCCATACTGTCTTGATGATGACAGCTTTGTAATAGAGCTGGAAGTCCAGAATTGTGATGCCGCCAGCTTTGCTTTTCTTTTTCAACATTCCTCTGGCTATTCGGGGTCTCTTCTGGTTCCATACAAATTTTAGCATTATTTGTTCCATTTCTTTGAAAAAAGTGGATGCTATTTTGATGGGGATTGCATTGAATGTGTAGATTGCTCTAGGTAGCGTTGACATCTTCACAATGTTTGTTCTTCCAATCCATGAGCATGGAACGTTTTTCCATTTCTTTGTGTCTTCTTCAATTTCTTTCATGAGTGTTTTATAGTTTTCTGAGTACAGATCCTTTGCCTCTTTGGTTACATTTATTCCTAGGTATCTTATGGTTTTGGGTGCAATTGTAAATGGGATCGACTCCTTGATTTGTCTCTCTTCTGTCTTGTTGTTGGTGTATAGGAATGCCACTGATTTCTGTGCATTGATTTTATATCCTGCCACTTTACTGAATTCCTGTATGAGTTCTAGCAGTTTTGGGGTGGAGTCTTTTGGGTTATCCACATACAGTATCATATCATCTGCGAAGAGTGAGAGTTTGACTTCCTCTTTGCCGATTTGGATGCCTTTGATTTCTTTTTGTTGTCTGATTGCTGTGGCTAGGACTTCTAATACTATGTTGAATAGCAGTGGTGATAGTGGACATCCCTGCCGCGTTCCTGACCTTAGGGGAAAAGCTATGTACCTTCTATCCCTATACTCTGAAGAGTTTTGATCAAGAAAGGATGCTGTACTTTGTCAAATGCTTTTTCTGCATCTATTGAGAGGATCATATGAATCTTGTTCTTTCTTTCATTAATATATTGTATCACATTGATTGATTTGTGGATGTTGAACCAACCTTGCATCCCAGGGATAAATCCCACTTGGTCATGGTGAATAATCCTTTTAATGTACTGTTGGATCCTATTGGCTAGTATTTTGGTGAGAATTTTTGCATACATGTTCATCAAGGATATTGGTCTGTAATTCTCCTTTTTGATGGGGTCTTTGTCTGGTTTGGGGATCAAGGTAATGGTGGCCTCATAAAATGAGTTTGGAAGTTTTCCTTCCATTTCTATTTTTTGGAACAGTTTCAGGAGAATAGGTATTAATTCTTCTTTAAATGTCTGATAGAATTCCCCTGGGAAGCCATCTGGCCCTGGGCTTTTGTTTCTTGGGAGATTTTTGATGACTGCTTCAATTTCCTTAGTGGTTATAGGTCTGTTCAGGTTTTCTATTTCTTCCTGGTTCAATTTTGGTAGTGGATACATCTCTAGGAATGCACCCATTTCTTCCAGGTTATCTAATTTGCTGGCATAGATTTGCTCATAATATGTTCTTATATTTGTTTGTATTTCTTTGGTGTTGGTTGTGATCTCTCCTCTTTCATTCATGATTTTGTTGATTTGGGTCATTTCTCTTTTCTTTTTGATAAGTCTAGCCACGGGTCTATCAATCTTGTTAATTCTTTCCAAGAACCAGCTCCTAGTTTCGTTGATCTGTTCTACTGTTCTTTTGGTTTCTATTTCATTGATTTCTGCTCTGATCTTTATTATTTCTCTTCTCCTGCTGGGTTTAGGCTTCTTTGTTGTGTTTTCTCTAGCTCCTTTAGGTGTAGGGTTAGGTTGTGTATTTGAGACCTTTCTTGTTTCTTGAGAAAGGCTTGTATTGCTGTATACTTTCCTCTCAGGACTGCCTTTGCTCTATCCCAAAGATTTTGAACAGTTGTGTTTTCATTTTCATTGGTTTCCATGAATTTTTTAAATTCTTCTTTAATTTCCTGGTTGACCCATTCATTCTTTAGTAGGATGCTCCTCAGCCTCCATGTATTTGAGTTCTTTCCGACTTTCCTCTTGTGACTGAGTTCTAGTTTCAAAGCATCATGGTCTGAAAATATGCAGGGAATAATCCCAATCTTTTGGTACCAGTTGAGACCTGATTTGTGACCTAGGATGTGATCAATTCTGGAGAATGTTCCATGGGCACTAGAGAAGAATGTGTATTCCGTTGCCTTGGGATAGAATGTTCTGAATATGTCTGTGAAGTCCATTTGGTCCAGTGTGTCATTTAAAGTCTTTATTTCCTTGATCTTTTGCTTAGATGATCTGTGCATTTCATTCAGGGGGGTGTTAAAGTCCCCCACTATTATTGTATTGTTGTCAATGTGTTTCTTCGCTTTTGTTATTAATTGCCTTATATAATTGGCTGCTCCCATGTTTGGGGCATAGATATTTACAATTGTTAGATCTTCTTGGTGGATAGACCCTTTAAGTAGGATATAGTGTCCTTCTACATCTCTTATTACAGTCTTTGTTTTAAAATCTAATTTGTCTGATGGAAGGATTGCCACCCCAGCTTTCTTTTGGTGTCCATTAGCATGGAAAATGGTTTTCCACCCCCTCACTTTCAATGTGGGGGTGTCTTTGGGTCTAAAATGAGTCTCTTGCAGACAGCATATCGATGGGTCTTGTTTTTTAATCTAATCTGATAGCCTGTGTCTTTTGATGGGGGCATTGAGCCCATTTACATTCAGGGTAACTATTGAAAGGTATGAATTTAGTGCCATTGTATTGCCTGTAAGGTGACTGTTACTGTATATTGTCTGTGTTCCTTTCTGATCTATGCTGCTTTTAGGCTCTCTCTTTGCTTAGAGGACCCCTTTCAATATTTCTTGTAGGGCTGGTTTTGTGTTTGCAAGTTCCTTTAGTTTTGTTTGTCCTGGAAGCTTTTTATCTCTCCTTCTATTTTCAGTGACAGCCTCGCTGGGTATAGTATTCTTGGCTGCATATTTTTCTTGTTTAGTGCTCTGAAGATATCATGCCAGTCCTTTCTGGCCTGCCAGGTCTCTCTGGATAGGTCTGTTGCCAGTCTAATGTTTCTACCAGTGTAGGTTACATATCTCTTCTCCCGAGCTGCTTTCAGGATTTTCTCTTTGTCTCTGAGACTTGTAAGTTTTACTATTCGATGTCGGGGTGTTGACCTATTTTTATTGATTTTGAAAGGGGTTCTCTGTGCCTCCTGGCTTTTGATGCCTGTTTCCTTCCCCACATTGGGGAAGTTCTCTGCTATTATTTGCTCCAATATACCTTCTGCCCCTCTCTCTCTTTCTTCTTCTTCTGGGATCCCAATTATTCTAATGCTGTTTCATCTTATGGTATCACTTATCTCTTGAATTCTGCCCTTGTGGTCTTGTAGTTGTTTGTCTCTCTTTTTCTCAGCCTCTTTATTTTCCATCATTTGGTCTTCTATATCACTGATTCTCTCTTCTGCCTCATTTATCCTAGCAGTTAGTGCCCCCATTTTTGATTGCACCTCATTAATAGCCTTTTTGATTTCGACTTGGTTAGATTTTAGTTCTTTTATTTCTCCAGAAAGGGTTTCTCTAATAACTTCCACGCTTTTTTCTAGCCCAGCTAGTATCTTTAAAGTCATGATTCTGAACTCTAGGTCCGACATCGTACTAATGTCCGTATTGAGTAGGTCCCTGGCAGACGGTACTACCTCTCGTTCTTTTTGCTGAGGTGATTTTTTTCGTCTTGTCATTTTGTCCAGAGAATAGATGAATGAGAGAACAAAATGCTAACAGGTTAACAACGTCCCCAGCAAGTATAATCTATACAAATCAGAGAAGACCTGAAACCAGGGGAAAAGGAAAGGAAAGAAAGAAAGAAGAAAGAGAAGAAAAAAAGGAAAAGAAAAGAAAAAGATAAAAACAAACGAAAACAGAACAAAACAAAAAAAACAGAATATGATCAAATATGATCAGGCTAGTGCATAGATCAGTGCCACACACTAGATTTTGGGCGTATTTTGGTCTGTTAGAAGAAAGTGCCTCCTAAAATTTTAAAGGAAGAAAGACTTAAATATGTACAAAATAAGAGTTGATACACTGAAGCGATGGAAGATGACTGTAAAGATGAAAATTATAAAAGATTTTATAATAGGAATTGATAAGAAGTTGTTTGAAAAAAGAAAGAAGATTTAAAAAAAATAAGAAAAGAAAAAAAAAGGGAGAGAATGTGATCAGGCAGGAGACTAGAACAAAGCCACACGCTAGTGATTTAGGGTATATTTTGATCTGTTAGAAGAAACTGTATCTCAAAATTTTAAAGAGAGAACAACTTATATATATATATATATGCCAAAAATAAGGGTAACTACTATGAAGAGATAAAATATGACTCTAAAAATGAAAAATAAAAAAATGTTTTTTTTTAAAAAGGGATTGATAAGATGTTGGTTGAAAAAGGAGAAAAGAAACATTAAAAAAAAAACAGTTAAAAAAAATTAACTTTGAAAAACTAATGAATCATGGTAAAAAAGCCATGAATTCTATGTGCAGTATTCCCCTAGCGCTAGAGTTCTCCCGTTCTCCTTGATCGGTAAACTTGGTCTTGGCTTGCTGGCTGTTCGTGCTGATCTTCTGGGGGAGGGGCCTGTTGCCGTGGTTCCCAAATGTCTTTGCCGGAGGTGGAATTGCCCCGCCCTTGTCGGTCCGGGCTAAGCAATCTGCTCGGTTTTGCTCTCAGGAGCTTTTGTTCCCTGCAAGTTCTCAGTACAGCTTTGGAGGACCAGGGTGAAAATGGTGGCCTCCCAATCTCAGCCCGGAGGAGCTGAGAACTCGGGGCCCCGCTCCTCAGTGTGCCCCCTGAGAAAAGCAGTCAGTCACTCCCGTCTCCCCGGTCTCTGGCCGCACTCCGTGCTCACCCGGCCTGTGACCGAGCGTTTCTATCTCTGGCACCCGACCCCGTGTGGAGTCTCCAAACCCAGCAGATCCCTGCGGTGCGCTCCCACGCTGCTCCTCCCAGGAGAGGAAGGGGAGTCTCCCCAGCTCTGCCACTTGTTGGGTCCCTGCTGGAGGAGCAGTGGCCCGACTGGGCCGCGGATCACAGTTTATGGCAACCCCGAGCTGAGAGCCCGCACCTGGGCTCCGTCTCTGCAGCTGGCTTCCCTGCTCCGATGCCTGGGAGCTCTGCCGCACTCAGGCACCCCCAGTCTTTCTGTGACCCCGAGGGTCCTGAGACCACACTGTCCTGCAAGGGTTCCATGCCCCGCTTAGCCACTGGAGCGACGTCCCTCAGCGGAGCCGACTTCTCAAAGTTCCGATTTTGTGCTCCGCGGCTCTATCACTTGCCAGAAGCGGCCGACGGAGGCCCCCTCCCCCGCCGTCTATCCTCCCGAATATCGCCTCGGATTCACGTCTCTGCACGTCCTACCTTCCAGTAAGTGGTCGCTTCTCTGTCCGGAGAGTTGTTGCTACTCTCTTCTTCGATCTCTTGTTGAGTTCGTAGGTGGGCAGAATGGTTTGATCCCTATTCAGCTGAATTCCTGAGACCAGAGGAAATCCAGGTCTCCTACTCCTCCGCCATCTTGCTCCTCAGTGTATGATGTATTTTTTAATGTGTAGAAATGTCAATGTAAAATAATGTGCAAATGAAGACTGAGCAGCTAGTTATGAAGTTTAAGAATAAAATAAGGTAAGTACATGAACTACTTATTTTATATCTTTGTTTTGATAACAGTTGTAATAAATTGAAACTGATAGGCGCTAACTGCACTTGCATTTCTATTGAGAGAAATGTAGCATAGGATATGTATGCCTAGAGCATAGCCGTTGGATCATACATCTTAATACATGCCGTTGTATTCCTAAGTATACAATGACATTGCATTATCTCTCCCTGCATGGTGTTTGGGGGGAGGAGGTTTTTCTTCTTAATTATGGTACACCTGGCAATTTGTTTTGACCATTGTGAAGAGAAGAAAAAAGATTAATTGCAGGACAAATTCTGAGAACACAAAAGCATATTCTCTTTCTTTCCTTTTACAAAGAAGCTGTGACGATCCAACAGGCTGTGATTTTTTTTAATGGTTGCAAGGTTAAGAATGAGGGTGCTATTGTAATTCTCATGCTTCATTTACATAATATCAACAGGAATTTCAACACTAGATCAAAGCCGTCCCTTGCCATGTACACATACAGTGGATATAATGTAAATGCTTTTAGATTGCTTTGAGAGTAAATGTTGGGGGGAAAATATCACAATTTTCCATTTATTTCTAAGTTTTTACGGCATTTAGACACATGTAATAACCCTTAATACTTTCAGTTATTATGATGCAGATTTGATCTGCTTTATTTGTTAGGATTGCCCATTACCTTGCCATTGTGCAAAATGCCATGCATTTTGCAAACTGTCCAAGAATATATGTCCACCTGTGTCTGTAAACATGCTTACATTCATGTGAAAGCCAGGTAGCTCAAACAATGTTGGGTTATATATTTTATAGAATTATTTTTTAATTCGGGGTAAAAAGTAAAGAGATTTCAGAAGTTAGATTGCTTCCCACCCAATGCTTATCTTCCTGAGTTTGTTTGCTATTCCTCTTTCTTCGTAGGAAGTAATACTAACTCTCCAAGTCTCTTAAGAAAAAAAGTCAGTATATAAAATTAAATGACTTTATTTACAATCTAAGAATTCAGTGAGGACCATTTAATTACATATCAAATACTAATCATAGAAAGGAATTTATCTCACATAAGTTTACAGTCTGAAGTATGGATTTCTGATGAATTAACTGAATTAGTTCAGACCAAACACTTGACCCAGAAGCCTTTGATGGAAACAGCTGTATTTTTTGCACTCAAATTATTTCCCCCCATTCTATACTTCGTATTTACTCTAAACTACAGAGGACATGGAGCTAACATGAAAGCAGGAGAATAAGGAACAAGAGACTACCCCCGCCCAACTTCCCATTACAGTTTTGATTAAAATGCATACAAAAGGGGAGGCTCAGTCAATTAAGAGTCTGCCTTCAGCTCAGATCATGATCCCAGGGTCCTGGGATCGAGTCTTCCATCAGGGAGCCGGCTTCTCCGTCTCCCTCTGCCTGCCGCTCCCCCTGCTCATGCTCTCTCTCTCTCTCTGACAAATAAATAGATAAGTAAAATCTTTAAAATAAATAAATAGGGCACCTGGGTGGCTCAGTCGTTTAAGCGTCTGCCTTCGGCTCAGCTCATGATCCCAGGGTCCTGGGCTCAAGTCCTGCATCAGGCTCCTTGCTCTGAGGGGAGCCTGCTTCTCCCTCTCCTCCCCACTTGTGCTCTCTCACTATCTCTGTCTCTCTCTCTCTCAAATAAATAAAGTCTAAAAAAATAAAATAAATAAATGCACACAAAAAGACCAATAATATCAGCAGCACTAGAAACTGAATTTCTTCTTTACATATTACACCATATTACTTAGCCAAATGAGATCAATTGAAAGAGAAATTATATAGCATAGTTAATACAATAGTATAATCAACACGGTAATTTCATGTATATTTATAATTTCATATCCTATAGAGACAATACCTTTTTTTCAAATATCTGGTGTATTTTTTTAAAATTGTTCTTTTTTTTTAAGTTTTTATTTAAATTCCAGTTAGTTAATACAGTGTAATATTAGTTTCAGGAGTTTAATATAGTGATTCAACACTTCATACAACACCCGGTGCTCACCACAGATTGAATATTATTAATCTTTTCCTTTGCCTTTTGCCTCTCTCTTGGTCTTTCTTCCTTCCTCAACACTTTTGTTTCTTCTAACTAGACATACTAGGCCAGTCCACAAACTCCCCAAAATCATAATCAAACCAGATTACATTTTCTAATCATAATGCAATTGAGATAGAATTGAAAAATACAAATCAGTAAATTAAAAATCAATAAGATAGTAGTTGAAGTAAAGAAATCATAATTAGAGCTATAAATTATTTTGAATTAATAAAAGTGAGAGTAGCCACATATAAAAACTATGAATGGGAGGCAGCCAGGCCTATACTCATAGGAAAATTTAAATCATTAAATGCTTTCGTTATTAATTGAGAGAAAATAATGAAAAAAAATGTAAGTTGAGAAATTTTTTGAAGAATGTAAGTTGAGAAATTTTTAAAGGAAATTAAAGGCTATTCAACACGAGGAAAAACAGAAAAAAAGAAATAATTACAATAAGGCAAAAATACACCAAATATCTAAATGAAGCTAGATATCTTCATTTGAAAATAATTTGATAATAGGGGTGCCTGGGTGACTCAATCGGTTAAGTGTCTGCCTTCGGCTCAGGTCAGGATCCCGGGGTCCTGGGATCGAGCCCCGCATTGGGCTCCCTGCTCAGCAGAGAGCCTGCTTCTCTCTCTCTCTCTCTCTCTCTCTCTCTCTCTCTCTCTCTCTCTGCTGCTCCCCCTGCTTGTGTGCTTGCTCTCTCCCTCTTTCTCTCTCTGTCAAATAAATAAACAAAATCCTTTTTAAAAAAAGAAAATGATTTGATAATAATTTGAAAATAAAACAACAAAATATATTCCTAATTACTTAAAAAAGAATCCACCAAAAAATTAGAGATAAGAACATCATAACAAGTGTAGTGGATAATAGTAAAATCTTATCATACTATAAATGCAATCAATTTCACAAAAACAATTTGGGGCTGAAATACAAATTTACAAATACAAATTTCTGAAAAGTCAATACGATGATGTGTCTGTCAAAGAAAAGTTGACAAGAACTCAGTATTTTAGGCAATTACACTTAAAGTTCATGAGACACATAATTCCCATATTATGTAATCTGTTTGAGAAAAAAAGGGTAATATAGAAAATTACCTATTTTATGAAGGTCACGTACCCTGAAACCAAAGTCTGACAAGTAACATTTTAGAAAGGAAGGAAGGAAGGAAGGAAGCTATGAATCAATCTCAGAGATTTAGAGGTAAAACTCCTAAGTGCAGTACTAATTAAGTGTAATATTACATTAAAAGACTCTCTAAATAGCACATATTGATGGAACACAGTATCAAAAGGTCAAAAGAAAAAAGTCATCTTGATAAACACTGAAACAGTTTTCAATAAAATAACACCTGGTCCTGATGAAAAGCAAAACTCTTAGTAAATTAAAAATAGGAGGAGATACTTTAACAAAATGAAGAATATATTTCTTAAACTAATAGTCAACCTCATTATTAACTGAAAACATTGGAAGCAGTTCCATTAGAAAGTGGGATTAAGATAAGGGTGCTAGTAACAACACTTTTTTACATTATTTGGGAATTTCTACCTGATGTAATGAAATAGCAAACAGAAGTTTCTCTCTTTTTAACTTTTTATTATTTTTTAAAAGATTTATTTATTTATTTGACAGAGAGAGAGAGGGAACACAAACTGGGGGAGTCGGAGAGGGAGAAGCAGACTTCCCACTGAGCAGGGAGCCCAACACGGGGCTCGATCCCAGGAGCCTGGGATCATGACCTGAGCTGAAGGCAGACACTTAACGAATGAGCCACCCAGGTGCCCCATTAAAGTTTTTATTTATTTATTTTTGAGAGAGAGAAAGCGTGAGCACAAGCAGGGGGAGTAGGAGAGGGAGAAGCAGGCTTCCCGCTGAGCAGGGAGCCCAACACGGGGCTCGATCCCAGGACCCTGGGATCATGACCTGAGCCAAAGGCAGACGCTTGACTGACTGAGCCACCCAGGAGCCCCGGCAAACAGAAGTGTCCATAAAAACATAACTATTGAAAAGGAGAAGTTGTAAGGGTATTAGTAGACAACATGAATTTTGATCTTAAAAAGGCAAGGAGTGAACCAAAATGATGGGTACTAATAATAGAATTCAGCAAGGATATATATGTGGATAGATAAGTGGATAGTCTTTCCTATAAAAGTATATAATGGGAAAAGAGCTCATTGGAATAGCCAAAAAAAGGTGGGGGAGCTTGAAATAAAACTGGCAAGAAAACCACAAAGAGACAAAAAAAAGATGTGGATAATGTAATAACACACTGTGTTTGTGGATTAGAACATAAGATATTGTAAACATAAGTATTGTAAAATTAATTTCTAGGTTTAAAAAGAAAACTTCATTCGATCTCTACAAGATTTTCTTTAGAATTTAAGATGTCCCTAAATTGTAAATTTCCCTAAATTTGTAAATTTCAGAAAAAAAGAAAAATTACAAAGGAGGACTTTCTATATTAGATAGTTAAAATGAATAATATAAAGCTATAATTAAAACCATATGCCTCTGTTATAAAAATCAACTACAGACTAATAAAATAGGATAGCCCTAAAATTGACCCTAGTATCTATAAAAACCTGTCACAAAAAGATACACAGGAAAACAATAAGAAATAGATGGATAATGCTTAAAATTTTTCTGATGTGGAGAGAAGAAATAAGATAATCATACTTCAGGCTAGATACCCAAATACTTCCCAAATATATTAATGATTTCACTGTAAGAAATAAACCAAAAGCAACCAAGATGATATGAACTGAGTCTACACAATCTCTGCTTAGGAAAGGATAAAACATAAGAAGTAATAAAAGGAATTACAAAGAAGAGATGGCCTAACTTTGGACTGCATAAACGTTTAAACCTTCCAGAGATTATAAAATGTCATTAGAAGTTAAAGAACCAAACACAAGATAAAAAGCTTAGAACAAACGGAAAAGGTGAACATGCGTATTGCACAAAGGGCTCTTATAAATAATTAGGAAAAACATTAACACCCCCATAAAAAAATGGGCGCAAGACATTGATTTATTAATAGAAGAACAGATGCGAATGGCAAATAAGCATATATATGTGTTCACCCTAGAAATAGAAATACAAGTTAAAACAAGTTACTGTTTTTTACTTATCAAAATGGCAAGGATGAAAAAATATTTAACAGTGATGAGAATGTGCTGATTTAATTATTCTCAAACCCTAATGGTAAGACTGTAGAGGCAACGTTTTGAAAAGTGATTTGGCAATATAGAAAAAAACGGAAAGAGTTTGCATCATTGACCCAATAAACCCACTTATGAGGACATAGCCTAAGGAAACAACTGAAAAAGAAAAATTTATGTATTGGCAAAAAATAAAATGAGACAATAAGAAAATGATTAATAAGTAATGACACATTCATAGATGGAATATTAACAGCCCCTAAAATTCATTTTTCAAAGATTAACCTTGGCAAACTGCTAGCTAATCTAACTACAGGATAAAATAATACAGAATTGGAATTTGAATACTGTAAATTTAATCAGTTTAACCTTCTGCCATGTGAGGTGGGTCATTAAGAAGAGCACCTATGCAAAAAGCTCTAGAAAAGCCAAGTGTACTGGCTAGGTGCTCACTCTCAAGTAGAGTGGGTCCTCGCCATCCCTCTCTGACTTGGACCTTCGGTGTCCACTTCTATATAAATTTAAGAATCTGAATAATGGTACTGCAGCTGGGTACAGAGCTTCCACAGCCATGTGTATGTAGTAAGACCAGAGTCTCCAGATACGTCATCTTTGTTGCCAGGCTGCCTTGAGTCACTGAAAGCTTGCTTGACATTTCCTCCAGCCATGCTCTGGACCAGACAGGTTCTAGTCAGGAATAATGGCTTACTAAAAATATGAGCCTATTTCACCTTACCTTGATAGGAACCACCTAATCTGCATGTTATAAAGTAGGAGTAGAGGGCAAGAAACGACTAAACGTTGCTTGTTTAAAATCAGATAATGTTCGGGGCGCCTGAGTGGCTCAGTTGGTTAAGCGACTGCCTTCGGCTCAGGTCACGATCCTGGAGTCCTGGGATCGAGTCCCGCATCGGGCTCCCGGCTCGGCGGGGAGTCTGCTTCTCCCTCTGACCCTCCCCCCTCTCATGCTCTCTCTATCTCATTCTCTCTCTCAAATAAATAAATAAAATCTTTAAAATCAGATAATGTTCTAATCTGTATTTTCCAAAGGCCAATCTGAGAAAATGACTATGAACAGTCAATAAATAATTTTCTAAAATTGGGCTCCTTGGGAAAAATTAACATCAGTTTCCCCTCAGGCTATCTACTCAGACATTTTTCAGATAGATTAAGATCTTATATTCTTGACAAACAACCAAGATGTAATGAAGGGGCCTTAAATACCATTCTCCTGGCAAGTAAGCATGTATTTTGTTGTCTGACTGGCTCCATAGTCCTGTAGACAGTCCCACACAGGACACGTTCTCCTAGTTCAGCATGACAGTCCGCCATCCCCCCACAAAGAAGGCACTCTCCAGATCCCATCAGTATCACTGTATGTATTCTCACATGCCCCTCCTAGGGCGCCCTGCTTTGATGACTGTGCATGAACATGTAAGGCAGCTAGGAGTAAGGACATAACCAAAAGCATGACTAGAACAGACCTAGCATCTGAGGACTCTAGTCCAAGACCTCAGCCCAACAGGGATGCCAGCCAGACGGCAGATACGTAGTGATCATGTCCAAGAGACAAATGATAATCTAGAGGGCATGTCTCTTTGCCCCCCCCCCAAACAGAGCGGCTTTATTCTCCTCTGTTTCTCCTGTGACGTAACTAGAATAGACACGAGGGGCAGGCTTGGGGGGCAGCACCTTACCTAAACCTAGGAACACAATTTAAAAACCAAACGCTCTGTTTTGCAAGGTTCTGGATATTAGTACAATGTGCCCAAATCAGGGAGTGGCGAAAAGCTTAAAAGCCCATGCCCTACAGAATAAGCACAGGTGTAAGTTGGTTCTGGGGCATCAGTGTTTGGCTGGTAGAAAAGAACGAGCCAAAGGAGTTGCTTGAGCAGTCCCAAATGGGGATGGAGGCCAGTAGCTGCCTATTGAGAAAGTTGGAGGAAGCCTGTGAGTCAGATCCAGGGAATGGTAAGGCATCCCCAGAGTGTTAAGGACACTCAATAGCAGAAGCACCTCCCCTTACAACCCTTCACTTCAGGTAGACTCAAGAGAGCACAGATGGACCATCAAGTAAAACAAGTGGCCAAATCCAGGGTAACCATGAGAAATGAAAATGTCTCCAGAGTGTGCGCAGTGCAAGGGACAGGGGGGCAGGGTAGACTGAACTGTATCCAGTCTCTTCCACACTGGTTGGCCTGGCTGTGGAAACAGCATCTTCTGGAAGGCAGGTTGCAACCCTGAGTGCATGAATCATGCCTCTGATGTGCCTCAATGAATATTCCTCCCTTCTAAGATTTCCTATAGGTCAACTGTATTGCTTAAAGTTCACAGACTGTCAGCAGTAAATGGAAATTTACAAAGAACTAAAAAATTGATTTCTTAAAAAATTATAATAAAATTAAAAATTATAAAAAAAATTATAAGTGCATTTCTGTTCTGCTTATATCTGATTTAGATGTGATCCTTACTCAAATTATACTCTGAATGTACACTTAAGTAAATATTTAATTATCATCAAAATGAGAATAATACGGAGATACAATTTTCTTTAAAGCAAGTATTGCCAATGAGTTTTAAGCTTTCTTCCAAATAAAAAAACATTGAGCTATTTGTCCTTTCATTATTCAAAGAAATGTGCATTCCTGGTAAACTAAAACACCTAAATTATTACCAGAACTACAGTATAAATAAATATTTTACCTTCTGGCTATTCAGCGTAGCAATAACCTTTACAAGCTAATATTTATCATGCACATCACACAGAACAGTCACAAACCTAATTTTGCCTCTGCCAACATTGATATGCTGCTGATAATTTGGGATTACAAATGTTTATGTCAGTTTTGTAATTAAGGGGTTAGAATGACGTTAGCAGATAGTGTTTGTACTCCCCCAAAAGAACAAAAATTTAGAGGACAAAATCAACTTGCCTTTCTGGAATATTTGTATGCTGATAAGCTCATGAGAAGTTTGCTCTTCAAAAATACAAAATAGTCTGGGGAAATTTAATTTAAATGCAATCAGACCCTGTTGAACACATTCATCAATAATTTTCACTTATTGGCTGCCCAATTTGCATGGCAGTATCTTAAGTGAGACACCTTTTAAAAACATTCAGCCCTCTGCTTCACATTATCCTGGTGAAGGAAAAAAGTCAGTGAACTAACACTAGAGCAGATTCTGTAAGATACAAGAATTAAACAGAATTCTGAAAATTCAACACATTTTGACATTTTTTATCTCTATAATATACACACATCCACATGCATATTTATAATTTTACATAAATGAAGTGTTTTTTATTTTCCCTTTTTTCCCTGTTTCCTTCTCCCCCCCACTGTTTCCTTCCTTGTTACCCACCCCCCTCAAGAGAACCCTTATCATAAAGCATGTATTCTTTCATGGTTTTTGCAGATATGCACACATGCACTTATGTACACATACACACAGAGATTTTTGTCATTGTTTTATATAAATAAGATCATAATATCAATACTTATCCATCTTGCTTTTCTCCTTCAATTCTTTAGCAGGAGTCCCTGCACATCAGCTGGCATAGCTATAACTCATTCTTTTTACTGGCTATATAGTATTTCATGTGTATATCACAATGACTTATGTAAATTTTTCTCTCTTGCTAGATATTCGCTGTTTCAATTATTTGCCACTATGAGAAACATTGCAGTAAACATCTTTGAAAATGCCTGGTGTACCAGGATTTTAGTTTTGTGGCATAAGTTCCCAGGGTAGGGTTACTGAGTTGAAAAATATGTTTGGTTTTGATAGACAGCTTTCCCAAAAGCCCTAACAATGGACATTTCTGTCAACAATTTGTGAGAATATACTTTTTTCTGACATCCTGTTCAGTACTGTTATCCTTCTTAATCTTTGCTAATGTGCCTAAAGTAAAATGATATTTTGTCGTTATTTTAACCCATATTTCCTTGTCTACTAGCCAGCTCAGGTGCCTTCCCATGCTTATTGACTTTTTGGATTTGCTCATCTTGAACTTTGTATTTAAATCTTTTGCCCCTTTTTCTGCTGGTCTGTATTTTTATAGTCATTTGCTAACACTTTTAAGTATTACAAATACCATCCCTTGACTTGTCATCTATATTGTAAATATAGTTTTCCAAATCCATCATGTGTCTTCTGACTTCATTGCCATATGAAGGTCTTTATTTTTAATAGCCAAATATGTCTACTTTTTTATGACTTCTGGATTTTGGTTAAGACATTTGTACCCCTAGATTGTTCCTGAAGTCCTCTGTGTTCTCTTTCAAAAGTTTGTTGGTTCTTCTATTTACACTTATCTTGAAAACATCAGGAATTTATTTTCTTATAAACAGTGACAGTGGTGATACAGTTAACAAAATTCACTCACCACTGTGTGTCTGAGCTAAAATGGAATCCATCTAACCTCTTAGCATCTCCAAATACCTACCACCTGCAAAACAACCGTGAAAAGGCTGGAGGACATCAAAACCTAAGTCATGATCTCTACCACTCAAAAACCTATGGCTCCACCATAAAAACAATCACAGGTAAAAATAGTAAGATTTTGTATGTTTGGCTAGGTTTGCATAACCAAGTTCCCCAGACGTAGCTTAAACAACAGAAATTTATTTCCTCATAGTTCTGGAGACTAGAAATCCAAGATCAAGGTGTTGGCAAGGTTGGTTTCTTCTAAGGCTGAGCTCCTTGGCTTGTAAATGGCTGACTTCTCCCTGTGTCATTACGTGGTCTCCCTTCTGTATGAGTCTGTGTCCTAACCTCCTCTTCTAAGGACACCAGTCATATTGGATTAGGGCACATCCTTGTCACCTCACTTTAAAGACCTTTTCTTCAGTCACATTCTGAGGTACTGGAGGTTAGGTCTTCAACATGTGAATCTTGAGGGGCCACAACTCATTTCAAATGATCTGTACAGCCTGGAAGTACTGTTGGTGTCCTTGAGAGGGGGATCACTGGGCAGTCAGTGGGAGCTTCATGGAAAAGCTGGTACTGGAGACAGGTATGGAGGCATGCTTAAGACTTCAGTGAGGCTGTGAAAAGCTTTTCTATGAGAATATGAGAATAAGCAAAGGGATGGCTATAAACATGGTGTGTCAGGGTTCCGGTGAGGTAAGTAGACTGACCAGAGGAGATAGTTCATTTTGGGGGGAAGTGGGTAATAAAATTGGAACTGCTGAGATTATAAGTAACCTGGATTTAGGTGAAGTTTAGGCTTAATCAAAGAAGCAAAAAGGCATCACAAACTTTTGAAAAGTGAAACTTCATAAATAACTGATATTTAAGGGGAAAAAAACTAGTTTTCATCTGTGAGATGAAGCATGGAGAACAGATGAAGGCTCTGCCATAATTATTAAATGAACAGTTTAGCCCAGAGTGGTAGCAATGGAAGACAGGAAGAAATGGTGGGTTAATATTAAACATTTCAAAGCATGTATCCAAAAATTGACAGAAGTTGATGATTGTCTGTTTATAGGAAATGAGCAAGAGGGATAAGGCAAAGGTGATATCCATATTTTGAGCCTGGGATGGGGGCAGAAATAAAGTTGCCATGCCATGGAGCTTGTGAGATACAGAATCCTACATGGAGAAGAAAAGTGATCACCAGCTCATCTGAGCCTGGGAGTTTGAGATAGAAGTACTCAATAGGGCATAAGAAATTGGGACAGGAGCTCTGGTGGTGTGAGAATGTCAACCCTGAGCTGGGGCATCAGGAAGCTATTCAGTATGGAATACACCGTGGGAAATGCAAGGAACGAAGAGGGGCGTGATTCAGTGCAGGAGGCAAAGGGATTATTTACTCATCCAGCAACATTTTATTAAGCACTGACTATATGTCCATCATGTCCTTAAATGCCAGGTATACAAAGATAAATAAGACAAGGGATCACCCCTCAGAAATCTCACCCTCAGTCATGAAGGTCAGGGGTAGTCAATAATGTTAAATGATGAAGTCAGCCATTGAGGGACAGATAAAGGGCCTTTGTATTTGTCAATAAAGTGGTCACCCTTGACTTTCTAGAAGGCAGTTTCAATAGTCTGGGTAATAGAAATGAGACTGAATGGGGGAACATTTGATGGCACACTGGAGACGAGCAGAACTCTCTTTATTGTCAGAATTGGTTTTGTTTTCCTCTCTCCTGGCCTTTATTCAGATTCTTTGCCAGCTTCCACTTAATTAACTTCCGTTACAATAGTCATACTCTGATATTTTAATTCAGACTTTAACATAAAGAAAAGTTAGAGCGCCTGGGTGGCTCAGTCAGTTAAGTGTCTGCCTTTGGCTCAGGTCATGATCCCAGGGTCCTGGGATCGAGCCCCGCATCTGGCTCCCTGCTCAGCGGGAAGCCTGCTTCTCTCTCTCTCTCCCTCTGCTGCTGCCCCTGCTCATGCTCCCTCTCTCTATCTCTCTCTCTCTCTGTCTCTCAAATAAATAAATAAAATCTTTCAAAAATAAATAAATAAAGTCAAGTTAAAACTTAGTCACAGGGCAGTTTCATGCTTCTAAAAACAATAACTCATACTATGTGTTTCTGTTTCTTGCCATTCAGATTCAAATTAATAATATAAGTGGATATAACCAATACATTTTAAAATGATAAGACTTTGCAAGAGCCATAGAAACAGTTTAATAAATAAGACGATCGGCAAGGAGAAAGAAAAAACTAAAAGACCACTCTTTGTGGTGGTGGCAAGAATCCAGCTTTTACCGTCTTTCCTCGTGCTTGTGACAGTCCAGGACAGGATCCAGTAGGGCTCAGACACTTCGATCCCTCCACTCCTCTGCCTATTCCAATGGAGAGGAATGGAGAGAGAGAACAGAAGACGAATCTCCAGAGACTGGTTGAAAAAGTGCTTTCACTCTTCCTGTCTATCACTAATCTCTATTAACAAGGTCTCCTTGACAAAGATCTCGTTTTCTTTGGTCTTATTCAAAAAAGAATGTATGATTGCTCTGGTTTTCTCTGATTGTTCCATGCATTACACCTCTAAAAAGTACTCCCAGCTAGCTGATCTATCTTTGTCATCCAACAGTTTCCCATAGACTTTGAAATGAATGAGCTAGATTATGTGAGAATATGAATGCCGTTGTGATAAGTCTGTTCAGGTAATGGATTGGGCATGAGAGTAGGAAGTTAGACATCTTCGAGTCTCTATCCTGGTTGAAACTGGTTTGCACTACCAGTCATGGTTGTTTACACATAGTAGAAGTATTCCCTGATTGATTCTATTTGACTGGATTTGGTTAGTATGGTTTAGAGAAATTCAGTTTCTCTGTGTATTTCTACATCTTGATGAGGAATCATCCCATCCCCTTTATTATACAAAATCATGATCTATTACTGCCTTTAAAGTCCAGCGAACAAATATATGCTCAGATATAAGTTGAATGTAAGTTTCATTCTTTTGCATGTAGCTGTCCGGTTTCCCCAACACCATTTGTTGAAGAGACTGCTTTGTTGAAGATTAATTGATCATATAATTGTGGGTTCATTTCTAGGTTTTCTATTCTGTTCCATTGATCTATGTGTCTATTTTTGTGCCCATACCATACTGTTTTGATTACGACAGCTTTGTAATATAACTTAAAGTCCAGAACTGTGATGCCTCCACCTTTGCTTTTCTTTTTCAATGTTGCTTTGGCTGTTCAGGGTCTTTTGTGGTTCTGTACAAACTTTAGGATTGTTTGTTCTAGTTCTGTGAAAAGTGCTCTTGGTAATTTGATAGGGATTTCTTTAGACATGTACATTGCTTTGGGTAGTATAGACATTTTAACAGTATTTGTTCTTCCATCCGTGAACCATCTGTGTCTTTCCATTTCTTTGTGCCATCTTCAATCTCTTTCATCAGTGTTTCATAATTTTCAGAGTACACGTCTTTTACCTCTTTGGTTAGGTTTATTCTTAGGTATCTTATTGTTTTGGGTGCAATTGTACATGGGATTGATTCCTATTAATATCTCTTTCTGCTGCTTCATTACTGGTGTATAGATTTCTGTACATTGATTTTGTATCCTGTGACTTTACTGAATTCCTTTTTCAGTTCTAGTTTTTGGTGGAGTCTTTCAGTTTTCTATATAGAGTATCATGTCACCTGCAAGTAATGAAGGTTTTACTTCTTCCTTGCCAATTTGGATGCCTTTTATTTCTTTTTGTTGTCTGATTGCTGAGGCTAGGACTTCCAGTACTATGCTGGTAACAGTGGTGAGAGTGGACATCCCTCTCTTGTTCCTGACCTTAGGGGAGAAGCTCTCAGTTTTTCCGCTTTGAGGATGATGTTAGCTGTGGGTTTTTCATAAATGGCCTTAATTATGTTGAGGTATGTCCCTCTAAACGTACTTTGTTGAGAATTTTTATCATGAATACATGTTATACTTTGTCAAATGTTCATTCTGTATCTATTGAAATGATCATATGGCCCTTATCCTTTCTTTTATTAATGTGATGTATCTTGTTGATTGATTTGTGAATATTGAACCACCTTTGCAACCCAGGAATAAATCCCTGGGTTGATCTTGGTGAATGATTTTTTAAATGTATTGTTGGATTCTGTTTGCTAGTATTTTGTTGAATATTTTTGCATCTATGTTCATCAGAGATACTGGCCTGTAGTTCTTTGCACTTGTGATGTCTTTATCTGGTTTTGCTATCAGGGTAATGCTGGCCTCATAGAATGAATGTGGAAGTTTTCCTTCCTTTTCTGTGTTTTGGAATAGTTTGAGAAGAATAGGTATTAACTCTTCTTTAAATGTTTGGCATAATACCCCTTTTTAAGGATTTTCTGGTAGCTTTGACTCCTCTCCCCATCATCCTCTGAACTTCTGTGTGCTATTCCACATTAATAAACTACGCATTTCTTTTCTTCCCCTGCTTTCCTTTCCCTTATCTCTCAAAGCCCCAGACCACCAAACAATCAGAAGGAACATGTGATGAGGAATATAAGGGTTGGTTGGGGGGCCAAAGGTCTTTCCTCTTTCTCCCAGCTTGAGCCCCAGTTGTATGTATATAATTTCTTATTTACCCCCAAAAGGAAGACATTGCTTGATAATCGTCTTTGTAATTGAATACTTGTTTATGATCACCTTTCTTGTAGGTGTCTCTAAAGAAGAAGAGCCAAAAATACTGAGACCCCCAAGAAGGCCCCGGAAGCCCAAAACATTAAATAACCCTGAGGACTCCACATACTATTATCTGCTACATGTAAGTGGCTCACTCTTACTCTCAGATGGGAGCCATAGCATCCACTAACACCCCTCTTCCTCCTGGTCCAAGCCTCCCCCACAGTCCTGTAAACCCCCTATCCTCCAGTAGTCTTCTCTGCTGGTACGTTAATAGAGCTAAGATGCAAATACCAACCCGGAAAGAGAAATACATCGTAACAGGAGAGGGACCTCAGGTCAAAGGGCGAGTTTAAGGAAAAGAAGGAAGGGAAAGAAGAAGAAGGAGACAATTACCTGAGCACCTTTTAAATTCCAGGCCTAGAGGGAGGGGTGTTCACGCACACTATGACGTCTAATCCTATGAATAGCCCTTAAGGTGGTGTCTTCTCACTAGTCAGGACTCAGACCCAATAAGCACTCCAGAGCTGCCGGGCTCATTAGCTACACTCAGGTCTTCTGACTGCGCAATTCCTGCTTACTCCCTGTGTGCAAGCCTGCCCTTCCTCTCCGTAAATGCCACCATCATCCACTGGTGACCCGGACCAAGAACCTGGGTGTCATCCTGGATTTTGCCCTCTCTCTCGTTCCTGACATCCAGTCTGTTCCCTAAAGCGTGGCTTCTCCCGGCCAAGGCTCCTTCCCATTCATGCCCTGCCTCTGACCCACAGGCAGCACTCTACTTCAGACCATCATCATTCCTCACCTAGGATATTCCAAGCTTCCCATCATGGTGTCTCCAGCCCCTACCAGAGTGTTTCTCTAGACCATCTTGTGAGTGAGTTCTTCCCTTGAGGATCCCTCTGAGAGCTCAGCAGTTCCTTCAGCAGGAAGTCCAGACGCTGCGGAGGCCCTCCCCATTGGCCCTGGGTCTGCTCTTCAGCCCCCTCTCCAGCTACCATGTCCACGAGACACCACTAACTGCCTGAAACCCTGCCAACCAGGGCCTCTCTCTCGCATTCCTTAGTCCTTTGCACCTGCTGGTCCTTCCCTCTATAATGCTTATTCCCTCTTCCACTCCACGGCCAAAGGGAGAGAGCAAGGATTCTCTGCCCCCAGAGAATGCTTCCCATCTGTTGGAATTTTCCCCCACTTCTCGGCAGAAAATGGAGTTCCCACTTGCTTTCCAAGCCAGTCTCTTATTCCTCCCCTCTCTCTGGGGGTTTCTCTTCAGTGTCTTTGGAAGGCTGCTCTCCACCTTGGTGCTGCCTCACGTTCAATCTTGGACTCTCTTCTCCTCTCATTACCTTAGTTACTACTGATTCCCGAATCTTTACCTCTAGCTAGATCTCTCTCAAGCTCCACATTCAGATCCCAAACTGGCTAGTGTTTGTTTTACATACTGCACGTGGATGTGCATAGACATCCACCTCACACACACACACACACACACACACACACACACAGCTTTGTTGAGATACGTCACACACCATACAATTCACCCACCCAAAATATACAATTAAATGGTTTTCACTGTATTCAGAGTTGTGCAACCATCACCATAATCAATTTTAGAACATTTCCATCACCCCAAAAAGAAACTCCAGACCCATTAGCAGTCATCCCCCATCCCCTCCCTCCAGCCCTAGGCAACCACTCATCTATTTTCTATTTGCCTGTTCTGAACATTTCATATAAATAGAAATGCGTGACATGCAGTCCTTGTGAATGAATGACCAGCTCTTTTTACAACCAGTAATCGGAATATTATCCTGACTCCTCCCCCTTTCTCATCTTCCATATCCAAAAACCTACCTCTTAAACATCTCCTGAATTTCTCTTTCCACACCATGTGCTCACAGCTTCCTCCAGGCCAGCATTCCCAGCTGATATTTCTGCATCTATCCCCCCTCTTACTGTTCTCTTGTTTTGCTCCCTTCTTGTTCATGCATCTTTCACACTGTAGTTGGAGTTGTGTTTCTAAAATTAACACCTGGTCGCGCTACCCCTCTGATGGAAAACCTTGTAATGACTTCCTAGTGTCCTGTGATAGAAGAGCTGGTTAACATCAGGGCCTTGCTTACCTTTCCAACCTCAGCTCCTGACATTCATTCACCCCTTTTTCTCTCCTCTCCAGCCATTTCCTCTCATTAGCCTGTACCTGGTCTTCACATTGTCCGTAGGCATTTGTCCCTATATGCTCTGTCCTCCGCCTAGAAACCACTTCCTTTTTCTATTCTCACCTTGTGGGGACAAAATACCCCCATCCTCGATGTCTTTTTCTTCAGGAAGCCTTCCTGATACTCCCAAATCCTAAGGGAGCTCTTCCTGTGTCCTCCTTAAGTGGTCTATGCTTCCATGTCACCACGCTGTGTCCCACCACAGAGTGACCAGCGTGGTTTCCACAAGGTCAAGGAGTTGCCTGTTGCATTTAGCTTGACACATAGTCAGCATGCAATAAACATTTGTGCTACAAACGAGCACAGTGCAATGTGAGCGAAATACAATTAGAAGTAAATCAAGGAAGCGAAAATTCCAGATAGCTCCATTTGACTATTACTTTAAAAAATCTTGATAACAGACTTTTTTCTGCCCACCCCAAAAGGAAGCACATAGCCTGACATTTTTTTATGTGGTTAAATAGAAAGAAGAGCAGAGAACAAGATTAGAAATTACCAGACATCCCCTACTAACTCTGAATATAAGTGGTAAAGGATGCTCAGTGACCTTTATTAACTGCAGCCGAATGACCATTGACCATGAGGGCCTCAACAACAGATGACACTCTTGATGTGAGAATTTATAAGAGCTTGAAATAAAGTGCGTGTCTGTTACTGACCACCGCCCGCTTAGCAGGAATCGTGCAGCAGATCCTGAGCCTCACAAATGAGTCCCTGCCCTCAAGAAGTTGACTTTGCCTTCGTATTATTCTTTTTTAAATGAACGTAAATGGTTTAATACCTCTTAAACTATTAGTGACTGGAATCCTTTATTTTTTCTTTTAATAACCCTACGTCTTGAAATCTGTGGCTTCTGTGAAAAATAAAGTATGGAAACCGAGGATATCAGTATAAACATCCCATGCATTCAGATTTATCTGGCCCTTACCCAAATTTGGGGCATGATGCATAGTGGAATCTGTAGCTCTGAGGAGACCCACGTTCTTTAACCAGGAAAACACTTTCTGGAATTTCAGCTCAGCTGTAAGTTGCTCAGAAGTGTGCACCAGTGGGCGGGGTGGGCTTCGGCCGGGCAAGGGGGACACGGAGGGGGTGGTAGCCACTCCCACGGCTGCCTTGGCCGCCTGCCAGGACAGGTGCATCTGATGTGACCAGGGGGCCGAGGAATTGTACCGAGACCATAACTGTGGAGTGCTGAAGATAACCATCTGCAAATCCTGCCTTAAAGCCTGTAGACAGACATATCAGGTATGATCCTGTTATCATCTTGATTAAGGCGATTTTATGCAAAGCCAAGACCTTACAGGCATCTTCTTTTCAGTACTAAAATAAACATGTAGGGACAACTCTGCACATTTTGTTTGCTTTGTGAAGCATTCCTAAGGTGGTGGCAGCTTCAAGATTCAAACCAGAACACTGACCCTGACGACTTAATCAGATATACCAAGGAGTGGGATGTCTCCAGCATGTTTGTAATTGCTTCTCTAGAGCAAATTGCCTTTTTTTATTGGCATTTTTTACTTTCCTGTGGGTAGAACGACTGATGACAGCAGGAAAAAAACTCATATTTTGCTGTTGAAAGCATTATTACGATCTAGCTATGGAAAACTCTTGCTGCTTCCAGCTGTCGTTTGGGAACATGATGACACACTCCTGTGCCTCAGGCTCATTACAGTATTTGTCCTTACATCACATTTTCAGGCAGTCAGAGTGACCCTGAAGATCAACGGAAAGCTCTCCTTTTGGCCATCTTGAGTGGCTTTCTGATAGAGAGCACCATAGTCTACTTCTTCCAGAGGATGGAATGGGAGATAGGAAGTGTTGTACCATCTATAAATCTCAAGACTTTTGAAGAGTTGTATACTTTATTATCTGTGGCATGACCAACGGCATCCAAAAAAGAGAAGACTAAAACACAAACCAAGCACGTCACTTCTGTTGAGCAAAGTGAAGCAAGGATTTGGATACAGTTCCTGAAAAAGAAAGCAATGGTTATGGTATTGGAAACCCCCCAAAACTGCCACGTCTCACCCCCCTCCACATTAAGAAACAACCAGACCACATAGCAATACCCACAGACACAGGGAATGTTGCTATAGGGAATGAGGTATGCAACAAGTGAGGATTTTTATACATTATAGACAACTTCCGGTAAAGCATTTGAATTGAAAGAGGAGCATGAACTCATGATTCATACATAATAAAAGATCTGTGTATCAAAAAAAACCACTTTCTGGTTTTCATGAAACTCTTTCTAAAATATACTACACACTGTAAACCTTTTCTTGATGACCCAAGGCCACTGAGGAAAAATGGTTGTACTTATTTAGATTTACGAGGTAGCGCCCCATCTCTCTGTATTCGCCTGGCCCTGCTTCATTTTCTTCAGAGATGAGGAAATATACGTGTTCTCTCCTCCTTCCTGCCTCTTCCCTCCGGACTAGAGCTGAGTGAAGGCAGGGACTCGCTAGCTGTTAGAGCCGCTCGCTCTGCTGTCGTGCGGTACTCCTCCCTGGCCACCCCTGCCCCCCCCGGGTGCGTCCCCTGTTCCTGTAGTTCTTGTTTCTGCTTGGATGTCCCTTCTTTCCATGGTCATTCTGAGCACCTGAAACCAATACCAGCTCTCTTCTATGATGTGATGCTCTTAATCTCTTACATCTAGGAAACGTTGCTATTTTGCTAAAGATTTATTTAGTTTAGAGAGAGAAAGGGAGTGAGCATGAGCAGGGGGAGGGGCAGAGGGAGAGAGAGAGAGGGAAGCAGACTCCCCACGAGTGAGGAGCCCCACATGGGGCTCACTCTCTGGACCCTGAGATCATGACCTGAGCCAAAATCAAGAGTCGATGCTTAACCGAACGAGCCGCTCAGGTGCTTCTGAAATGCTGCTATTTTTGTGTCCAAAATCAGAGCGAGCTGAGCCTAAGAAGTGTGCCTCAGGAGCCTAAGGAGGACCTAAGCTGAGCACACACGGCCCGTTGCTTCGGTATGTGGTGCCCATATCTGGTACTCAGCTGTGCAGTCCACAGTTTCCTCCAAAACTGAGTAACTAAACACAATCACTTCAAAGGACCTTCCAGTTTTATTATTTTCTGCAGTACCTTCCCTAAACTAGTAGGTAAGTAAGAGGAGTAGGTAGTTTGGCCACTTGGGATTTGGTTTTTTTCTTCTATGTTTTGGCTCCTCCTTCATCCTTGTGAAGCCGTCTAAGCAAATAAAGTGTTCATGCATTTCCATAAGGAATGTAAGATTTTGTCCGCCATAATGTCACAGATATGAATTTTAAAGTTCTGGGGAGAGGTTGCAGTGTAGCTGACTAACGAAGAGATTCTTCAGAGTCTTCTGAGCAAAGGCCTCCCTCTTCCAAAGGCCTCCTCAAGAAATACCCACCCCAGAACATCTCCTTACACCATCTTTATCTCCTTCTCGCTCTCTCTTCTTTAACTCAAGAAACTGCCACTGGACATTTGCTTCTTTCTTTTCATTTCAAATTTCAAGTTGGTGATTTGTCGTTTCAGAACTATCGCTGAAAACATTGTTTGTTTTAAATAAATGTCACTAATATTAAGTCCCAGGTGATAAGATTAGTATTAAATCCTCTTCCTTGAGGGAGAGTGTGCTTCCGTCTTCATGATGAAGAATGCAGTTT
The DNA here is from genome assembly GCF_009762305.2 of Zalophus californianus. Taxonomy (NCBI): domain Eukaryota; kingdom Metazoa; phylum Chordata; class Mammalia; order Carnivora; family Otariidae; genus Zalophus; species Zalophus californianus. The sequence goes on along the minus strand of NC_045603.1, from coordinate 116,225,782 downwards.
CGTGTGTCCCTTTTGGCCCCAGCTGCCAGGACACTGAGGGACAGACATAAGGCTCCATTCTAACACTTTTGCCCTCTTTGTTCTTTATTTACAACTTCCACTTTATTACCTTGCTTGTGTAATTGCTGCCGTGATAAACCACTGTAAACAATTTTTGGAAAGATATATTATTGAGTGATCGTTCACTAGAACATTCTAGCACAGGCAAGAGTGAAATAAGCATAAGCCGGACAGTATTCACTCTTCTAAGAATTCCTGTAACTGAGAACCAAATTATATACACCGCCTCCCAGAGGGAAATGCTGACCCGAAGAAAAAGGCAGAAGGTTATTTGATTCGTGGTGGGAGAATTTCAGGGCAGAAGGTTATTTGACTCGTGGTGGTGTGAAGGGGATTTCCGTCACTCAACAGAACACCATCATTTAAACATAACTTTGGAGTATAGAAAATGGTTACCAAGAACAAGAGATTTTTTTTTTCAGATAATGGATCAAGGAGGCAGGACCTCTGTCATATTGAAACAACAACCACAACAAACACCACCTGGGGTGCAGGGATCATTCACTAGGCTGTTAGGGGCCATTGTACCTATGGTGGCAATATGATTATTTGTGAGCATCTCCTGGCCCCGGGGCATTGGATCAAGAACATAATAGGAAATAGGAAGGAGGACAGGAATGTATTTGGTGTCCTGGCCCTTACATGGTTACTTCTTGAATGATGATCCATTCCCAGACTTGATACCTTTAACATTCCCTTCTACCTCCTCCACCCACTAAAATACCAACCAAGAAGAAGAGATGAAACTGTGAACCATTTGACTCATCTGACATTTTAGTGTATTACAAATGATAAATCATGAGAAAAAATGCTTTAGCATGCCTAAAAATACTGGGGGCAACCTTCAATATTTACAAACCATTGTTAGTTGCCATTTTTATTGTCTTGCATTTTTATGGAGCAGCTTGATATCTGCATTAGAGTTCCCATGATTACAGTATCCTTAGCTTGTTCAAGGTGAGTGTGCTATTTGTTCTCTCAGCCTAAAAGACAGATCAGCTCTTGCAGCATGTAAATAGGGGAGTCCAAATACCTTGCACCAGCACACATGGTGAAACACATAACTAGTATTACAATACAAAAGGTGATACTGCTTTGTATGTAAGGTAAAATGAAGTACCATTTCCTTAGTGTTCAGACTGAAGTATTGATTAAAATCTATCTAATTAAATCCAGACTTAAATATTCTGCTTTGGGGGCCCCTGGGTGGCTCAGTCGTTAAGCGTGTGCCTTTGGCTCAGGTCATGATCCTAGGGTTCTGGGATCGAGCCCCGCATTGGGCTCCCTGCTCGGCGGGAAGCCTGCTTCTCCCTCTCCCGCTCCCCCTGCTTGTGTTCCCTCTCTCGCTGTGTCTCTCTGTCAAATAAACAAAATCTTAAAAAAAAAAAAATCTGATTTGTGCCTTGATACATCAAGTTCTCAACTGGAGGAAGATTTTGCAAATGAACACATATATCATCGATGCTGTTACTTTTATGCCATAAATGGGCTCCGATAGGTTAGTGAAGTCACACTTCTATTCTTTTGTGGACTGTTAACACCTGCCTTCGCTGTCCACCCATCTGCTTTGCTAGCAGACAATGATGCTAGACAAGCAAGACCTCAAAGCAGCCTAATCAACCTGCCTAACTCACAGCTGCATGTGTGATAGAGAGACAGGTTTTCCAGGAATTCTGACATGTTTTCCCATTTGTAGGTAGATCTTGTGTATACTGCTCACATTATGGTTAACTCTTTTTTTTTTTTTGGCATGGAATGCAGAGATTAATTATAGTCCAGGCCTGGTAAAAAATAATCACAGATTCATAATTAGCAAATTTTGAGTGAATTATATATCATTAGATTTTTAAAACATTCTACCCACTTGCTTATTTCTAGGTTGGCTTTATAGGAACAAATGTATTTATATATTAAGATTATAGTAAATATACCAATGATTTTCTATTAATCAAGTACATTATTTTAATCATAATATTATATTGATTTTTAAATTTTTTCTGTTCCCTTTAGAAGTCAATCCAAGAAGAAAAACGAAGACCAAGAAAAGATAGGTAAATTATTATTTCTAGATTTCAGTGTCATCTGAATATAATTATATAAATAATAATTGTATAAATATATATATTTATATAAGTAAATATATATAAATAAATTATATAAATATAATTCCAGATGTTCAAATTATGATTGAAAACCACCTTTTTAAAAAAAATCATCTATTTTATGTGGATAGATTTGGAAAGTAGCATCCTCTCAATACATTTATTTATATTATAAATATATGCTTTATATGTAATTTAGAAGGTCATCTTGCCTATTAGAAATATATTGAGCTAGCATAGTATAAGGCATACATTAAGAACTCAAATAGTTTATGAATGCATTGTATTGTCCCAGTACAGAATTTGCTTTTCTTTGTCCATTGATATGCTTTTGATCGGACAATTTGAACACGCTTGTGTCCATGAACTTTCTTTCCCCAAACTCCTTTGTTTTTTGTTCTTCAACCCGTGCTAAATCTCACTCCTTATAATGTTTATGGGTTTGTCGGGAAATAAGGTTTGTGTAGCCTGTAGGTGTGGCAACTGAGGCTCACACTATTCCCCTTTTCCTGGAACATTTCAGCCCACCAATACTTTCCTATGTTAACGTTATACCACTATTGCAATTAACTGACTTCCAGAGAGTGCTAAAAACAATCAAGGGTTCTTCTATTAAGCACCAGTGGACACTGAGCTCTTGACTTACGTATCAGTGGCATTCTGAAAGTTCATTTGTAAATTGGGTTCTGTAACTCAAAAAGCACTTTTCCCCAGAAACACTGTAACACTTGGTCGTCTTCCAGGCCTCTATCTGTTTACCTCATATGAAGTCCCCTCACAGTACAGGTACTGAGCACCACAGGAACCAGAGCGAGTGTGAGTAAATCCAAGAATTAAGATGGTCACAGACACACCCCTGTGTGTATATTATGTGCAGGAATTAAAACTTAGCACAGAAATTAGCCCACTAAAGGCCAACCATAAGGAGAGGACAGAAGGTAACCTATGAGGGAAGTAAGGTAAGATCATGAAACTTTGTGTGCATCAGTGTACTTAACGGATGGCTGAGAAAATCGGAAAATGCTTTGTGTTGGCACATAAAGGTCAGTTTTTCTCATATGGCCCAAGGGTCAGTTGTGAACCCTGTCCTAGACTGGCCAGACGGGAACTTTGTAATCACTAGCTCTACTAGTTTTGTGCCTCGATGTATGAGATGAAGTCAGGAAAAACTGCTCCAGCAGCTAATGTTCTCATAAAGGTGAGAGATGAGTGTTTTGTTTTTCTTTTTAACTTATGGCGCATACTGTTTCATGCATTCCAAGACTCCTCTTGTTTCTATTGACATGTAAGTGTTACCTTTAAATTATACAAGGTAAAGGAGGAAAACCAGTATCCTATGTTTTAGTAAAGTAGATTGAAACTATGATGTGTTTATGTGTTTATTTACAGTCGGGGAAAATTATTAGACCTGGAAGATTTCTACTATAAGGAATTTTTGCCCAGTCTTTCTGTATCAAAGGAACATAACTCTAGTTTAAGAGAAGGAAGACAACAGGGAGAACACCAGCATCAATGTTTTAATGCTAACGAAAGGTAATAAGCTACCTCCTATAGAACAGCATTTTCCACATTTTACTCCCAGTTCTATTTCTAAAGCACTGTCATTGTGTTTGGACTATAACAAAATATTCTCACTGACTATTTCCTCTTAAGATGATGTGTTGTTTAAAAGTAAACTCAGGGATTATGGTAGGGTATTCAGACAACCCAGTTTCATACCTGTTTTCTTGGTGTCATTGTTAATAGCACCCTCTTTTAAAAGTAACTCACTTTGGGGGCGCCTGGATGGCTCTTGATTTCGGCTCAGGTGATGATCTCATGGGTTGTGATATCAAGCCCCCCACACACACCCACCACCCCCTCCCCCATGGCGGGTTCGGGGCTCAGCTGGAAATCTGCTTCAAGATTCTCTCCCTCTGCACCTCCCCCAACTTGCAGGCATGTGCACGCGTGCTCTCTCTCAAATAAATAAATAAATCTTTAAAAAAAATTTTTTTTTAATTTAAGAAATACCTCACTTTGGATGATAAATTATATGGTCATACTGATTACAAGCAATAAACTGTATCCAAAATCTGTGTTTAAGTTCTAACCAATGTAATCTTAAACACTTATTGGCTTCTCAGTTATGCTGTGTGATTTCTCAGAACCCATGACATCAGACCAAAATAATATCTGGAAGAAAGATTCATATGGAAATATGTGGGGTTTGGGGGGATTTTTTAAAGATTTTATTTATTTATTTGAGAGAGAGAACGAGTGGTGGGGAGGGGCAGAGGGAGAGAGAAAGAGTGAAGCAGACTCCTTGCTGAGCAGGAAGCCTGATGTGGGGCTCAATCTCAGGACCCAGCGATCATGACCTGAGTTGAAGGCAGACACTCAACTGACTGAGCCACCCAGGCGCCCCAAGATACGTGTTTTAGATTTGATTTCTCAGTTCGCCACTAACTTTGTTTAACACTAAGTATCTTAAACCATTTGTAGCTTACTTACTACTTTGGGAATTTTTCCCCCCAAAAAAACTCTTTGTGAATTTGAGGGCACATTCTTTGAATTTGAATTCTTTGAAATCAAAGGCACAAAATAAAATGGAAACCTGATATACAAGAAATGGGAGTAACGACAGGCAACAGAAAGCTATTCTTCCAAAATCCTAAGTGAACATCTGTCAGCCTCGGGCACTCACAGCCCTCACTGTCTCTTACACAGTATGACCTGGTGGTTAAGAGAAGAGGCTTTAGAGTCAGTCAGTTTTAAATTTGGATCCTGATTCTGCCACTTGGTAGTTGAGGGACCTTGCTCATGTTACCAGACCTCTCTAAGCCTGTTTCCACATCTGGAAATGTTTCACTAAGAACTACCTCGCTACGTTGTCAAAGAGATCAAGTGAAATGATGTATGTGAAGCACTTAACAGCAGATGTGGCATAGGGGAGAGGTTCCATAGACGGTGGCTCTTTTCATCTAGAATCTACTTGATTTCCACCCCTTGTCTCCAAAAGAAGATACGTTTCTTCCATCTTGAGATCAAGAACTGTAACATATTGGTGGAGCTTAGATGTTCTAGTCTAGTCACAGGGTTCTACACAGGAAAATAGCAAGTGCCAGAAAGATTAAGTGACTTACACCAAGTCACACATTGAGTTAGTGAACTAAAAATCCAAGGTTTTTCACTTCCTGCTCAAATTGCTTTCCATGACTTACCTGCTTCCCATTTTAACAACCCAATCTGCATCCTCTCTAGTATATTCTTTCTCCCCTTCCCCCAACCACAGACACACATGTGCTGTAAAAGCATTATATCCCTGAAATACTGCCTGGGGTTCCAGTGGTATCTGTGGACGTGCACTTAGTATTCACTAGAATGAGAATGCTAGAAGCTAGCTTTGGCTGAGTGATTCCTTTGGGCTGGACGCTATGCTGTTCACCCATTTAATCCTTATAGCAACCTTGTGAGGCAGTTCCTCTTACTGCCCCATTTTATAGATGAGGAAGCTAAGTCAACAACATTTAATAACTGCAAAGTCACCTAGATAAGAAGTGAGGGAGTCAGAATTCGAACACAGACCTTTTTGAGTTTAGAGTCAACGACTTGAACCACTACTCTTTATTGCCTCCCCATGCAAAGACCTGTGCTGGGTGCTTGAGGAAGGAGAGGCCACAACGGCGCACACAGAGTCATCCGTATCGCCAAAGAGCTTGACTCTAGAGAGAAAGTAAATGATCGAACAAAGCTAAACAAGGTAACTCCAAGAGGGGATTTTTCTAAGCCAAGGAAGGCTAAAGAGTCAAAACTACAAATGCCCTAAGTAAACCTTGATGGCATCCTGGATTTAAATAGAAAACAGGTGATGTAATGAGCGCTGGGTGTTGTGTGCAACTGATGAATCACTGAATTCTACCTCTAAAATTAATTAGTTAATTAATTAATAAAATAGAAAACAAAAGAAACAGAAAAACAGCTCTAAAAGACATTTAGGGACAATTAGAGAAACTTGGCATCAAACTGTATGTTGGAAGATATTATTGCAAAAAGAATATATATATAATTATTATATACATTAAATTATTATATGACAAATGTATATCTTATTATATATAAGTGAATTGTTTTATATATTTATAAGTAAACATATTATTCTGATAACATTTTACATACTATATATACACCCCTGTGTGTATATCATGTGCAGGAATTAAAACTTAGCACAGAAATTAGCACATACACACCAGTACGAATGTCACCCAGGAAGGTGTGAGTAGGTCTGGGAATCAGGGACCACAGCAGTGATGAAGTTGAGTGTTTCATGGATTTTAAATGAGTAAAAGTAGTAGCAGGTAGTGATTAGAGAATGTCATTAGAAGATAACAAAACTGGGGTGCCTGGGTGGCTCAGTTGGTTAAGCGACTGCCTTCAGCTCAGGGATCGAGCCCCACATCGGGCTCCCTGCTCCGCGGGGAGTCTGCTTCTCCCTCTCCCACTCCCCCTGTGTGTGTTCCCTCTCTCGCTGTGTCTCTCTCTGTCAAATAAATAAAATCTTTAAAAAAAAAAGATAACAAAACTGATGTCTCCCTCATCTCCTCCTAAGGTGAGTCTTAGTTGGCTCTCTGTTGAGCAATACTGAGAAAGGTGGGGTTTTTAAGGCATGGCCAGATTTTAATTATGACAAGGAGATATAGGCAGGATGGTAAGGAAAAAAAATAAAATGGAACAAGAGTGCCTTGGCTAGGGGATAGGAAAATCATGAAGGAAGTATCAGCAGAAAAGAGACAAAGGGATACAATGGGGAAAGTATGAGATCTGAGTGATGTGGACATGGATTTGAATCCTCACTCCACACCTCACTTGCTCTATCAAGTAGAACCAGTCTGTTTCCTCATCTGCAGATCGAGGCTAAGGAGAACCTCAGGTCTTGCCATGCTGTCCTTGGAATTCAAGATAATGTGTGTGGTGTAACTGGCAGAGGGTTGATACTCAATATTCTCATAATAACAGAAATCAGCTGAATAGGTAATGAGAATTCAAGTCAGTTAATCCGAAGAGAATGATCACCTGCCCCATAGATGCCCATGATGATGCTACCCAAAGACCTTCCCTGTCAAGTATCCACTGAGCTCAAAATGCCCTAAAGATCTT